>NC_136065.1:1642683477-1643385144 GCF_964261635.1 Lissotriton helveticus | reverse complement strand
GCATACTGATTTTTTAATACCGTAGGGATTGTTTCTGCTGCCTAATACCTGCCGGTTCTCCCTTTCGGGGTAAGCGAGTGCGCTCTTCCCATGATGTATTGGGTATTCTGGTGAAAAATAAATGTGGGTATTCAGTTTTGGCATGCTACAACTTGGTGTTCTCTCTTGTTGATGGTGAACTCCTATCCTCCTGCTACAGATCCCCCTTCCAACCACACAGATCCCTTTCTTGGATACTTCTCTCTCTGAAGCTGGGTTCTGGGGGTATCCTACATGCACCTCTTGTCAATCTGTCTTAAGGCCTGACGTTCAATGAGGACATTGTCCGCTTCCTTGACAAACAATCGCTTTGCTCATCATCTTTTGTGGTTGATGCCTTATGGAGAAGGCTTTTGTTTGTAATGATAGGAATCATCATAACGCTCGATGGTGGCTTACCAGGTCATTGGAGCATGGCCAGTTCTGACTTCAAAATCTCGACCTATGAGATAATATTTAAATGCCTCCATGGCTCGTGGTATCGCCAGCCATTCCTTCCCAGTGGTTGAATACAAGATATTATGAGGCAGTAACTTCCTACCAATATATACTGTAGCAAAGCTGCCTTAAGCCTGGTCCCAGAAGTGTCTTGTCTGCAATATAAAGGGCTGTTTAAAATGTGGACATCTTAATACAGTGTCTGCAGCTAGAGCTACCTTAAGTGCTTTATTCATTTATTTATTTTATTTATAAAGATGCGTTCTCTTATTGCTGACTCCTAGATAACTGACTTGGGGATGGCTTTTTTAAAAAAAAAAAATGCTGTTAGTGATTAAGCTAACGCCCAAAAGTTTGGAACAAGTTATCTCTCAAAACTCAGCAAGGAACAAACTTCCTTTTTTGTAGGCCTCGGGCTCATACTAGGATCTTTGTTTTTCTTCCCTTGAGGGCGAACCTTTTATTCCCAATAAAATAACCTAGGTATTGTGCTTGTGTTGCCGCTATGGTTTATTTAGCCAGATTGGCCGTTAACCCTCCTTGCTGTAATGCTTCCAGTATCAACCCCAAGTGCCTTAAATGGGGATCCCAATTTAAACTGGAAATAACATCATCCAGGTAGGTAGCTGTAAAACGTTGGTGATGTCTCAGAATCTGACCCTTGAGCTGTTAGCGCTTGGCTGGAGCTCCATGCATCCGAAATGGAAGCACTTTAAAGTAAAACAGGCCAAATGGTGTTGAAAGGGCTGTTTTGTATCTCTGATTTTTTTCAAAGACGGCTACCAGTGTCCCTTTGTGAGATTTAGGGTGCTAATGTATTAAGCGAAGCCCAGTCACTCACACTGGGCATATGATATGCATCAAAAGTAGATACTTTGCTAATAATGGGAAAAGCAATGGAAAAAAATATGGTTTCATCTGGTTTTGGCAGTACTACAATAGGTGACAACGATTTTCTCCGGGGTGCCACTATTGCATCCAAGGACAATATGCGCTCAGATGCCTCTCTTACTGCATCTTTCTGTTATTCCGGATTAGGGCACTTGGGTTTTAACTCCTGAGGGAAAACAGTAGCATGTTCTGCTGCAGTCACTGTTTTTTTTAAGTAGTTTGATCAATTCCCTTCTTTATTATTCTTATACCTATTCTTTCTCGACTAAGTCCTACCACAATCCTTCCTCCCTTACTGGAAACATATCATTGTCTGCTTTTGTTCCACAATTCCAGCCAGCCTCACTTTCTGTAGTTCCTTCCATTTGTTCAAGAGATGTTTGTGGTAGACCTGAGATTCCTTTCTTTTCTCAGACTGTGACCCAATCCGCTAAACAACCTATTATTTCTTTCACTTTAGAGTGTCCGTGCCACCTAGCTGGCGTTTTACTCTCAGAAGTTGGCAATAATACTAATAATTCTTCCCCTAGTTCCTGAATTCTGATGTGGAACTATAGTTCTGTATCTCCAGGGTTCTTTGTGCATCTTGCTGATGTCCTCTAGGGCTATATCTAATGTTGTTGTGCAAACTTTTTTCTAACTTTTTGGCTGTTCAGTCTGTTTGAATACCATTTACTTTCTAACTGGCGACTCAGTAATTGGGCCTTAGCAAGCTCTGTTGGGTTTTATGTTGCTGTTCTACTATGGGAGAGGGCAGATATTGTCTAAAAGATTAGTAATATTTGTATTAAAAATAGAAACCAGTAGTTTGTGATCTTCCTTTTTGTGAAGTTCAGACTTTCAACTACAGCTAACAAGGTGGCTAGGCTGTTGGGAGAGAAGTTATTCCAGTTTCTTGCCTTGAAGTGTTATTATTATGGACATCAGGGGTGTTTGTATTTTACATGAAATACCGAGCAGGTCAATCCAGACCCAGTCAATGGGATGGTCTACAATGGTTGGTTCAATTGTGGAAAAATAGGATCGAGTAAATGAAATGCTCTGTGAATTGGATTTGATGGTAATGAGTGGGAATAGGCTGTGGCAGAGAGGTAACATAAAACAAACAGTTCCATACAGGCAGACTGCACCCTGCAATCAAAAGGCCCCTTACCGGCAGTCATTTTCAGAATTTTCCATGTGGCGAGACTTAATCCAGCCTGTGATAAAGGTTTGGTAACTCGGGTACTGTATGGCACCAGAAAATAAATTCCATAAACTAGCCTTCTAAATGTCAAGCTCTTATATGTTATTGACATCTATATTGTTTCAAGGGTTCAGTCTGGAACACTCCGTTTCTAGTGAAGGTTTGAAACTGTGATTGTTTAAAAATAAAATTGACCCTCTCACAGTGTTGGGTTGAAGCAAGTCCAGGGACTCACAAATGGCTTACATTTACGTGGACAACTTACTATGTGACAATGTTACTTTCCTGCTGCTGTCAGCAGAAGGCTTGCTCTTCTGGAACAATTGCACGCCCAGGGCAGCTGACATGCACAGTCCTTGCACACCAGAGCTAATCCCATGCCGTCATCTGTCGGGCGTTTTACTTCCCAATGTAGAGTTTAGAGGCAGGTGAAGAAGTAACTATTGAGATGAAGGAATAATGAGTGAAAAGCTGTGCAGCACGTTTGAGCGTAATTTGGCAAATCTGAATATGTACTATGAGTTACTAAGTGATTGAACAAATATGAACATGGTCAAAGGATTACTGGTAGATGACGCAAATCTGAACATGCTTATAAGATTAAAGAGCGATGGTGCAAACCTGGGCCTATGTTCATGAGTTCTGAGTGAGGATAATAAGCATGCATTGATTTTTGGTGATTATGCAAATCTGGATATGTACTGAGATTTGATGATTGGTGAAACAAAATTGACCGTCTACAGAACATTAATGAGTGTTGTTGCAAATCTAAACGCACTCTAGGATTACTTGGGGATGGTGCAAATCTAACTCATAGCTCAATGTTACTGAGAGAAAATCCGAACCAGCATTTGAGAGTAATGAGAGATGGTGAAAATCTCAAAATGCCGTAGGGGGTGAAGAGAAATGGATCACATGTAAACCTATTCTAAGGGTTATTAAAGTAATCATATAAATTCAAACATTCATAACGATAGTATTTCAAGGTATATGGCCTGCATTCTTTCCTTTATGTTGCCAACTCCTGATTAATAACAGCAACATGATGGTGATTATGGCATTTAGTTAAAATCATCACTGCTGTTGTCAGATGAAACGTGCATCCATCAACTCACTGATTAATTATCCATGCATTTGCACATTCTGTTATTCTCACATATCTCCACATACCCATACATCCACATTCTCCAGACAATGAAAAAATACTTTGAAATAAAAAATAGCCTGACCAATTGGCTTTGCCAACCCTCTTCTCTCTGCTACCTCAGTGGATCC
The DNA here is from genome assembly GCF_964261635.1 of Lissotriton helveticus. Classification (NCBI taxonomy): domain Eukaryota; kingdom Metazoa; phylum Chordata; class Amphibia; order Caudata; family Salamandridae; genus Lissotriton; species Lissotriton helveticus. Next base: position 1,643,381,315 of record NC_136065.1, on the reverse strand, counting down.
GCTGCGACATCCGTTACCTAGATGTGAGCATCCTTGGTAAGTTTGCTGTGGTGATGGCTGACCCTCCTTGGGACATCCACATGGAGCTTCCCTACGGTACCCTGACTGACGATGAAATGAGAAAGCTGCAGATTCCAGTACTGCAGGACGAAGGTTTCCTCTTCCTCTGGGTGACGGGCAGGTGAGGAAACGTACCAAGCTAGCAGACTGTCACCACTGAATTTCGTCACTCCATCAGTCCATTAACAAGGATCCCACACAACTATGCAACTCTAACATTAGGGTATCACCCAAAAATGGATGGGTTGATGGTGCGTTTCAATAAAACATCTAACAATGCACCCAAGTGTTGTCCTGCAACATTCCTACTATTCCACAACTAACTATCATACAGTCCTGCAGGAGCACCTGAAATGTACTATCCACTCCATTCCAGTCAGTGCACCCCAAAACCCCACTTCACTCATTCATTGCTATTCTAGTACTAATACTTTATTCTCCGTTAGTGCACCTAAGTCTTGACTTACAACTTCTGCTACATCAGAGGGAAGCACTCCTAGTTTTGCCGTTGTCTGACCTGCGGCACCCTTTGCTCTATTACTATTGGAACATTACATATATATTGCTAGGTCAACTTCCAGAACCCCATATATATCCCACTTCACCCTATCATTGTGTGACACTTTCTGAGCATGCCAATGAAACTAAGAAATGCTTCGCATCATTTGTGGGATTGAACCAGTGACCCATTCTGTTTTTTTCATTTCCAGAGCCATGGAGTTGGGAAGAGAGTGCTTAAAGCTGTGGGGGTAAGTTCTGACTCGTACAGATGCATCATCTTATATCTACTTTGGATATAGGAGACACGATCTTCACAGATTTACCCTGGTACTCCCCTTACCCACCCCGGTACCACCTTTATATTGGAAAGTTGAAATGGATGTGTACAACTGGCTAGATGGCTCTGTGAATTACATTTACTGCTGGTATTTCTTGTGCTTGATAGGTCACACATTTTATTACTGGGAAGACAAACACTACCTTCTATGGTTGGCGGATTTAGTACCATTTAAATTGGATAATAGTAATAATTGATGTTTACAGTATGTAGAACTGGCAGAAGTGTGATACAAAGAACTGTATAAAAACAAGTTAATGTCATTACTAGTGTAGAATGCTGCACTGACGTTCCCGGATGCCCCAGTAGATAAAAAGACTTTGAGATTAGTTGCAGACAGATCCTTCTCACTGAGTGTTCGGGGTGCCAGCATTCAGAACAGCTCAGAGCATTTGGATGCCCCACAAATTAGGGTGATGGGTGAATCACCACCCCGAGGGCTCAAATGGAGAATTTCTATAGAACATGGGAAAGTGGCATAAAGAAGAGGACTCTAGAATGCCTCATTGCCGATCACGTCTATGTCCTAAAATTTAAAGAGAATTTCTTTTTCCTCAATTGATAAGGGGGATTGAAGGCTCTTGAGCCTGGGGTCTTATATAATTCATTAGAGTTGACTTTGTAATTGAGGTTATTTTAATAAGAATGTTGTTTTTTAAATCCGATAAGCTATTTTAATGAACACATCCAACAAAATAGCAAAACTTGCCACTGTTGGCAAAGAATGTTCAAAATCAGAATTCGTGCACTCTGGTTGAAAGATTTTGTTTAACATATTTTTCTGACTTTCAGCGTCTGCTTGTGTCCCATTGAATACTGGGAATATTTAGTGGGCTCGTTTATTGGCTAATTTTTAGGTCTCGCCTGTCGATGCGCATGCGCATCGAGCTTGCGAGACTATGGGGGCTTATCCACTCTTTATCCAACTTGCAAGGAATCGTGGCGATTCCTTGCAGTGCCCGTGACTTTTAAGCTCAATGCGCATGTGCATTGAGCTTAAAAGCGCGTGCACAGCCGCCCGCATTCCTCCGACACCTTTGAAGTGAAGCTTAGCTTCACTTCAAAGGCCCGGCTTCTTCACACCCACATGCCGCTCTGCCCCGCTCCGCCCCCTCCCCTGAGTCATCCTGCCTGCCCAGACTTCTCCTCCCCCCTACTTACATCCCGCTTTCACTTGTTAACTTTACCGCTGTCCGGGTGGTTCCATGTTATTTCTTTAACTACCTGCTCGTGACTGCCCGTCCTCGTGCTGGCACTGTGCTTTCCTCTGTGAACTTTAGGACTTCTCCATATAACTGTGGCATTCCAGAAATTCGTCATTGGAACGCAACGTGCAACGCATTGACCCGACGTTGCTCTTTGATTGCGCACCTAGAAACCTTGACGCGCAAACCAGCTTCATTCTCCTTGGCTGACACACCCAGCAGCCTTTACAGACGGACAACAGCGTGTACAACAGCTTTGTGCCAATACTAACGTGCACACCAGCTTTGTGTCCATTTTATGTACACAGCAGCTCCATGCTCTATCGCTCACGCGCACAGCGACGCTGTGTGCACTTTAATGCTCATTCGCTGGCACGCACAGCACATTTGTGCAAGTATTTGCATGTCTACCCTGCAATCCTTTCGCTGATACGCACAGCTTGATTTTAAAATTGTGTGTATAAGTTACAGTTCACTCGCTGATGCACACAGCAACTCCGCGGCGCTGACGCGCACAGTTGGATTTTAAATTGCGTGCCTACTTTACAGTTTACTCACTGATGCGCACAGCAGCTCCATGCTTTCTTGCAGACTCGCACAGCAGTGCCCAGTGCAGACTTTTACGTTCTTTCGCTGACACGCAGAGCACTTTTGTACAAGTATTTGGTCGTCTACCCTGCAATCTTTTCGCTGATACGCACATCTTGATTTTAAAACTGCGTGTCTAGTTTACAGTTCACTCGCTGATGCGCACAGCAACTCTGCTGACGCGTTTAGCTGGATTTTAAATTGCGTGCCTACAGTACAATCGCACAACACTTTAGTACAAGTATTGCGTGTCTACTCTGCAATCTTTTCGCTGATGCGCACAGCAACTCTGAGTGCAGTCTCTTTCAATCGCTGACACACACAGCACGTTCCCATCTAATTGTGTGTATACAGTACAACATATTATATCCTATGTCTTCATTAACAATATAGTGTATCTGTACTGAATATATATCCAGCATTTCAGACTGCATTTCAGAGCTTTTAGAAATGTTTATGGCTTTTTTTTTTTTAAATTCTTTAGCATTGGCTACAGGAAACAAAAATGCTAAAGATTTACAAAAAAAACCCATAAACAATTCTAAAAGCACTAACTCTAATGCTGCGAGACCTATTGCATTTTCAATGCTTGTTTAACATGGTAATCAGATGATACTATAAAAGTACACTAGATTCAAGGAGCCTATTGGTAACAACCTAGTTGCACTAGCGTGCTTCATTTATGATCGACTTGGATTTGAGGGAACAGTGATTGGGATGGAGCACTTTCATGTACACAGGGAGGACATGTAGTTTAGTGGCTAGAGCAGTTGTCTTTTGATCCTGGGGACTCCAGTTCAAATCCCTGCCGTGCCGCTTGGCTGACCATCATGTGATTCTTGACAAATCCCTTAATCTCCCTGTGCATACAAAATTAGTAATGTGTGTTATATATTTGTGTAATGCCCGCTTGATGTACAAGATCTTGCGGATTATTTCCCAGCCCTCATGAAATGTACAGCGCTCTGTTACTTCCTAGCTAATTTCCTGCTATATAAATACCAATACATACATCTTTTTCAGCTTCACTCCTAATTAATAACTCATCAAGACTTTTGATGTATATTTAATGTATATCTAAGCTGAGAGCTGGGCAGCCATTGCATGGTTAGCGCACTAGTTGTTCAGCCATTTCCTACAAATTGGCACTCTAACGCTACAGCGCAACACTGCCTTCCTGGTTTTCTGAGCTGTGTTTAATGCTCGCCAGAATTAAATTACTTTTAGCCTGTTTACTCGTTTTTATATTAGATGCTGCTTATAGAATTGTGCTCCAATTGTTGTTAATGTTAGACTGATCACATTTGTATGATGCACTTTACCTACTGTTGCTGCTCTCGGGGAAGGCCCCGTTCCAGAGGGAATTGGGGACGGAGAGCTGGGCAGCCATTGCATGGTTAGCCGACAAATTGTTCAGCCGCTTCCTACAAATTGGCACGCTGACGTGACCGCGCTACAGACGCACGCAACGGGCGCGCCACTGGCTCTAAGGCAAGCCTGTCTGTGCCCAGACCGGGCTCAGGGCCTGTCCCCCTGGTTCGCCGGGGTTAGGTTTCATAGCTTATCCCAGAGACCTTCTTAAGGGGCTAAATCCAGTTGGCGGGAAGTCATGCTGCCCTAGAATACCTCTTAAAGCGACGCTTACTGACCGATCACGCAGGTGTCCAAAATGCTGCCAGACTTATCCTGTCATTTTGGATCGCTCAGTTGGTCGCCCCGTGATAAAGTAGGGAGTGTCAAAAAAGACTGTAAACTCTGCCCCACTTAAATGTTTACTTCTAAATGCTAGGTCGTTGGTTAAACACAGCATGGAATGCGCATTGCTGATAGAGGAACATAACATCAAGCTGGCATTCATAATGGAGACCTGGTCTGACAAAGCATCAGGACCCGACCTAGTCAAAGCAATACTCCCGGACTTTCTCTGTTCTACACAAGACAGACCCAATAGGAGAGGTGGAGGATTGGCGGTCATTTTCCATAACACATTGGAACCCAGTTTCCTCCCAGCCTCAAATACTGCTTGCGAAGCTCTGTCGCTCAGTGTACGCACCTCGAGCCATGATACATTTAAGGGAATCCTTCTTTATCGCCCCCCTGGCATCAGAGTTGATTTTCTGGAGTCCATTGGGACGCTATTAGAAGATGGTCTCTACTCAAATTCATTTACTGTATTGCGGGATATTAATTTTTATCTCGAGGATTGTAAAGACCCTGATACTGCAAAGCTGAGACAAGTGATGAGTGGGGGGGGGATCTAAAGCAGCTGGTAGAAGGCCCCACCCATGTAGCATTACACACTCTTGATGGGATCTATTCCAATCATCCTAATCTGACCTGCACAGAGGTGTTGCCGGTCCCCTGGACAGTCAGCCTGCCATTCTATTTGAATTAGCACGGACAACGTATCCTCAAGGCAAATCTGAGCCCAAGGACAAGATAGCCATTAGGGTCTGGAAAGAGATTAATAGTACAGAGCTAGGAAATCTACTTAAAGCAACAGCTCGCAATTTACCCTTGGGAGTTGATGATGCAATGGCTGCCTAGACGGAATGGGTAGAGGCCGCTTGCAATAAACTTGCCCTGGTAAAATGGTGGACCCCTAAACGGGTTCATCCATCAGCCCCCTGGTATTCAGAAGAATTAAGTACGCAAAAACAGGCCTGTAAACGGTTAGAGCGACTCTGGAGGAGTGGCTACCATAAGATTGATAAAGAGGCCTATAAAGCAAGTCTCTCTCTTTATAAAAAAACTACTCCTGTATACCAAAAAGAGGTTTTTTTTTATGAACAGATTATTCTGGCAAAATCCTCGTCCTAAGAACTCTTCAAAACTCTTGTGAAACTCACGACCCCCAATACGTCCAAAATACAAAGTAGTCCTGAATTATGTGAAAATCTTGCTTTCACTTTTCAGCTAAAGGTGGAAGCCAGCTTTTCTTCATTTGCTCACAATCAGGCTCTTGAAAATGAAGCGTCCGCGGTGTGGTGCCCACTGTGCCTAATGTAACATCAATACTAGACAGCTTCTCTCCTTTAGAGACACAAGACTCAATCAAATTCTTGATGTCGATTTGATTAGGTTCACCTCTGGATCCATGCCCTGCCTCTGTGATCAAACAAATCCCAGATTCTGTTGGGGCAGCTCTTACTCCCTTGTTCAACTCTATTCTTAAGCTGGGTAATTTCCCCAAAAATGGAAGACTGCATCCATTCTGCCTCTGCTGAAAAAACAACACCTCAACCCCAAGGACCCGAACAACTATAGACCTATTTCCTGCCTCCCACTACCAGCAAACATGATTGAGAAAGCCTTGCATGTGCAACTCAGCCGGTTCTTGCAGACCAATAATATACTGGATACAACACAATATGGATTCAGAGCTGAACACAGCACAGAGTTGGCTTTGATCAAGTCCACAGAGGAGGTTAGAGAGGCCTTGGACTAAGGAGGCACCGCGATCTTGATCATGTTAGATCTCTCGGCGGCCTTCGATACTGTCCATCATAGGGTTTTGATGGACGGTTATCAGAAAATGGGGTTCCTGGAACCTCTTGAAAGCCTTCCTCACTGACAGATCGCAAACAGTGGACCTGGATAAGGTTAGGTCCAAACCCTTCTCCCTTCCCTGTGGGGTGCCTCAGGGGTCGTCCCTGAGCCCTACACTTTTTAATGTATACGTGTCCCCACTGGGAGCCCTGATGAGGTCTTTCGGGTTCCAACTGACATCATATGCGGATGACACGCAAATTATGTTGTCCCTTCAGTGTGCAAAACACACAAGATGATGGACGGAATGTTGCACAATGGCAAAACATTCACCCCCATTCACAGATCTGGGTTTAATCCATCGTTATTTTGCTCACCAAGCCACCCCAGTTCAGACATGGCCATATGCAAATCAGTCTTGACCCTGTGCCTCATGGGAACAGTCCAGACTGAACTGCCAAGCCATGTCTTCCCTGGACCGGAATCAAGCATCCATGGACCGGTTTCTGGCCATCAGCTGCCTTCAGCCAGGATAGCTTGACTCCAGTGGCATAGTGAGCACGGGGCCCACGTCTGGGCATACCCTTCTCACATAGGGTGAACAGCAAAACACACAAGATGATGGACGGAATGTTGCACAATGGCAAAACATTCACCCCCAGTCACAGATCTGGGTTTAATCCATCGTTATTTTGCCCACCAAGTCACCCCAGTTCAGACATGGCCATATGCAAATCAGTCTTGACCCTGTGCCTCATGAGAACAGTCCAGTCCGAACTGCCAAGCCATGTCTTCCCTGGACCGGAATCAAGCATCCTAGGACCGGTTTTGGCCATCAGCCGTCTTCAGCCAGGATAGCTTGACTTCAGTGGCGTAGTGAGCACGGGACCCACGTCTGGGCATACCCTTCCCACATAAGGTGAACCGCAACACACACAAGATCATGGGCGTAATGTTGCACAATGGGAAAACATTCACTCCCAGTAATGCTTGTTTTCAGTCAAGGGAGAACCTGGCTTGGCAGTTCGGGCTGGACTGTTCCCTTGGGGCACAGGGTCAAGACTGATTTGCATATGGCTGGGTTCAAACTGGAATGGTATGGTGAGCAAAAAAACTATGGATTTAGGCCCAGATCTCTGTACTGGGGTGAATGTATGACATTGTTCTACATCCTGTCTATCAACTGTTGTTTTTGCATTTGCCACCCCGAGTGGGACGGGTATGCTCAGACGTGAGTCCCGTGCTCTCCATGCCACTGGAATCAAGCTAACTTGGCTGATGAGGGCTGAAAGCCCGAAACCGGTTCTAGGATGCTTGTTTCCAGTCCAGGGAGAACCTGGCTTGGCAGTCCGGACTGGACTGTTCCCATGGGGCACAGGGTCAAGACTGATTTGCATATGGCTGTGTTCAAACTGGAATGGCAAGGTGAGGAAAAAAAATATGGATTTAGGCCCAGATCTTTGTACTGGGGTGAATGTATGACATTGTTCTGCATTCTGTCCATCAACAGTTGTTTTTGCATTTGTCCCTGCAGGGTGGCCATGAATCTGAAACCGGAATAAAATGTCACGCCTGCATGAAATCCATCTCAGGATGGATGGCGTCCAACTGCATGAGACTTAATTCTGGAAAAACAGATTATTTTTGGTAATAACATGAATATCTGGACACCGGACTGGTGGCCGAAAGAACTGGGAACACTTCCAGAACCAACTGAGAAGGTGAAGTACCTGGGAGTGATTTTGGAGATCAGATGAATGGGGTTGTCTCTTCATGATTCTTTCTTCTCAGAATTCTGAGGAAAATAAAGTTCCTTCTTTCTGGTGACAGCCTGAAGACAGTGGTTACAGCACTTATTATGTCCCGCTTAAACTACTGTAATAGCCTCTACTTGAATATCCAAAAGAGACATATGAACAAACTCCCAAGTAGTTCAAAACGCAACTGCCAGGCTGCTGATGGGTACACCTAGGTTTGTCTCAGTTCAGAGGGAACTAAGATAGCTTCATTGGCTCCTAGTGAAACATCGGGCCCTGTTCTCTGGCAGCAAAACAGGTGATTGTTCCCTTAATCAAAAAAGCTTGCTGGGGTGGCAGGAGTCTAACTTCCTCCACCGCAAAAGCATGGAACAATCTACCATTCCACCTTAGACATGAAACTGAGCTCCTCTCCTTCAGACGGGGGCTGAAGACCTGGTTATTTACATTATAGTTGTTTCACTCCACGAGAACCAATTAGGCAGTGCTTAGCACCAGGACACCTTAGGATGACAGTCATGCTGTAGAAATTTTATTAACATAACATAGACATGTATTTTCTACAGCTTCCCTTTCAGGGGTATCCTGTGCTAGATGAACCCTGGATTTCAGCTCCTTAAATTCAACAGCAGACTTTGCAATGATATCACAAACCTCCAAGCAATATTCTCCTTTCTCATTTCCCCCTCTTGGTAGTTCTCATGTGATGAAATATTTGGCAGCATGGGGAAAATAAAGGCTTTTGTATTGGAAGAGAAGTTAGTGTCCAAGCAGGATATCTCCCCTGTGTTATAGCTTGACAAAGGTGATGATGTGCCTCAGGGGTTGAGGGACTCATTTACTGACAGTGGTTGTGGATTAAGACTGTCATTTCTAGCAACCAACCTTTGGTCAACGGCTTGTCATTTACCTGCAGCAGCTCATGTTTAGGAAACTAAGCTCTGTTGCACCCATGTGCTTTGTTTGTTACCATCTGTACAAGATCTCTCTACAACAACCTGGTTTACATACTGAGCAAGGGTGAAACGATTCCTAAATACACTCTGCATTATATTATTCCGAAAGAAGAATCATACTATAACGAAAGAGTGTTGGCCACCATGCACCTTTCAGAGTACCATTCCTGTGGTTAAGTAGTGAGTTATTAATCCCGCTGCCCTAAGAACCATCATTCGCTGGTCCAATGCACTTTGTGTGCATAAGCCCAGAGATGATTAAAATATATTGTGTCAAAACCATTTTTCTTTTGGTAACAGATAACTTGTTCCAGACTTTACACCAGACCCTATTGTTGCAGCCAACTGTAACGGGGCCTGCGAGCTGAGGGCCTGTTGGGATGAAAATGTCCCCTGCATGGTGTAGATTCATGTTCCCCTGCCTTGAGTGCCTAACTGTCAGTATCTGGTATCCTTGTTTTTGACTTTGACCTCAGCCTTACACTAAACTAGCAGGGGTAAGAAGGGGTAGTCCTGTCCCTTGATATGAGTAAGGGCCTGAACTTATCCCGGATCTGGAGGGTTGGAGAAAATGTGCCTTCGTTTGTCATTAATTTAACATGTAGAGCATTGGTGGCAGCGTGCCGTGTTTTGTGAATCCGAAGTTGTGAGGAGACTTTTTATCTGTGTCACTAAAGATGGCCCACTTGTGTAACCTTGCACTCCTACACGCTAACCCGGTCCTATGGCTAACATCACAATACATGGTTGCGTGGTTGCGTTAGTGTGACCTGCATGGTGCATACATCATGTAGGAGCGAACCAGAGTAATGGAGGCCTGTGGGTTCCATTTTAGAAGCTCCTTGCTTGTTCATGGACACTAAATGAAGGTAAGGTTCTTTCCCCAGACAGTGGGGGTGTATTGCTGACATTCCTGAAGCTGGTGGGAGGATCCTAGACTCTAAAGTGGTGAAAGAGGGGACACTGCTCCCTTTCGAAATTTGATTAAATCCTGTTGCTGCATGGAACAGCTAATTAGTCTTCCCGAGGGCTGCCTTTTGGTACGTGGTAGTGGTAAAAGATGTCCAGAGGGCGAAGGATCGGTTAGGTGAGGTCAGCCGGTTGTCTCTCTCGGTGATCACTGTTAAATGTGGCTGTTGATAGCCAGGAGCAGAATGCTTTCCTCTTTGTGTCTATGTTGTGGGTGCTCCAAACTGTAAATGACCCTGCTGTCGGAGCATCACTTTACACAAAGGATGAGTCTGGAAGATAGCCTGGAAAAAACTGGTTACGGAAGAAGTGACCGCAAATGGTTCTGACAGAGTAGACAGTATACATTCTCTGTCCGCTCCACCTATATAAAGTGGAAGCTGTTTTACCATTTCTTGTTCCAGTTGCACATTTTCTTTGACCTAGGAAGGGGATGCTCTTCAGAGGCCACGGATGACTGCTGTGCAATCCGAGATGTTATCTGCTGGCAGCCAGCTTCCCAGAGGGGAAGAGACATCACCTGGAGTCTGGCCTGGAAGGAAGAGCTGCCTCCCTGGCCTGCATTGTCTTGAAGCTGATCTGCCTGAAAAGAACAGGAAATGAGTGAGCTAGCCCTGCATAAAGAGCTGACTACCAGGCTGAACAGAAACACATGATCCTGGAGTTGAGGGTCCACTTGTCAGAATGACACATGCTCCTGGATCAGATCATTGTTTCTCTTGGCAGCTAACACCTAGCACTGTCCTGAATGTGCCCTAGCAGACTGTTCAACTGTGATATGAACATGGTGATCCCATGGTACTACCCTGAAGCGGCCCTGAACGAACTGCACTGCTGTGACCTAAACTGTCATGCCTCAAAGCGAGCAGAGCTGCTATTGCATGTTGGGAGTGTGGCTGAAACAGACGAAACCACCACATTGACTGGCTGGACCTGCACAGTGCAAGCTGCTAACCAAAAATCATGTTCATGGTGTCAGAGCTGCACCCTGACCGTTGAGAATTAAATGACCCTGTGACCTCTAGCTTCACTGACTCATCCTGTACACAGAGACTCCTAGAGACACCAGAGCTTTCCCCAGCCAAATTCAGAGGAGCACCTCTCCCTCCCTCCCCCCCCTACACACACACACATCTGCTGCCTACGGGCCGCAGTTCTAATGTATCCGCAACTGGTATGTCTTCCTCCTGGAGGAGGTAGGTGGTATTTAACTTGTTCTGCGGTCCTGACCGCAACCAGCCAGAAAAACTTACATGAATGTGAAGGCTAAACTTAGATTAAAACTGTAGAACTGAGCATTCTAACTCTACAGGCATAACATTGCACCTGTGCCTAAAACCTACCACACACACGTTACATTGAGATAGAGAAATGTGGAGGGAAGCAAGCGGGATCTTGAACCCTGGGTACAGTGGCTCTTCACCAGTGATAATTATGGATAACTGCATTTTGTAGTGTGTAGTATTTCCTTACCAAATAGTTTGTTTTACAAAAGACAAGCAGTGGGTTGCATAATCCGTTCTTGCACTGCAGTGTTGAGCCTGTTGCACTTGCACACTATCTCTCTGAGAAGCATGCGACTGCTTGCCATCGCTACCAGTTAAATTAACTGCTGAAGTTGTTGTGCTTGGCCCAATTTGCAGGCCCTTAATAGGGTGGACCCCATGACATTTGAGGCAATTGACCCCATCCCCCACTCCTGATTCCAGTCACCCATGTTTGCCGCATGGCCCCCCTGAATGGTGTCTGACCGGGTTTTACAGAGAATGTTGCATGAGTTGGGCTGAACCAGTGCTTAATTTATGAAAGAATAAGTGCCAGGACCCACATTTCTGTTCAGCAGCCAGTGGCTGGCACTATCAAATGTTGGGGGTTGCTGAATACCAAGGCTGCTTAGTCTTGTTCCAATTCATGTTATGTTATGGTATAAAAGATTTATACTGCGCACTGCTACTCAAGAGTGTCCTGGCGCGTAGGTGAACAGTGACAGGCATGAGCATAAGAACTAAATCGACTGTTTGAACAGGAAGGTTTTGAGAAGTTTTTTCAAAATAGGAAGCTCCTTAGTATGCCGGAGGTCAGCTGGAAGAGCATTCCACAGTGTGGTTGCTTTTACCACAAAGGACTGCCCCCAATCCGCGAACGACGGCACCTAGGGACCACCAGCCGACGTTGGAGGGCAGAATGAAGAGGTCGTCTGGGTAGATAGAACGCGAACCGCGTTCTAATGTAGGCAGGGCCAGAGCCGTGGAGTGCCTTAATATCATGGTCAAAACTTTAAAACAAACTCGCTGGGCAACAGGAAGCCAATGCAGATCGCTTAGCTGCTGGTGTATGCTCACTCTCCTCGGGATATTAAACAGGAGCCTAGCAACTGCGTTTTGTATAACCTGTAGTTTTCCTAGGAGATACCCCGGGATGCCAATGTAGAGAGCATTCGCATAGTCAAGGCGGATAGAATGAGTGCCTGAGCGACCGTCTCCCTGGCAGTGCGGGGCAGCAGAGGAAAAAATCTCCTAAAGGCTTTGAGCGAGCCAAAACAGACCCCTGAGAGTTTTTTGATTTGCTCATGGAAGCCCAGGTCCTCCCCGAACCATATTCCTAGATTCTTGGCAGCGCCCCCCATCCGTCTTAGGGCACGGATAATCAGGCGGCCAGAGAGATTTTCTAAAAGTGGGGGGAAACTGGCCATAGAGGAGCACCTCAGACTTGTCTTCGTTGCATTTAAGACTGGCTTGCGCCAGCCAGGAGAATGCTGAAGACGGGCACTGATGGGCAGTGTCGGTTTGGAGATCCGAGCCCTTCCAAGTGAATAGGAGCGGAGTGTCATCGGCGTAAGCCATTATTTTGGCACCCAGCTCCTCTGCCAAATAAATCAGTGGTGTCAAGTAAATATTGAAAAGTAAAGGGATCAGAGTGGACCCCTGAGGGACCCCCGTGGACAGTTTGCTGATTGGGGATGAGAAAGGCGGAATCCACACCTGGGTGCGGTTATCCAAGAAGGATTTGACCCAATCCCAGGACACGCCCTTGATGCCAATGGCATAGTCGGGAGAGGAGCTGTTGGTGGGGTACCGTGTCGAAGGCGGCAGAGAGGTCCAATAAAATCAGAGCCGCCCTGCCGCCCGCGTCCAGGCACTCCCTAATTGCCTCCGTAATCTCCACCAGTGCTGTCTCGGTGCTGAAAGATGTCCTAAACCCTGATTGGGCCGGGTGTAGAGCACCAGAAGATTCCACGAACCCCTCCAGTTGCCTAAATGCCACCTTTTCACAAACCTTAGCCAAGGCCGGTAAAAGGGAAATGGGGCGATAGTTAGAAAGGATAGAGGGATCAGCAGAAGGCTTCTTGAGGAGAGGGAGGAGTTTGGCATGCTTCCATTGCTGGGGGACTATGCAGATTGAAGTGAACCGTAAACAAGTGCTGCTACCTCAAGAAAAACTGTCTCGGCTACCCCGCCCAGAACTCTAGCCGGGCAAGGGTCCACAGGGGAGCCTGATTTGAAAGATTTAAGGATAGCTAAAACATCCCTCCCCTCCGCCAGCTTAAACTGCAAAAAGAGCTGGCTAGGTGTTATAGAGCTAGGGAGAGGAGGCAAAAACAGGGAACACTGATCATGGGGGGTGGTCCCTAGACTATCTTGGATCCTTTGGATCTTAGCAATGAAGAAAGTGGATAGATCTTCACATCATTGGGAGGAGATAGGGAGGGTGGTTTGTTCTGCAGCAGGTGACAGAAAATGTCTCTTTTTTCCCACAACTAGACACTACATCCCCCTTATCTCACGCTTGCATGTTCTTTTTCATTCCTGCTTTCTCATTTTGTCACTTCTTTTCTGTCTTTCTTATCCTCCTTTTATGTTTTTTTCTCTCTTGCTGAGTGTCAAAGTATGGTAGGGAAAAATAAGCTCAGGTCCCCAAAAATGAGTTTTGGTGGGCCCCACCAGCTAAAAGTAAGCACTGGATGAAACAATATTTTTTTTAGTTTTATATAGCGTGAACTCGACCCGAAGTTATCAGAGCACTTTGCATAAGCACCAGTTGCATTACTGACGGACACGTTCATTTTGGTAGGCATGTGGGGATTAAGTGATTCCCCAGCTTCGAGGTCGACCGCTCTAGCTGTTAGGCCACATCCAATCATTGCAAAGAGCAACTGAGCAAGCCTCTCTCCGTTGGCACGTGGCAGGGGGACCAAGTCTCAGGTCACTATGGTGACACCAGAGACTTGGACCTGAAAGTCGAGCCCAGCTCCTCCGGTAAGAGGTTTCTGTTGCAGTTGCAGTCTGATGTGGTATGCCCATCTCTTGACTTTTCCACCCCTGCATTGAGCTAAGTTTACACCCTGTACAATTGAATAGAGGATGACACAGTGAGTGACGCCACAAAATGATGCACAGGAGACAGGACTTTACCAATGTTCAACCATATCACTAGACTTCCCCTGGCACAAGCCTTGTATGACCTAGTCTTTCTGGGCACCCTGTGTCTTGTTTGAGACCGACACCTGAGGCGCACCACATTAAGGAATACAATACCTGCTACTTTCTCTGCTGTTAGATGTTTTGTTGGAGCAACATGTTCTCACAACACAGCTACAGTCCTCTCAGGAGCCTATCCCTGCTTTAGGCTAGTTTGAGGAAAGTTTCCCTGGCTGCAGTACCTCCCCTTTAAGGGCCATGGATTACATGGTGGGTATTTCACATTTATCTGATCCTTTAAAACAGGTTCCAGCACCCCTTGGATTTGACCGAAGGTTTGCTCCCATTATGTCCTTGAAACCTAGCTCTTATTACTTCATGAATGCTCAGATAACAAAGCTGAAACTATGACCATCCCCTAATAGTCGAACCTCAAGTCAAAGTGCAACTTCCAGCGCTAGATGATCAGTCCATGACACCAGTCCCCTACTCTTGACTCAAACTACTGTGCTCAAACTGATTAATCTTTTCCCAGCCTCGCCAATAGGGGTATCAGTGATGGGGGATTTCCCCAATTGCCCCATCTCCTGCCCCTCTTTCTTGGAATTGGGCTCATTTGGGGAAAACCGACCCCCAGCCAGAGACAAACACCAATGGCTATGAGGCACATGCATCCAACCAGGCTCTGTGGTCATCACTATGGCACTTGCTGGAGACGGAGGGCTGTAAAAACTCCCTACCTAAGCCAGTCCAGGAGATACAGCTACAGGTTTTACAAGGAGGTTCAGGAAAGGAGAAACACTTTCTCTGAGCCTTCCATCATACCATTAGGCAACAAATACCAGGCTCCCCAAGGACATTCCTGTCTTTGTGTCCGGGAAACCCTCTGCATAGGCGATGGGGGTGATGGCGACTACCCTGAATAAAAAGCAGCATTCTTCTAAAAGGGCAAGGAAGTTCAAGTGTCTGAAGACATAACAGGAAACTGTACTAGTCTGTATGGATTTAGCAGAGACAATGAATGCTAACATCAGCCTGACCAGCTTTCCTTAATCTCTACAAAGACTGGGACTCCTAAACCTCCTTTATCCCAGGGATAATACAATTGTTAGAACTGTGGTTTCTGGTTGTCAGAGTATGTACCCTGTAAAAGCAGGAACCACAACTCTAGTCGGGGTAAGTTAGATACACATTCAAATATAACATGTGCTCACCCTCTGGGAGCTTGGAACAGAGCAGTCTGGCTTATCTAAAGAGGCAATGATTAAAGTATATCTGCAACTCGCAGACGCAACACATACACGCAACGCACACACACAAACACGTACTCATACACACTTTTTATATTTTTAGGAGTAAAACAAGACCAAAACAACAATAACCCAATAAGTAGAACTGGAGTTATGAATTTCTAAAGAATTAAACAAACAGTAGTGCTTGGGGGTTACTTTATGTCAGGCCAACCGCAATGGAGGGGAGGCTGGCTAGAGGACTCACGCAGGACCTCCTGAAAAAGTACTTTGGATGGGCCAAGCAACGACGTCCAAGACTCCCGTTGCTTCCGATGCGCGCAGGCAATGAAGGCTTCGTCGATTAACCCCCTTAACCCCTTCGGTGCTCATGACGAGCTCAGCTCGTCCTGGCATATACCTCTCAGGTGCTCATGAGGACCACACCCGTTTTTATTATGGCCCAGCGCAGCAGAGGAATAGCTCCAGCAGCCAAGGTGTTAAGATGCAGGCGCTGCATCCTCGTTGAGCCTCACGGTCTGTTGTCGTCGAGCCGCTCAGCGTCGAAGGGCGATGCATCTGTTCCATTCAGCGCAAATACATCACTGTGTCAATTGACAGGCTGCAGGCACACAGAGCAGTAGGAGCAGAGACATGCCCACTTCCTAAAAGTGCAAGAAACAAAGTCAAAGGTGGCTGTGTAGTTTCAAGTCACTTTCCTTAGAGACAAGGACAAGTTAATCAATAAACTAGGCCTGTGTGTTAATTTTACAGGTCATTACACAAAGTTCTTGCATTTCAACATGTCTAAAACGGAACAACACTCATCTTTAGCGTTTTTCAAGTGTACCACACCGGAAATCTGACAGAATAATGGCAGCGCATCACTACTCATACTGGTGCAGTGGGAACAGTACAATGATTATTAAGACTTTATCACTATTAACTGTAGAAGTGCTCAACATAAATGATAGGTGTCAACAATTGCAGGTGCAGGTGCATTGAAAAACACACATTTAACAATAATCGTTTTGATCAGTCCAATGTGTTTTTTAGCCAGAGGGTTTTATTCACTTTGACCCTCTTAGTGCTGGCAAAGGGGTTTCGAAAGCATCTAGTATGCACAAATTTGTGATTTTGTAATGTCTCAGTTATTTTCCACACGGTCAACCGTGCAGTGGGACAGAGTCACTTCCGTGTTCACAGGGCACCGCCCCCCACAGGTGCAGAGCAGTCTTCTGAATCTTCCACAGGTTGAGTCGGAATCTGCAGAGTTGGTCTGATCGTCAAATATGTATACCTAGTGCCAGCTCAGAAGTGGGAGTAACTTCTAGACTTCCCTCTATATCTGGTTCTGGAATTTCCTTAATTCACCTACCCTGGCTCCGAGGGTTCTAGGGTGACAACAGACTAGTGATAAGACCTTTGTGAGAGTGCTGAGGCAGCCCCTGTGAAGTGCTAGTCTGGTAGGTCCACACAAAAGGGCTCTCCCATCAGACCAGAATGGCCCATCCTGTCAACACCCAGTCCTCCTTTGTGATTCTGTCTGGGAGGAATACACAAAAGCCAACTACACAGACATGTGACCCAAGGTACAGGCTGCAGGCACCAAATGGTTAGTACAAAAAATACCAACTTTCTAAAAGTGACATTCTAAGAATTGTGACTTAAAATCCCACTTTACCATTAAAGATTTTAATTTACAATGCTTTTGAGACCAAACTTGGCTTTCCTGCCTGCTCTCAATCAAAAGTCATCAGTTCAGTTAAAAACTCTTTATTTCGGTAAGATGCCATGAAAGAGACCGGCAAATAAAGTATTAATATAAAACAGTAAGCTACAAAAAGATCTTTAAAATACAGTTCATAATCTAAAAAAGAATAAACAAATAAAATAAAAAAGATGCCCAGTTTCCCATGGTGGACACGATAGACTTCGGAATCTTTGCTTCAATCAATCATTATCAGTGATTAGTAGCGAAAATATCATATTACATGATCTAGGAAACTCCTCCATGTTTCTTCCTAACATGCCACATACTCGTTATAAACCTGGAAACTGGGAACACCAGTGGGGGCGTCAAATCTGTCTGTAAAATTCTACATGCCTCCAGGTGTCTACACATTGGAACTATCCACCTAGCCCTGGCCCAACTGTAGGCTGGGCAACAGAGCAACATATGGGCTGCATTTTCCTTTTCATATCCCCAAGATGGGCATCCCATTACAACTAGGTTTTATGACTTCGCCCATCTTGAGGTGAAAGTATAAAGTGGCAACGTACCGTGGTCTAAAGTGCAGGTAAAGTTTCCTGCCCACGTTGGCTCGAACAAAAAGATTCTGTACAATAAAAAACCTTTATTATAATAAAAGCACCTGTTAAAGTACCCAGTTTCCATGAAGCTATGATATTTTTTAGCCTACAAGATCTAAACAATATTTTCAATTCCTTAGCTGAAATAGAGCAGCAGCTAACACCCGGGTCTTTCCATAAATTGGGTAAACTCAGATCAAACAACATAGCTCTAGTATATCTAATCCACGGGAAATCAACAGCAGCAGGATGTCTGAGGATTTGCTCAAGACCATTACTGTAAGATGTCAATTCAGGTGTAACCCATAGTCTTCTCCAGAATATATAGGGTGTACCCTCTGCCCTTTCCATAATTGATCTAAGATCAGCATCAAACCATAGGGGAATCAGGGGATTAATGGCCGGGATACAGAACACTGCCCCCAAAATCAATTTTCCACCAGTTCTAGAGTTTTGAGATTTTTGTGTCCCCATAGCTCCGCACCATATAAGGTTTATTATGCCAGGTTGAAATTGCAGTTTTTGCAGTTTAATATTGCACACAGGCTGCAATGGAATGCCTGAGACATGTCTAAAAGGGCTACTTTAGTGCGTGGCAAATGAGTGCTGCAGGCCCACTTATAGCATTTAATTTACTTGCCCTGATTACATGTAGTACCCCTTTAATAGATACTTACTAATACATTAAATGTGCCAGTTGGGTGTAAGCCAGTTTTGCCGTGTTGAAAGGAGAGAGCATAAGCACTTAAGCACTGACTTGCAGTCGTAAAGTGATAAGAGTCCTAAAACCTACAAAAACAATTTCATCAAACAGGAGGGGTGAAGGCAAAAGGGTTAGAGGTGACACTGCAGAGAGGGCCAGGGCCAACAGTGGGTGAAGGCATTCCAGTCATTCTGTAGTAGGGGATCTCTGTGTATAGTCATAATCTAGGGAATAGTCCCGCCCATGTGCGTGGACCCCGGCAATCAAAAATAATCTCTTAAGTTGTCAAAAAATTGCAGAACTGCAAAGACACTTAAGAGAAAATTTAAAGACAAATAATGCAGCCTATATCCACAGGCTACACTGTCCAGTACTTCAACTAGAAATTCCACCAAAAATCCACAAACAGCAAAGCCTGTCCAGATTTCCCTTGCCTTTACTGCACAACCCCTCAGAAATGATAGAGAGGAAGGCCTGGACAGACAAGCCCCATAGGCTGCCATTATGTGGCTTAAACAGGATACTGTGCCTTTAAGGAAACCTTCTAGAACCTTCTCCCAGTATCCCAGAATGCATAGCAGGTCCCACTGACTTCAGTTCTTTTTTCCGGCTCCTGCTTACAGGACCCTGGCATTGAGCTCTCCCTTGTTTCAAGGGGTTATTGCATGTTTTGGCACTTTTGCATTCTAAAAGTGTTGCAGTTTACTTTCTTGGTTTTCTCTTCTCTTCTGTGTGCTGCTTCAGGTGTTTTAGGGCTCTAAAATGCCTGGCCTCTTTGTGAAGTGTCCAGCATGTGAGAGGAAGAAGGCCAGAGGTGATCCACATGATATCTGCATCGTCTGCCTCCCTGAAGATCATGTCCCTGAGGAGTGTGTCATCTGCCAGCAGTTTACAACTCGCACTCTGAAGGAAAGGGCGAAGATCAGGCTGTCTGGCCTTGAGGAGAGGCGCCTGCAGGCTGCAGGTGGGTCTGGGCAGTCAGGGAAGGTTCCCTCTGCCTCTGCTGAGGCCTCTGGGGGGCTCCCCAGAGGCAGGAAGCCCAGCAAGCGATCCCGGTCTCCGTCGACGTCGATAGCGTCGACGACGACGTCGAGAGGGATGACGGCGGTGTGCTCCCCTTCTCCCCGGGGCTCCGGGTCGAGACATCGGGACGACTCGACGTCGAAGCCACCGTGGACGAAGCCGCCGTCGACGTCGTCTTCGGCGTCGGCGTCGACGTCGAGGGCTTCATACCGACGTCACGGACATCGGCGCTCGCCGTCGAGGCGACACCGCCGGTCGACGTCGAGGGGATCCTCGACGTCGAGAACATCCAGACGACGACGGCGACGCTCGTCGTCGAGGGAGGACCGTTCGACGTCGAGGAGGCGTGCGACGTCGAGGAGAAAGAGGTCGACGTCGAGAAGAAAGAGGTCGACGTCGAGGAGTCGGCGCTCGACGTCGAGGGATCGGCGTTCGACGCCGAGGAAGAAGAGGTCGACGTCGCGGAGGCGGCGTTCGACGCCGGAGTCAAGGAAACGCCCTTCGACGCCGGAAAAGCGACGCTCGACGTCGAGCAGACGGAGGTCGACGTCTAGGAGTCGGTCTGGCTCTCCAAAACGTCGCAAGAGGGATTCTAGTCCCAGGAGTCACGCTGCTTCCAGTGGGGGACGCAAGAGGAAGCGGTCTCCGGCTGAAGGGGCGGGCTCTCAGCCCGCGTCGCCTAAAGGATCACAGGGCACGGTGTACTCTGCGGTGTACACTCCTTCTCGGCCTCGGTGTACGCATACACCTGTTCCGAAGGAGGTCACTCCTCCTCCTCCTCTGCCTCAAGAGGATCCTCCGACGCTGCCTCCACTTCCAGCGGACGACCCGCCGCCACCGGTCCCTCCGCGTGGGCCGGCACCGCAGCCGGAGGTGCCTCCGCCAAAGTCCACTTCGCTGCCGTTTTTACCTGTACCTCCTAAGGGGACCCCTAAACCTGCGCCCAAGGAGGCTCCGAGGAAGACTCCACCACGGAAACCGGTGGGGAGGCCACGGACTGGCAGGTCTCGCTCTCGCTCTCGCTCTGGGAGACGGGACAGGTCGCGACACAGATCGTCCTCGCGGTCGAGACGCCGCCATAGGAGGCGCGAGTCTCGCTCCCGCACGGGATCCTCTGGCTCCAGGGATCGTTCTCCTACCCTGTCGGGATCACCGGATACGAGGGTGTCCCCTATTGATGACCTGGTGGCGTTCCAGGATGTCCTCTTGAGGGGCGCTGCGAAGCTGGGCATACCCCTGACAGTGCCCACGCCGAAGACGTCCGTGATCTTTGAGACGTTGCACCAAAAACACTCGTCTCGCCCTCTCCTTCCTCTGGTACTGGGCTTGGAGGAACCAGCTATGGACCTTTTCCTCACCCCAGCGGTGACAAAGGCGGCGCCATCTAGGTTGCTGAGGAAGTACCGGACCCCGGATTCGGATCCGGCTTTTCTGAGAGCGGAACCACCTCCGGACTCCGTCATTGTGACGGCGGCACGCAAACAACATGCCTCCGCTCCGTCATCCACGGTTCCCCCGGATAAGGAGTCCAGGTGGATGGATTCGGCAGGGAGAAAGGTCTGTGGAACTGCCGCCACCTCCATGAAGGCTGCGAGTGCCACGGCGCTGTTGGGTCGGTACGCCCGCGCCCTCTCGGACTCCCTTGAGCGTTTTGCGGAGCACTTGCCTCGTGAACAGCGTGAGGATTTTCAGGAAGTGCTGAGTGAAGGGATGCTGGTGGCCAACCAGATCATCAGTGCGGCAGCGGACTCTTCCCTGTTGGCTGCTCATGGGTTTTGCCATGGGGTCAACCAGAGGCGTCACGCCTGGCTCCGTCTTACGTCCCTGAAACCGGACGCACAGCAGAGGGTGGCCAACCTGCCGTTCTCCGGCAAGTCTCTTTTTGGACAGCATGCGGACGACGAGATGGCCCGCATGAAAGCGGAGGCCGAGACGCTCACGGCGGTGGGCCTCGAGAAGCCTAAGGAGACGAAGAAGCCGTACCGCTCTTTCCAACGGCGGTCCGGTGGACAAGGCCGTGGACGTGGCCAGGCTTCGGGACATTCGCAACAGCAACAACAGTTCCGTAAGCCGTTCCTTAAGCGCCAGAGGGGCAGGGGAGGCCAGCAGTCGGCTCCGACGCCCAAGGGCCAGGCTGGGTCTAGGCCCTAGGAACTTACTTCCCCCGGATCCGTTACCCACTCCGGTAGGGGGAAGCATCCAATTTTTTCCGGCAGAGTGGAGAAAAATTACTCAGGACAAGTGGGTGCTGAATATTGTTTGCAATGGATACAGTCTTCGGTTCACCAGCCCGCCTCCATCGATTCCTCCGGTCAGCTCGCGGTTTCAGCTGCTAGAGCTCCAGGTGGAGGCCGATACCCTGTTAAGGAAAAGGGCGATAGAAGACGTGCCTCTGTCCCAGAGGGGAAGAGGCCTGTACTCCCGGTTCTTCCTGGTTCGCAAGAAGGACAAGAACGAGTTCAGGCCCATTCTGGACTTGCGACAGGCAAACAAGTGGATTCGCAGGGAAAAGTTTCGCATGCTGTCGTTGCATCAGATTTATCCTCAGTTGCAACAAGGGGACTGGCTCTGTGCCATAGACCTACAGGATGCATACTTCCATGTGCCCATTGCGCGCAAACACAGGAAGTTCCTGCGGTTCCAAGTCGGCACCAATCATTATCAATACACAGTACTCCCATTCGGACTGAAGTCTGCGCCGAGAACATTCTCGAAGTGCATGGCGGTGGTGGCGGCGCACCTGCGGAAGAACAAGGTGTTTGTCTACCCGTACCTGGACGATTGGTTGATCAAGGCATCCTCCTTCTCGGAAGCGCGAGCACACTTCCAGAAGACGTGCGTTCTCTTGGACAAGCTGGGGTTGCACATCAACATGGCCAAGTCGGTCCCGACTCGGGTCCAATGCATACAGTACTTGGGAGCCTCCATCGATACGCTGTCAGCAAGCGTGTCTCCTTCGGAAGAGCGACGATTATCTCTCCTTCGGAAGGCTCAGGCTCTTATGTCGACTCCATCTACAACAGTGAGGACGGTGTCTTCTCTACTGGGTTCGATGGCCTCTTGTATCTTCCTGACGCCGCACGCACGCCTGCACATGAGACCGTTGCAGGAGTGCTTGGAGGACCAGTGGGATCAGAGGACAGGATCCTGGGACGACAGGATACGTCTGTCTCTGCATGCTCTTCAGTCTCTGAAGTGGTGGTGTTCGGCGGGGAATCTCCTCAGAGGGGTTCCTTTTCACAAGGACATTCCCACGCAGACTGTCGTGACGGATGCTTCTCTCCTGGGATGGGGAGCGCACTCCGGGACTCTGCAGATTCAGGGAACGTGGTCTCCGGTGGAGGCCACTTATCACATCAACTTCCTGGAACTAGGAGCTGTTCACTTGGCACTGAAGGCTTTTCTTCCGTCCTTCCAGACCAGCTCCCTGCTTGTGCAAACGGACAACACTACCACGATGTACTACCTCAACAAGCAGGGGGGCTCTAGATCTCGCACTCTGTCACAGGAGGCGCAGACGATCTGGCACTGGCTCCTGGCCAGAGGGCTGACGGTGACGGCTACCCATCTGCCAGGTGTGCAGAATGTTCAGGCGGACGAACTCAGCAGACTCATTCAGGAAAACCACGAATGGGTCATAAACGACGAAGTGCTGGGAGAAGTCTTCGCAAGGTGGGGAACTCCGGACGTAGATCTGTTCGCCACCGCCGAAAACAGCAAATGCCGAGACTTCGCCTCCAGGTACTACCAGCCGGGGTCGCTGGGGAATGCGCTATGGATCAGCTGGTCGAACAGCTTTCTGTACGCTTTTCCACCCATTCCCCTGATTCCGGCGGTACTCATCAAGCTGGCCCGGTCCAGGGCTCGGATGATTCTCATTGCCCCGGAGTGGCCCAGGCAGTGGTGGTTCACGGACCTGCTTCACCGATCTCTCCTTCCTCCCATTCGGTTGCCGTGCAGGCCGGACCTTCTCACGAAGTTCGGGGGGCGGATGTTACACCCCAGCCTCTCGTCTTTGAGTTTGGCGGCATGGCTCCTGTGTTAGTGCAGTATGGACATCTGAATCTGCCCGCGGATTGCATGGACATACTGAAGGAGTCTAAGAGACCTTCCACTAGGACTTCATATGCTTACAAGTGGAAGAGGTTTTGTATCTGGTGCCAGTCTAGGAACCATGACCCTACGACCTGCAAGGAAGATGTCATCCTTCCTTACCTTTTACATTTGGCGCAGTCTGGCCTTAATGTTCATTCCATTAGGGTTCATCTTGCTGCATTGACTGCCTACAGGAAATGCCCTTCACAGACTTCTTTTTTCCAGATCCCTGTGATCAAAGACTTTCTGGAAGGATTGAAGAAGGTGTTCCCTCCTGTCAGGCTTCCCTCGCCTTCATGGGAATTGAATGTGGTGCTGTCCAGATTGATGAAGGAGCCTTTTGAACCCATTCACAAGGCTTCGTTGCAGCACCTGTCCTGGAAGGCGGCGTTCCTCGTGGCCATTACATCGGCCCGCAGGGTGAGTGAAATTCAGGCGTTGTGTTGTACTGAACCTTATACTGTCTTTCATGCTGCTAAGGTTGTGATGCGTACTCACCCTAAATTTCTTCCCAAGGTTATTTCTGATTTTCATGTCAACCAGACCATAACTTTGCCTACGTTTTTTCAGAATCCTTCCTCTCCGGCGGAACGATCTTTACATTCCCTGGATGTGAGGAGGGTGTTGAAATTTTATCTGGATAAAACCAAAGATATTCGTAGGTCAGACCAATTGTTTGTCAATTATGGATCAGTCAGGACGGGTCTTGCTACCTCTAAGCAGTCCATTTCTAGGTGGATTGTGTCCTGCATTCAATTGTGTTACCAAAAAGCTAATAAGACCTTAGGAGGTAAGCCTAAGGCTCATTCCACCAGGGGCAAAGCTGCCACGACAGCCTTGCTCCGTAATGTGCCGATTGCAGAAATCTGCAAGGCCGCCACTTGGAAGTCGGTTCATACCTTTGCTAAGCATTACTGCCTGGACTCTGATGCCAGGGCAGACGCTCAGGTTGGGCAGGCTTCGCTGCGGAATTTGTTTGCACAGTAGTGGCGTCATGTTCTTTCTCCACCGCCGCTTTGGTGTGGGGATGGGCTTGCCATTCTATTCACTAGATTATGACTATACACAGAGATCCCCTACTACAGAAGGAGTAGTTTCTGTTCTGTAACTCCAGTTCTGTAGTAGGGGTATCTCTGTTATAGTCATAAGCGCCCGCCCTCCTCCCCGGTGGAGAATTGTTCATGTAATTAATGCTACAGGTCTGGCGTTTTACGCCTTCAAAAAGAACTGAAGTCAGTGGGACCTGCTATGCATTCTGGGATACTGGGAGAAGGTTCTAGAAGGTTTCCTTAAAGGCACAGTATCCTGTTTAAGCCACATAATGGCAGCCTATGGGGCTTGTCTGTCCAGGCCTTCCTCTCTATCATTTCTGAGGGGTTTTGCAGTAAAGGCAAGGGAAATCTGGACAGGCTTTGCTGTTTGTGGA
The DNA here is from genome assembly GCF_964261635.1 of Lissotriton helveticus. Taxonomy (NCBI): domain Eukaryota; kingdom Metazoa; phylum Chordata; class Amphibia; order Caudata; family Salamandridae; genus Lissotriton; species Lissotriton helveticus. Next base: position 1,643,356,246 of record NC_136065.1, on the reverse strand, counting down.
TTTTTGGTGGAATTTCTAGTTGAAGTACTGGACAGTGTAGCCTGTGGATATAGGCTGCATTATTTGTCTTTAAATTTTCTTTTAAGTGTCTTTGCAGTTCTGCAATTTTTTGACAACTTAAGAGATTATTTTTGATTGCCGGGGTCCACGCACATGGGCGGGACTATTCCCTAGATTATGACTATAACAGAGATACCCCTACTACAGAACTGGAGTTACAGAACAGAAACTACTCCTTACTGCCTTTGGACCCAAATAACAACTAATCCATGAGTCTCTCAATTGTGAAAATTCATCATGTTACAGCAGCCATGGTCATTTTCACACAGGCCGCATTTTCCTCAGCCAGCATTCAAAGAATGTCTGCAGGAGTCTTCTTTTGGGAGCAGTCAGGTTAGAAAAGGCCCTCTGACATTAATTTCACTCCTTTCAAGTGAGGAAAAAGAGAGGGATTCCTCTCCCATCTTATTTCACAGGGCCAGCAGAGGCTTGTCTTCATCATAGAGACTTAACACAATCTCCAAGTTAGTGGAATATTTCTCGCTCGAATCTGAAACTATTGTCCTCTTGGTCTGTTTATTTCAACTATATCTGTGGAACATTGTTCAAGCCCATTCCTGGTCTTCTTTCTCTGGTTTTATCTTTAGAAAGGTGGGCACGTTACCAACCTCTGAGTGTGATACCCTTCCGCCCACCTGTCTGCAGCTCTCTGTCACCAGCTTTTCCGGGTATGATGCAGCATGTTGCGGGCTCCAACAGTGCAGATTGGAACAAACCAGAAACATTCTTGTACAAAAGTGTTGTTGATCTTTAATTTATGTGTACTCTGAAATCTGCAAAGTGCATTGCTTCAAAGCACCCCATCCATTATATAAAGCATGTCAACATAAAAGCAGAGCAAATCTGCAAAGAGATCTATGGGAAAATATACTAAAGTAACTGATTGCGTTAATTTTTTTCCCTTAAACATACATATGTCTTATTACTACCTTCTTACTGCAAAGCATCGCAAACTTTTAGCCCAAAAAGATTGAAAAAGTTTACTCGCCTCTCGAGTGAAGCAGGTTTTTCAATAAGGCCAGTAAACTCATCTTTCAGATAATTCATACCACCTGGGCGTACAAGTGCAGGGACGTGGGCATGATGTGTAAGACCCACTTGGAAAAGTGTTCTGGGATCCTGCAGTTCAAGAGAGATATATTCAGTGTTTAATTATTGCTGAACTGTAATTTTTGCAGGTAAGCATCAGTCTTGAAGTCACTCTAGATCTAGCTTATGGAAATGATATTAAAGGTGTGGCATAATCAATGACTGATTGTTCTCTTTGATGGTGACTTGTTTCATGAAGGTCATGCAAAGAGCTTCTATAGAGTTAGCAAGTAGAGAAAGAACAGCAATTTTCCAACGTCTTTCTGCAGAGGTCCCACAACGTTTTCCTATTTTATTAACGTGCTATGGCACTAGCTTTGCCTCACAGGCAGGGTAAAACACAAAGGCCATTGACCATTTTATAAAGTTAACATATAGTCCCTATGCGGAGTAGTTATGTGCCCTTTTTCCATCTTCACGTAATCTATAACGGAAATCAAAAATTAGATTTTTTTTGTGAATGTTAGAAAATGTTTTGTAGTGTAGTATTGGATAAGGAATTGATCCAAGTAACTAAGGTCCCGATTGGAAAACCAAACTTACTCACCGAAAAAGTGTGAAGATTGCCGGCATGAGTGCTTCATGTTCCAAACTGATTATCGTGTTGGGGGGAGTTGGTAATAGATTCATTCGATGGTTGCAGTGCACATTTGAAGCTCTACCTGAGTAATATTATCCCTTAATAAAGGTTCCCTCTGAAATAGTTTGTGGTCCCTCCCTGTGTTTTCCATCTGTGCACGCTTACATTCATGCTTCTCCATCCTTCTAAATGTATCCGGAGGCGCTATACTGTCCTAAATTAATCTGTTTCCTCTCTTTAGGTATGAACGGGTGGATGAGATAATCTGGGTGAAGACCAATCAGCTGCAGCGTATTATCAGGACTGGCCGTACAGGCCATTGGCTGAACCATGGGAAAGAGCACTGTCTGGTAACCATGGCACTGTCATCTTGACTAAGATGGAGTTAGGAAAGGAGTGTTTGAGGGGCTTTCATTTCAATGAGTTTACAAGCGGTTTCCACCTCCTCCATAATCTAACTGCGGTCCCCACTGACCGGTGTAAAACTAAAAGCACCTCCTATATCCTGCAGGTTTGGTTCCACTATATTTAAATGTGTTGTGACGCTAAGAGGGCTTCTATCAGGATTTTCAGTTGTCTAACTCTAGCCACTGCCCACGTCGATCATGGCTTCTGCCTCCCTCATGTTTTCCAGATGTTAACGGCTACACATTAATTAATGCTCATATCATCTCATCATTGTTCAGGTTGGAGTGAAGGGAAACCCTCAAGGCTTTAACCGAGGGCTGGACTGTGATGTGATTGTGGCAGAGGTGAGTAGAGAATGACTGTATTGTGTATGTGCCCCCTATCGCTGTTAGCTGAAATTTAAACCCACAACCAGCTCACCTATTCCGTTCACCACATCTCCCTAGCATTTCCCCTTGCATTGATCCCGAGAGCTCCCTCACAGCCATTACCTCATCAATTTGTACAGTTCTCCAACATTGAGCACATGCAGAATTTTTCTGTGGTTCTCAGCCCCTATCAGCATTACGCTTGTCTTCCAACAGCTCTCCTAGATCACCCATCTTGTGAACCCTTTGCAAAAACTTTTCACAATCCTCACTTTTATACAGTTCCCTACATTGTTTTGCAACCAATGCCCCCAACCCTAGTTCCTGCAGTCAAAGTTGTACCCTTCACTTTAGGTCCCCTCTAATTCATGGTAATTCATGAGCATACCTGATACAGTGATGTCTACATCTTCACTCTAGGTGCGCTCCACTAGTCATAAACCTGATGAAATCTATGGAATGATCGAGCGTCTGTCCCCCGGGACCCGGAAAATAGAACTCTTTGGGCGACCTCACAACGTCCAGCCCAACTGGTGAGTGTGCCAGGTAGCATATGGGTACAGGCGTCTGAAGTGATAGACCTGTGTTATTCCTGCTTCTTTATAGAAGATCTGTGGTTTGATACTGAAACACTCACCTTGAAGGTTCAAGTTCAGCTTTATTTCATTTATGTTTTTCAGTGTGTACGGGTGTGAAACAAGCTGATGAGAGCATTGGTACACTGAACATGATATGTCACAATAAATTATCATCAGAGTGAAATGCTATCTGCAGCGATTTTACAGTTATAAAACGATTCAGCACATTCTCTTTCCAAGTGAATCGAAAGTAGTACTTTCTAGCTGTAATGCAGAATCAGCGCACAGAGGGTGGCTTAGGACTAGATCATCCCTATGTGATCTACGTAAAGGACTTCTAGGATCTGGTGTAGAATCGGGGCAAAAATTACACACAGGAGTGAGTTTTCAGGGAAAATCTCGGGGCGTCGGAGGGTTTGTAGAAAGAAGAGAGCAGGGAAACATGAAGGAGCCTTCTGCAGAAAAGAAGAAGGATGCAACAGTGGGCCTCCAGGTTGGGGCAAATTACACTGTGTAGAGATTCCCTTTGCACCTCGAAGGTCTTCAAAGAGTGGGTGACATAGGGAAGACTATCCACTATAATGTGTCCTGACATGGATACCCTAGACTGAATCCTTTATCTTTTTACGGTGACCAGACCTTGTAGAATATCACAGTTGACCACTGAAGCAGGCGTGTAGACATGGTGCAGTACAGAGGATAGAAGCAAGCCAGCGGATACTTGAGGAGGCAACGATCAAACAGTTAAGCCATCATACTTTGACATTGTAGGATGTGATGTAAGCCATCAGGATGGGCCAATGCAAGCAGTTAATTCATAAGCATTCTAAAGGGAATGTAGGAGGCGAAGGCAATAAAGTGAAGCAACCATATACAAAGAGGCTCAAGCTGGCTGCTGGTTCTTTCCCTCGATACAAGATGTGGAAGAGAAACAAGACATTAGTGTAAGAGCGATAAGAACCAGTGTAGGCTATGCAGACCCAGCCATTTACCCTTGAGTACTCCATGGTGTAAGAGCGATAAGAACCAGGGTCCAGTGTAGGCTCGGTAGACGCAGCCATTTACCCTTGAGTACTCCATGGTGTAAGAGCGATAAGAACCAGGGTCCAGTGTAGGCTCGGTAGACGCAGCCATTTACCCTTGAGTACTCCATGGGGTGTCAGCATGAAGTTGGTTGAAAAGAAAGGAGAAGAGCCAGGTGTGCATGAGAGTTGGCTCATATGTGTTCCAAAAAAAGGGATGAAGATGTGTAGCCAAGGTAGCAAGGAGGGAGTAGAGTTGGAAGGATGGACTGGTGTTAGTTGTGTGTGGGCAAGCCAGGATGAGCTCGATGATCGATCATTATGAATCTGTGATTGACATTATAACAAATAGTGTGATGCATGATTTGTGTTTTTAAGAACACGGTCTTGACCGGTCTCCATCATAACAGGAAGAAAGAGGCTTTGTGCAGTTCAGCAAGAGAGTTCAGGCTTTGTGACAGGGCCTTAAAATAACCGACTCAAGATTATTTGCCTCTACGTTTTTGGAATTTTCCATAAGGAAATTGTTTTTCTTCAGAAACCCCCTCCTGAACTTTTACAGTTGTCAGTCGGGTATTTTTTTAAAAAAAAATACTTGGGAGGCTGAGCAAAACCATTTTGAATATAAAGCAAGCATTAATCAGAAAACGGAACCAGGTTTTAGTGGCAGGCTTTTGAGACCAAGATTGGCACCAAGTGTTCTGTGCTTTCAAGTTTGTTTTTTAGGAGAACTCTCATGAGGATGGTGTTATGTTATATTCGGAGAGTGGCCAGTGCCTAGCAAGAATTTGCTGTTCAATTTCCTTGAGGAGAAGTTGCAATTCGGTGCCATTTACCTGTTTCCTGAGGTGAAGTCAAGTTGTACCTTGTTACCCAGAACAAATCATAGCAATTTCACAGTAGTGATTATATAGACTGAGGATGTGCAAGAATCATAATCCAGTGCTGAATGTGGGAGAGGGATAGATGATGATGTAGAAACTCAGTCTTTTTTTAGAATTTTTTTTATTGGAAGAGTTCATACAGCCAATAAACCACACTTCATTAAAGTATTAAATCATAATGGAAAAAAGAAAAAGAAGAAACAATATACAAATACCACATATAACAAAAACACAATATAGTGCCGCCAATTAAAAACCTTATATTGTACATTGACCTGGATATTTGCTCTGTTTTGTTCGTTTTAAGATACTGTAGAAACAACAAGTTTAAGGAGGGTTATATATTGTTCCTCTACCCTGTGGAGATAAAGCGGGGTTTCATCCGTGTGCCATCATACTCCTGCATTCTTTAGCTCTTTGTTTCCTATCCGCTTACCTTCTTACTCAATGTATATGTCGAGAGGATTGAGCCCTCGGGCCCCATGTGGTGCGAGGAGTGGAGGGGAACTAGATTTTTTTATCTACATCATTTGTGTGTACTCTTGGAGAAACTGTGAACCATTTGAGAATGGTTCCTTCACTGCCAGATCGAGATTTGATGATCTGTAGGGTCTGATACTACACAGTTTCAATTACATCCGAGAATTTGAGGACAAAGACTAGGCATGTTTGTCCCTTATCTAGCATAGAGAGTGTATTATCAGCGACATAGATGTTAGCTCTTTCACAGTATCAGTCCAATCCTGTATGGTGCCTCACTGGCAAGTTGTTTCGAGCAGTGAATTTTATTTGCATGTTAGTAGCAGGATCACCTGTCCTTCGTTCTCGTGATAGGGAGGTATTTATGAATTGGCACTCATGCTTCCGAAAATCTCCTGCAATTGTATGTTTGTGGTCTCCTATGTAGCTAGATGATTTAGTGTGTCAAATGTTTGTGTAAGAGTTTCTATTGATACAGTAGTGAGGAAGGCTGATATCGCAATCCTGATTTTATCAATTTCTCAGATTACAATTTGACAAATTTTGTGAATTTCTCTGTGAATGTGAGATTTAATTTGGCGCTATGGACTGGAGGAATATATTAGAATCTCAAAGCACTCTTTTAATTGTTTCGTGCAAAGTTTTGTTTTTTTACAGTAGGATGATTTTTGGTTTAATGTTTGTTTTCCATTTATTTATGGCTGAACGGTTGCTCTGGAGGGGTTTTGTTTGCCATTTTTTTTACATGCGTATGATTTTTCTCTGTATGTGGGGCCACTGATGACGTGAGTATATAAGGAAGCTATTCACCGTCTTCAGGTAGGAGGGGCTGTGCATTCACTCCCTCACTACATCTCCTGTCACTACCTTCCCTCCACTACATTACTTGGCATTTCATATCGACTTAGGGTTAGACACCCCAGTCCTTTTTTTCTTAATTTATTACTGGTACCCGAATTTCAATTAACTAACCTTTGTCATTAACCTATTTTTCGAGGCATATGAGCTGCAGATTGTACACTTTATTTATTTATTTAGGAGATTTGTTAAGCGCACAAATACCCGAGGGTGTCTCGGCGCTGTGTGTCCGCTATGCTGTCCATGAAATGATTACTGTCTGAAGAGCCATGTTTTTATCTGTTTGCGAAAGGAGAGAAGGGAAGTGCAGGTTTTAATTTGGCATGGAAGACTGTTCCAGAGTTTGGTGGCAGTCACTATAAAGGACCTCTCACCCCACGAAACTTTCCTAGTCCTTGGGACCTGCACAAGAAATGCAGTAGATGAGCGAAGAGATCTTACCGGGGTGTAAGGGCAAAAGGCATCTTTTAGAAAAGCAGTTCCTAGGGAGTGAATTGCTTTATAGGCAATGCAAAGTGCCTTAAATTTGGTTCTTTTCCTTACTGGCAACCAGTGAAGCTGTTTAATAGTGCTGGAAATAGGAGCAAACTTGGAGGTCGCAGTGATCAATCTAGCCGCAGCATTCTGCACCAGCTGTAGTTTTTTTATGACTCCTTCCTGAGCATTGACAAAGAGCCCATTACAGTAATCAATGCGAGATATCATTAACGCACTGATCAAAGTCTTGGTCATGCTCATGGGAAGGTAAGGGAGGAGTTTTTTAATCATTCTCATAGTATAAAATGAGGATGACACCACAGTATTGACATGGTGCATAAGGGTAAGTTTACTGTCCAGTATGACCCCCAGATTTCTTGCTTTGGCCACTGGAGATGGAGGTGGTCCAAGAGCAGCAGGCCACCAAATAGGTGACCAAACTGGGGAAAGGTTACCAAACACCATCACCTCCGTTTTATTGGAGTTAAGCTTCAAGCAATTTGTGGACATCCAGTCACTTATTGCAAGCATTCCCAAATTAAAATTGGAAGCCACTTTATCTCCGTTTTTATTGATAGCCAACACAATCTGGGTGTCATCAGCATAGGATGTCACCGCCAGGTGATGGGATTTAATGACCCTCGCCAAGTCCGGCACATAGATGTTAAATAGTGTCGGACTTAGCGAGGATCCCTGGGGGACACCACAAGGGAGAGTAAAAGATGGTGAACTGAAATTGCCAAGAGCAACGGATTGTACTCGATCAGCAAGAAAGGAGGAAATAAGATCCCTAGCACCATGTGTGATCCCCACCGCTGAGACACGGTCGATCAAGATGGAGTGATCGACCGTGTCAAATGCGGCGGACAGATCCAACAGAATAAGCACTTTGCATAGATCGCCATCTGGTGTTGGGCTCGGATGATTGCATTTTGTTTTTGTCTTCGGAGAAGTCTTGCAGTCACAAGACCGGTGACTCCTCCTTCGGTGTACAGTGCGCATGGGCTTCGGCTCTATCGTTAGATTGTTTTTTCCGCCATCGGAGTGCGGATGAAACTTGCTGTGCTCTGGTTCGGAACAGTTTCCAGACCCCTTCGACACGCAATTACATTTGCGGATGGTATTGTTTCGATCGCGTGCCTTCGACGCGCACCTGGAAAGCTTCCATCACTCTTCGACGCCTGCGAACCTCGACGCGGGCCGTTGGGCCTACTCGTGCAGATATAGATGGACTTCGATGGAACGGACTCCATTCAAAAATGTCCACAGTGTGGTGCTAAATTTCCACACTCTGACCTCCATCCTGTATGCAATTTGTGCCTTTCTCCAGAACATCGAGAGGACAATTGTGAGGACTGCCTTTCATTTAAATCTAAAAAGACTATCCAGGATGCAGCGAGGCACAGGCTCCATTCCGGACATCTTCAATCCAGGTCCCGATAACCTTCCGGAGCCAGAAGAGATCCTGGACTCCGAAGCAGACGTCTCCGATGCTGATGATGATGATATCACTCCAGCTCAAACGGACGGGAGTACTGAAACCCCGGCCCCGACCAAGCCCAAAACAATGGCACCGGTAACACCTTCACCATCGGGCTCAGGTTCACACTGTACAAAGACTTCGAACGCCCCGACCTGGGGCTCGGCACCGAAGGACAGACAAAAGCCATCTCGCTCCAGCCAACCACTCGGCGCTGAAAAACCACTCTCGGCACCGAAGGCACAACCGTCTGAGTTGCCACTCCTTCTTCCGTCTTCACCGAAAAAAGCCCTCAATGCCAAAACCTATAAAAGACCCCTTGGCACCGAAAGACCCGGATAAAAAGTCAGCGCCGAAGCAACTCGATAAGGCTTCGGCACCAAAACAGCCGGATAAACCACCGTCACCGGAAAAAAACATAGAACTTTAGACCCAAAACAAACTGAAAAACCTTCGGCACCGAAGCATATAGAAAAGACTTTAGTGCCATCAAAACACACAGCAACGAAAACTTCGGAACCGAGAAAGCTGTTGCACCGGACAATGTCCCAAAACACCCAAAATCAGTTCCTAATGACAATTCTTCAACGCCAAGCAAGTCTGTGGAGTCTGAAGAATTTTTTTCCCAGATCCAAAGCAGACTACTATATTTATCCACCCAAAGACTGGGCATATAGTCACCAAGTTACCTGCAAAGAGAAAACCAGAACATTTACCCCAAATTCCAGTTCCTCCAAAGTAAATGCATACATCTACTAATACTTCTCCTCCACCTTCACCTCCACCACCTGATAACCCTAACTATGGGGCCGATTATGATTGCGGTGAATCCGCATCCTCCGGGCCGGCGGAAGCCACCGCCGGCCCGGAGGATGTGGATTCACCGCTGCGGTGTTTGTAAAGACTCCCCGCCAGATTAGGATGGCTGGGAGGTCATCGGCGGACGGGGAGACCGCCCGCCGCTTTTCCGCCGCGGTCGCCTTTAGACCGCGGTTGAAAAGCTTTAATATGGTGGCGGTGTCTATCAGACACCGCCACCCATATTATGATTAGCCTTGGGACATGCCTTTCCGCGGCGGTAATGCCGCCACGAAAAGGCATACTGTCTTTTCTTTGGGGGCCCGTTGCAGGACCCCAGGGTAAAGGGGGGGGTGCACATGGGCACACGCGCGGTGCCTGCCACTTTGTGCATGCAGTTTTAACATTGCGGCGGGTGCTGCTTCAAGCAGCACCCGCCGCAATGTTAAAAATACAGGATGTGACCGCCAGGGTGGCGGTCACATCCTAATTCGCACGGAGGGACCGCCGCTGCGGACGGTCCCTCCACCTCTGGGGTGGCGGACGGACGCAGGTCCGTCTGCCATCCTAATAGGCCCCTTAATCATTTCACCACCACACTCTCCAGATTTACAGGATAGTGATGATTCACAGGGGCATGGAGATTTAGATGACGATGTAATGCCATTAAGTCCTGTTAATTCACAACAGGAGCCAGACCCATGGCATGATTATAACACTGATCCTGATATAACAAATGATCCAGATGTCTACCCCTCAAAGCCATCTCCACCAGAAGATAATGTGGGGTTTGCACAGCTTATTAACAGAGCAGCTGCATATCATAAAGTCAAACTTCATGCAGACCCTGTAGAGGAGGATTTTTTGCTAGAAACTTATGCACAACCACAAAAATCATCTACTCATGTCTTACCGATGCTAAAAGGCCTTATCAGACCTGCTCCTGAGGTGTTTAAAGACCCAGTCAGAGCTAGGGTTCTTAACCCCAGAGTTGATAAAAAATACAAAGCAGCTCCTAAAGACCCTATTTATATTAAGGGCCAACTTCCCCTAGATTCATTGGTAGTAGCCAATGCATGTTAAAGGGCAAACTCCCAGGGATCAGGTGACACACCACCTCCTGACAAAGAATCTAAACTGTTAGACGCATCAGGTAAACGTATGGCGTCTCAAGCTGCTAATTCATGGAAAATCGCAAACACACAAGCCCTGCTAGCAAGATATGACAGAGCCCACTATGACGAGCTGGAAAAGCTCATTCAATATCTTCCAACAGAGTATAAGGACAAAGCTAATGACCTTGTACAAGAAGGGAAATTAATTACTAATACCTCAATAAAATGTGCACTAGATGCAGCAGACACTGTGTCACGTGCTATAAATACTAGTGTGCTACTACATAGACACGCATAGCTTAGAGTGTCTGGTTTTAAGCAAGAGGTGCAAAATACAATTCTAAACCAACCATTTGATCAAGCGCACCTTTTTGGACCTGCTGTTCATGCATCTTTAGAAAAAATTAAAAAAGATACAGAAACAGCAAAGTCTATGGGAGCATTACAGTCACCATCTGCCAGGGGGTCCTTTTGTCGCTCCTTTTACAGACAGGTTCCAAAACTAACACATCAGAACACCAGACATCCTCCTATAAAAGTCCCAACCAAGGCTCTTTTTCTAGGGGATACAATAGAGGAGGTTATAGAGGTAATAACAACAAGGGTAGAGGCAGAGGTAACAACACCCGCAACTCCCCTAACAACAAACAGTGACTTCCCTACGCCCTCCCCCCCCCCCCCGATCATCCCACACCTGTCTGAGGACGCATCTCACAGTTTCTACCTGTCTGGAATTCCATTACTACAGACAGGTGGGTAAGACAAATTATCCGTATGGTTATTGCCTGGAACTCACTTCTACACCCCCAAACATTCCGCCAAGACAGCACCCAATATCATTAGATCATCTAACGCTACTCAAACAAGAAGTCTTAGCAATGTTACAAAAAGATGCAATAGAGCCAGTTCCTCTAATTCATCAAGGGACAGGACTTTACTCACTTTACTTCCTTATCCCAAAGAAGGACGGCTCTCTAAGACCAATACTGGACCTCAGACAGCTAAACTGTTACATTCATTCAGACCATTTTCACATGGTCACTTTACAACAAGTGCTTCCACTACTGCAGCAAGGCAACTTTCTCTCCACTATGGATCTAAAAGACGCCTACTTCCACATTTCAATACATCCCTCTCAGAGGAAATATCTCAGATTTGTTGTAGATGGTCAACACTACCAGTTCAAGGTGCTTCCGTTCGGAGTCACCACAGCACCCAGGGTCTTTACCAAATGCCTCACAGTAGTTGCAGCCCATCTCAGAAGACAACAAATTCATGGCTTCCCCTACCTAAATAATTGGCTTATAAAAGCAAACTCCCAAAACAGCTGTGTGCAAAACACGCTTCAAACAATTCGGTTGCTTCACAATCTGGGATTCACTGTAAATCTAGCCAAATCCCATCTTCAACCGTCTACAATGCAACAATATCTAGGGGCAACAGTGAACACTCTTAACAGCCAAAGCTTATCCCAATCTCATCAGGATACCAGCAAGAGTGTTCATGCAACTAATAGGAATGATGGCATCATGCATTTTTCTCGTCCCTCATGCAAAACTACAAATGTGCCCATTACAAGAATGTCTAGCACACCAGTGGAACCAGGCTCAAGGTCAACTAACAGATCTAGTGTTGGTAGACGGCCGCACCCATCGCTCTCTGCAGTGGTGGAGCACAAAAAACCTTTCCAAAAGCCAGTCGTTCCTCGAGCCACTTCCACAGCTAGTACTTACAACAGATGCATTGCTCACCGGCTGGGGAGAACATCTCCACAACCATACCATTCAAGGGTTATGGACCTCTCAGCAAAAATAATTCCACATAAACTATCTGGAATTGTTAGCAATCTCTCTAGCGCTAGAATCGTTTCAACCGCAACTCCTCAACAACATTTTCTTAATCCGTACAGACAACATGACGGCAATGTTTTACATGTATTACATACAAAAACAAGGAGGGACATACTCTCTCCAGTTATCCCGTCTAGCACAGAGCATCTGGAGGTGGGCTATTCCGCGAAACATATACCTCCTAGCAGAACATCTACCAGGAGTACACAATCACATAGCGGATCTGCTCAGTCGTCAAACACAACAGATCCACGAATGGGAACTTCATCCTCAAGTTCTTCTTCCATTCTTTCATATGTGGGGACAACCAGACATAGATCTGTTCGCCACACACAAAAACACAAAATGACAAAACTTCGCATCCAGGTACCCACTCCCATTGTCCAAAGGCACTGCGCTATGGATGAACTGGTCAGAAAAATTTGCTTACGCTTTTCTGCCTCTCCCACTCATTCCATTGTTAGTGAGGAAGCTTCAACAGCATTCCCTTGCAATGATCCTAGTTGCTCCAACATGGGCAAGACAGCCATGGTTCACAACTTTGTTGCAGCTATCAGTAGTGCCACATCAAAAGCTGCACCTCTCTCCCAGGTTTCTCACTCAGAACCATGGAGAGATAAGACATCCAGATCCCAATCAGCTCAACCTAGCGATCTGGATCCTGAAATCATAGAGTTTGGATACCTCAATCTTCCACAAGCATGTATGAATGTTATCAAAGAAGCTAGACGCCCTACAACAAGAGCGTGCTACACTGCAAAGTGAAAAGGTTCGTCATTTATTGTTCTAACAATAAAATTGACCCACTAGATGCTTCCATTCAAAACATCATTTGTTACCTTTTGCATCTTCAACATTGTAATCTAGCATATACATCAATACGATTACATATAGCTGCCATAGCAGCTTACTTGCAGAACAGACAACATCTGTTGCTTTTTAAAGTTCCCCAATAAAAGCTTTTATGGAAGGGCTTAAAAGAATAATTCTACCAAGAGCTCCACCCTACCAAGTCTGGAATCTCAATATAGTCCTTTCCAGATTAATGGGACCTCCTTTTAAACCTCTACACAAATGTGAATTACAATACCTTATTTGGAAAGTGGCGTTTTTAGTCTCCATCACATCTCTCAGGAGAGTGATTGAACTCCAGAACCATTCTTTAAAATGCATCACAACAAAGTGGTTCTTAGCACAAATCCTACTTTTCTACCCAAAGTAGTTTTTGCCTTCCATCTAAACCAGTCAGTTGAACTACCAGTATTATTTCCTCAACCAGACTCCGTGGCAGAAAGAGCGCTACACACTCTTGATGTCAAAAGAGCATTGCTCTATTACATAGAAAGAACGAAACCATTTAGAAAAACTAAACAACTTTTTGTAGCTTTCTCCCCACCTCATAAAGGCAATCCTATATCTAAAACAGGAATTGCAAGGTGGATTGTAAAATGTATACAAATATGCTACCTTAAAGCTAAACGCACATTAACCATTCCCCCTAGGGCTCATTCCACACGCAAACTAGGGGCATCTATGGCATTCTTAGGAAACATTCCTCTAGATGACATATGCAAAGCAGCAACTTGGACCACGCCACACATCTTCACAAAACACTATTGTGTAGATGTGCAAGCAAAACAACAAGCTAGTGTGGGACAGGCTGTATTAAAAACAGTTTTTCAAACTACTACAACGATACAGGTAGCCACCGCTGAGTAGGTTATTGCTATATAGTCTATGCAAAGTGTACAATCTGCAGCTCATATGCCTCGAATGGAAAATGCTACTTACCAGTATGCATCTGTTCTTGGCATGTAGAGCTGCAGAGTTGTACACGCCCACCCTCCTCCCCGGATACCTCTATCTGATCCAGTATTATCTTAATTAGATACATCACGCATGGACACTTCTCTATTTCTCACTACTCCATCTAACCCTACTGGCAAAACAATCTAATGATGGAGCCGAAGCCCATGCGCACTGTACACTGAAGGAGGAGTCACCGGTCTCGTGACTGCAAGACTTCTCCGAAGACAAAAACAACATGCAATCATTCGTGCCCAACACCAGATGGCGATCTATGCAAAGTGTACAACTCTGCAGCTCTACATGCCAAGAACAGATGCATACTGGTAAGTAGCATTTTCCTTATGTAACTTACCTGTGATGGTGTAATACAAGGCAATATAATGGTTATGCTTTTTACTGGGGATGTACTATATGACGAAGCATATTTATATATGTTACTTCCTCCATCAGAACAGATTGTAATAATACAAAGTGATCATGCTTGGGTATTTTCATGTTTATTGCATGTGTATATTGTACATTTACATGATGTGCATTGTAGTGCTTGAGGTAGGAATTTTGATTTATGTTTCTTATTTGGGGTGAGGGGGATAAAGTGTTGGAGTGTCTGAATCAAGGGTCTTTTGTCATGTGGGTAGCCTATTCTTCCCATTGTTTCAGTTAGTTGACAAGCAGCACACCTGCAATATTTCATTATAAAGAGGACTTGTAGCAGGAAAGTTGCATTTTAAGAAGGCATGCTTAGGAAAGAAAACTGTTTGAAATTTAGAGAATTATCATTGGAAAGTATTTGTTTTGTTTTCCGAGAACTTTCTGAAAGGAGAAAAGTGGCCCGCTGTAGACCTAGTCTGCCTGTGCATAGCTGTGCAACTAATGAACTGATGTATTCTCATTCATATTGCATCAGGCTCCTGGTGAGTTTCTGTGGAAACTTTGTTAATGTCTATTAGTTTCCTTTGAATGATTAGTAATAATCATTTGGTTGAGCTAAGTTTCTGGTTGGTGCTTGTTAGTTCCTGTTCAGTCAACATCAATATTTATGTGCATTTACCAAATTCTGGAATAATTTGGATCTGGCTGTACAACTTTCTCCTCCTTTCGTACCTTACTCTAATTGACTCCTGATATTTTATTGGTTCATTTGTGTGTCTTTTGCTTACATAGTGCTTAGGGACCAAGCAATTGAGTATTGTACAACAATCGTAAATACATATAGCCAGCAAATTAGGAGTGTCGGGCTAATCAGGTCAATCAATTTCCTTTCATGCTACAAATCTTCTTCATTCCCAGTTCCCGCGTGGCTATTATGTAGTGGTTCCTATATGCCCAAGACATTTAGTCATTCTGTAACTAATTTTGGAGCAAGGTTGGTGGGATTTTTTTCATAAGGTGCCTTACTTCCGTTATGACAGAGATTGGCTAATACTTTATGGGAAATGCAACCTAGAAGTGTATTCGTATTGGTTTGGAATTCTTTGTCAAAGGTTCCTACAAACATATTTTGTTCCTGGCAACTTTTATCCCTACCACTGCTTATGAATGAGAGCTCCATGCTCACAGAATCCCAGTACTGATGTAATGAAAAAGGATGTGCATGTGTGCCCTTTTTGTGTGGTGAGATCTGATCTCAAGGTACCTCCTGGTAGCATCTGACGTTGAGATAACAAGAATTGTCATACCTGTAATCATGATGCTAGTCCTGTCTGTTAATGTTTTTTTAAAAGTCTCATTACATTTTTTTCTTGCAGGATCACCCTTGGGAATCAGCTGGATGGAATCCACCTACTAGATCCGGGAGTTGTTGCGAGGTTCAAAGAGTGCTATCCAGACGGGGTTATTGGCAAGCCTAAAAACATGTAGATTAGACTGGCATCGACCTCTTTCTTTTGGTCTTGGCAGGGGGAGTTGTGAAAAAAGGAGGCTAAAAGGTCCTTCTCCATATGAAAGTACCTGTAGGTGTGCTCAGCCCAAGCCCTTCCTCCACCTGCTGTATTCAGACCACAAAATTAGAGAATTATGTGACCAAAGCCGAGGAACCACATGAAATTTCCATACTATGAATGTGTATTCTTTAAGTCCAGTTTCCACCATGTGGCTAATGTAGGGATGGCAAGAGTAGACAGTCATCTTCAAGCCTGAGAACCTAAAGATGATTTCAGTGCAGTTCCCCCAAAAGCATTAGCTCTTAAGTTTGTGGTAATTCCTAGACACCAGGTGGTGCACAGTATCTAACAGGTCAGCCTTGCCACCTTAATGAAGCGAAAACTCAATGAGAAACAGTGGTGCACTTTCACCAGTATCGCTCGTTGGAATAACTGGAGAAGGATATATGCAATCCCATCATGGGTGTCCACCAGACTCAACACACTGTAAATAGAGCTGCCAATGTTGTACCTCCTGCTGACTCAATCAGCACCGCTGCTAACATGTGTTAGGAATTGAGCCTGTAGTTCTAAACCCTTTTCTCAAGCCTTACTCCCTTTCATCTGCTCTGAGAGCGAGTCATTATTAAATTACATTTTGAGGGATCCTAGTGGGTCAACATAGCATCATGATACTGTCAGTTTTTTGAAGAACAACCAAGGAGTAACAAGAATGGGCAAGACTGTAGACGTCTGGGCCCCTTCATCCGAAAGTTTACCATGTCAAATGAACCTTTCCTGCTTTGCTTGTTGACATCAAGGACCCAATATTCATCTGGCACTTCCTTATTTAAAGCATATTAATGTCTTCAATGACCCATGAAAACAATGCTGTGGATGGGAAAGTGTATAAACTGGACTCTGGCTGAAAGAGTCGTACACTATTGGGAATGCAGGACAACAGAAATATAAGGACTGTTATTTGAGATGTATATGCTCATCCCCTCCACCCTAATGTGAACATATTGTTTTACACCTGGGAAAAAACTATGTTGAGGGTTATTTTGCTGTATGCTAAAATGTGAAGTATTTGTACATTTGGTTCTTCTATTTTTTTGTATAAAACATTTTTTTATTAAAAAAAACAAGTTGGAGTTCCTGTGGAACTAAATGCCTTCTTTAAAAGTTATGTGGGTTTTGCCTGTTTCACCCCTTTCGTACACACTGGAAAAAGATTAACCAGAGCACCCCTTTAGTCTGTGTTATTGTATGCAACCTGTGTTTTCTAAATTGTGGTTCAAGGTAAATAAAAGCCCTTGAGAAACTGCTGTAGAACAAACACGTATTCCTTAGGAAAGGTTGCTGGAGGTGGGATGATGGACAAAGAGTCACTTTGTCAGGGAGAATAAACATAAGCATGAGGGATATGTTTTTGGAAGAGGAGTACTCATCAAGAGAAGGGGACTTGCTAAGAAACCGCGTTAAAAGTAACTTATCACTTAAAGGGCTGTGAACACTTGTGAGAACCTTGTCTTTGGGTCCTTGTTAACTCAACGCACCTCAGAGGTTTCACAGCTCAGGTTTTCTACAGTACGTAAAGTGTAAGGCAGTCCTTTTGATCTGTTCTGTAAGAACCTTTATTTTCAAGCCCTTTGTCTTCCTAGGTGCCATTTCAACCTTATTTTCAAAGAGGGGAAGCTATTGCCATTTCTTTTGCTGTTCTTGAGAAGAATGTATTCAAGAAGCTCTTGTAGAAAAAAACATACTTTGAAGATCTGCAAAACCCAGAGCATTTCTGGTCTGTAAATCAATGAATCAATTAGGGGTTTGTAAAGTGTGGCTACTCACTCGTGAGGGTCTCAAGGCGCTTAACCCATAATCCAAAGAAATACATAACCTGTCACACTTTTTTGGCAAAGACTCTTAACGATTGTCACTGAAGACTGGCTTTAACTTTAAAGGAAGACTAGTCGACACCCAGCTCTGATTCTGGTCTCGCAAAATGCAAACTAGACTTGACAAGCACCAAAATGAAGTCTTTAGGGTTTTGCGCCTGTCTTTAAATCCTAGATTACTTGTCTGTTACCTCGTTTACTGACAGAACAGCCTACATTAGTTACACTGTTGTTGAAAACTTCATTTCTTGCACCTCAAATTCACAAGTAATCTACTAAAAAGTTAGTCTCCTGTCACCCATGTCATCTTCTTAGAAGTCTAAATTGCCGGTGGCTTCCTAGTTGCCTGCAATTTGGCATACATATCGTCAGATTCGAAGTCATCAGCTGTTGCCTCCATGGCTGCTGACTACAGTCTTCCTTCTTCAATCAATTTTAAGTCCACTGTGTCACTTCTGAAATCCTGTCTTCTTTTTGCATCACTGCCCACATTGGATTTGTGCTCATCAACAGCTGCTTAAGCATTGGAGCTCATTTTGTACTGTCGGTAACGTCCACCCCGTTAGTAAAATATTATACGTTTGGACTGCTGAATGTCTCGTCAGCTGTCCAGCTGTTATATGCCGCACTATCTTTGAAATAATAATAGCTTTCAGCCTCTCCTGTGGTGGCTATGCTTCCACTGATGATGCTGCTGGTTTCCCCTGTTAGGATCTCTCCACAGCCGGCTTAGCTTCTACAGTAGGCTGCTTCCACTTAGGAGGGGGAGAAGGATGATGATGACCAGGAAGTAACCACCACCCTAAATCTACCTCTAATTTTGTGTTCAGAACTACTCTGATTAAGATGATTTCTTCCTCGCCTTTGAATACACAGGGACTTTTCATGCTACCACAACCCAGACCTTGGAAATGACAGACATTATGACATGCCTCCTTATTCTCCTACGTTCCTGGTGCTAGTTGATCCTCTAAGCGCATTGCAGACTATGATATTGGGTATCAGCGAATGTCAACCCAACAGACTTTACCTCCTCTGCCCATAATTTCCCAGCCAACTTTGCTACACCTATTTATCCATCTGGTATCACTACAGCCTCCTCAACCAGTAGCCCTTGTTCCTGTGGCCTCCTCAACCTGTGCTCATCAACTTCAGCAAGGTGAAAGAGCTGATAGACACTACTGTTCATGTCACAAATGCTTCTACCAGCCCTGGTGTAACGAGAGAGATGGTAAGGAGGATGAAAAAGAAGGGAAATATAACAAAGACTATGTTAATGCTCAATCAGCTGGGTGTGCCTGACTTGACCAGAAAAGGGATGCTTCTCGGCTGCCTGATGATGCCCGTCAAGCTTCAGCTTCTAAAGACTCACCTGCTTATGAAGACAGATGTTTTAGAGCATTCAGAGACACTGTGCTCTTCTTTTCATTTTCAGGAGAATGCCAGAAAGGGGGGTCAAGGCCAACCCTTTCTTGGATCATCTGCGGGTAGAGGTTCTCTCCCAAAATAAGAAACCTAGCCTCCGCACCTGTTAACCTGGCCAAATTAGAAATGAAATATAAACCACCTACCATGCCACCCTATCTGTCTACTCACCCAGTTCAAAATTGAACCTGTCATGTTGGCCACCAGTTAGCTTTGTTGCAGGATCTTTCCCTCCTTTCCACCACACCATCTGAGATGTAGGGACGAAAGTAGGGAAAGGTGGCTATGTGATATGGTGTCAGTAGATACTACTGTTAGTCAGAAATACGAATGCAAATTTTCTTTTAACACACTACGAGAGGAATATTGAATTTAAGCGAAAATGATTGCCAAAGAGAGCCGCAAACCTAACCTCCCTATATAGGCACTCCCATAGACTCTGCTTCAACTAGCTACCCCACACAAGTAATGCTGCTGCCCCGTTTTAGATATGGATGGCTCTGTATTATATAAGTTACATTTGAAGTGCATGGACAATTAACTTGCCCTTTGATTTCAGAAAACATCACAGGTAACCATGTTGATGAGACGTTCTAGTGATTTAGACAGATGGTGACGTTCACTAAAGCAGCATCTATGATACTCAAAGGTGTCAGACACACCACATGGTTACGAACTCCAGGGTGTGGTAGGAATTTTCAGCCATTCTGCTTGTACACTCATAATCCACTCCAGAGACAGCAAAGAGGCCAATGTAACAGATCTGGAAAAAGAACAGGACTTCTCAATTACTGAACCAAAACAAGCAAGCCTGAGTCTCCCAACTTTTCGGTGAACCACCCAGGGGAACTGTACTCTATAAAAACATGTTTAAACCTCGCCCATCTGCCATATGGTAACTCAGTCGGCGGCTTTGAAAGGAACATTTGTATCATGCTGGCAACAGTACTTTCATTCTCTTACACCTACTAACAAAGTAAGTACATTTTCAAGCAGCAGACTGAAAATCCACTTTGTAGCTGGCTGAATTCCATGGATTTTGCTTAATTACAACCCGTGTTCCTGTGTACATTTAGACTACCAGCCTCATGCAAGAATCCTACTTGCAGTTCCATTAAAGCTTGTCTAAGATGTATGCTGACACAGAATGTTTCTCTGGTTCAGCTCCTCTTGTACAGTACCACAGCAGCTGTACAGACATACAAGTATTTTCCAAATATTTAAGCCTCTACCTCTATAAAACTATGTAGACCTTTATACTCTTCACATAGGATGTGCGGCTTGTGTGTGTGCAACGTGCACTCTTTTCAAAAGCTTGTATTCATAGCATGTGGTGCCTGAAGATACACATGCTATGCATACTCCTGCCATCTAGTAAATGGCCCGGACTCTGTAAGTTGTTTTTCCGCGAGGACGCTTGATGATCGGCGTTGTTTCTACTCCCTCTCGAGGTATTTTGCGTGTTCAATGGCTCCTTTGTTAAAAAGTTTTTGCCGCTATCAGGCTCAGATGGACTGGGTCGCTGTGCAGCATTTTACACCCATGCGGCCTATGATCATGAAAGAACGCAACTGGAGACCCAGTAGGCCATGCCTACGGATTCTAGGAGCGAGGACTGATTACCCAGCACCCAGTACACAGTTACACACCCGTTGAAAATGACCATCTCCAGGTAGTCGACCCCTGTGTAAAGAAAACCTTACACTCACCCCCACCACGGTGAGCCACAGCCCTTGGGCTCAGGCTGACACCGTGAGCAAGCCTCGGAGTCGGGAAGGGATGAGAACGTTCTCGATCCCAATCAGGCTAATGGGCAACAGCACAAGGAAGGTTCTGGCACTTCGCCAGTACCGAAGCATAAGTTGATGTCAACTGACCCACCAGTACAGAGGTATTAATTGGCACCAACTGAGACACTGACAAAAAAGCATAAGACTGCAACACACTTCGGACCCAAAGGCTGCCTAGCAGGCTGTGGCCCCAAGAAAATAATTGTGTACTCTTTATTTCCTCATACCAAAGAAAGACTGATCACTATGGCCCATCCTGGACCTGCAACCACTCAATCGCTACATACTAGCCAAATACATCCATATGGTCACATTGCAAGATCTAATAGCACCACTACTACTAGAGAGTGACTTCATGACTGCATTAGACCTGAAGGACGCTTGCTTCCACATTCCTATCCACCTAGCACACCGCAAATACCTATGGTCTGTGGTAAGTGGACCCATTATCAATTCAAGGTGCTAACTTTCGGGGTGACAACAGCCCCAAGGGTGTTCATAATATGCTTAGCGGTAGTAGCAGCTAAAGTATGAAGAGAAAACATACATGTCTTTCCATATCTCAACGATTGGCTGATCAAAAGTCCAACCAAAGCCAAATGTCTAATAGACACTCAAAACACAATAGACCTACTTCACCAATTGGGTTTCACTATCAATGCAAAGAAATTGCACCTCCAACCACTCCAGGTACAACCATACCTAGGAGCAATACTTAATTCCATATCCGGAACAGCTTACCTCAATTCACAAAGAGTTCTCAACCTCCAGAACCAACTGGTTCTTTTTTAGCCTTATCATCACCAACCAGTCAAAACAGTGATGCACCTACTGTGGATGATCACATCATGCATAGCGATTGTACCACATGCAAGACTACACATGCGACCTCTCCAAGAGTATTTAGCATTACAATGGTCACAAGCGGGGGTAACATTGAAGATCTAGTGTTGGTTTTACCTATAGTCCATTAGGCAGTGCAATGGGGGAATACCTCAAACGTACTGAAAGTAAGAGCATTCAAGGACCCAATCCTGTTGGTGAAAATCACAACCTATGCTTCTAGCCATCTACATCGCTCTCAAAGCATTCCTGACAAACATTACAGGGAAAACTGTCCTCCGACGAACAGACAACAGACAATATGATTGCAATGTATTACATCTATAAACAAGGAGGGGCCCATTTCACACAAATGTCACAACTAACGCAGACCATATGGAAATGGGCAAACAAACACATTCTCGTCCTGGCACAATAAATACCATTGCAGGAAAACTCCATTGTAGGCCTGCTCAGCAGGACACAGAAGCAAGTTCACGAGTGGAAAATACACACTCCATTACTGCAACAATACTTCCACTTGTAGGGAACCCCTGTAACAGGCCTATTCACCACCGCAGAAAACTGAAAATGCCAAAGCCTCGCATCCATATACCCACACGCACTATCCAAAGAGAACGCTCTATGGATAAACTGATCAGGAATATTTGCTTACGCTTTTCCTTCTCTCCCACTCATTCTATACGTGGTCAGACAGACTTTGATTACCTTACTACTAATTGCTCCCACATGGCTCGACAGCCATGGTAGACACCAGTACTTGAGTTATCCCCAGAACCTCACAAGAAACTACCCAACTATCCAAACCTTCTCACAGCAGGGTCAGTGTATGACATCCCAATGCACAACAGCTCAATCTTGTGATCTGGCATCTGAGGTCATAGAGTTTGGATACTTAAATCTCCCTTCAGAATGTATGTCTACTCTAAGTAAGGCCAACCACAAGGGCTTGCTACCCAGCAACATGGAAACGTTTTGTTCACTACTGTGCATCCTTAAACATCAATCCTTCACCAATAGAACAACAACTAGTCTATTACTTTTTAGACTTGCAAAAGGCACATTTGGCATATGCCTCAATGCACTTGCATTTAGCAGCCATTGCAACATACCTACAAACGGGAAGCACCAATCGCTTTTCTGTATTCCTTGCATCAAAGCCTTCATGGAAGGATTAAAAAGAGTCATTCCACCACGTACATCTCCAGGATCTGCGTGGAACCTAATCATTCTTCTAACACATTATGGGGCCACCATTTGAACCACTTCTTAATTGTCAAATACAATTTGAAACATGGAAGGTGACTATCCTAGTAGCAATATCATCTCTACAAAGGGTTAGCGAAATACATGCGCTCACTGTGGAAGAATCATACTTTCAAGTGTTACCAGACAAAGTGTGTTTACTTATGAACCCAAAGTTCTTACCTAAAGTTATACCTCCTTACCATTTAAATCATACTCTATAGTTACCGGTTTTCTTTCCAAAACCAGAGACAGTCACAGATCATGCCTTACATTCACTTGATGTTAAACAGGCACTTCTGTACTAGTTAGAACATACATAACATTTCAGGAGAACACAACAACTATTTGATTCTTTTTCAAATCCTCATAAAGGAAAGGCTATTTCAAAAGCAGGAATAGTCAGATGGATTGTCAAATGTATCAAAAAATGTTATGCTAAAGCAAAACGAATATTAACAACTATGCTAAGGTCTCATTCAACAAGAAAGAAAGGAGCGAACCTGGCTTTTTGGGGAATTATCCCTCTTAGTGACATTTGCAAAGCAGCAACATGGATGAACCCACTTACAATTACAAAATAATCTTGTGTGAATGTTCAAGCAAGATAACAAGTTCTAGTTGGACAAACAGTCCTTCAAATATATTCTCTCAAACAAATGCACCATCTCATGCCTAACGCCACCTGAGAGGAGTACTGCTTTACAGTCTATGCATAGCATGAGTATCTGCAAACAACACATGCTACGAATGGAGTATGTTACTTACCCTGTGAGCATCTAGTCGTAGTGTATAGTGCTGCAAATTCACATGCACCCTATTGCCTCGAAGGCAGGTATTAGATAATGAAAAGGATACGCGCAAATGCAGCATGTTCAACAGTAAATGCCAACTTAGCTGAATATATCCTCACTCCATATGTGGGAGGAGAAATTATGTGCGATGCCGATCATAAAACTTAATTGAGGAAAAACAACTTGCAGAGTCCGGGCCCAACACTAGATGGAAGGAGTATGCATACCATGTGTATCTGCAACACTACACTCTACGAATAGATGCTTACAGTGTAAGTAACATTTTCCTCATCTTTAGTGTCATCATTTCTAAACTAAAGTTATTGTTAGAACTGGGGGTCTCTAGTTGGCAGAGGTAGGTACCTTTGACCAAATAGGGACCCTTGCTTCTAGTCAGGGTAAGGGGCTACCCATCTAAAATAACCCCTGCTCAACCCCTGGTAGCTTGGCACGAGTAGGCAGGCTTATCTCAGTGGCAGTGTGTAAAGCATTTGTGAACACTTACAGTAATATAGTGAAAACACTACAAATGGACACCACACCATTTCAGAAAAATGAGTAATATTGACACAAGACCAAACGACAAATCCACAATACTGTAATAAAAAAATAGGCTTTAAAATGGTAGAAAGGGTTCAGTTCAACTCAGATGGTAAATGCAACACTTTACTCTCAAAGTACCTTTGAATGCGTCATGCCATACAACAAAAAGGGTCACAAGGAAGGCGATGCGTCTATTCCTTGCTTCGGGGGAGGTGATGCGTCGGTTCCTTACTGCAGCACAGGGGAGAGGTGATGCGTTGGTTTCTTACCGTAGAGGAGGTGATGCGTCGGTTTCTTACTGTGATCCGGTGCGATGCGACAAGATGGTGCCTCGATGCAATGAGACGATCCGCTGCGAGAAAATGGCGTCTCGATGTGACAACGTGGGATGCGATGCGTGCATGCCCGACGGCCGTGCGGTAAACTCGGTAACTTCTGAGCCATGACAGGCCCTGCGACATGCTTCTCCGGTGATGCGAAGGTGACCTCTGCGGCGGCGACTCACTTCTCCGGTAATGTGACATGCTTTTCCTCGATGATGCGACGGCAAACAGCTGCAGCGGCGACACGGTTCTTCGGTGATGCGACTACAACTGTTGCGTTGGTCTCCCAGCAACTCACAGTCTCTTCAGAGGGCCCAAACAACTGTAGGCACCTCTGCAGGCCAAATTCCACAGCAAGGGAATTCAGGGGAGCTGGGGGTGAAGTCTTGTATTCCTGAGACTTCAGGCAGGAGGCAAGCTCAGTTCAAGCCCTTGGAGATTCTCTATCAAGATTGCAAGAGTACACACAAAGTTCCTTTTCTCCTTTACTTTGCAATAAAGCAACCACTGCAGGCCAACACCACAACCCCACAGCACAGAACAGGGACAGTCTCCTCCTTACAGCTTCCTTGATTCTTCTCCTTGGCAAAGGGTCATCTTGATTCCCAGAAGTGATCTAAAGTTCTGGGGTCTGAGTCCCCTCTTTTTTACACCAAAAGCCTTTGTCTCTGAAGGCAGAGTGTGTCTGTGCCTAGTCCAAACCAGTTCTTTGCAGTCCTGGAGCACTTTGTTTACAGGACTCCTTCTTTCCTTTGACAGTGTGGGCCAGGGTCATCAGACACACCACAGGAGGTGGAGCCAGCAAGAGTATATTGCAGATTATTTGGGTGCTCTTAGGAGTTCTATGTTTTTGGGCAACAGATTATGTCAATAGGTTCCGAACCATGAAAGATAATTCTTCAAAAAACAATCTATTGGGATCAGCATCTGTGGTCAAGATTAGAAAGCGAGGCATGAGTTAAACTGCTGTACAGATATAATATTCCTGATCACTAACAAATCTGGTGTATCAATTATTGGAGATCACGTTTTTATCTATAAATCAATGGGTAGCAAAAACTAGAGATATAAACTGGCAAGAAACATTAACTAGGAAGGTTTCGGCTATGGCACTATGGGGCACTGCTCACATTCTGCTTGGGAGCGGCAGGCAAACAGGGTCTCTTGAGGACAACCCAAAATTTGAGGATTCACTCAGATACTAAAACATTCAGATTCCACTCATTTAGAGTATTATCGAATGTCCTGGGGTTGCCCCCCTTCCCATCTGCAGGATGGAGATGTAACTTGAGGTTCAGCTTCATGTTTCTGTTCATAGGTGATTTTGAGGTCAGGAGAGGATTTCCATCTACTTGTTTTACAGTGGAAGAAAGATGTAAAATGATCTAGCTTCTGCCAGTTGATATTGCCCGGGGCACTAGACAGGGTTGCCCACTGTCGCCCCTCCTTTTGCCGGTCGCGATGGAGCCGCTGGCGACCCGTTTGACACAGTTCCACGCGCAGAGAGGTCTCGATTTCAGCCCGGGTGGTCCTTGAATCAATGTATGCGGATGATGTGACTCTTTACGATCATCCGGTTTGGCGGCCTCTCTGGTATTACCACAAACTGGAGGAAATCTATCATCATCCCACTCACGGCAGCAACTGTGGCATTTCAGTCAGAATTCCCTCTAAAATGGGCAGACTCTCCCGTGAAGTACTTGGAGATCTGGATTAGTAGGGACCTTGAGGAACTGTGGCGCTACAACTATGGCAAACTCATGGAATGGTTTGAAGGTCGGCTTCCCTGCTGGAGGGTGCTTTCTCTTTCGCTCACGGGGAGACTTGCCATCACCAAGATGGTGGTACTGCCCAAGTTCCTTTATACTTTCGTAAATCTCCCGCTCATGGTTGCATTTAAGAAGCGACTCCACTCCAACTTGATCTCCCTGGTCTGGGCGGGTGGGCAACCGTGGGTCACCTGGGAAACTCTCACGCTCTCGTTGAGCAGGGGGGCACCAAATATGAAATTGCATCATTCTTGCGCCCAGACACAATTCGCATTTCATTGGGTTTTTCCTAGCGCATGTGGCCTTCAGTGCGACCTGGCAGACCCGACTCCACTACCTATGGTGAAGTTCCGCTCGCAGAGCCGCCCATGGGCGGGTATAGACATGGTCAGCAGCACGATATGAGCATAGCAGATGCTCCGGCGACGGGCATGTTTGGACACTATTTGCGCCCTCAGTGCGGCTAACGGGACACCCGGAGTTGCCTTTCGCAGGAGAGTCGGGGGTCTGCCGGCGGCTGCGCAACCTGCAGGTGCACATGTTGGGTCGGGCATTCATTTCCAGATGGGGTATTTATAGCCCCGGATGCCGCTCTGGGCGATGAGCATATGGGACTCCTGGACAGGATGACTTATTTTCAGTTACGGGCAGCCATGCGAGCGCGGTTGCCTCATTGGCGGTAGCTCCACCAACGTTTCATGTGCTGGAAGCATTTTTATCAAATCCCTCACTCCTAAACTTAAAACCCGTCTGTACACCGGTATGCAGCAGGACTACCCTGTGAATGTGCCCCTGGATCAGGCTGCTTGGGAGGAGTGCCTGGGTGCGCCTGATATGTCGCCCATCTATAGACTTTGATTAGTTCACTTCAAGTTTCTCCACAGGCTTTACAGAACCCCGGTGTGGTTGTGCAGGGCGGGGTTGAGCGCAGAGGCGTGCTGTGTGCGATGCAGAGCACCTGAGGCCTCATTCATGCACTTCGCATGGGAATGCCGGGGGGCGTGTGTTTGATGTTTTGGATGAAATGCTGGAGTATAGGGTGGAGCGCACCCTGTTAGTTGCCCTGCTAGACTATGTTAAACCTTTACCTAAAAGCGTTAGGCGACTTGCTGCCATGATGTTGCTGCTGGCAAAGAGGCGAGTGGCAATCTGCTTGGGCCATAGGTGCAGGCCGCGGGGAGATGACTGGCTGTCAGATTCTGCGTTCTGCCATGCACAGTTGTCTGAATTCTGGGATGTAATGCCCATGCAAACATGGCCCGTGGATATATGGGAACCCTTGCGCAGGAGTTTTCAAGAACACTGCAGTGATCAAGCCCAAGCCCCTGCCGTGGAGGGGTAGACGAGAATGAGATGGGTTGGGCGTCCTCGGGGAGGGGGGTCTCCCTCAGCTTCCTGAGTCCCAAAAGATTTCTCCTTTTCTGTTTCAGTATGGCCAGAGTGGTTCTCCCTTCCCCTCCCCCCCTATCCCTTTTCTTCACTGGATGCTAAGTTGCATCCCTTCTGTTAGCGAGCGACTGCACTGGCTCGAGCTGAGCACCGACTGCTGGAAGACAGGATGGACTCTATGAACTAAATCGTGCCCGAATGAGTACTTTGGTGAGCTCTAAAAGGTTGATTAGTCTTGTACCGTTGATCGGATAGCGCGCATCCTATTTCACATTTATGCTCCTGCTCTTCCTTATAGCAATTTGTCGCTGTCTGTATTTATTTGAACTCACAGATAAAGGTTTTTGAAAATAAAAAAATGTAAATAAAAAAAATAAAAAGTAGGTGCTAATGAAGTGTAAAATATGTGAGTCTCCTCCCTTGGAAGCATACTTGTGGCGAACGACCCCAACGCGCCACACTATTAAAGAGGGTTGCAGCATTTGAAAACAAGATGCCTGGCGCTGTTTGGGAATGTCTATTAATTGTGAGTTCCATAGGAGTATCAGCCTTTTTAAATGCTAATCTCTGGAGAGGATGTATTGTATAGGCTAGGGCGACTGACTTTGCTGCTAGAGTTAGAGTGGTTTGTGTATGTGAAGGAGGCTCAACACCCTCAGTGGGTAAGTACGCAACTGGTGTTTGTGTAAGGGCTCCGATACCTTGTGGTGGAGTTCGTGCTATGTTCAATATATATATATATATATATATATGTTTTTGTTTTTTTTAAACGCATAATCACGAAAAGGCGGGACAAAGGCAACAAAGGGACCTTAGGAAAGCAATATATTGCTAGAGGCACTATAAGGAACTAATTAAAAGCGAGGGGTGGGCCCAAAGCCTATACAGTGAATACAGCATGTCTCAAAGAATGTGTATGTGCACGCTTAGGCTCCACCTAAAAATAGGATTTTTACCTCTTGATGGAAAGGAGCAGATAGCACGTTGTTGCAACCCTCCAGACAGAAAATCACCAATCTCTTACACTTGATGTATCTAAATGCAAGATCGTTTGTTAAGCACAGAATAGAAAGTTTTGATTTGTTGTCCGATAGTCAGCCAGATATACTCTTATCATTCGAGACATGGCTAACAGACACATCCGTGCCTGCGTTGCTGGAGGCCGTCACCAAGGTTTTTTTTTGGTTGATTGAAAATCGACCTGGTGGCAAACTACCAAACAACCAAAACAACCATTCATAGCTCTAAATTTCGAAATCGAACCGCTTATGGAGACGGACCTTCTCCTTAATTTAAAAGTCAGTCTAAATATTTTTGGAGGGTTTTATAGCACATCACAGCAAAGCAATATGTAAAAACTCTTAACAATGCCAGCAGGTATTACTCTGAGACAGGACAACTGTGATCAGTAATCATAATAGATGTACAGTTGGAGGCAGTAGCAAAATCAGCATGGTCCTGCAAGGCAGTGCATCCCCTCAAGAAAGGGCCCAGAAGACAGAGGAGTATGATAAACACTGAATGAAAATGGACAAGCAGTGTCATCCCCATTCAACTTGCCCTCCACACGCAGTCCTCGAGAGCACCCACCTAAGGTGGTTGGAAATAGGCAGAGTAGTGAAATAAAGAGAGCTGAGGGACATCGGGGCACTAATTGAGACTGGACTCATAGCTCCAGTGTCCAAAGCCAGTACTTAGCTGTCAGAAGGAGAATCATCCTCCATCAACAGTCTAGTTCCTGAAAGAATTTTTGAGGCAGCTCCAATGGGAGAGCAGCAAGCAAATAGAGAAGAAGCTGCAATATAATCATTTTTGACACAGAAAATCAGCAATTCACTGAAAATTACAAGGTAGGCAAGGGAGCGACGCAACCCAGCCAAAACACGCCCGGAATTCCCTGCATATAGCAAGTCCGAGGAGAGGTAAACCGCCACTCGTAGATACTGTACAGTATCACATTGCAAAAAAAGGTGTTTGAGCCGAGCCACATGCTTGGGCATCTCACATCAAGGGATAAACACAGGACTTGCTCCAATTAGCTTTGAGTCCCGAGTGGGTCCCAAATTCGAACAAAGCCAACCCCACTCCTAGGAAGTCTCTATCCCTCTCCCTAAAATACAACAACATATCATCAGCATATAGGGAAAGGTAAGTACAATTAGAGGTGATGCTTAGGCCCTAATAGTGTCATCCCAGTCAGACCATGCAGGGAAAAGGCTCCATGCCAACGCAAATAAAAAAGGCGACGGGGCAACCCTGCCGAGTACACCACTCCACCAGGAATGCCTCCGAGATCAAGGTTTCCGTATGAATCCTAGCCAGAGGGTCAGTGTAGAAAAGCTTTGTCGATCTAACAAAGGGTAAACCCAGGCCCATGCTAATCATAGTAGTGTAGAGAAACTCCCAGCAGAGCGAATCAAACACCTTCGAAATGTCCACTGAGATAACCAGTGATTCCAGCGGGAGGAACTCCAGATGGGACAAGGCCAGAAACAAATTCTGAATATTAGTCATACTGCTGCTTGTAGGGATGAAGCCTGTTTGGTCTGTATGATTGAGAGAGCACATGGGA
Organism: Lissotriton helveticus; assembly: GCF_964261635.1. Taxonomy (NCBI): domain Eukaryota; kingdom Metazoa; phylum Chordata; class Amphibia; order Caudata; family Salamandridae; genus Lissotriton; species Lissotriton helveticus. The sequence goes on along the minus strand of NC_136065.1, from coordinate 1,643,325,940 downwards.
GGGAGTGGGCGATGTGTTGGAATTTTACTCAAGATCTTGTAATCTGCATTGAGCACAGAAAGGAGTCGATAGGAATTAAGAAGAAGGTCCTTATGTTTCTTAGGAAGTGACACAAATGCAGCCTCCCTCAGTGAAGGCAGAAGTTAACCACGCCTCCAGGAGTCATTAAAAAGTGCCACTAGCCTAGGGACAAGCTGTGTAAAATTCTATCGGACACCAATCAAGACCCAGCACCTTATCCCTCGCCATGTCCTTAATTGTTCCTTGCAGTTCTTGCTCAGTAAATATCTACACCCAGTTGATCTGCCACTGTCGACTCAAGGGACACTGGAGAAGCATTTGCAGGATAGTCCAACATCTCCCTCCTTTCTGCCCCAAGGAGTACAGATCACGATAAAACTGCAGGAAGACCACCTTTGTCCATTCCTGTGTGAAGACATCATATCCCGAAGGGGCCCGTAATTGAAGGATAGACTGTGCTCCCCCAGCATTTTGTAACAGCCATGCCATTATCCTGCCTGACCTATCCTGCTCTACATAAACCCTAGCTGAATGAGCCTTATGATCAATAGTGGCGGAGATGCTCCACCAGCACAAACGGCCTCTCTCGCTCTTCCAGCAACCATCCCCTACCATCTGGGTTCCCCTCCAGCCCACTCAGCAGACCATCTAACACTACCTCCTTCTCCTGAATATCCGTCAGGAACTTAGAACGAACTTCCACTCTACTAGAGATACAATACTTCTGAAGTACTGCCTTCAGAGCTTACCATTCCATGCCCACTCACGAGGCCCTATCAGTATTATCATTCCAAATCTGAGAAATCTGCTCTGCTATCAATCCCTGGAAAGCTTGATCATCTAGATGTGCCAGAGCTAAGCGCTACGTATACATGCTTGGTCTGGATGAGGACTATTAGAAAGGACCCAGCCCAAGAGCGTGATCTTAATATGATTTTGCTAATCATTTTGGCATAACCACCCATCCATAGAGTGCCCTACATGTATAAAGTCTGCCAATACAAACCTCAAGTCATGTAATCCAGAGCGGTAGGAGTATACATGAGACTTCGGGTTGCAAACCGGCCAGCAGTCTATTAAATCCCACTGCCGGACCACTATCGGGCAGCTGCCGCCAGTCTGCCCTCTGGAGTGTCATGTAGGGGTGGATGGGACCTACCCAAGCTTAAATCCTCAACACAATTAAAATGACCTCACACCACTCTCCAATAGGGGACCATAAGAAAAAGCAGGGGCGCGAAGCTGGAAAGAAACAAAGATTGATCCACATACGGTGCGTAAACATTTAAGAAGCCAACATCCCTGCCATTCGGGGTCCCAGCACAAAGATACAGTAGCCTTCAGAATCTGTAATCACCTTCTACACGTGGAAAGGGAATCCAGGCCTAATCTAGATGAGGGCCCCCCTTGGAGCCCCGACCGGTCCGGCCATCAGACTCCGTAAAGTGGGTCTCCGGGAGAATTCCAAAATGGACACCCGGCGTTTCAAATAGGACAACACATTAGAAAGTTTAGAAGGATAAGAACTTTTAATGTAATCAATGTTATGAATTTAAGTTGTGTGTCCATAAGTGGGAGAAGAGGAAGAAAATAAATCACCCGGTGATCTCGCCAGACGCCCCTGTGCAAACACATAGCTCCACAGTCCCATGTGCACCACTTCTGGCAAGCAACTAGAAACAAAACAAAACACAAAACAGTTTCTTAACAAAAAACCCACACCCCGCAAGGACTGAGACATACAACCATCCTGTCCAAACAATACCACAGACAGGTCTCAAAGACGAACAAACTAAAAGCCCAAAGCCAACCTGCGTCCATAACAGAAGATTGCACGTGGTGAAAGAGCTGCCAGTAAGAGGTTTGGGGAAACCAACACGCAAGAACAGTTTAAAGGGACGCTGTACGCAACTCCCACCCGCCCTCACGGACATCCTCTGAACCCCTAAGGTAGGATTAAAGAAAGCAAACATTAAGAAACACCCCGCAAACCTCAGGACAATCCCAGAGGACCACATCAAGTCGTCGACAGATCCCGGAGTAACTCTGGGCAGAATGTCTTCAAGTCCAGGAGTTGTGGACTCCTCTGAGCTTAAGTGGAAGAGCAGCACTCCGGAGACGTGGGTCGTAGAGAGTCCCCACCAGATCCCATAGTGGCAACTATCTCATCGCCCTCAACTGTTCCAGAGCCACCTGTGCCTTAGAAGGGTGTGCTGTCTCTCTGGGAACGTTGGCATTTGGGGCATGAGCAGCGGATAGGCCCAGATGTCTTCGTACACACTGTGCCCTTATCGTAGAGTTCAATCCAGTTCCAAGCTGCAGACTGATCAGTAAAAAGTGTACTTTAACCTCGGGCTGGCCCTGCAGGCTAGCGGGGAAGAGTAAGGAATACAAGAGTTGGGAGAGTTGTGTTGGGAACCTTGGGGGGAGGGGGGACATGTTTCTGGGATTGTTTGTCCTTTTTTCTTCAAGGCAAGGTACTTTCATTATCTTTGACATTGGTGTGATGCTCGTTTCGCGATGGGAGTTCATTGTGGATCTGGATGGGGGTAGAGGGTTGAGGGTATTATGCTGGAATGTGAATGGGTTGGGTGATCGCATAAAGAGAGGGGTGGTTATGCAGCAGTTGCGGCGCCTTTCGCCTGATGTCGTTTTGCTACAAGAGACACACTTGATAGGAAACACTTGCCACGCTCTTAATAGACGGGGTTATCGTGTTGCTGCCCATTCTGGATTTATGTCTAGTTCTAGAGGAGTGGGTATTCTGCTTAGGGTTTCCCTCCCCCTCGAGGTTGACGATGTGATCCTTGATGCTAGGGGTCGATATGTTGCACTTGTCGGGCGGTGGGAGGGAAAACCGCTCTCGTTTTATTTTATTTTATTTTATTTTAATTTCTTGTATCGCGCTGGAATCAATCCCATAAGGGTATCTCCGCGCTTTGCCAGCCAAAAGGTTATCGTAGTCTATAAAGTGCATTTAAAGGGGCTGAAATGCCTCCTGGAAAAGGAATGTTTTCAGGGCCTTTCTAAAGGATAGGTGGTTGGTGTTCATCCTCATTTCTATGGGAAGTTTATTCCATAGAGCAGGACCAACCGATGAAAATGCTCGGTCTCCCTGCCTAGCTCTTTTTGTTGTAGGGGGTTTCAAGAGTGCTTGATTACTTGAACGAAGTGACCGGCTGGGTTGGTACAGTTCAAGAGATTGAGGGAGATATTTAGGACTGTCCCCATATAAGCATTTGTGGACCGTGCAGCATATTTTGAAACTAATGCGCTGCCGTATAGGGAGCCAATGTAGCTCTACCAACAAAGGCTTAGAGGGAGTCCTGGCCGGCGCACCCATGACCAACCTAGCCGCCGTATTCTGGACTATCTGCAAATGACCTACCGCATCAGCATTTGCTAGCGTCAGCAGGCTGTTGCAGTAGTCCAGGCGGCTAGTAACCAGGGCCTGCACGAGTGTCTTCCTGTAAGTATCAGGAAGATATGGAAATACTCGTCTTAGGAGGCCAATGGTATAGAAGCATAATCCAGCAATGTGATTGGTATGCTCCTTAAGGGTCAAAGTTTGGTCAATCTTAACCCCTAGATTTTTAACATGAGGCTTAGATGTGGGAACAGGGCCTAAGTCCAGTGGCCACCATTCAGGAGACCAGAGGAGGCTCGCCTTGCCGAAGAGCATAACCTCTGTTTTTGCAACGTTGCATTGGAGGCAATTTGCGGCCATCCAATGTGACACTGCCCTCATACCCCTAGCGAAATTTTCCTTGACTGTAGGGCCAAGGGAGCTGAAAGTGTAGAGGAGCTGGGTGTCGTCAGCGTAGGAAACCGGTATGAACCCATACTTCCGCACAATCTCAGCAAGGGGGGCCACATATACATTAAACAATGTAGGGCTGAGACATGAGCCTTGTGGCACCCCCTTTGTGAGCGCCTTCGAGGTGGAACGATAGGGGCCCAAGCTGACAGATTGCGATCTCCCGGAAAGGAAACTCTCCAGCCAAGATAGTGCTAAGCCTCCAATCCCTACTCCCTGCAAGCGGCTGAGAAGGATGTTGTGGGACACGGTATCAAAGGCCGCAGACAGGTCCAACAACACTAATATCATGGAGCCTCCTCTATCCTGTGACATTTTGATCTTATCAGTCACAGAGAGGAGGGCCGATTCAGTGCTGTGGTTGGGCCTGAACCCAGATTGTGATTGGTCCAGGCCCCGTGTCGCCTCGATAAATTTGGAAAGGATGGTATTAACGTGTTTCTCAGCCAGTTTGCTAATGAAAGGGAGAAGGGAGATAGGGCGGAGGTTGGAGAGTTCTGACCAGGGAAGGGTGGTGTTTTTCCGTATAGGGTTCACTACCGCTTCTTTCCAGGGTTGTGGAAGTTGTCCCTCGGCAAAGGAAAGATTTATAAGCTTCTGAATGGTGGGGCCTAATGATTCCACTAAAGGGGAAATCATTTTTGCAGGGATCAAATCAGTAGGGGAACCAGTCTTCATATTACCAATAAGAGTGGTCAGGTCTTTTAAGGTAACTTCTGAGATTGCATGGAGCATTTTATCAGGGGTCTTAGTGGGGAGTGTCTCAGGGGCCATAATCTCGAAAGGACCTGTGACTTTCGTAATTTTCCTATATATCCCCTCAATTTTTTCTTCGAAGAACTGGGAGATGTTATTACAGAGGTCTTGAGTAAAAACATCCGGGCTCTCACATATTACAGGGTTGGTAAAAGTCTGTATGATTTTAAATAGCTCACGGGTGGAATTACCTGCCTCTGTTATTTGGGAGGAAAGACTGACTTTCCTTGCTCTTTTGATATTTTTATAGTAGGTGGTCATAGCTGTTAAATAACGATCTTTGTCTTCCTCCTTATGTGATCGTCTCCATAGTTTCTCCAATTTCCTGCACCCTTGTTTTTCTATTTTGAGGGCCTCAGTATACCATGCTTCCCTTTTGGCTATGGTAGGTTGCTTGACTACTTTCTGAGGAGCCAGAGTGTTAATGGCTTCCATCAGTGAGAAGTCAAATTTTAAAAGAGCTTTCTCAATGTCATCCGAGCTTCTAAGGACTGGCTGTTTCCAGACTTGAGTGAACCTATCAGGAGTAACTTTGTGCCATGGTCTGCGTTTAATGGCCTGCATGATAAGGTGATTGGTAGATTCGGGTAAATGAAGGAAAGAAAATTCTAACATTTTGTGGTCTGACCAGTAGATGTATTTAGGGGGATGACAGTAAACATTGGGAAGGGTGGTAAAAATTAAATCCAGAGTATGGCCACCAGTATGAGTGGGGCCGTTATTACGAAGATGAAGGCCCAGCAGGGCAAGATCTGTTAAAAGTGCAATAGTATCAGGGTGATCAGCAACATCAGTATGAAAGTTAAAATCTCCAAGTAGGATAAAATTTTCATTCGTTTTCATGTGGGGAGCTAGAAGTTCAGTCAAAGCTAGGGAAAACCCAGCATTCGGTCCTGGCGGTCGATACACTAGTGCTCCTTTCCAGTGTACCTTAGGGCTAACTTTTAGATGAAAAATAATTATTTCCATAGTGGGTAACATTACCTGTTCTAAAACCCTAATATTCAGGCTATCTTTATAAACAATGGCGATCCCCCCTCCTATTTTCTCCAGTCGATCTTGGTGGAGAATTTTATACCCCATAGGTATTCCCAAGGTGATAGTTGGAATAGTGTGGGGTTTGAGCCATGTTTCAGTTATGAAACAGATTTCAGGCATTATACTATGTATAGAGTCCCAAAGTTGCATATGATGCTTTGGGAGGGACCTTACATTAAGTAAAAAGCTTTTCCAGCCTTTTGGAGTGTCTTTATCATTGTTAGGGCTCCCGACTATAATGTTACAGTGAGTAGCTTGAAAACCACATTTTAAGCATGAAAAAGGCCCTTCAGGGCAGACTGACAGTCTGTTAGTACATCTGTGTGTGTCCTGGGGTTGTAAAGCAGAGAGGGCATGCGCTGAATACCTTATATTGTGGGCAGTCGTAGGCCTGTCCATGATGTAGGGGGCAGAGTGGAATGCCCCTGGCCCCGTCCAGTCGCGGACGGGCGCAGACGGGCAGCTCTTTGGCGGGTCTTAGGCGGGGCTGCGCGCGATCGCTGCACGCTCAGAGAGGCGCAAGGGCTATATAGCCCTGTGTGAAACCGTTGGTGTCAGTTTATGTCCCCCCGGGCTTACAATCCACGACGTTTACGGACCTGGGGCGGATGGTTCTGGGCCTCCCGGAGGGTGTTTTGATACTGGGTGGTGATTTTAACTCCGTCATTTCTGGCAAGATGGACCGCTATCCCCCCGAGAATTTCCTGCTGCGCAATCCTGGTTGGGTGACTTCCTGGAAACATTGGGCCTCATAGACTGTTGGAGACTAATGCATCCAGATCAACCACAGTTTACTTTCCACTCGGGAGCTCATGGTAGTCTTTCTAGATTGGATTATATCCTGATACCGGCGGCACTGTCCCCCTCGATTGGAGAGATTAGGCACTTGGCCCGGGGTATATCGGACCCCTCCCCTATTTGGTTTCATTTCAAGCTTAGCATCGGGCCCGAAGGCAGGGTGGCTCCAATTAACCCCTGGTATCTCCTCAACCCCAAGACTCGCACGGAATTGATTAAATCATTTGGGGCCAGATGTAGGTAATTCATATTTACCGACTCTTAAATACCGAATTTTACCGATTTCGGTATTTAAGAGTCGGTAAATATGAAGGGGGGAGATGTAGGTATTACAGATTCTGTAAATACCGAATCGTTAAGATTCTGTATTTACCGATTCTGTAATTACAGATTCGGTATCTCCTATTGATTCCTATGGGCTGTAAAGCCCATAGGAATCAATGGGAAATACCGATTCGGTAATTACCGAATCTGTAAATACCGATTTTTGCAAGGGTGCAGGGGGTGTCACTTTGACACCCTCTAGCACCCCAAATACTGTCATGTGTGCCATGTGGCAGACAGACATGCCCTAAGGGCATGTCTGTCTGCCACATGGCACAGGTGTGCATGCACACATGTGCATGCACACCTGGATTCAGTATTTTACCACCCAATTGGATTGGGTGGTAAAATACCAAATCTGTAATGGCTTTGGGACTCTGAAGACTCCCACCTACATATGAAAGATTCCGAATTGGTAAAAATACCGAATCTGTATTTTACCGATTCGGTACATTTTCCGATTCGGTAAATTTACAGAATCTGTAAAATATGCCCCCTACATACCAAAAACCCATTTACAGGTCGGTAACGGCCGAAATCGGCCGTTACCTGTCGGTAAATGGCTCCTACATCTGGCCCTTGATCTGTATTTTACTGAGAATGCTGGTTCTGTATCCTCGCCTGTCTTGTTGTGGGAAGCTTTTAAGACCGTGATCAGGGGACAGGCATTGTCTTTGGTGGGGTGTGCCAAGAAATGTAAGAATGAGGCAATTGTCCAGCTCGAGACTGAAATCACAGACCTTGAGACGGCATTGGAGCGGGAGGTGTCTCGAGAAGCATTACATTTCCTCCGCCTTAAACAATTAGAATATAAAACTTTGGTTACTGATGCGGCAAAGACGATGAGTAGGGAACAGCAGGGACGGCTCTATGATATGGGTGATAAAGCAGGAAAATTGATTGCCTGGCTGGACAGAAGGGAGAGAGCGAATCGAGTGGTTCCGGTGATTGAGACATGCGGTGGTGTGAGTGTAACTGATCCTGTTGAAATTGTTGAATGCTTTGCTGATTATTTTCGAGGGGTCTATACCTCAGTGTCCGACAGGCCCGAGGAGGATTCGCACTTAATGCTTCGAGACATAGCACTCCCATGTTTGTTGGACTCGGATCGTGATAGCTTGGATGCCACGCCCTCGGTGGATGAGGTGGCTCTCGCGCTTCGCTCCCTTCCCTCCGGCAAGGCTCTGGGTCCCAATGGCCTTCCTGTGGAACTGTATAAGTTACGCCCTGATACTTTAGCTCCCTATATCCGTGATATGTTTTTGGCTGCGCGAGATAATGGCTCCCTCCCTAGAGATGTAAATGTAAATGTAAATGTAAATGTAAATGTAGTATACTTGTAAAGCGCACAGCTGCCCCAGCAACGGGGCGTCCCGGCGCTGTATAACTCTGGGGAACCCGTCCTGGCTTTCCCTGTGGGATGGTCCCTTGCTGGGAGTCCCCAAGGTGGAGCCAGGCATCCCCGGAATTGGTGGGGCTGTTGTGGAGATTAGGCAAGCTAATGCCCAGAGTTGCCGAGTGGAACCCCTGATTAGAGTAAGCACCGAAGCGAGAATTATCGAGTCCGCTGACCAAGGTCCACGACCCTGCCGCGTCGGGAATTGAACCCTGGTCCCAGGCTGACTTCTGCTCTCAGGCCTGCCGCCTCTAACCAGTGAGCCACACTACTCCACCACAAGATCAGCGTCTTGCGACCATTGTGGTGATCCCTAAGGAGGGTAAACCACGAGATCGCTGCTCGTCTTATAGACCCATTTCGCTCTTAAATGCGGAACCCAAGATCCTTGCCAAATTGCTCGCTAATCGTCTGATTACGGTTATTGGCGACCTGATTCATCCGGATCAATCGGGTTTTATCCCGCACCGTAACACGGCATTAAATTTGCGACGTCTGCATGGTGTTCTCGCGAGGGCCCCGACGCTGCGTGAACCGGCCATCTTGGCGTCCTTGGACGCCACGATGGCCTTTGATACAATCGAGTGGTCTTATCTCTGGGCGGTACTCGCCAAGTTTGGATTCGGCGCGGGTTTTATTGGTTGGGTCAAACTCCTGTATGAAACACCACTAGCCCAGGTGGTGGTTAATGGCCGCGTCTCCGTGCCTTTTACTCTTGGGAGGGGCACGCGACCGGGTTGTCCGTTGTCCCCGCTCCTCTTTGCTTTGGCGTTGGAGCCTCTTGCCGCTTGGCTGCGGTGGGAACCTTCGATGAAAGGTATACGCTGGACGCCGGAATTTGAGGATCGCATTTCCTTATACGCGGATGATATTTTATTATACCTTACATCTCCCCAAAAATCGCTTAATGTATTGTTTGACGTACTTAACTCCTTCGGGAAGAACTCGGGCCTTATCATTAATTGGTCGAAATCCTACATTTATGTGCTTGCGGGTGATGTCCCTCGTTTGCCACGGGCTGTCCCATCCAGTTGTCGCAGTCTGGCTTTAAATACTTGGGTGTGTTTATCTCGATGGATCCGGCGATTCGCTATCAACATAATTTGCTCCCCCCACTCCAACGGTTACGCTCAGATGTAGCGTGTTGGCGTAAATTACCGTTGTCTCCCCTTTTTAAGATGATGTCCTTACCGCGGTTCCTATATGCCCTCCAGAATAGTTTTGATGTCATCCCGTCGACATATTTTCGGGAAGTAGAATCGTTGCAGAGGCAACTAATATGGGATGGACGCTCACGCATAGCTCTACCGAAATTGACACTCCCCTGGTATGATGGTGGTATAGCGCTCCCGGATATTCGTAGGTACTATTGGGCTTCCCACCTCGCTGCTATCAACCATGGGATGTATGGCCCGGCATTGAACCCAGCATTTGAAATGGAGAAGTGGCTGCTCCCGGGTGGTGATTACTATAGGGCACTTTATTCGGGACCCTCCCGTTTGCAACTCACGGGACCTACCGCTATAGCTGTGCGGGTATGGCATAGCGCGACGACGGCTATGGGCTGGAGTGATAAATTAACGGGAGCGACACCGCTCTATGCCTCTGCGAGGCTGGGTGGCCTATGGCGGACGAAGGGATTTGATAAGTGGGACATGATCGGTATTGGTAAAGTGCGTGATCTCTGGGTTAAAGGAAAGGTTAAGGCCTTCTCGGAACTGCAAATAGAGTATAAGCTGAGTGACAGGGAAAGATTTAGTTATATCCAGGTACGTCACGCTCTGAACTCAGTGTTGCCAGTGGGTAGTGCTATTCCGGATTCCTCCCCCCTCGAAGATCGTATACTCGATGGCTATGTGCCGGATAGTACTATCTCACTGTTCTATAAAAAAATGATTAATGACCGATTGAGGCTGCTCGATCGCCTCTGTGAGGCATGGATTGCTGATGGTATTGAACTGGATGACGAGGACTGGCAGTCCGCGATCTCCTCTCCCAGGGAGGTGGCGATTCCGGCCCGCCTCCGTCTGATCCAACTCAAGATCCTCCACAGAATCTATGTCACTGGTCCCCGTCTGATCCATATGGGTTTCTCTACGGATGGCATGTGTCGGCGTAGGTGTGGTCTCCTTGGCACCTATCTCCATATCATATGGGAATGCCCTGAGGTGGTGCGATTTTGGAAACGTATACATGAGATTATGGATGACGTTACGGGTGTTGTGATGATGCCGGAAGCCCGACAATGTTTGTTGAATGTGTGGGGTCCGAATGACTATGACGTGTCGCAGCTTCGGTGGATGACACTGGCCAATATGGTTGCGAAGAGGGATATTGCCCAGTTGTGGGGATCCCCAAGGCCGCCTACTGTGACTGCTTGGAAAGAGAGTCTGGACTGGTGCATGTTTCGAGAGAAAACAGTGTATATCGCAAGAGGCAGGCCTAAAAAATGGGGGAAGATTTGAAACCCTTGGAACTCATACCGTGGAGATATTTGTACACCCCCGCTCACCGTTCTCCCGAGTCCTTCCCAGTCGCCCTGACCTGCATTCCTTCTAGCTGTGGTATATTGTGCTGTTCATATGCAATTCTGCCTCTGCCTCCCTCCCCTCATCTGTAATCAAAGACTCATTTCTCCTGCTATCATGTTTCTCCCGTCCTCCTTGAGCGCAGACCTAATGGCTGTATTATTACTGTATTGCCTTGTCTGTTTGTTTGATGTTTTATTTCTTTGTGTTTCAAATAATAAAAAGTTACAACAAAAAAAAAAGGAATACAAGAGTTCCATGTTGCCCAGCTTCTCCTGTACTGTTATAAAGGATGCCCTCTGCGTCTGAATCTGAAGAGTAAAATCAGGATCCAAGGACACCTTGGCATTGTCCACTACAAATGGGCAGGGGGCACGGTCCTGCTGCAGATGATCTGTCCCCAGAAATGCAGGAGGTTAGCAACTACAGGCACTGGTGGGCACCAGGGAGAGGTTCTCGAGCCGCTACATACCAAGCTATAGAAGTTGGAGAGACTTTCAGGGGCCACAACTTTCAGCAAACAGGACTCAAGAAAAGACAACAGTGAGTCCCCCTCTGCAAACTTAGGCAGCCCCACAATGTGAATTTTGCTACGCCTAGCTCGTCACTCCTGATCATCCAGGCTGGTGGCCAGCAATGAGTCTGTGCCTCAATATCCGATATGCGATGATCTGCTGACTAAACGGCTGGTGCCAGAGTCTGAACTGCGGTCTCTAGGGCAGTGACCTTCTCTGAGACCTTCCGCGAGTCCTCACGGAAAAGGCCCAACTTAATGGGAAGGAAATCGATTTTGCCCTCCAACTACTCCCCTGTAGAGTCAATGGCAGCCAGAAGTTTATCAAACATTTACAATGTATTCCATGTACAATGTGTCTCTGCTGCCAGCACACTGCTTGATCCCCTGCTGAAGGGGCCCGTCATCTTTTGTGTGTTGTGTGTGCCCCATATCAGCACCAAGAATGAGCGAGGGCTCCCAAAGAATACCAGAGATAGAGACACAGGGTATGTCACCAACTCCCCAGATGGTACAACGGGAGACAATGCAGCAGGAGATAAATGTTCTTGGGGGAGTCCAAGAGACCTTATCCCAGCCTGGGTACGGGGCCATCAGCAAAGATGCGATGGGGCGGGTCCCCACAAGAGTAACTGTAACCAACTAAGTGCCCATCAAAGTAAAGTGTAGAGCCTCTCTTTCCCCAAGGCAGCTCGCCTCCGAAGGCCAATGAGAGGGGCCAGCAACCAAATGTAGGAGCTCAAGGAAACCTAGGGTGATAGGATGTGGGTTGACTAGTGCACATGTCACCTTCAGTAAGTCAGGAAAGGAGAGGCACCAGTCCCACAAAACACACCACTGAGGCTGCCGGCTTCTGTAGAGCGGCCACTGCAAACAAAGTGGGGCCATCATCTTGTGCAGGGCATTGCTTCTGCGCCTGGAAAATGCGGCAGCCTCTTGTCTGAGCCCCACACTCCTGGGGCCTCACAGGTGGACCACTGAGGTATCGGGTGCTTCCGGCAGCTTCATCTGAGGCAGCGGGGAAGGCAAAGGCCATCTGGTAGGGCCGATGGATCGTGGGGGATGAGGAGCTCCATCGCCCGCGTCCTCAGTGCATGGCAGCTGGCTCTGCCCCCGCCATAGAGTCTTGATGTTCCTGGTGGTTTACCTCTCACCACAATATAAGAGCGACTTTCCTATCGATTTCTACAATACAAAGTGCTCTTTAGTGATAAAGCATAGTAATGTAGTAAAAGTGGGAGATTTTAATTGTTGGGCAGGTAAGTTAAGTAACTGCCCAAAGGTCAGCAGTTTTTCGAGTTTATGAATTCTCTCAATTTAATCCAGCATATAAAAGAACTGGCGCATTGTAAGGGCTCCACACTTGATCTGGATCGTGGTCTGCCTAGTTCAGAATTATAGTACAAAACCAATATTCATGGTCTGATCATTATTTAATTTGACAATCTTTAAAAACCCTTGGATGAAAGTTAGGCAGCTTCTGGGCCACAAGGGCATATCTCAGAAATTGGATACAGTTGATATGATATTGTTATATCCAGAGAAGACAGGTTAAACAAAGTAGGTTGAAAGATGATTTATTCTCAGGAATAAGTACAGCACTCAAACTGCCAGAGTGTCAATCTGTCAAGCTCCAGACTTCAATTGACCAGCAGGAGCCCCAACATTCCAATATTGCTAAGCAACTAGAACATAGTTAATAAATGCTTTATGCAAGATAAACAGTAACGCAAATAAACTAAAACAAATAAACTAAATCATAGGATATAACACACCTCCTCTCCTGTAAAAACGAAAAAAAAATTAAGTCACATAGTCATTAAGATACTTAGAAGCAGCTTTCAACCTGGAACTAACTGTAATGGAAGAGTCATTTGAGGCAAGCGCAGAACAATCTTTAGGAACTATTAAATCATTATTTTCTGATAACGCACTCCCTGTAGAACAGATTAAATCATTTGAACCTGTACCGTAAAAACCCTCATTAGAGTGCAACATTAGATCAGATTCAATTGAAGTTCCCATCTTACCATTTGCCACTTTAGCAACACGCCTGTTGCTCCACCATTTCCCACCTAATACCATGACAGAATGTTTACTTATTTTAACAATGGTGGTCTCAGGATAAAATCTTGATCCTTTTGCTTTACATGGGCTCCTTATCCTTACTTTATCTCCAACACTAAACCATTCTTTCTTCACATGTTTACTCTCATCATATCTGATTTTTGACTGAATTTGAGATTTTTCCACTCTGCTTCTGACTTGATCCAAATTGAGTGTATTACCTTCACATCTGGTTTTACTGACCACCCATTCAGGAGACAATTCATTGAAAGATTCTCTCCCTAGCAACATGACAAACGGAGTGACCCCCGTTGTGGAGTGAGGAGTGTTATTATATGACCACACTCTATCACTCACCACATCTTGTACCAGTTGACCTGAGGGAATGGCTAATTGCACAGAATCTTTTAAAATGCGATTCACCCTTTCCACTAAACCATTACCCTGTGGGCTATATAAAGCTGTGGTCAGATGTTTGATTCCAAGATTACTTAAAAAAATCCATCATGTTGTGTGAGACAAATTGCACCCCATTGTCTGAAATAAGGTAACCAGGGACACCCTCAGACCTAAAAAGTTTTGTCAAGAATTTGATTACATTTTCAGTATTGGGATCCCTCATGAATTTAAAAGACACCCATTTAGAGTGGTAATCCACAACAGTTAAAATAAACCTAAAACCTTGGTTCAAACCACCAACCGGCCCCAAAAAGTCTATTCCAAGTTTTTCCCAGGGATTTTTTGGAAATTTAACTGGAGATAAATGAGAATTAGCTGTGCGTAATGATTTTTCAGCATGAGAAATATCCATTCCAGGCCACCAGTAATGCAACCTTAGTCTTTTCTTTGTACTAGTAATTCTCCCATGCCCCTTGTGAGCCAAAGCAATTACTTTATTTCTAATGGACATAGGAGGAATAAGTAAGGATCCCCTTATGACAAGATTTTCTTCAAGACTCAATTCATCCTTGATTTTGGAAAAAGGAATCATTTCCTTGTCAATTTGACTTTCTCTTGGCCACCCATCAGATACAAATTTCTTCAAAAGTATTTGAGAAGTATCATTTGCCGAAGCATGTAACCAATCTGATTTAGAGATGACCCCTTCCGTTAACCTTAGACCTTCAACCAAGCTTACTACGACTTCTTTATCATCAAGAATGGTATCACCTTCTGAAACATTTAAAGGACACCTTGATAAAAAATCTGCTTTAAAGTTTTTTCCTCCAGGAATATGTCTCATTATAAAATTGAAATCATATAGTTTTGAGAATAGGCGAACCAATCTAGGACTGGCATTTCTTAGACCTTTATCATTCCAAATAAAGATAAGAGGCTTGTTATCGAAATAAGTATAAACTCTCTGCCCCAAACATAAGTAGAAAAATGTTTAACACCCCATACACAAGCCAGAGCTTCTTTCTCTATCGTACTGTAGTTTTTTGCAACAATATTTTCATTGCCATTATCCAATTGACTAAGTATAGCACCCAGTCCAGCGTTACTGGCATCTACAGTAATGTAGGAGGTAAGAGCTTCATTATAAGGCTTAAGTGCGGGAGCACTTATGATCAAATCTTTTAATTTTTCAAAGGCTGTTTTTTGTTCATTTTCCCACACAAATTTAACTTTGTTCCTTGTTAAAAGTCTTAAAGGTTCACTGACAAGGGCAAAGTTCTGGACAAACCTTGAATAAAACTCGCTCAACCCTAAAAATGACCTCAAGTGATCCTTGTTGGAGGGTTGAGCACACTCTCGAATGGCCTTAAGTAGATCTTGTTTAGGACTGATGCCTTCCTGTGAAATAACATGACCTAAATGTTCCACCTGATCAAGTAAAAATTTGCATTTTTGTTTCTTGACAGTCATGCCATATTTGTTCAAAATGCCTAATACCTGATCCAACTTGACAAGATGTTCTTGAACAGTATTGGTGGAAATTAATATATCGTCTTGGTAAGCCAACACATCCTTAACACCTTAACATTACCAAAAAGTTGAGACATCAATTTTTGAAAAACTGAGGCCGCTTAGGCCAGACCAAAGGGTAGTCTTAAAAATCTAAAAGGACCAAATAGAGTATTAAAAGCGGTTAGATCCCTAGACTCATCATTCAGCTCAATTTGATAGTACGCCGCTCTTAAATCTATCTTTGAAAAAACGTTCGTACCTTTAAGTTGAGCAAGCATGTCTTGAATTCGAGGCAAGGGAAAGCAGTCAATCTGGATATTCTTGTTTAGCGATCTGAGATCAATGCAGAGCCTAATTTTGTCACAATTCTTTTTAAGAGCGACGACAATTGGAGAAATCCATAAGGAGGAATTGATTTGTTCAATCACACCTTCGTTGCATAACTGATCAAGATGACATTTCAGTTTATCTCTAATACTTAGAGGAACGTGTCTAACCCTTATGAATTATGGGAATGGCATCCGGTTTCAATATTATTTTATGTTCAAATCCTTTGACTGAACCCAATTTGTCCGAAAAAACACCCTGATGTTTATCAATAATGGTGTCTAACGAAGAGGGATCAATGGTTATAGAATAAATACCTTCAGAACGATCTAAAGAAATGGGATTATCAGTTCCTGGTCTTAATATCATTTTAAATTTTCCTTGGTCCTTCCAACCTAAAATATTATAACATTTTTTAGCAATATAAACCTTAGAGTCAATTGTTCTATCTTCAAAAGTAAGATTATCCACAAAACACCCCATCATCTCAATTTCTTGCCCATTGAAAGCCACTGTATGTATATCAGGTGATATTAAATCAATCCCTCTCCATCTTTAAAAAATAATACATCTGAAAGAATGGTAACCGGAGATCCAGAATCAACTGTAACACTCACTGGAACATTACCAATTTTTACATCACATTCTGGATCAGCACTATCCGACTCTTGTTGTGAACTAATCCTATCAACAGATAGCAATATTTTCTTTACAGAATTTTCTCCTCTTATCAAATTTACTTCATTGGAGTTCTCAGTTTCAACATACATTGTTTTAGATTTAAACTTACAAACTGAAGTAAAATGTCCAATTTTCTTACAATTGGTACATTGCTTCTTCAAAGCTGGACATGTAGGAGAATTAGCAAGATGAGATTTTGAACCACATCTAAAACATTGAAGGGACTTGTCAGACTTTTTCCATTCACTTTTGTTAAGAATCTTATCCTTTTCTCGATGTATTGCAGATTGTGAAGTTTGTTGTGACACCTTGTTTACCGTTTCCGAAGTGGAAGGTTTATTATTGCCAAGTTCTTTAGAAGCTGATCTTTCAATACCTCTTGCTATTTCCAAAGTCTCAATGAGTGAAGGATTCCTACAACACAGGATTCTTTTTTGAACTTCATTAGAGTGGCAATTAACGACTAATTGATCTCTCAAGTATTGATCAATAGGACCTTCAAATTCACAAGAAGCAGCTAGCACTCTTAATTCTGCCAAGAAGGTGTCAATGCTCTCATGTTCTCTTTGTTTTCGAGTATAAAACTTGTGTCTTTCAACAATAATGCTTGGTTCATCTATGAAGTGTTTTTCTAGTCTAAGCACTGCCTCAGTATAGTCATTCCAATCGTCAGAGGGTGGGCGAATAATTTTGGGTTGTTGATCAAAAATCCTCTGACCCTCTGCACCTAAAGCATTATATAACATAGCATTTTTCCGAACAGGAGGAAATTTAACACCGTCAATAGCTATGATATAACTGTTGAAAGACTTGTACCACTGAGGCCATTTTATTTTAGGACAACCAGGTTCTGCAAGAAAAGGAGCAGGAAGGATCGCTGTTTGAATTGCCATGACAAATAAGCAAAGAAAATAATAGTAATCAAGTTTAAAGCACTGTGTCTAAGTAAATGTGTGCAAAAATAGCAGTAGTAAATGATAACAAATAGAGCTTGATGTAAAATATCAAATGCATCAACTCATTACCTTAGTAAAATATTATTCAGCAAAAATAGCAGTAGAATAAATGATAATAAATACTGCTTAATGTAAAATATCAAATGCATCAACTTATTACATTGGTAAATTATTATTCAATATAAGATTAATATCAACTCCGAGGTTTTATTTAGCTGTGCCTATCAGCGTGATGACAGGCAAGATGACTGTTGTGAAGAAATATACCCAAAATTGTTACAGCTGTGCGCATCAGCGAAGGTAATGCGCAATTGAAAACAAAAAGCAAAGCAGAGGTGAATCGCTAAGAGTTCACAGTATGTTTTATTATTTAAATACGAGTTTCCAAGCTGTGAGCATCAGCGTATAATAAAGACGCGCAGGGAAGTCGAGTTGACACCCGTTGCTAGGAAGCCAACAAAATGGCCATCACGTTGTGTGATGAGGGAAAACACTGTGGGGTGATGACGTGAGACGCTGCCAAACGCCGTAGCGTGAAGACGTGCAACGAAGCCACAGAATGACGAAGAAATGGCTGCGAGGAAGATGACGAAGACTCCACAGAGAATTCAGAAGAAGTCAGGTTGGGAGAAAACGTCAGAGAAATTCCAAACAGAGCCAGTAAGCGTTTCAAGGATAATTTAAATGCCGCGCTGTGTTTCTTGATATCGCACTGTTTTTCTTCGAAGATTTAAGCATCACATTGGGTTGAAGAGTAATAACTCATAGCTGTAGAGTTTGTAACTTGTTTAAAGTAGCAGCAAATGACAGTTTTGAAGAAGGCTACAAGTAACTGGGTACACAACAAGTCACTAATCATAAGAGCATAAAATAAAAATAATCCTGAAGATAAATCATACATTTTAAGATGTACTATTTCTATGAGCCTGCATCGAAATATTTTGATAAATTAATGTAGCGAAGCTTCATCAGAGCTTGCATTAAAGTACTTTGAAAAATAAGTTAAGAATATGCAGCGAAGCTCCCAATAGAAAATAGATTAATAAATAAAATGACTTATCTTAGTTGATATGCTCAATCAGAGTAAAAGCGATCTGAAGCAGTTTTGATTAAATAACTGTTGATCAGAAGACACTGCAGTCTGGCAATTCTTCAATAAGTCTTCAAAATCTTCAAAATTGTTGAATGTGGGTTCAATGAGCGCTGTCTATCCCACCTCGTCGCCAAATTTATGTTATATCCAGAGAAGACAGGTTAAACAAAGTAGGTTGAAAGATAATTTATTCTCAGGAATAAGTACAGCACTCAAACTGCCAGAGTGTCAATCTGTCAAGCTCCAGACTTCAATTGACCAGCAGGAGCCCCAACATTCCAATATTGCTAAGCAACTAGAACATAGTTAACAAATGCTTTATGCAAGATAAACAGTAAAGCAAATAAACTAAAACAAATAAACTAAATCATAGGATATAACAGATATGTATACAGGAGACGTTGAATTTAACAACCTACATTAAATGATAAGCTGGGCAAGGTTTTTTAGGAGTTCAATAATGTGATCAATAAAGCAGGTTACGAGCTAAAGTTTACTATGAAATGTCAGGTGCAGCTGCCTGATTTTCCAGTGATTTTGCGGGAGCTAAACTACAACTTAGATGACTTGAGCGCCAATGGTGGAAAACTTCTGATGACTGTTGTAATGTAGAGTATTGTGCTTACCGTGGAACTCTGTGTCCTTGGTGACGGTCTCGGGACGGGCATTCGGTGAACAGCAGTTGTTTGCTGCTCATGGCAGGGAGCTCCGTGCTGAGAGCTGTCTCCGCACCACTACGATAATAAACTAATCATGTTCTCATAACTCAACCTCCCACAGCGCAGCCATTCACCCAGCTAGAGATCACTCTATCACCTCCCCTGAACCCTACTAGAAACAACGATACTTGCGGCTCGCCCTACCACACCCTTCAAGATGGGTCCGCACACTCCTCCCCAACACAGAACATCACCCTTCCCCCTCCCACCCACACAAATAACCTGGTGCATCGCTTCAGCCTTCTTGAAGCTCAGCCTGAAACCACAGAGTTAGTTCCCCCACCTCCACTGAACCCTATTAGAAACATCGATACATGCGGCTTGCCCACCATCTTTCAACAAGACAGGACCGCACACTCACCCCCAACACAGAGCACCACCCACCTTCCCCCTCCCACTCTCACAAATAACATGTCGCATCGCCTCAACCTTCTGGAAGCTCAGCTCGAAACCCTGGTCCGAGACCTGAACGAAAACCTATCCTCCCTAGCTAAAATCTGTTTGTCCACCCAACAGCCCGCCAACCCCCCCTACCCCTGCCCTTCCCAGAACGTCCAAATCGCCTCCCCCAACTGGACACTTGCCTCATCCTACGACTACCCCGCGAACCCCGACCACATCACCTCACAGCCTTCACAGAGAGGGACCCCACCAGCTTTAACACAGGACCCCACGTTGATCTCCTCACCCAAGTCCTCGATTCAAGTAATTACAGGAGTGGGCAGGGAACATCCCCCCCTAGAATCTCTAGACCTCTGGCACACCTAACCTCCCTAACCAGAGCCCAACCCAGCAAGTCGAGGTCCGAAGAAGAACCCCTCATCAAATGCATGCTCATCAACAGCAGATCTTCCTCCAAACATGCAACAGAATTAGCAGAAGCTATCCTCTCTCACGACCTTGATGTAGCTTTCATCACGGAAACCTGGCTCAACACCTTGTCCGACCCCATCTTGGACAAGCTGGTGCCCCCTGGTTTTTCAATAACCCACAAAGACTGACATAAGCAGGGAGGTGGAGGCTTAGCTATCATTCATAAAAGTATCTTCTCTATCACGGAAAGCGCACCGTGCCAGTACAGCTCCTTCTAATGCCTCTCAATCAACATTAAATCATGCGCGAACAGATCGATACTCTGCCATCTCATGTACCACCCTCCAGGCAATTCCAAGGAATTCGGAGCGCAGCTCTATGACCTAATCACCCACTGCGCAATCAACAACGCCAACAGCATAATCCTGGGCGATCTCAACATAAGATGGAATGAAACAAACAACCCGCTCATTCAATCCTTCAACAGTCTTCTGCTAGAAAATGATCTGATACAACACTGCTCAGAAGAAACGCACCACAGAGGAGCGATACTGGACAAAAACACTATCACTATTGACTATATCATTCCAGTAGACTGATCAGACCATCACATTATTTCCATATCTTTTCCATATCAACCAACCAGCCCTAACTCAACCCATAAAACAAGCTCCTCCCAAATGGGTTAGGAATACTGCTCAAGTCCCACAGAACAACCTTGAAGAAGAACTAAGCACGCTCCTCCCGAACACGACGAAGCACCTCTCAACCACAGATCTCACCTCTCTCTACCATTCCAACATGACGGCCACCTTAGACCACCTGGCGCCCTTGAAACTAATAAAACCCCAAAACACCCCCTCTAGATCTTGGTTCACCTCTGACATCAATGATGAAAGACGTCATCTCAGATCCCTAGAAAGAATCTGGAGGAGCAATCCCTCCGCCCATCACCGCGATCAACTCAAGGTAGCACGCAGAAACTACAACAAACACATCAAGAACATAAAGACTTCCTTCTTCTGCTCCGCTCTAGACAATGCAAAAAACTGACCCAAAGAACTCTTTAACATCATCAGAAGCCAAACATCCAAACCAAATACATCCGAGTTGGTGGCCTCCAAAGATCAATGCGACAACTTTGCCAGCTTTTTCAACAAAAAATCGCCAAGATCGATCTCTCTCTCAGCACAAGTCCCTCATTTCATAGGGAGACCAAGATGCCAGCATTGATGGTTAGCACCCCAGGGAACCCACCCACTCACTGGTCCATCTTCACACCCATTCAGGAAGCAGAGATAGTCAATCTGATCTCCAACGCCAAACCGTCATCCCACTCCCTAGATCAGCTTCCTACTAACCTGGCCAAAGACCTGAAACACATCCTAGCCCCAATTTGGTGCAAGATCATCAACAGCTCGCTGAGCTCGGGAAGTATCCCTGACTGCCTTAATGTCGGCCAAGACGCCGCTACTAAAAAAACCTGGGCTAGACACGGAGGATATGAACAACTTTAGACCCGTGTCGAACCTACCTCTCATCCAAAATACTGGAAAGATGTGTTCTACCACAGTTAACCCAACACTTGGAGAACATCAAGCTCCTTGACCCTCACCAATCAGGATTCAGAAAGGGATGCAGCACTGAAACTGCAATCCTAAACGTCATAGACGATCTGCACAAATCACTTGACTCAGACTATTGCTGCCTTCTCATTCTCCTAGAGTTATCGACCGCTTTCGATACAGTTGATCACACACTGCTCCTCAAAGTCCTTCAAGAAAGAGCAGGCATGGAAATGATGGTCCTAAACTGGTTCTCCTCCTTTCTACACAACTGCTCGCAAAGAATAAAAATTAAAAACTTTGAATCCGACCCACTACCCGTCTTCAGAGGAGTCCCACAAGGATCAGTACTCTCTCCCCAACTCTTCAATATCTACAAGGAACCCCTCAGCACACTACTCAGGAATTCCAACATCCCCTTCCACCTCTACGCGGATGACACGCAGCTATATCTGGAAACCACCTCCATGGACGACATGCACAAACTAAATGGCACGCTCAAAGAGGTTCAACAATGGCTCTCACAGAACCACCTTAAGCTTAATCAAGAGAAAACTGAAGTTCTACTCATCTCCAACAGAGACGAAAACCCCCAAATCGAAGAATGGCTCAAAGCCGTCAATGCCCTCAATGGCACCCTCACGCCAACGGACTCGGTAAAGTCCCAAGGTATTACCCTAGACCCCAAACTAGACATGAAAAAAAACATTTCTAGTTCCGCCAAAAGCGCGTTTCTCAATCTGAAACTTCTTTACAAAATAAAACCCTTCCTTCCTCCGTAAGACCTTTAACAGGCCACTCAAGCACTGGTGCTCTCCAGAATTGACTATGGATTCGCAGCCCTGACCAGATCAGCCAAATCGCACCTAGGCCCCTTGAAAAACACCCTCAATGCCGCAGCTAGAATGGTCACAGGAACCAAGATATTCGATCACATTTCTTCCGCACTCAAGGAGCTGAAATGGCTCCCAATTGAACAACAAGCCAACTTCCGAACAGCATGTCTTACGCACAAAGCCCTTCACACAGGCAAACCAGAATACCTGGCCTCAAAACTCAAAAGGTCCGGCCAGTCCAGGAATCTCAGAAGCTCCAACACGCTCCTTCTCATTCCATTGAATTCTCGGAAACGCAAAACCACAAGTAAATCCTTTGCGGGAAATGCACCCAAGATCTGGAACTCCATCCCCCCCCACATTAGAACGACTTCCTATTTCTCGAAATTCAAGACCCTACTCAAAGCCCTCTTCCTTGAGCACACCTGAACTTAACGGGAAGAACACAGGACACGCCGGAAAAAACTCGACAACGCACCACATCCCAGTTGTGGTCGAAAGATCAGTCATCTCAGAATTTTAATCACCGGGATTCTTCCACACCGCGTCCGACTTGATGGAATCCCCTCTCGCGATCAGCAAAGGAACTCCTCTGCTTCATACCCCGCGGCCGTAACCCTCCTGTTGACCACAAGAACTGTATGGTAATGGTATATGCAATGCTCTAGAGTTTACCAGATGTGGTTTCTGCCTTCGCCGTTAAGGCGCATTATTGTACCTGATGTGAAGCGCTCTGATACCCTTGGGTCCAGCTAGCGCTATACAAAACTTATAATAAATAAATATAAATACATTTGTATGGGGTACAGAATTAGAATTATGGATGGACCATAAACCATTGGGCGATGTTTTTACAACGAAAGGTGTAGGAAATGCTACGCCACGCACTGCAACATGGTTATTTAAATTACAAGAACATACATTCAAGATGAAAAACGTCCCTGGAGTAAAAAATGTAAATGCTGATTTTCTAACATTTTCCATTAAAGGGGGGTTGTGAGGAACCGGAGGAGGATTGGATGATTGCCAATATTGACAATATTTGTTATAAAGCTATTTCGGAGCTAGAATGGAGAGATGAGATAAGCAAGGACAAAATTTGTCAGGAAATCATTAATCGATTACCAGTTGGTTTGAATATGCTATGGGACAAGGAGGAAGGATTGCAGAATTACAAATATATCAAGTCTGAGTTGTCGTGTATTGATGGTATTTTAAGAAGGGGTGGCAAGTTGGTTGTACCTAGGAGTTTCCATGTGAAGTTGATTGATGCTTTACATGAAGGCCATGGGGGCATGTAAGCCATGAAACGTAAGGTGAGACTTGATTTGTGGTTGCCAGGTGTGGATCGCGAGGTGGAGAGATGGGTGGGAGGTTGTGTAGCTTGTGCTTGTTGTGACAAATCCCACACAGTGGAAGGGTTACCTACAGTAGCCATGGAGTTTCCGATGTTTGCTTGGCAGAGGGTTGAAATCAATGTGACTGGGTCATTCGATAATTTGGCAGTGAAAAGAGGTTTGCCATAGTTCTTATGGACTATTATTCAAAATGTCCGAAATTACATTTGTTAGGGAGATTAAAGCCAAAGTGGTGATTGATTTTTGTACAGAGGTTTTCAGAAGGGAAGGTTATCCTGAAGCGCTTATTTTGGACAATGGTCTGCAATT
Source organism: Lissotriton helveticus (assembly GCF_964261635.1). NCBI lineage: Eukaryota > Metazoa > Chordata > Amphibia > Caudata > Salamandridae > Lissotriton > Lissotriton helveticus. The sequence goes on along the minus strand of NC_136065.1, from coordinate 1,643,302,113 downwards.
TGTGGCAAAAGAATTTACCATTTTCTTTTTTTTTTTTTAAGTTCAGGGTGGTATAAGGCATAAGAAATCGGCTGTATATGATCCACAGGATAATGGATTGGTGGAAAGATTAATAGGGTGGTTGCAGAAAGAGAATTTATAATTGTCTGTAAAGAGTGGATTGAATTGAAAAGAAGAAATAAGAAAATTGCTGTGGAATTATAGGACTACTCCACATTCTACCACTGAGAAAACACCTTTTGTGTTATTGAGGGGTAGAAAAGTGTGTACTGTGGCTCTTCCGGCATGGATGAACAAGAGCAGGGTGGCATGGGTGGATGATGAGAAGATGAAACATGTGGTGCGTACGAAACTGCAAAAGTACGGGTTAACTATGGTGGGAGCCAAGAATTATGCTTTTAAGTTTGAGGTTGGTGATCTGGTAAGGGTGAGGAAATTCCAATAATTCAGGAAGGGTGAGTCCAAATGGTCGGAACCTAAAAAAGTACAGATGGCATTGAAATTCTCTGTTATTGTGGATGATGGAAAAAAACGCAATGTAAGGAATATTGTGAGATGTGGGAAGGTCGAATCTGATCAATTCTCAGCTGGTCCGAACGATGGATGGAAAAAGTATTATTTTAAGAGAGAAATTTGCAGGAGGTGAGCAGAAGTGTGAGGACAAGAAAGAGGATGCACAGGTGGAAACAAATGTCCAAAATCCTGTGCGGAGGAGTTGTCATCAACATTTCCTAGGAAGTTAAAGCATTATGTGTAATGCCTACGTGTTATGCATGATGTTTTTGCATTTTACTGTAACTACTAGCATTCTAAACCTACATTGTATGTGTATATAGTTTTGAGCTATCCCATTATGGTAGGATACATTCATTGTCTATTTCCTGAACAAAATGTCATGTATAATAGTTATTGAAATTGTTATTAAGGGAGCTATGTTGCATCATGTTACTTGTATTGGAATGTGGTGGGGGCTGTGAGGTAATAAAGGGGGTTGGAATGTGGGCTCCGGTACCTGTGACTGGGGTCAGTTGGTGGCTGCCTGGCTCCGGGCTGGTTATACATCTTATCTAATAAAGCCCTTCCCTCAACCAACATCAAGTGTGCCTTATCTTCATGAGGAAGGACTTTTCACAAGTGATTTCTGTAAGTTTGAGCGCACAGTATAGAGTCGGCCCAAGCACCACGACCAATCCCAGTCATCACCTCCCTTTGCTTGACCTCTGCATGTATCGCCAGACAAGTGTCGCCATTACGCTCTGTACTAAGCAGTTCCTAGGATACCACACGAACCTGCGAGTCTATGTTTCATGTGCTAGACGCCTCCCATCCTCTACTGTTTGGGCGTTGACATCAGCACAACCAGGTTGCCTATAGACCAATGAACAGCCAGTGGTTGCGATAAAGGCATTGCGACACTTAAGGGAAATCCTCGCATGTAACAGCGTTGCGGCCCTGGGATCATAAATCAAGCAGCATAATCAAGTCACACAATCAAGGAGGCCTGTCCACTCAGTGATTGGCACACCAAATCTCCCATTCAACTGGATAGCCTGTCTCATTTTGGTGACAGGCACATCACCTTATTTAAGCTTCAGTGCATATTTTTGTATATATTGTGCTAATGCTACACTTGCTTATTCCAGATTTCAGTGATACTCAAATCTAGTCTAAGTGTATACTCATTTCTACATCCTCATTTGATTCCCTAGTCAAGGAGTTATACTTAAGTAGAAATTGATAGTGCAGCTATCAATCCACCTCCAAGTCTTTCTCGCTAAACCTGGAATGGGAGGAATGGATTGACATTTTTAACAACTATCTGGAGGCGTTAAATAGTCTAGCATTCAGCGCTGGCAGGAAAAAAGCAATACTTTTGAACACTTTTGGGGAAAGAGGGCCAAGATCTTATCAAATGCTTACACAAAACACTGAACCAGGCGGGGCGTGTCGTTGAGAATGTCTATGTTGAAGAGCAGAAAAGGTTGGAAAATAGGTTTGCAAAGACTGCTAATGTGGTGATGAGGAGACATAGGTTTTACACTCAACCTCAAAGGAAAGGTAACGCTTTGGATGAGTTTATTACACATCTGAGAGAGCGATCAGTGCAGTGCAAGTTTGGGGCAATGGCTGACAAAATAATTAGAGACCAACTTATAGTGCAGTGCCGGAGTAGGAAAATGCAAGAGAGATTATGGGCAGCTAAAGATCCTTCGTTAAAAGATGCCATTGAGATGGAAGAATCAGAGTACTGTATGCAAGAAATGGAAAGAAGGGAGGTCAAGGACTCCAGTTCAGTCTCAATTGTGGAGAGTTACATAGCGGCAACCCCTAAGGGAGGCCCTGGGTGGTTGGGTAGACAAGGAAGTAGTAACAGGTTGTCTGCCAAAAACTGCAGTAGGTTTGGAAGCATCTATCACTCCTCTGAGGCCAGAAATTGTTATGCTATCGGGAAGGAGTGCAGAAAATTTGGGTGTAGGGGACATTTAGCGAAAATGTGTACGAGTAGACACACCATGAAGGAAAAAGTGGCAGCCGTGCGAGAGAACATAGATGTGTGCACTGACGTTAGGTTGTGTGACTGAATTTTGTGCGTAAATAAGGATCAGACCACGGATGTCCATTCAGCCAGATTTAGTAGACCCAAAGCTGAGTTTACCATTAAGAATCAATTGGTAGAATTGATGGTGGACTCCGGGTCACTGTACACAATAATTCCTAAGAGTATGTTCACCAAGGATTGGCCGAGTGTACGTTTGTTACCTAAGGATATCGAGCCTGGTGGATACCAGGGTGAACAGATTGACCTTATCGAGTATATGGAAACTGAAATAGTATTCAAGAATTGGAGCGTTAAAGGGAAGGTGTCCGTAGCAGGATCAAGACCACCTATCCTTGGCTGGTACCACCAGTATGAATTGCATATAATCATTAATCAACATGCTCCAAACCAGGTCATGGTGGTAGAAGACACAACATTGAAAGACATTTTACAGGGTGCAGAGAAGGTATTTAGGAAAGGCTTGCGGGAGCTGCATGGTTATGTGAATGAGATAAAAGTGAAACCAATGCTGTTCACATGCAGCATAACGTTGGGAAAGTGCCCATTAAGATAATAGGAGAAGTCACACAACTATTGCAAGATATGTTAGAGAGTGGAGTGATTGAGCCAGTTGAAGCGTCAAGTTGGGTATCTCCAGTGGTCATCACAAAAAAAAAAAAGATGGGATTCTGAGATTATGTGTTGACTTGCGGGGATTGTATCAGAACATCGTACCTGACAATTTCCCACTGCCTAATATCAATGAATTGTTACTCTTACTAAAAGGAGGGAGATACTTTTCAAAACTAGATCTCAAACATGCGTACCACCAAATACGTCTCCACCAGAAGTCGAAGTCCTTGACGGTGTTCATCACCATGGAAGACACCTTTCAGTTTACCAGAATGCCTATTGGACTATCAGCAGCAGCCAGTGTCTTCCAGAGAATGATGAATGTAATCTTTAAGAGGTTGGACAATGTTATATTTTTCCAGGCAATATACTTGTGTTTGGTGATACTGTACATACTGTACATAATCACAATGTCACTTTGAAGCTAGCCTTGGATCATTTGCCGGAATTTGAGACGTGAGAAATGTGAAGTCTTGGTGGAAGAGATTGAGTATTTGGGTCATACATTGTCTGCTGGTGGAGTTAGGCCCATAAGTGATCTACTGGCTTCTATCAGATCTGCACTGTCAGCTAAAGATAAGGGGCACCTGAGATGATGTTTGGGACTAATAGAGTATTAATCAACATTTGTCAAAGATTTTGCCAGCAAAATGGAGTGTTCGAAAGTGTTGACAAGGAAAGGTGTGAAATTTTAATGGGGTACTTCACAGCAAGCTTGCTTTTTTAACATCAAGGAGGAAATATGTAGAGCACAGATTTTAATACCATTTGATAGAACACTTATAACGTTTGTTACGCACTGATCACAAACCTCTGTTGAAAGTTGTACTTCCTGGTTGTACGGGCAAAAGCTCGGCTAGGTTAGCCATGCTTGCATCACAATTAAAGGAATATGTCTACGAAATGGAGTTTATTCCAGTTTGGAAAGATGGTCAAGCCAATTGCCTTTCATGGCTGTCACTGCAATGGTAGAGTGTAGATGGAGATGCAGTCATGAGTAAAGAAAGCAAGGAAGCAGTTGCAAGCACTGGGGATGTCTGAGTGTTGTGGGGGTGTGGTAAGTGAAGCAGAATGGGTAAAAGCAATGGAAAGTGATGAGGTGCTGACAGAGGAGAAACGCATGATCAAGTATGGCAATAGAAGAGAGAGTACCCTTCCATTATCTTTATGACCATATTTCAAGGTTTTGGATGAACTGACCATCAACAAAGGTACTATAATTATGAGAGGTGATACATTGATTCCCCTTGTAGGGGTACACAAGAGATTGTTTGAGTTAGCTCACGAAGGACATTTTGGCCAAACTGTCACGAAGAAACAGATAAGGAATGAGTTTTGGTGGCCCCACATGGATGGCAACATTGTAGATTTGGTAGAGAGATGCTTCCAGTGTAATTAGAGTGAAAAAAGGTTGAAGTTAAGGGTAGGCTTACTGATGCTGGTTCAGCACGGCACAGTGTTTGTTTAGACTTCATTGGTCCTATGAGTGGGTTGGGGCACGGAAAGATAATTGCTGTAGCTATGATTAATGTACATTTAAGATGGCTTGTTGTAAAATTTGTGTGCGAAATTACCACACGAGCAACCATCAGTGTGCTCAAGGAGGTATTTAGAGAAGAGGGTTTCCTGACCGTGCTCATCCCTGATAACAGGACTCAACTCACCTCAAGTGAGATGGGTGAATTCTTGTTGTCGTGTGGTGTCAAGTATTCACATATGCCCTGCGTTCTAATGGAATGGTTGAAAGGGCCAACCGCATGTTGTAAGGAGCCCTGCAGATGGCTGATGCTAATTGGTTAGATGTGGAAAACTTGATTTGTGATCTAGTTTGGGCATACCCCACTACTGAAAACTCAGTTGCTGGGAGCATTCCTTTTTGTGTGATGCGTAGAAGAAAACCTCATTCAAAACTTTGCCTGTCCTGGATGTGTGATATGATTGATGGAAAGTTCACTGGTGTCAGCAATGGTACCAATGGGGAAAAAGATGTGAGAGTCAGTATGCCTGGGATCACTCACAGACAAAAGGTTACAAACAAGGTGAAGGTAGCTCCTGGATATTGGGTAAAAATAGTCTGGCAGGGGAAACAAAGAGTTTGACCGTTTTCTAAGGCCTTTTAAAGTCAAGGAGTTGCATAAGTGGCATGTAGTGTTGTCTAATGGGGAACGTTAGAACTTGAGGAGAGTAACAAAGTATGGTGGGCATCGGGTTGGAGAACAAGTTGGTGACAATAATGGTTGCGGCTGGTACATGCTTATGTCTGATGAAACAGTATGGAGTGAGAGCAAACAGGGTGTGAATTCTGGTGTGCAGGGTGGTGGGGATGGTTTTGTGCATCCTCGGAGAAGTGGAATATCTGTTGAGCATAGTATAAGTACAAGCAGAATACAGTGACCGAGAAGACAACCAACATTTTTGGAAGGTTATGTACAATAGCTCATGTGCACGGTTTTAGTGGGGTCAGGGGCTCGTTGTTGTTTTTCTCTAATGAGTTGCTGCTCACACCATATATGTAGGTATGTATATTGTTGATCCAGATATTTAGTTTGGTAACCATAATGTTGCTGTTTTATATTTCATTTGTTAGCTAGGGGTTGGGGATACATTTTCCGAGCAGGTGGGCTTGACTTATCAATGTGTATGGAAAGGGGATGTGTTGTAATGTAGAGTCTCATGCTTACCATGGAACTCTGTGTCCTTGGTGATAGTCTCGGGACGGGCGTTCTGTGAACAGCAGTTGTTTGCTGCTCGTCTCAGGTAGCACCGTGCTGAGAGCTGTCTCCGCAGCACTACGATAATAAACGAATCTTGTTAGCTTACCTAGAGTCCTCATCATTACTACAATGACCCAAGTAAACAAACTTTTACAGATTGCATTTGCAATTACAAAAAAAATTATTACTCATGCTAAGACAATATATTTTACAAGTAAAATATGTGCGACTCAAACCCAACATAAAGAACCTTTTTTTATCATTTTGTGTAGAGCCTCTCTAACATGGAAAGATTTAGTTGTTCTCTAATGAATTAAATGTGTTATTTATCAAAATAATTAGGACCATTAAAGAAGCTATACTTGATAGCCGTAGTGGGGACCATGATTGGTCAGGAGAGGAGAATAGCCTGAAGCTATATGAATCAGACACATTGGAACCCAATGATGTTCAGAGACTACTATTTCAAGAAAAATCGGGATCTCTGTGTGATCCATGACCTCCTAGAGTGCTACATGGATGGGTCCTTCCATCAAAGACCCTCTTACCCCAACCTATTGAATGTTCTTTGAATGAAGGTAGAGTTCCTGCATACTTTAAAAAGCTACTATAATCCCATTATTGAAAAAACCTGGTGACAACCTAAAGATCATAAAGAAGTTTCTTCCTATTTCTTTACTGCCCTACTGCGCCAAACTCTTGAAAGCCTATATAGTGCAGGGAGTGAGTTATCATCTCTCCAACTTTAAATATTTAGATCCTTATGAAGCAGGTTTCTGACCAAGTCATAATTTGGAAACAGTAATCTTATCAGTTATAAATGACTTGGTTCTGGATGATTTTCATATTCCAGCGTTGAGTTTACTTGATTTATCTGTGGCTTTTGACTCGGTTGATCACAAGGTCTTATTGGATCAACTGCAAGCTGAGGAGTTTGCGTGGATGGCTTTTAATTGGTTGGCTTTTCTGGAGAATATGACACATGCAGTCCAAGTAACTCCACCTAGACCACCAGAAATAAAGATTGAGTGTGGTGTTCCACAAGGGTCTGCCCTTCCCTCCCATCTTTTTAATACTTACATTCAGTCCCTCATAAAAGAACTTCCGAAAAGAGATTGTTTGACTTTTTTATTACACTGATGACTGTCAGATCTTACTTCAGCTTGATTTCCTGAAACCAGCACAAATGTATTTTAAAGATATGATGTGCTTTATCAGTAGATGGATGGGACATAACCATCTAAAATTAAATGCTGAAAAGACCAACATTGTGGTCTTAAACCAAAACACTTCTATATGGACGAGTCGCTACTGGCCTTCAGAAATGGGTATGTTATCACCCCCAAATCCAACTGTAAAAAAGCTTTGCTGTTCTGACCGATCAACATATTTCTTGTAAGCCTCAAATAAATGCACTTGTTTTAAAATGTTTATCCATTTTGTGAGCTTTTAAGAAGATCCAACCGTTCCTTTCATGATAAACTATGAAGACTATTATGGCTGCTGTTATTGGAGCAAGATTGGATTACACTAACAGCATATGTTTTAGTATCCCTGGGTGTTACCTAAAAAGACTTCAATTGATTCAGAATGCTGCAGATAGCCTAGTTTTTAGAATTCCCCAGAGAACACATATTATTTCTTATTTGAAAAGTTTCCAATGGCTACCAATTAGAAAGTGTATTAAATTAAGATTTGCTGCTAAATTTTCCAAGCATTAAAGGGACTGGCTCCAGTTTAGTAAAGAGCTTGACTAGTTAGATATGTTTCCGGGAGAACTCTTTGCTCAGCTTTTACCAACTTTTTGGTGGTGCCTAAATTTCGGAAAACAAGGACTCGAGAGGCGCTCTGTCATGGAATTGGTCCCATTTAGGAAATCTCTAGAGACCTGACCTTTTGAATAGGCTTTGATAATTGGTTACCATTTCAACTTTAGTGCTAGTCTCCTGACTTGACAGAGCAGAGACCCTCGAGTGTTTGTCACGCTCTATAAATGTCCCTTAACATACCATGAATTCAGGGAAACTAGGGAATCACCATGTGGTTGATGGTGCACAGATCTTGAAAGAAGCAGTACACTCTGGTCTTGCTCGCTTTTTTGATGGGGACAATGGGAGTATTATTTCTGATCAGCGACAGCAGGTCGAAATCAGCCTCTGTTTCAGAATGTGGAATACGCAGGAATGTCTTCATAGGATACACCTTAATCTTACCCAGTTACTATTGTGAGACGCATTGGAGAGGATGCATCAGGCATCATTTGCATGGGCAGACCACAATGTAGAAGGATCTTGTCCAAGCAACTTAGTAAATTCGTCAGGCTTTCTCGGTTCACATTTATTATTCTGATTATCTGATTCACATAAGATTGCTTAAACTTAATTTTCATTTTGTTTGTGGGATGTTTAAATACTCCATCGCTTGTACAAAAATCTGTACAGTTTAGTTTACACAGCAAGTCTCTATCACATGGATTTGCAGGCGAGGTAGGACTGTCTCTGCCCAAGTATTGCTCAAGTAAATTCTTTAGCCTGTCTCGATAATATGTCGGGTATGCTGCTTTGTTCTGTTAATGATTTAAAATTTTCAGCCAGGCTGGCTTGAATGGGCATTATGTGGGCATGTTCGTTGAGATGCATGAGGTTATAAAGTGTCTGGTTTGGTGCATTATCAGTGGCGGCTGCCACAAACAAAGGGCGGTGGGTGGGTTTAGAGAACGGGGGAGGGGGAGAGTGAGAGGGGGACACGCTCTAGTGGAGTGTTAGAATATTTTAAAAAATAATAACTTACCTTATTTTGCTGCCCACCTCCCGCAACGAGCTCCCTCCCTTCTCTTCCTTGTCCCAGCAGACACTGGGACCTCCACATCACAGACTTCCATCCAATCCCCATGCTGCACTGTGGGAATTGGGGCGACACTCTTTCACCATTGCTGGGAGAACAGGTGCAAGTGCAAATGCATACTGTGTAGTGCAGTGCTCTGGGGTAGATTTGTGCAGTTTCTGTGCAGTGTGTACAGTAATACAAATCTCTGACCTGCTATATCTCCAAAGAAGGTGAAGGCTTGTGTCTTTGAAATGTGATAATAAGGAAGACATTGCAGTGAATGTTGTTTAGAAGGGTTAAATGCCGAAGCCGTTGAAAGTCTTTGGTAGCCTTTGGCATATTGGAAATGTCTGAGGGGAGGGGTATAGGAGCCTATTTACAAACCCAGCACCCCGCCGGAACCAATAAGCCAATACCAGTAGCTGCTGCCCATGAAATCAGTGCATCTAGTGGATTGCAATGGAAGCTCTCCGTGGGCGGTGGGATAATCATAATACAATCACGTGACATGCACAGAGAAACACTCCTCTGAAGACCACATTATATATGTTTGCATGTGGTACTGCTATATTACACACCTAACCAAAAAGCAGTGTAACCCTGTGCAGGGTCAGAGAAAGGCACAAAGCCAACGAGTATAATGCAATACTGTGCTTGCAATATTAGAGGGCAAGACAAAAATTGCAGTACACAGTTATCAAGCGCAAACAATTTAATCAATCAATCAATCAGAGTACTTGTAAAGCGCGCTACTTACCCGTGAGGGTCTCAAGGCGCTGAGGGGAGGGGGTGCCGCTACTGCTCGAAGAGCCAGGTCTTGAGGAGTCCTCTGAAGGCGAGTAGGTCTTGGGTCTGCTGTAGGTGGGTAGAGAGGGTGTTCCAGGTCTTGGCGGCGAGGTAGGAGAAGGATCTGCTGTCGGAGGTTGTTTGTTGGATGCGGGGAACAGCGGCGAGGGCGAGGCTGGCTGAACGGAGCTGGCGGGTGGGGGTGTAGAAGCTGAGTCTGCTGTTCAGGTAGGCTGGTCCGGCGTTGTGGAGTGCTTTGTATGCGTGGGTGAGGAGCTTGAAGGTGATCTTCTTGTCGACGGGGAGCCAGTGTAGGTCTCTCAGGTGGGGGGGTGATGTGGCTGCGGCGGGGGACGTTGACGATCAGTCGAGTGGAGGCGTTTTGGATGCGTTGCAGTCGTAGTAGGTGTTTGGCTGGGATTCCTGCGTAGAGTGCGTTGCCGTAGTCCAGTCTGCTGCTGACGAGGACCCGTATCACCGTTCTTCTTGTTTCCGTCGGGATCCACTTGTAGATCCTGCGGAGCATGCGAAGGGAGTTGTAGCAGGAGAAGGAAACGGCGTTGACCTGTTTAGACATGGAGAGGGAGGAGTCGAGAATGAATCCTAGGTTGCGTGCATGGTCGGTGGGTATCGGTGCTGTTCCCAGTGTGGTTGGCCACCAGGAGTCGTCCCAGGCTGAGGGGGTGGGTCCGAGGATAAGTACCTCCGTCTTGTCCGAGTTCAGCTTCAGACGGCTGTTCCTCATCCAGTCGGCGATGGCCTTCATTCCCTCGTGGAGGTTGGTTTTGCGGGTGTGCGGGTCCTTGGTGAGGGAGAGGATGAGCTGGGTGTCGTCAGCGGAGGAAATGATATTGAGGTCGTGTTGGCGGGCCACTTGTGCGAGGGGGGCCATGTAGACATTGAACAGCATCGGGCTGACCCCTGGGGGACATCGTGGATGATGTCGATGGCCTCAGATCAGAAGGGCGGGAGGGACGATTTTCTCAATGACCTTCGCCGGGAACGGGATCAGGGAGATGTGCCGGAAGTTCTTGAGGTCCTTGGGGTCCGGCCTGGGCTTCTTGAGGAGGGCGTTGATTTTGGCGTGTTTCCAGCTTTCCGGGAATGTCGCTGTTTCGAAGGAGATGTTGATGACCTTCCGTAGTTGGGGTGCAATGGCAGCGTCTGCTTTGTAAATATGTGGTGTGGGCATGGGTCTGATGGAGATCCTGAGTGGATGGAGTTCATGACCTTGCGTGTCTCGTCGTCATTGGCGATGGACCAGGAGGTAGGCGATTGGCGCTGGTGGTGTTCACAGGGGAGGTGGGGTCTGGCATAGTCGGGCAGTCATGGTGTTGAAGCTGTCATGGATGTCAGCGATCTTGCGGTGGAAGAAGATGGCCAGTGAGTTGCACAACTCTTGTGAGGGCGGGATGTCGTTGACGCTGGCGCTGGGGTTGGAGAGTTCCTTTACGATGCTGAAAAGCTCTTTGCTGTTGTAGGAGAGTAGGGTCTGCTATCCTATGGTCACCCCAATTTTTCCTTTTTGCTTCACTGGTTTTCGACTTAATGTGGCTGTGGGCCTGCTAATCAGACCCCCAGCCTGCTGTTCTCTCTCTAAATTCACAGACATGTACTATAGGTACATAATCAATTTGGTACTGGACACCTTGTCAGCCCCTATCCAGTGCACACTAGGTGCCAAGGGCATAGGTGCATCCAGGGCCTACCAGGGGCTGCAGCATATCTTTTGCCACCCCTGGCTGGTACTTAAATCGACACAACTGGCTGTTGCCACAGCTGGGGCAAGGTGGTGTACTCACCCCTTGCTTAGATGTAGTATACCTATGTCTAAACCTATATCTGGACACATCTATACCTATCAGTCACTTCTATGGCAGGCCTTTACAGTCCTGGAGGCAGAGTGCATGGTTTTATGTGAGATGGTGCTCTAGCATGAGCTGAGCCTGTCTGCAGTGTTGGGACCAATTCCTTAATGCTGTTCCAGTGATACTGCCATACCATATACTCTTAAGTGCATTATAATCCTTACGGTTATTGCAACTCTGGTTTGGCGTTATCAAAACATGTCGTGTTTGGTGTCATACACATTGGAATACTATCCCCTTGCCAGTCCTGGTGATGGGGATAGCATCCCACCCTTCTAGAGGGTGCAGGCATGTTACTTTACTAAAACGCGGTTAATACTAACCAGAGCCCCAGCATCACAAAATGGATGCTGCTGCCACAGACACATGTCTGGCCTCCTGCTGCTGACCAAAACTCGGCAGAGGACGACTGGACAAATGGTTTCCTGTCACAGGGAGGTGTCACACCACCCCAGACAGGAGATAGTGGATTGTAGCAGGGAGGGTTGAATGAAACTAGACACTGCCTGGGGCGCACAAGGTGTCCCTGGGCAGATTCCAGTCAAACCGGTTCTGGGGCCATCCTGCCCCAGTCCTGGCACGAAACTGGACAAAGGGAAAGGGGTGTAACCACCCCCTTCACAGGTCCCACCCATAGGAGGGACCTAGCAGGTAATCCAGCCCCTTGATTCGACTTAAAAGTAGGAGCTGTGCCAATGCACATCAGATTATCCTTACTGAAACTTATGAAATGAAACTCTGGACCCTTCGACATCCCACTCCTCATGGAAGACTGAAGAATCTCCCTTGTGGTCAAGGAGTGACCACCCTGTGCAAACAGGCACCATCCAGCACCTCGACGTTTGCTTGTTTGCCGTTCCCGCCGGAACTCGAACAACAGAGATTGACAACACCCAGCGTGCCTGCCTTCTAACAGCCCGATCCACAGTCCATGCATAGCTTAGACCCGTGGAGGCGACCTGCAGCGTGGGAGCGGCCATCTTGGAGAAACAATGAAGCACTGACCGTGCAGCATCCAAGGCCCCCTCGAAGCTGTGCATTGGAGTCTGAGAAGCTCCAGCCCCGAGCAGCTTGTGCACTGAAGCTCACCCCTCCACACTTGACGAGTGCTAGGTGGGCCCCTTTTGCATCTTTCTGCTTGATGCATTGGTCTGGTCGCTTGCCTGTTGGCTAGTGGCCCCAGTACCAACGAAACCTTGAATTTACACAGCTAGTCTGGTTGCTCCAGACTGGCACTCGCTCCCCTGAAAAGGAGCACCCGCTCAGACCTTGCTGGTCTGAGTGTTAAGCCATCTTTGATTCCTGCGTGGGTTGCATTTGCCAAGGCCTGTTGACTTTGATCTTGAAGCCGACACCGCCGACAGCGAGAGCCTTTGTGGGACAGCTCGTGATTCACTCCAGGACATCCTCGGTGCCCCAGAGACCACGTGGCAGTGGAGAGAAGCTACACAACATCGACCTGATTGCGCCCGACATGGCCTGGTTCCTTCCTGGTTCCTTCCTGGTCACTGGCTAGTGACCCAGACTCTGTCCCCTATGCTTTCAGGTACTCTACAACTTCGATCCACCCTTGGATCGCAACGGACACTTCTCTTCTGGACGCCTGCAGCATCTTCATCTCCAGGCACCCTAGATCTTCGTGATGAAACCCGACACACCTTTGCACCTGTGCACCCGCTTCCTGTGGGTGAGGTAACTCTTGAACGCCGGTCCTCCTGTAGTGTTTTACACCTCTAGTGTCTAAGTCTAAAGTTTTGTCCTTCTAGTCCAGTCGGAAGACTCTTAAAACTGTAACTCGATAACTTTTACGCACCATTGACTTTGCATCGGTGCATGCTTGTGCTTTCTGCACTGCACCCGAATTCCGCAGGCTACTGCCGCCCTAACTACTGTTAGTGCATCGTAGTCCAAGCGATTCCCAAGGCCCTAGGCCTTACCCCAGATCGATTAGTGATTGTTATACCACTTTATTGATATATGGTTTGAGTGGCCACCGGCCTCATCCAAAACGTGCAACTTGTCTATGTTTAACTGTGCTTTTATTTAAACGCTTGTGCTTCATTGCTCATAAAGAGTAGTGGGGATTATTCTAAGAATAAATGCATATATTTTGATAATATATAACTTGTGTGGTGTCCTTTCATTTGATATTAGAGGATTGTATATGGTAAAACAGCTCACTTTACTCGCCCTTTGAAGTTAAGCCTTTAAGGCTGCTTAGTCCATGCTACCCCTAGTATAGCTTGTCTATAAGGTTGACTTACAACCTCCACCATAAGGGATTGTTTGGACTGATATAAGGTGCCCCCAGAACTGGAGACATCATACATCAGGCCAACTTCTCACAGCTGTCGTGTGCGTTGTTATCCAGGCGGTCTTTGAAGGAGGATCTCTTGGCTAATCTGATGAGGTGGTGATGTCTGCGGGTGGCGTCCTTGTGGGCTGCGTGGTTGTCTGGAGTGCATTCATGGAGCCATATCTTCACCAGTTTCTGGCATGCACGTTTGGAGGTCTGCAGCTCGTCAGTGAACCAGGTGGCTCTCTTGCTGGTGTGGTTGTTGGAGGGTTTCTTGAGTGGGACGAGGGTGTTGGCGCAGTCGTCGATCCACTGTCTGAGGTTGCGGGCTGCGCTGTCTGGGTTGGTGGGGTCAGTGGGTGGGTTTTGGGCGAGGGTGGTGATCAGCTGGTCTTTGGTGACTTTGCTCCAGCAACGGCGAGGTAGCTGTTGGGTGCGGTGGTGCGTGGTTGGTTTATTGAAGGTGAAATGGATGCAGCAGTGGTCGGTCCAGTGGAGTTCGGTGGTGTGGTCGAAGGTGACGTGGGTGCCTGTGGAGAAGACGGGGTCCAGTGTGTGGCCAGTGACGTGGGTGGGCGCGGTGACGAGTTGTCTTCTCTGAGGGCGAAGTTGTCGATCAGGGTGGCGGAGTTGGCGTGTTTGTTGTTCTCGAGGTGGAAATTCAGGTCCCCGAGGAGGATGTAGTCCGTGGAGGCAAGTGCGTGGGTGCTGGCGAGGTCGGGAATGGAGTCGCTGAATTGAGCTCAAGGTCTGGGGGGTCTGTAGATGAGTGTTCCTCTGAGGGTGGTGTTGGGGTCGGTGTGGATCCGGAAGTGCAGGTGTTCGGCAGTGTTGAAGGTGTCATCTGCGTGGGTGGCTCCCTTGAGGGTGGACTTGTGGATGATGACTATTCCTCCTCCGATTCCGTTGGCGCGATCCCTAGGGTGATCTTGTAGCCGTCCGGGATGGCTATGGCGATGTCGGGCGCCGAGGAGTCGTTCCACCAGGTCTCGGTCAGGAAGGCCACGTCTGGGGCAGAGGTGCCGAGCAGATCCCAGAGCTCAACAGCATGTTTGCGTGCGGAGCGGGTGTTGAGGAGTATGCAGCGGAGGTGGTTGGGTCCTGTCCTTGGGGGTTTGGTGGCTCTGGCGCAGGTGAAGCTGCAGGTGTGGCAGGAGAAAGGTCCGTGAGTCTGTTTCGGGGCGGCTTGGAAGCAGTTGTGGTTTTGGCCGTCATTGAGTGCATAGAGGGTGCTGACATCGTAGCGGAGTCTGGTGTTGTGGAGTTCGCGGGGACCAGGGGTTCTGGTGCTGGGCGCGGTCCTGGCGCGGATGGGCGCAGACTGGCTTGCCTTTGGCGCGCCAATGGCGTGCCAGCAGCACGGCAGCTGCGAGCGCCCGCTGCGCGGCTGCTGCACGGCCTCCATACGAGGGGGATAGGGAGGGAGGAGCAGCTGGGAGGCGGGAGCGGGGTGGCCAATAGGGAGCAGGGGGCGGGGCCGCAGGGACGCAGTGGCGGGAAGGAACGGTAATCGGCGGGAAAACAGGCAGGCGGTAGGGAGCAGGTACGAGGCAGCTGGCGGCCGTGTGGAGGCATGGGGAGCGGCCTGCCTGTGAGCAGGGTCAGAGGTTTATGAGGGAACTAGTTTATTAATGCTATTAACCGTGTTGAGGACGTGTGCAATCTCTTCAGTGCAAACTCTGGACCTTTGCCCTATGTGGAAACTGGTGGCTGAGGTCTTCTTGACCTACATTTCTGGGTTCTCCCACTTGTGCCCACCAGAAGTATTGCTAGGTCTATGATCACATATATCAGCTTCTTAGTCACAGTTCCCTTAATGGCGTCCTCTTTAACCATTAGAGTCTGGGTGGATTGGTCGCTTTTGCTTGCTGCTCCTAGTGAGTGTGTGACTCCCTATGGTCTGGAGCCCAGTACAACCCACCAAGAGCAGGTGGGCTGACTCGGTCCTGGTCCATCCATCACTATTAGGATCTGTGACCTCATGTCAAATGCATAGGCGCACATTCCCGTGAAGAAATGGTGGCTGATCACTGTGCTGCTCAGGTGTGGGTAGGCCTTCATTGGTGGTTCTTCCTCGGGCACAAACACAAGCCCCTGATCCAAACAGTGTAGACCCCATCCCAGTTCAGCAATCTTTCAGAGAACATTGATGAAAGGCCGTCTATTGCGGAACACAATTTTGTAGTAGCTCCTGCTCTCTCAAGGTGCTTTGATTTTGGATGAAATTAGCCCCAACACACACTCTAGATTCTTCGTATACTCCTACAATCACAGGAGCTTGGTTTCATTGTGGGTAGACTGCAAGATGTGGCAGCAATCTCGGTGAGTGCCCAGTCGTTCACTGGCACTTTAGCTTGTTGGCATGGCCTGGGACTATGAGGCCTCAAGGGGTCACGCCTGGGCTGGCAGTGCAGATGGTTCATGTGATTGCAACTAGCTGTGTTCTTCTGCTGCCTCCATTCCTGGCAGTCCTCCATTTCATGTCAGCCTCTTCATTGCGGGCGGCTCCAGCACCCCTCCTTAGCAGTCAACTTCTTCCTGCAAGGCATCCTTGAACAGCTCCCCCGAGTAGATTTACAGAACATCCCGGTTCCTATTCCTCACATAGGAGACTTGGCAGTCAAGCTAGTGGTGCCCCAAGATCTTGCAATGTTCCTTTTGGCCACCCCTGCTGCCAATTGCTAACAGATCTCAGTATATCTAGGCCATGTGGTTTTCTGGTGATGTCTACAGCAGCTACTACGCACCAACACTATGCCCATACCAATATGGCCCTGATTACCAATAACACCCTCCAAGATGGCCGCCATGATTTGGTCAACAGTGACATCACTGTTCCACTACCACGTGATTTCGTTGTCATCCCAGCTGTGGCCACTTTACTTGCTCTGTGGTCACTGCGGCAAGTATTTAAACAGGTCCCTGCTGTGACACAATACCTTCCTGGTTGCAGCGGAGCGGGTAGGTCAGCCAGGAAGCTCTGAGCGGGAGCAGGTGAGTAGCACATCCTGTGGGAGGCTCATTCTGACACCGGCGACTATTGGAGGTAAGAGGTACCGGGATCAGGCGCTGCAAGCCTTCAGATACTGAGCTTTAAGCAGACACTTTTTTGCTTTATGGTATTAGCCCATTACGCGGCCGGGTCCCTGGGGGCTCTCACCCTGTGTATCTTCACTGGAATGTCCTTGAGCCCCCGTGTTGGGGCACTACGTGCAGCGCCACTGCCAGACATACCGGCCCTGTGTGAGCACCTTACTTTTAAAATGTGATCGTGTCATTTGGTTTGGGGTCACAATGGTAGGCTACAACCACCCTGACCCGGACCTTCTGCTCCTTACGAACTAGTGCACCAGGGCCAGTAAGTGAGCATCGAACCAATGTACATATAGCCAATGACTTTGATCTGGTCTTTCATGTCTCATTTCATACAGAGACACTACATTGAGTGTCCTCATACTTCGCTGCTAACTGATGAGGCAGAACCAGATAACGTGAAGAGGTGAGCTCACGACCACTCACCACTACGGTCCATATCACAACTTTTTAAGCATGTATACACAGGGGTTTTGTACAGAAGTATATACAGAGCTTGAATGGTTTGCATGAGAGCACTGTATGTTTTTTAATATATGTTTGAGTTAAGAATGTGCAAACTAAGACACATCGATTGAATTCAACAGCGATCATTTCCCACCACCGTGTTATGTTTTTTAATTCTATTCTTTGTACTCCAGGTTGACTGCCTTTTTCTCCGGGGCAATGATCCACGGGGAGAGCAAGTGGTAGGTAGTGTTGCAACTTGCCACCCACTGTAGATAGTTTTTATAATTCACACAGTCCTGAAGAATCTCCACCTGATCACTTTAGTGACTTATTGAGGCGAGAAACATGTTGACCATCTGGGGGTTGAGCAAAATTTTTGTTACAATATAACAAAACAGTTGACCCCCTCTATTCCTTTTAACCTTGTTGGGAACCTTACAGAATAAAATTCATCACAGAGGCTTCCCTTACCTGTTTTATGTTCACATCCCACATCTGCACTTACCTGGGTCCCTCACACCCACGGCACCTATACGGCGAGGAACAAAATATCTCCGATAAAGAGCCCCTTTATGGGTACTCGTCAAGCATTGCAGCGCCGGCCCAACAAGGAGCAGACCCATATGATGAAGCATGACACCTAGCTTGCTGGGTGTGTGAGGGTCCTAGTTCTGAAAGGAGGTATTCCCCACATCCTCACTACCTAGAATACACATAAGGTGGCTAATATCCCACCCAAAGGAACTACGTACCTTTCTGTTTCTTGGCTTAATTTAGGGCATGTACGGTGGACCTATATCAAGCCCTCCCCCCCCTTTGTTTACACGATGTCTAGAATCAGTCATTCACCTGATAAAGAAATCTTGGCAGTCTTGTGGGTAGTTTCTGTCCCAACATTTAAAAATAAATACGCTCTGCCTCTTCTTCTGCACACTCTAGAGCCTGGTCCCCTACCAAGGACCCTAGGAATGCTTTGGAGGAGCCCTGCAATTTAAATTACTGCCTGGGGCTCTCTCTAACCTTTGTTTGATGAAATAAAAATGTATTGTTAGGTTGCCACAGTCTCAAGAGCATACATATTCCACATGCATTCTATTGTACATGTTTAACACACACAAACCTGTCATTCGTGTCCGATATGGATGGCGTTTTAAGAACACCGTTGCAAGGGACAGACAGCCCGATTTAAAACACGGGAGAAACCACTAGGCATCTCTCCCTGGCAGGTGGCATCTCTCCCCGGTCTATCCTAGCACCCTCTGCTGCCACCACTCTCTGTGTCCTACCCCCCAGTGAGCGGGTGGTAGTGGGCTTCAGAAAACAGAGGGTACTTCTGCAGACCACAGAGCCCAACTCTGGGTCTCTTTCATGTCACACAGCACCGTCAGCATACAGACAGGACTGTTGTATGTACTGATGATATACATTACAAAACATACTGTAGAAATTTGCCATGAAGAATTCAGGCAGAGGCACATGGTCTCCAGAGCCACCCAGGGACTCATATCCATCCCAGCAGTAACTGCAAACGATCTGGCAGAAAGTGTCATCTGTCTTTAGCCAGACATAAAAGATGGACTTAGGAGTTAGAAAGAGCCAGGGCTCTGGTGTATTACACTTGCAGAGATCTTGAGCACATCATTGCATCTGTTAAAGTCATATGAAATTATATAAAACTGAACTTAAACACAGCTTAGTTCATTCTCATTGTCAATGGCTCTAAACAAGTCCAGGTGTCAAAGCTGTTCATACACCTGGTTGACCACACAGGAGCAGAAGACGCTAAGTCCCAATGCCCTTCTCAGAACCCCCCTGCTAGGCATGTTTTAATATTCCATCGCAAGGTAAGTACTAAGGGGGGAAAGGGGTTGGGATTGAGAAGAGACTGCTCCAAAACTCTGCCTGTACTGCTTCGTCCGTTCTTCTTCTTCTTGTTCAGGCTGAAAACATTTACTTATGTCAACTATAACTGCTCACAATAAACTTACTTTATTTTGGGTGTATGAATAACTTATCTTACCAGGAAATAGTTTTGGGCTTGCCTCTCTTTTTACTTCTCTTTAATTATTAGTGTTTAATCTAGAGAAGTCTTCACTCTATTCACTTGTTCTTTTCCTTATAGGTTGTTCAGCTGCTACTCTGTTCTGTTTGGTCATAAGAAAAAACAAGGTAAGAGTGTGTTAACTTTCTTTTCTTATTAGTTACTACTAATTTGGATTTTCTTCCCTGTGATATACTCACAAAAGAAGTAGAAGTGAAGACTCTAATTGGGGGTCTGTGATTCTGTGCCAAGTCTTCCATTTCTCTCCTTTTAACCTTTGATATCACCAGCCTTTACATAGATGTTTAGTTAGAATGAAGGGCTATAAATATCTTGATTAAATGTTGCCTTTTAGAAGGAAATGGGGACTGCAAACGTGCCTTAGATTCCTGACAGATTTTCAGTGGCACTCGAGAGTAACTGCCTGCTCCTAAAGAGTTAAACACTGTGCGAAATAAAGATGCACGTGTTAACTCTTCTCATTAGGATTTAGACAAACGCGGCTCATGGAACTGCAGAGCCCACGTCTGTCTATCGCTAATAAATCTTTCTGCCTTCAAATTTAACGAGCGGCACGAAAGAAAATGTGCGCAAGTATTTATTTTATTTTCCAGAAATGTAAGCCCAATTCAACACAGAAACGAGTTGTGCTAACGTTGGGCTTTCTATTATTTATTCTGTTCTGAGATGCTTTGGAATATTAACTCAGACGCGGCGTGTAGAAAAGTCACGACCGCGTCTAATTAACTCGGAAGTTCTTTAACTAGAAATTATTTCAAGTCTAGAGGAAATTCCTTTCAGGTTCTAAGATTTACCAATCCCTCATTGAAAACAAACTCTCTTGCCTAATTAAAGTTACATTAAACTGTCACTTGTAATAAGATATTGTTATCAGTCTTTTGTTGAACTTCAGAAATACATTATTTTCAACACTGACCTTGTTTTAAGAGTCTTAAAATAACCGACGAAACTAAACCCGGATATTTCGAGACTCCCCTGACTATCTTCCACGACGCTTTGATTTTCAGGTGCTCTTCAAGTAAATTCCTCAGTGAAGTGCACAGTAGAATGTTGGAGCACACCTCACCAGACTGTAATTTCCTAAAAGAGTAGACTGCTAAACAGCAGTAAGCTGTTGCAGTGTCAGAATGTTGGCAGCCATGTTGGAGTTTTTGCGATGCCAACTAGCGCTCCAGCTTAAAGGATTAATTACTCTTTGAGTTTGGAATGAGAGGGGAGTAGCCACCGAGGAGATATGAGGAGGAAACCACCCGTGATTCCTGACACCAGGTGCACAGTAGCTGTCCCACATTACCCTGAAGGACTCACACTGTACCTGGCTAGAACCTCAACGCTTTTGGTTTCACCATCCCTCTGTTCTCTACTTCCAGGCCTGTGCCACCATGGAGAGTAAAACCCTATCTCCCCGAGCAGACTTCAGAGTGGCATCACCCTCCTTGCCAATGATCCATGTTGTGAGCTAAGACAGCTGGGGGTCATATGTAGTGAAAGAGCCACTCTTGTGGTTTGGCTCCTTATGATGACGTCCAGCTACCACCATTTTAACTGACTTTAGTGTGTCATTTTATCCTAGCCTTAATGTAGGACGGTCCTGCATATGCCTGCTCCTCTTCTGTCTTGAAATCTTGCTGTCTTTTAGTGAGAGCTGTAATGGAGTAGAACAGTACATTTATATTATAGGTGCTTACTATTGGCTTTGACATGGCCTCATGTAATCTTGCTTTCTGACTTTACCTTGCTTCAAGCCTTTCTGTGTGCCCAGCAGCGCTTGCAAGTTGTTTGGGTTGTGAGAACTATGAGTGCTTACTATTGGCTTTGTCATGGCCTCATGTCAACTTGCTTTCTGACTTTAAGTTGCTTCAAGCTTTTCTGTGTGCCCAGCAGTGCTTGCAAGTTGTTTGGGTTGTGAGAATTATGAGTGCTTACTATTGGCTACTATGGCTCACTGGTTAGAGGCGGCAGACCCGAGAGCAGAGAACGGGCTGGGACCAGGGTTCGATTCCCGACATGGCAGGGTCTTGGAACAGGTTCAGCGGACTCGATAATTCTTGCCTCGGTGCCTACTCTATCCAGGGACCACACTCGGTAACTCTGGGCATTAAGCTTGCCTCATCTCCACAACGGCCCCTCACAAACGTCAGGGATGCCTGGTTTCACCTTGGAGACTCCCAGGGAAAGCCAGGATGGGTTCCCCAGCGGTCTATAGCGCTACGAGGCCTGCGGTGCGGGTAGCAGTGCGCTTTACAAGACACACTTTCATTTCATTCATTCATTCATTCACATGGCCTCATGTCTTCTTGCTTTCTGACTTTGCCTTACTTCTGCGTGAACAGCGATTCATATTCAAGGTCTTTCTGCTCTTCACTTGTTTTTCGCTCCTCACTGACCAGAGTGAACTGGAATATGTTGTGGAAGTGTCTGTGGATGTGCAACTCTGCCTCGAAGTCAAAATATGGGAGCTAGGCCAGCCTCCATCCTGGCCTTGACGCAGACTGGTACATCCAGCTCGGTTCTTTCCAATGAGAAAGGGGCAGGGTTTTCTAGAAGCTTCGTCCCACGTTGAATAATGGTATTAAAGCTGGGAGCTTTAGTGGGCCAGATGAAAGTTCACCACAGAATAGGCGTATTGCTGTGGAATGGTGATGGAACTTGGGTCCTGACTGAAAATAAAGAGACGTTTTTTCAAAGATAGCATATAAAAATAAAATGAAAGATCCCACTTTGAAAGAGTTTTCTCACTGAATATATAGGAACTCTTTTAAAGCGTTTTGAACATTGTATACAAGCTTAGTGCAGTCACTTAAAGTGAAGGGAACCAATGAGTAAAATTCAATGAACCACTGCCCTGTGCTGTATGCTGTGATGGGCGAGAGCAAACTGTGAATGACAATTCGTCTGACTAATAAGTGCAGCCTGTTGACCTAAAGCCTCTGTATGTGTATGTATTATGTATGATTTCGTTACAAGACCGGAGGCTAACATTATGCATATAACTTTTAATGCAGACCCAAGCAGTCACATACATCATAAAGCAAAGGTTCCACATTAGAACATTAGAAAACATATAAAAGGCATGAGCACCAGGCAATCAGCCTCTGTTAAATGCGGCTCCAAGCAGATAAGTCCCTCATTTAATTCAACTTACTTTTATTGATGGAGTTAATTTAATCATTTATTTCTTCATAGCTTGTTCTTTGTAACCTGTACTTGTTTATAACCTGTACTTGTTGTGCCTCAACCTGCTTATTTTACTGATATTCGTGGCTTGTTCTTGAGGGTGTTCGTAGAACTGACTTGCCTTCGCTGTTCTGTTTAGTGCCCCCTCCCCTGACTCGGTCACCCGACCTCCAATGTATGGCGGTCAGCTTTGTCTCCCTACCCTTTCCTTGCCGATTTTTTGTTCAAGCCTTGTTTGTCTTTGAAGGTTGCCTGCTCTCATACCACGCGCAGGGATCACCTCGCGCTTAGCTGTGGGATTTGTTGCTCTCACCCGGAGGATCGCACTGTGCGCCTCGCACTTATCTTTGAGATTTGTTGTTTCTCTTACCCAGCTCCATTGGTCTCGCCCGACTCTTCCGTGCCCTTCTTGGTGCCCGAGGCTGCAGGGTTTGAATTGACTTTCTTTAAACCTCACCGCGATCTCCCCGATACTCTTGACTACGCGGATTAGAGGAAAGGACATGAGCAACACATGAGCAGCATGGTATCGTTGCCAAGGGCCTTTCCTCAATATTCAAGCTCACAATAAGCGTCTCTCGGCAACCAGCTGATCGCGCTCGAAGGGAACGAGCAGTTTACTGATACGATCAGCTGTTTCTCCACGATTTGACCGTTCATGCGATTATTTCAGAATTTACCTTACTTTCTAGCCATAATCCCCATAAAAATGTATTAAGAACCTAATTCTTTCATAATATTAGCCCTATTATAGTTAGACTTTACCCCCATCTGCTCTCTCTCCTACACTTTATTTTTTTTTAAAAAGGGATATAACAAATAGTATATAACAAAATATAAAAAGTAAAAAAATATATATATATATTTATAACTATCCCTCATACCCTTTTTCATTATGTCTGATATAGATTAAGATGAGGGCAATGTCCCCTTCCCTAACATGGAAAATGAGGCATTCAAAAGTATGATCCACAAGAAAATGAGATCTTGTATGTTTTCAACGCTATCTAAGGTTATGGCGTCAAAGAGATCTTTTTCCCTTGAGGAGGATGATACTCTAGAAATTCAGCATGACCTTAGAAATGATGATGATCTCATTAAGGGGTACAAAAAGTAAAAAGACACAAAATATCGATTATACCCCAAAGAGCACTATATCAGGTCCTAGCACCTCGAATTTCCTGGGAGGTCCTCACACCTCAAACACTTCAGGTGTCCTTGGCGGCACAACATTTAAAGGTGTTCTCATTGGCACAAAATAAAAAGGTGTCCCCCGCGGCACAAACTATCCAAGTGCTCAAAGTGATGATCTCGGATCCAACCATGATACTAATTTTCATGACGACGATCATGATGATGATGCCTCAGAATTCCCTGATGAATACATCCTTGACTTGGGTGAGGACAACCAAGACTTTGACTTTCAACCCTTTGATGTAAATATCCCTTCCTCTTCAAAAGATAGTATTTTGGACCCTCTAGGCGAGGAGCTGTTCTCTACTCTTAACATCAAGCATCCCCGAAGCTCTGATTGGGTTCCCCATGATCATGCTAGCAAATTTATTGCAAAGTGGATAAGAAATCCTCTGGAGAGAGACACCCGCAATCTTTTAAGAGCAGAATGTTCAAGACCCTCTATTGAGGGTAAGATCTGCCAAACGCCTAACCTTCACCCCGAACTCATAAAATACCTTTTCAAACATGATAGGGATCCTAGAAAGGGTATGGAGTGGTCCCTTAAAATTTGACAAGACCGCCTCCTTGATGTGTTAGGACCTTTAGCTAAGATCATCAACGCTGAACAAAGATAGCTATATCCATGGCTCTCCAATAGACACAGATGTAATCCGAGGTTGGAGTCAAACATAACTCCGAAAGGAGAAGGGTCGTTCTTACTAAGATAAGCCCCAAACTGAGTGACCTGGCTGACAAGGAGCCCTCACTCAAACGTAAGGGTTTACTTTTTGGTGAAGACCTAGTCAAAACCTTAGGTAAATACGTATCCACCTTTACAGCACTGGATCAGGCCCATCAAAATATGAAAAGGGTCTTCAACACCAACAACCTTTTTGGAAAGGCCGGAAGAAGGGGCCAATCTTTCGGCCGGTTCAATCGCAGGCCCTATTCGAGGTCCAGGGGTTACGGCAGAAGAGGCTACCAATCCTCCAATCAACCCCAGTTCTACCCTCCAAGAGGAAGAGGCTTCCGTTCAAGAGGCTTCAGAGTGAGAGAAGCATCTAGCGACACCAACTCTCAAAGTGAGTACCAGAACTCTTTACACCCCCCCCCCTTTTTTCTTCCCCAAAAGTGGGAGGCAGGCTAAAATTCTTTATCCAGAACTAGAAACTAATTACTCAGGACCCTTGGGTTCTTAATACTGTGAACGGTTTTACTATAGATTTTATAGACATCCCAATCCAAAATTCACTCACCAGGGTAATACCCCTTACCTTAGATCAAGAGATAATAATAGAGGAAGAGATCCCTTTAATGCTTCAGAAAGGCGCAATTATAGAAGTCCTAGGGACTTGCTGAGATTCGTAAGTACACTCTTCCTGGTAGAGAAGAAAGACAAGGGATTGAGACCTGTCATGCATCTCAGGGAACTCAACAAATACCTTTTTTACAGACACTTCAAGATGGAAGGCATCCATCTTCTGAGAGATCTTTTGTTAGAAGGGGACTGGTTAGTCAAATTAGATCTAAAAGACGATTACTTTACCATCCCTATGACCAAAAAACATCAACGCTTCCTTCAGTTTATTTGGAAAAACCACCTTTTTCAATTCAAAGCTCTTTCCTTCGGCCTCTCATCATCCCCTTCGTGTTTCACCAAGATAATGAGGTCATTTGTCTCGTCTCTAAGAGAAAAAGGTATTCGTATGATCATATATCTAGACGATATCCTTATTATGTCTCAGGATCATTCTCAAATCCTTTAAGACCTCGAGACTGTAGTAGACCTCTTGGAGAACCTAGGATTTATTGTAAACAAGGAAAAATTGATTCTTTCTCCCTCAAGAACTATGGAGTTCTTGTGTTTCACTGTAGACACAACGAATTGCCTTCTTCTCCTTCCACCAAAGACGATTTCCAAAATCAGGAAAGAGATAAGACATGTCCTGAAATATCAAAATCTATCCCTAAGGGAGCTAGCAGGACTCCTGGGTCTTCTCTCTTCCTCTATACAAGCTATCTTTCTGGGCCCCTTCAATTATGGAACCCTTCAAAGGATAAAAGGGAAGGCTCTGAGAGCATGCCTCTGGTACGGAGACAGTGTTTCCTTGAACCAAGAAGCCATTTTGGAACTAACCTGGTGGTTAGAGAATCTGGTGCTTGGATCGGGAGAGCAATTTTTGGTTCAGCATCAGATTTTGTCTTAGAATCAGATGCGAGCCTTCATGGCTGGGGTACCTGTCTCCTAGATCAGAACACTGGAGGGGTGTCAGGTCTCAAGAAGAATCTTCACACCATATAAACTACTTAGAACTGACCGCAGGTCTTTATGCTCTAATGAGCTTCAAACACTCTCTTCAAGGCAGGTCATTTATTCTGAAAATGGACAACATGTCCGCGGTTTCCTATGATGGAGCAAGGTTTCACACGTAAAGTGACTTGCTCGTACTCAACCCTCTCGATAATAATATTAATGTACTAACTAACATGTTTTGTCTTATTAATATTGAATTACGCTACATATTAGGCATCTAGGGGAAGCTTGCCAATGTGCTTTTACTAACTTTAATCCGCTTGCACTAAAATGGCTGCTGCTACGCGGGATTTTCTACTGCGCATGCGTCTATCATGCCCATGTGACATGCTTGGTGGGAAAACTTTTGCTTCTGCGCAATAGAACTAAAATGGCTGTTATGTGTCATAATGTGCAAGAAGCTTGCATCTCTGCTTTGCTAAGTTGTTTGTTTTCGCCTAATATTTAATGCAAAGGTATAAAATAAAATAATGGGAATAGAGTAGAAAGAAGTGGTATACAGTGCATTCATTTATTCTGTATTTCTAAAACTGTTTCTTTTCTATTTTTACATGTTACCAAAATTACAGGCCTAAATTGCTGAACTCCATCTTTGGAGAAACTGCACCTGTGCAACAAATGTCCTGAAGCCACAGAAGCTGTAGCCTTGAATCATGGCCAAGACGGACATGGAAGGCGGAGAAGAGTGAACTCCTTGCCTTGCCAGAGGAAGCTGAATTGATTAAATTGTTTTAAAAATGATTATTGATACATTTCACTACCGGGAGGAATAAAGAACATGGGTAGATAAATTTATGGGAGGGAACGACTTGAATACATGATTGACAAATTGCTTCTAGAAAAGTATGGTGTGATGGCTACTCCTCATTCTTTGTCCAATACAATTGTGGGATTCACACATTTGCAACATTTGGGGGTGGTACACTGACCTGAAAAATAGTATAACTAGGGTAGGCTTAGTTTGTTAGATTGTCCGACTTGTCCGAATAGCTGACCTGTCACTGACCCAATGCACTCAATAGGGGATCGGGAGCAGAGTTGCTGGTGGAGCACTCTGTCAGAAGATTTGATAACCCAATCGGGGTTCTGGGAGGAGATAGATGACCCAATCGGGGTTCGACAGTAAGCTGCAGAGAGGGTTTACAACGCTGGCGTTTTGAACTTTAACTGTGGTGCTGGTCTTAGCCTGTGGTGGTCCTATCCTGATCCAATTTGTTCCGTAACCTGTCCTGATTCTGGCTTGCACCTGTTCTTTCCTGCTGGCACTTATACTTTGGGATCCTTATTCTTTGACTCAGCCTATGACTAGGGTTGGTCATTACACCGTTGTAGGTAACTATAAAGTGTGGGTTTGTCATTGTACTGTTTTCCCTTTCTCTTACCCACCCTCTGTTTAAATGCTGAACAACATTTTCCCTCCAAATCATTCTGAAATGTTTATGTTTTTAAATCTGCATTAATCTAAACAGAATAAGAAATAAAATTTGAGTTTTCATATTTATCAGTTTTCAAAGATTTTACTTAGATAAAGATTTTAAACCTTTCCCGAGTTTGTGGTTATTTATGAAACGCTAAATGTTATTATTGCTACCTATTTTCTCTCTAACTCCCTTGATCCTTTAGGACTATAGGTATCGGTGACTTGGATTGGTAAGATAAATGGTAAAAATCCAAACGATAAAACCCCAATTGATTTGAGTGTAGGTTTACCTGTTTAATGTATAAATAAACATATGGGCCTAGGTGAGTATGTTGAGCAGGTGAGCCTGCGCTCTATCAGTTATTTTGGTAGCAGAGGCAAAGTTAGGGATTAGTGTAGATAGGTAGTTAGTAAATTTTGATTACTGATTGATTATTAGTTATTTTATTGATTTACTGCATTAACCAAAACTGTTCGTACCTGTTTTTATGTTTGTCTGGATATCCCGGGGGCAGAATAACAGGTGGTAAATGGAAGCCATTCTGTAGTGAGGTCACTTGTTCAAGGTAGTAAGTACATGGTTAGGTAAAACTGGATGCACTGTTTTAGGGATTTTTCTGTATAAATGTGTGAATAATTGATAGCAAAGCGTTTGCTAGTTAAACTTTGGTGTGATATCACCTAGAAAAGGTCACACTGGAGGGGTAGCAGGTTCTTCTGAGCTTGAATGACAGCAAAGGTGTTCGTTGGTGAAACTTTGGCCTTGCATAACCTAGAAAGGGTAAGCCCGAAGGAGTAACAGGTTCTCCGATGCATGCGTGAAAGGTAGACGGAAAGGATCTACTTGTAGTATATGATGAGTAAACGGAAGGGAGTTAATTGCAGTGAATATAAATCATTATTTTCTTTTGAAATAGTTACTCGGACACAGTGCCGAATGTTTTTACGTTGTTAATTAATGAAAATAAGTATTTAAAAATCTCTCCTATTACCTTGCAAAGGAGGGAGTCAGTTGTGGAGCTGCGCTGACGTCACTCTGAGCCGCGCTGGTATTGGTTAATACAATGGGTGTGTAGCTGAGGTAATTTTGTAAAGGAGGGGTGAGTACAGGAGTGCGAGAACTCGTCTCATGGGAAAAAGCAGCGCAACCATTGGTTGAAAAAATGTTGGATTCTAATTGTTGATTGGTCATTGAAAATAAGAAATGTTTTGGTATTGAAGGTTTCTCGTAAACAAACTGAGTGTCATTACGAAGTAAAGCGGCATAAAATATATGTGGCATTTAGATCCAGAATTCTTAGGAAATAGACCAGATAGAAAATATCTAGGGTTTGCTAAAGAACAGATGATAAGAGGGAGACCTTATATCATGTACGGAGACAAAAGAAAAATGTCATTTGTCAAGAAAGTTAAACATTTCTTTAAAAAAGATCAACCGATTAAAACCAGAGAAGGGATTATTATTCCACCACCGAATACGCCGCATCATACATGATGGTTGAAAGTGGCTACCATACATGCATATAGTTAGAAAACTGGATAGAATATACAAAAGATGATGGAATTTTGGCATTTCAGAAAATGGTACCTTTAATGGTAGAGTTTTATATAATTTAAGAGCACGCATGAATGAATTAGATCCAAGACCTAGGTTAACTCAATATGAGGCATTGGAGGAATGGGAAACAGAAGCTTTTGAGCGAGACAGATCCAGAAGTGATATAAGTATTAGTACATTTTATCCTAAATTCCCTAAAGAAACAAGAGATAAACAGATGAAACAATGGAGACAGTCTATGCTGGTGGAAGGATTATATCCTGTCCGAGCATTAGAAGAACAAACAGTGAGTAAAAGTACTGAGAAAAATAATAATGTAATGACAAGTGCTGATCCAGAAGATGATTACTTGGAGGATTTATTAATGAAAAATCCACCACCTTATAATGAGGAGCAGAATCAAACAAATGCTAGTGCTCCATTTTTAAAGCCACCTTTAGTTCCACAAGTATTACATGAGGCATCATTAGAAAAAGTGCTGCAGGAAAAGGAACGAGAAGCAATAATTAAGCAAAGGAATGAATTAATTCAGAAAATTACACAGTTAAATATCAGTCCTGAAGCCTTGCCAATTCCGGTGACAGAAGGTCCAGTTGTTCCTTTATATGGAGAAAAACAGATTAGTCCCAGACCTCCTGTTTTAACTACACCTGTAGTGCAGCCAAGAAAAGAAACATTAATAGTGGATGACCAAGCAAGTGAATGTGGGTCAGAATTTTTTTTGATGGATTTACCTATAAGAGAACCAGTAAGTAGCTCAGCTAGGAAAACTACACCTGTAAATACTAGAGAAGTGCAAATAAAAACCTCTTCAGGTACGAGAAGTGCAACTGTAGTTACTCCAGAAGAAATTGAAAGATGGTCCAGAGAAATAGAAAAACCAAAATCACAGTCAAAGACATTGGATATTTTTAAATTAAGAGTTGAATTAGAAGAAATTATTGCTGGGAATGTGGGATTAGATCGATTGAATGCATTAAATGAAGATGAATTGTTGTTTATATGTCAAAGTATTACTCGAAATACAAAAACAGTTAATGAAAAAGGAACAAGTTTAGCAAGTAAAATGGGGATTGACATTGGTAAATCAAAAGTGTTACAGAAACCATATCGAGCTGAATTTTCTGACAAAGATTTAGAAAATATGAATGTGTCAGGTCGTAAATTACAAATAAAAGAACTGTTATCATTGTTGCAAAAATGGGG
The DNA here is from genome assembly GCF_964261635.1 of Lissotriton helveticus. Classification (NCBI taxonomy): domain Eukaryota; kingdom Metazoa; phylum Chordata; class Amphibia; order Caudata; family Salamandridae; genus Lissotriton; species Lissotriton helveticus. The sequence goes on along the minus strand of NC_136065.1, from coordinate 1,643,271,995 downwards.
TGACATAGACAGATGGAAAGCTAGATGGTTAAAGAAAAATGAAGAAGCTCAAGGGAAAAGCACTGTATCAGAATATATGTTGAAAGAAACAGAAAAAGTGGAAAGGTTGTGTCCAATGAGAGAAATACCAGGTGGAGGTTATGTGCATGTTCCATGGTCCCGACAAGATATATTGTTATTTACAAATGAATTTCCAAAACTCAGAGAGAAACCTGTAGATTTGTACAGACAGGTTGAGATATTTGTAAAGGTTTCAAAAGTGTTATTAAAAGATCTAGATGGGTTATTTGACATCGTTGTTCCTGCCGATTTATGGACAGAATGTAAAATTGCAGTAAACTGGCCAAATGATGAGTATCCTAGAGACCCGAAAACAGTAGCACCATCAGACGAGGTGATGAGGAAGTATAATCAGGTTATACTGTATTTGAAAGGGAAAGTACCTCCAAAAGAGATAGACTGGACTAGAATAGACAGAACTACTCCGAATAAAGCTGAATCTGTACATGCATATTATGAACGTCTTTCACAAGTTTTTAAACAGTATAGTCGTTTACAAAATATTGAAACCAAAGATATGACACATTTTATCTATCGGTTTGTGTCTGGATTAAGACCAGAAATTTCACAATGGATTAAGGAAAATAAAATCTATTGGCAGGCCAAACCTGTAGATGAAATACTGAAATATGCAAAATATTGTGAAGACGAATTGGATAATAAACGAAAGAATTTGGAAGAAAAAGTAATGTGGGCACAGGTAAAATTAGCAGAGCCACAAGAACTTCAATTGAACATTCAGACCCAAGGAGATGGAAATGGTAATAAACCTAGAGCTAAATCTAATCGAGAAGAGGCTAAAAAGAAATTTCCTTGTCATGGGTGCGGCAAGTTGGGGCATTGGAAGAACGAGTGTAAGCCTGTGCTAAATAATAATTTGAATCTACAGATGCAGAATGAGGTATCGAAAAAGCAGCAAAAACAGATAATACAAAATCAGTTACCATTGGCGCCTATCCCAAACCCTGGGAGTCAACCAGCATACAGTATAGATACCACAAGTTGGGAAGGAAGTAGTAAAAGGGACACAGTGACACCCCAATTTCTTTTGAGTGACTCATACTTTGACGAAGATAATTTCTGACGGTGCCTGAGGGGGGAGGACGAGGAGTGCATACTTGTCAGGTCCTTACATTGAGGGAAAGGTTGAAGAAAATGATGTTACCTTTCTGTTGGATACTGGCGCTACCCGTTCTACTGTGAGAACAGCAGACGTTTCAAACCTACCCCTCTCGAAAGAAGCGATCCAAGTAGTGGGCGTTTCTAATAAACAAATTAGTACCCCAGTTACAGAACCAATGGAAATCAAAATAGGCAATTTTAAAGAAATGCACAAATTTGTTGTATGTGATTCTAGTCCCGTAAATCTATTAGGCAGGGATCTGTTGTGCAAAATGAATTGTACCATCTTTTGTACACCAACCGGTGTTGAAATACAAATGCCAGATGAAGATGGAGTATATAAAATTATGTTAGCAAAACAGGAAACTGGAATACAAAAGTTTACCATAGAAGACTTGCCCAAAGAATTACTACATACGGTAGATCCTAAAGTGTGGGATTTCACAGGACAAGATGTAGGCTTAATGGCAAATGTTGACCCAGTAAAAGTGACAGTAAAAGAAGGGGCAGTTTATCCAAATATTCGACAGTACAAAACGAGCCCAGAAATAAAAGCAGGAGTCGCACTAGAAATAAAGCGTCTAGTGGAAGCAGGAATTTTGCAGGAAATAATGAGCAGTCCATGTAATTCACCCATAATAGGCATCAAGAAACCAAGCGGAAAATACAGGGTCGTACAGGACCTCCGCAAAATTAATAAAATTGTCGTCCCATGTTGTCCAGTTGTGCCAAACCCTGCTGTAATTTTATATCAAATACCATGCGCAGCAGGCTGGTTCTCCGTAATTGACCTTTGCCACGCATTTTTCTCAATACCACTACACCTGGATAGTAAGTATCTTTTCTTGTTCAAATTCGATGACCATATCTATGTTTGGAATCGTGTCCCTCAGGGGTACACAGAAAGTCCATCGATCTTTAATCAGATCTTGAAAAAATTTCTTGACTCTTTGATATTGCCCGGACAAGCAGTCCTGGTGCAGTATATAGATGACCTACTGGTGGCATCTAAGAATCGAAAAGACTGTGTTACTGATACAATTGCTTTGCTGAATCATTTAGGAAAAGGTAGAAACAAAGTATCACCTGAAAAGTTGCAGTATTGTACTACATCAGTGAAATATCTGGGGCACCAGATAGAGCGAGGTGTCAGAAGGGTTACCTCTGAAAGAATCAGAATAATTCAAAACATGAATCTACCTCAAACACAGAAAGAAATCAGAATGTTTCTTGGAGTCGTAGATTACTGCAGGCAATGGATTGTGGGATTTGCAGTACTAGCAAAACCATTAATACAAATGACAAGGAAAAGAATGGGATGATGAAAGCATGTCATCTTTTCTAAAATTACGAGCTTGTGTTCAGCTCCAGCATTAGGGATGCCTGACTATACAAAAGATTTTACATTGCTTTGTGACACACGAGACAACTGTGCACTTTCAGTTTTGACTCAGACTCATGGTTTGATGAGACGACCAGTTGCATAATTATCCTCTTGTCTGGGTCCAGTGGCAGCAGCATTGCCAGGAAGTCTGAAAGCAGTAGCAGCAACTTGTGCGAGTCTTGAGCAAAGTGAGTCCATTATCATGGGACATCCAATAACAGTGTATGTCCCACATGCAGTTGTGATTTTACTGACCAGGACTAAAACTCAGTATCTAACACCTAGTCGGCTGACTAAGTATGAACAAATTCTTATAGGTGCAGAGAATGTGACAATTGCTAGATGTAATATTCTGAATCCAGCAACATTGTTGCCTGAATCGTAATTTGCAGAAGTCAAAAACGAAATCGAACATAATTGTATTGATCTTACAGAATATTGTTCTAAACCACGACCAGACATAAGAGAAGAGCCATTAATAAATTCAAAACATAAGCTATTTGTAGATGGTTCATGTATGCGACATGAGGAAGGAGGTTTGAGTGCTGCTTATGCAGTTTGCACTTTATGGGGTCCAGTTGAAGCATCATATTTACCTGGAGTAAAATCTGCACAGGTAACCAAATTAATTGCATTAACAAAAGCTTGTAAATTTGGGAAAATCTGAAAGTGACTATTTTTACTGATAGCCAATATGGCTATGGAGTTGTGCATGATTTTGGCCAACTCTGGATGCAAAGAGAGTTTCTGACTTCATCAGGTACTCGAATTAAAAATGGAAATTTTGTGAAAAATGTACTAAAAGCAATTCAATTACCAGAAACAGTAGCTGTGGTCAAGTGTGCTGCTCACCAATCTGGCAATGACAATGTGACTGCAGGTAACCGATATGCTGACCAACTAGCTCAATATTATGCCAAGAATAAAATGACAATAAACATGAAAATTGAACCAAAAAGAAACAGCTGCCAACTTATGTTGCTTGAGAAAGTGAAAACGTGGGAACAAGTGAAAGATTAGCAAAATGATGCAGAACAGGAAGAGAAGGAAAAGTGGGCAAAAATAGGATGTCAGAGAAGGGCTGAAGATGGAGTCATTGTTTACCTTGATGGGAGGCCTGTGTTGCCAAACTGTATGCTTTCTCCTATGGCTAGGATGTATCATGGTGATTCTCATCTAGGGCGAGATGCTATGGTAAGACTATTCGGACAAACTTGGTTCAATGCAAAGTTCAGGAACGTTGCAGAGAGTCTTTGCCATAGGTGTTTAGTATGTCAACAAATGAATCCTGGGAAAAGAACTGTGATTTTGTCAGGAAAGATTGGAAAGGCAGAAGGTCCATTTATTCGACTTCAGATTGATTTAATTCAGTTACCCCCCTTGCAGAGGAATGAAGTACGTCCTTGTCATTGTGGGTGGAAGCTTACCCTACACGTAGGAATGATAGCATCACAGTAGCCAAACTAATACTTAGAGAGCTTATACCACGTTTCGGTTTTCCAGTAACAATTGAATCAGAACGAGGAAGACATTTCAATAATGAAATAATTGGTCTAATCTGTGAAGCATTTAAAATTGAGCAAAAGCTGCACTGTGCATACCACCCAGAGGCTTCTGGAGTGGTAGAACAACTGAATGGCACAATCAAATCAAGATTGGGAAAGATTTATGAATCAACTCGATTAGAATGGCCAGATGCTTTACCTCTTGTTCCGATGGGAGTCAGAAGCATTCAGATAGAAAAACAGGCTTGAGTCCTCATGAAATACTCATGGGAAGAGCACTGAGGCAGGCATGGGTGCCAGGACATAAGTTGATAAATATATCTGATGACTTCGTACTAGAGTACTGCAAAGAACTGGCTGAACAAGTGCGTTCTATCTCTCACCAGGTTGGAGAAGACACAGTCACCAGGCAAACAACTCCAGCACACAATCTGATTCCAGGTGACTGGGTTGTAATAAAAGAACATACACAAGAATCTTGTCTAGCTCCAAGGTGGGGAAAACCAACACAAGTGATATTGGTTACCACTACAGCAGTAAAGTGTAAAGGAGTTCCGAATTGGATCCATGCGAGCCATACAAAAAGAGTGGCTGAACCTGATGAAACTGAAGCTGAAGGTTGTGCAGCTGAGGGGTCTCGAGAAAGTGATTCCGAAGTAGTTGATGATGAACAACCGAGCACCAGTCAGGATGAATGGATTTCAGTGATTGACATTCCTGCAGATGTTGTGAGAACCAGAAGCCAGACCTATTTAGATAGACAAAGTGATAGTGAGGATGAGACAGGAATAGAAGAATGTACTCTGGTTACACAAATCAAAGCCAAACGTAATTAAGAGTAGGAACAGATAAGGAAAGATCAATATACTCAGACATTCCACATACCTGTCACAGATCCAGAATCTGAGAAGAGATAGATAGGTAAAAGGGCGAAGGCTCAGGAAGAAGAAGAGCAAGAGATCGAGATACCTGAGCAGGATCAGATAGATGTAGATAAATGTGTTCAGGAAGCAGAAAACAAACCAAATCATAGTCAATTGCAGCACATACCTGAACACTGCCAGATTAGTATCCAGGCAGAAGAAACAGAAAAAAGACCTGGACCAAGTCAGATAGAAAGGGATACGGATAACAAAGATATACAAATAGTGCCACAACTGAATGTGAACAAAAGAACAATTGAAGAAAAACAAAGCATAGTGCCATCTAAAAGACTCAGAAAAGGAGATAATTGGCCTGGTTTTGTAAAGAAACTAAAATTTCGTAATAAATCAATAAATGAAGAACCAGAGCAAGTAAATGAAATATCAAGTTAAACTGAGCTTTCCACAGAACAACCAAAAAGAAAAAGTCAGAGATTGAAAAGACTGAATAATAAGTTCAGAGGTCTTGAATGGACTTATGTCATCCTAAAAGATCTTGAAAAATTAGAACTGAGTGATGATGATGATGAATTAATTGATGAACCAACAGACGAAGAAGTAAGACCAACTTGAAATTTTCACAGGTTGAAATTCTGTGAAAAAGTCTCAAAGAGGGGCTCAGTCTCCCTAATCAAAAAATGGCTGATCATACTGTTAATGGTAAACCGAAAAGAAATTGTTTAAAAACATGCTATAGAATATGCACATGTAGTAAAGTAATAGTACTGATAGTATGGTTAGGACTGACCGTAGCTATTCCTTATCTAATGAGTTAAAGTGAAAAGAATGATACTAACATTCCTGAGACGGTAGATGCACCTGAAAAATTAGACACACATGGGAATATAGACAATGATAGACAGCAAAGAATAGAAGTAGAAGCATCAGATGAGGAAAGATTGCATTACGATAAAGTTAGAAATAGAACACATTTGAATGTATTTGCAAATCTATTAGTACACTATGTAGAAGCAATGGTTTAAGCGATTGCTACGTATCTATGGAGCTACCATTGTCTGTAGAGGAAGGCATCACTTATCATAATTTGCCCCTGACTTATGGTATTTCGTGTAGTATTTTAGCTAGCTTATTTCACAAGAGAGGACCCTTACAATATTACTATTCTAATTTAGATGTGATTTTCTCTGAACTTCCTATTCATAATAACCTGAATTCTGTACATAGTAAAGGTAACATAGCTCGTTACATGGGAGAATATTTTCTAACAATAGGTGCAATAGATATAGCTGAAGTACACAAGAATAATTAAACATGCATTTTACATGAAGAAGAGAAGATATTTTTTAATGTAGTTGAGAAAAGGAGAGAGGATTTCCAAAGAAAAGCTACAGAACAGAAACAAAAGATTCCTAAATGGGCAGAAAATAAAGAATACACCTTGAATGGCAAAACTCATGCTGCTATGTTGCTGGACTTTGAAAAGAAAGGGAAACTCTGTCTCCACAGGGAAATAACAAGTTATTATAACAATATATTCATTGGTTCCAGTGAATGTGAACACAATTATAAAATAGTTGGGAGTTGGGATTTCAAAGATGAAACTGAATCGGTGTTTCCTGGAATTTATCATATCTGTGGGAAAAAAGCGAATTACAAATTGCCAGATCATTGGTATGGGAGTTGCTATTTTGGAATAGTATTCCCAAAAGTATACCATATAAATAGACTCTCTGGAAGTAATGAAGATACTAATGGACTAATATGTAGTAAAAGAGCTAGTATAGCAGAAATTGTAGGTGACATATTTAGTGCATTGATACCTTCAGTGGGAGTGGTTTTAAATACTCAAAGAATTTGTAGATTATTGACAGTGGTAGATCGTTTATCGACAGACACTGCTGGAGGTTTCTTAATGATTAATACAATTAATTCCTGAGGCGGAAGCCGGGAGCTGGAGGTACTTAGCAGTCATTGCCAAAAACTTGCTTTTAATTATTGTATTCACTGTGTGGTGTCACTGTATTTACCAGCACTGTGTTCTTAAACCTTAGCTGACAAGACAGCAAAACCCTCTTGTAGCACACAGCGGAGCAAACGCTGTCGCGCTATTCTCGAGACTCGAGCGGCCGCCATTAGATCAGGCGTGCTCGCCGACCACGCCCACTTGAGGCCACGCCCCCCGGCCCGCCTACTTAAACGCTGATCAACAGCACAACGAAGAAATCCCTGACCCAGTCCTGAGGCGGAAGCCGGGAGCTGGAGGTACTTAGCAGTCATTGCCAAAAACTTGCTTTTAATTATTGTATTCACTGTGTGGTGTCACTGTATTTACCAGCACTGTGTTCTTAAACCTTAGCTGACAAGACAGCAAAACCCTCTTGTAGCACACAGCGGAGCAAACGCTGTCGCGCTATTCTCGAGACTCGAGCGGCCGCCATTAGATCAGGCGTGCTCGCCGACCACGCCCACTTGAGGCCACGCCCCCCGGCCCGCCTACTTAAACGCTGATCAACAGCGCAACGAAGAAATCCCTGACCCAGTCCTGAGGCGGAAGCCGGGAGCTGGAGGTACTTAGCAGTCATTGCCAAAAACTTGCTTTTAATTATTGTATTCACTGTGTGGTGTCACTGTATTTACCAGCACTGTGTTCTTAAACCTTAGCTGACAAGACAGCAAAACCCTCTTGTAGCACACAGCGGAGCAAACGCTGTCGCGCTATTCTCGAGACTCGAGCGGCCGCCATTAGATCAGGCGTGCTCGCCGACCACGCCCACTTGAGGCCACGCCCCCCGGCCCGCCTACTTAAACGCTGATCAACAGCGCAACGAAGAAATCCCTGACCCAGTCCTGAGGCGGAAGCCGGGAGCTGGAGGTACTTAGCAGTCATTGCCAAAAACTTGCTTTTAATTATTGTATTCACTGTGTGGTGTCACTGTATTTACCAGCACTGTGTTCTTAAACCTTAGCTGACAAGACAGCAAAACCCTCTTGTAGCACACAGCGGAGTAAACGCTGTCGCGCTATTCTCGAGACTCGAGCGGCCGCCATTAGATCAGGCGTGCTCGCCGACCACGCCCACTTGAGGCCACGCCCCCCGGCCCGCCTACTTAAACGCTGATCAACAGCACAACGAAGAAATCCCTGACCCAGTCCTGAGGCGGAAGCCGGGAGCTGGAGGTACTTAGCAGTCATTGCCAAAAACTTGCTTTTAATTATTGTATTCACTGTGTGGTGTCACTGTATTTACCAGCACTGTGTTCTTAAACCTTAGCTGACAAGACAGCAAAACCCTCTTGTAGCACACAGCGGAGCAAACGCTGTCGCGCTATTCTCGAGACTCGAGCGGCCGCCATTAGATCAGGCGTGCTCGCCGACCACGCCCACTTGAGGCCACGCCCCCGGCCCGCCTACTTAAACGCTGATCAACAGCGCAACGAAGAAATCCCTGACCCAGTCCTGAGGCGGAAGCCGGGAGCTGGAGGTACTTAGCAGTCATTGCCAAAAACTTGCTTTTAATTATTGTATTCACTGTGTGGTGTCACTGTATTTACCAGCACTGTGTTCTTAAACCTTAGCTGACAAGACAGCAAAACCCTCTTGTAGCACACAGCGGAGCAAACGCTGTCGCGCTATTCTCGAGACTCGAGCGGCCGCCATTAGATCAGGCGTGCTCGCCGACCACGCCCACTTGAGGCCACACCCCCCTTGCCCTAGAAATGTGCATACACAGGACGCGCAGCGGACGAGCGCAGCGGGAGCGCCGCAGGCGCGCCGAAGGCGCGCCAAAGGCAAGCCCGTCTGTGCCCGTCCGGGCCCGGACGGACCCAGGCCCAGGGACTCTGCCAGATCTACCCCTCAGTCGCCTGATGTATACAGCAGACACGCTTCTGAATCTCCGACCCGAAAAAAACCTAGGTTGCCGTTATATTCACGACACAGAGAAACCCTTCACAAGCTGTACGCGTTGTTATCCAACCATCCAGACCACAGCCAATCCTAGATTACAACTAGGTCTTCTCAACTGTCGTTCCCTCCCCAAGCACGCACTCGAAATCAACGAGATGATCCAAGACCAAGGCTTGGATGCATTATTTCTTACAGAAACTTGGCTTTCTGACAGCACCGATGCGGACGCCGTATCCGCCCTTCCCCCAGGCTACCTCATCCAAACCCTCCATAGACCAAGAGGTAGAGGAGGTGGGCTGGCCATAATCTACCGGGAACATCTTACCTGCAGAACGAGTGACGCCCAAATTGATAATTCCGAAAGCTGCCATTTTTCCCTTCAGTCATCCCCGACGCACTCCCTTTCGGGACTCCTGATCTATCGGCCTCCAGGTATTCTTGGGAAATTTCTCAATGCAGTCACCGAAACGGCTTCTCAACTAGCCGCCTCCGTTTCCAACTTCCTCATCGTGGGCGACCTGAACCTTCACTTTACAGATCCCACTGACCGGTCTGCCTCGGACCTACTAGCGGACCTTCTGTCACTTAATATCAGGTTAGTCAACAAGGAGCCCACCCACGACAAGGGACACCTGTTAGATCCCGTCCTTACCAATGCCAATATCACCACCAGTCCACCTTTGCCACTCCCATGGACTGATCATTTCTTAGTCCCCATTTCATGGGAGGCCCCTACCATGACCACCCAGCCTGGGAAAATCAAAGTCACTGACAGACGATGGCACAAACTCATCCTATCGGAATGGTCGGACATCCTCTCTAATACCACCCCAGTGCTCTCCTCCGATGCCATAACGGCCGATGAACAGTTTTGCTCCTGGATCACCTCCTCCCTCGACACCCTTATCCCCAAAACTTCCATCCTCAGACACAATAAACGTATACCCTCAGCCCCATGGTATACCCCAGAGCTCAAGCTGCTGCGGCAGGACTGCAAGAGAGCCGAACGGTCATGGAGGAAGGAGAAATCCAACGCTTATAAGGACGCCTACTCCACCTCCTTATCAGCTTACAAATCTATGATCGACAAAACAAAGAGTCGATTCTTTCAGGAACGAATCGAAAAAGCGGCCTGTTCAAGTAAAGAAACGTATACCATCCTCAAAGAACTCCTTAAGGTTCCCGACACCGCCCCTAGAAACCCCCCAGATCCAAAGGCAGATCAGGAAAAATGTAATCAGCTAGCCAGCTTTTTCCAAGGAAAAATCCCAAAAATTCTGGACTCCATCCCTCCGACTAATTCGAACGAAACCGACGATCCCCCCGATACTTCGATCACCCCTCGCCTATCTTCTTGGGGACAAATAACCAACGAAGAAGTAGAGACTACGCTCACATCCATCAAAAGCGGATCTCCTAGGGACCCCGCCCCGCTTCGAACCCTTAAAGAAGTCGCTCCCATTATCATCCCCCCCCTCACCCAGCTGATCAACGCTTCTTTTCAACAGGGAGTCGTCCCCCCTAGTTGGAAAGCGGCAGTCGTTAAGGCGCTGCTAAAAAAACCCTCCTTAGACGCAGCAGAACTGGCCAACTACCGACCAATATCCCTCCTCCCCGGGACCAGCAAGTTTGCAGAGAAACTGGTGAATAAGAAACTCTCCCAGTTTCTTGAATCTAATAATCTGCTAAAAAACTCGCAGACAGGTTTCCGCCCAGGACAGGGCACTGACATCGCCCTCCTGGCTGCAGTGGAGGAGGCCAGAGCGCTCTTAGACGAGGGAGGATCAGTGGCAGTGATCCTCCTCGACCTGAGCGCGGCCTTCGACACCGTCAACCACCAACTCCTGGTCAAACGGCTTAAGAAGGTAGGAGTAGAAGGCACCGCTCTATCCTGGCTTTCCTCCTTTCTGGCCCAACGTTCCTTCCAGATCTGGGAAAATAACACCCGCTCCTCCGATACACCCCTCCAATGTGGGGTGCCTCAGGGCTCCTCCCTGAGCCCCACATTGTTTAACATCTATATGTCCCCATTGGAGGAGGTCGTCATCCCGTTCGGAGTGAGCATTGTCAGCTATGCGGATGACACACAGCTAGTGGTCTCCCTTTCCCACCCTAGTCAACAGCCAGCGGATCTATTCAACTGCTTGACACAGATCCAAGGGTGGATGAATAACTCAGCCTTAAAGCTGAATGGTTCTAAAACTGACATTCTCCTTCTGGGTCAGAAAGGATGCACCTTCCCTTTGAACACCTGGCCACCCTGTCTGGGCCCCCCCCCCTGCTCCCAAACAGGAAGTAAAAAGCCTGGGAGTATGGATTGAAACAGATCTCTCTTTTACTACGCAGGCCAAAAAAGTAGCTGGCACCTGCTTCGGCCTACTCAAAGCGATGAGAAAGATCCTGCCCCTCCTTCCACCCACATCGCAAAGACTTCTCATCCAAGGCCTTATTCTGTCCAGGCTTGACTATAGCAATGCTATATACCTGGGCGCACCCGAAGCAACCCTAAATAAACTGCAGAAAATTCAAAATGCTGCCGCCCGGATCCTCACACATACTCCTGCCAGAGCTTCAGCCAAACCTGCTCTGAAGCTCCTTCACTGGCTTCCAGTGAGAGAACGAATAACATTCAAAGCCTTAAGCCTGGCTCATAGGCTAGTGCAGAATCAGGGCCCCCCCATTCTGAGGAAATTCATACAACCCTATAAAGCCCCTAGATCTCTCCGATCGGACATGGAGTCCCTCATCACCGTGCCCAGATTCAAAAAAGCCCGCACGGGTGGAAGACGTTTCTCGATCCACACAGCACGCCTATGGAACGCCCTTCCTCGAGACCTGAGGACAGAATCGAGCTATTTAAAATTCAGGAAACGACTCAAAACCCACCTGTTTCCTTAAAACAACTTTTAACCACGTCTTTTTTTTTCGCTCTATTTAAAATTGCTTCTGTCCAAAATTGCTGTACCCCTCTTTTACCCCCGCCCCCACTGGTGTAGGGATTTTTAGCGCTGGGATACCTCAGGGTGACTACGCGCTCTATAAAATTTTTTAATAATAATAATAATAATAATACAGAACTAGTTGCGGTAAGATCAATGGTTTTACAAAATCGACTTGCTCTTGATACATTGTTGGCAAAAGAGGGCGGAGTCTGCAGAATGCTGAAAGCGCAACATTGTTGCACTTACATACCTGACAAAAGTGTAGAACTGAAAGGGTATGTAAGGAATATTACATATTTAGAAAAAGAACTTAAACCACTGGAGGTTGATAGTGCATGGAAGAGACTAACAGATGGTCTTTTCTATATAGGTAGTTGGTTTTCTAATGTAGGGAAAAGTTTTGTAGGTGAAGTACTGATGCCACTGGTGGGAATAGCCTTAATGATTTTAGGGATAATAATTTGTTGTAGATGTCGCAAACATAAAAAGACATATGCAATAAATAAAAAGGGAAAGAAAAGAAATATCAATGAAATAGAATTGGAAGAATATATTATACATTTATACAAAAAGGTGAAAGACCTCCATATGAAGAATGAAAAGAATATTAACAGAAAGTTTGAAGAAATTGAAATGGGTGAAGTGTAAAAGTTGGTATCTGTTTCATTAATTAGTGATGATATAAAATATCATCAAAGAGGGGATTGATGGAGCAAGGTTTCACACGTAAAGTGGCTTGCTCGTACTCAACCCTCTCGATAATAATATTGATGTACTAACTAACATATTTTGTCTTATTAATGAATGAAATGAAAATGAATGAATGAATGAATGAAAATGCATTTATACAGCGCGATTGTTGCCCTGGGGCGTCCAAGCGCTAGGGAACCAGAGGGGGGTGTAGTAAGGCTTACAGAGACTGGGAGGAGGGGAAGGGAGCTGAATGATTAAGGGGATTTGAACAGATGGGTTTTAAGTTGCTTGCGGAAGGAGGCAAGGTTGGGGTTAGATCTCAAGTGAAGGGGAAGGGAGTTCCAGATTTTTGAGGCGTTGAAAGTGAACATTCTTCCGCCTGCTCTAGACCTTTTAATTCTGGGGACTGTTGCCATAAAGGCCTGACTAGAGCGTAGTTCTCTGCCTGGGTGGTATTGGCTAACTAGGCAGCGCATGATTTTTGGGCCCGTGTCCCAAAAGGCCTGATGGGCAATACACATTGCTTTGAAGGTGACTCTTTTACGTACTGGTAACCAGTGGAGGCTAGTCAGTGCCTCTCTGACTGGGGTTCTCCGTGGAATTTGCAGTAGGGTACGGGCCGCACAGTTCTGCACCAGTTGCAGTCTATTCAGTGTGTACTCTGGGGCTCCCAGATAAAGGACATTATTTGAGTCCAGGCGTGATTGTATTATGCCCTGAATAGCTGTTTGTTTAGCCTCCATTGGGAGCAAGGGGAGGACCTTCTTCAGTGTCCGAAGGAGTCCAAAGCAGGTGGCAGAAAGCGTTGTGGCCTGAGTGTTAAGAGTAAGATTCCTGTCCAGCCATACCCCCAGGCTTTTGATGTTATCTTTCGGAACCGGGGGGGGGGCCTAGACAGGTGGGCCATAGTGATTTGAGGAGGGACGGATCGGCCGGGCCTAACAGCATGAGCTCCGTTTTGTCCCCATTCAGCTTTAGTGAGGACAGCGTCATCCAGGACTTCACCTCCTCCAGAAATTTGGTTAGACCCCCCGATGGCGAGTGTTGGGCTTCCTGCGCTAGGGAGACCACCAGCTGTGTGTCGTCCGCATAGGAAATGATCTTAACTCCATACGGACGAACTACCTCAGCCAGTGGCCTCATATAGATATTGAAATTAATATTGCATTACACGACATATTAGGCATCATGGGGAAGCTAGCGATTGTGCTTTTACTAACTATAATCCACTTGCACTAAAATGGCTGCTGCTACGCGGGATTTTCTACTGCGCATGCGTCTGTCATGCCCACGTGACATGCTTGGTGGGAAACATTTTGCTTCTGCGCAATAGAACTAAAATGGCTGTTATGTGTCCTAAACTGCAAGAAGCTTGCATCGCTGCTTTGCTAAGCAGTTTGTTTTCGCTTAATATTTAATGCAATGGTATAAAATAAAATAATGGAAATAGAGTAGAAAGAAGTGGTATACAGTGCATTCATTTATTCTGTGTTTCTAAAACCGTTTCTTTTCTATTTTTACATGTTACCAAAATTACGTGCCTAAATGCTTTGCTGAACTCCATCTTTGGAGAAACTGCGCCTGTGCGACAAATGTCCTGAAGCCACAGAAGCTGTAGCCTTGAATCATGGCCAAGACGGACATGGAAGGCAGAGAAGAGTGAACTCCTTGCCTTGCCAGAGGAAGCTGAATTGATTAAATTGTTTTAAAATGATTATTGATATATTTCACTACCGGGAGGAATAAAGAACATGGGTAGATAAAGTTATGGCAGGGAACGACTTGAATACATGATTGACAAGTTGCTTCTAGAAAAGTACGGTGTTATGGCTACTCCTCGTTCTTTGTCCAATAAAATTGTGGGATTCACACATTTGCAACATTTGGGGGTGGTACACTGACCTGAAAAATAGTATAACTAGGGTGGGCTTAGCTAGTTAGATTGTCCGACTTGTCCGAATAGCTGAACTGTCACTGACCCAACGCACTCAATACGTGATCGGGAGCAGAGTTGCTGGTGGAGCACTCCGTCAGAAGATTCGATAACCCAATTGGGGTTCAGGGAGGAGATCGATGACCCAATCGTGGTTCGACTGTTAGCTGCAGAGAGGGATTACAGCGCTGTCGTTTTGAACTTTAACTGTGGTGCTGGTCTTTTGCCTGTGGTGGTCCTATCCTGATCCAATTTGGTCCGTAATCTGTCCTGATTCTGGCTTGCACCTGTTCTTTCCTGCTGGCACTTATACTTTGGGATCCTTATTCTTTGACTCAGCCTGTGACCAGGGTTGGTCATTACACCGTTCTAGGTAACTATAAAGTGTGGGTTTGTCATTGTACTGTTTTCCCTTTCTCTTATCCACCCTCTGTTTAAATGCTTAACAACATTTTACCCCAAATCTGCATTAATCTAAACAGAATAAGATATTAAATTCGAGTTTTCATGTTTATAAGTTTTCAAAGATTTTACTTAGATAAACATTTTAAACCTTTCCCGAGTTTGTGGTTATTTATGAAATGCTAAATGTTATTATTGCTACCTATTTTCTCTCTAACTCCCTTGATACTTTAGGACTATAGGTATCGGTGACTTGGATTGGTAAGATAAATGGTAAAAATCCAAACGGTAAAACCCCAATTGATTTGAGTGTAGGTTTACCTGTTTAATGTATATATACACATATGGGCCCAGGTGAGTATGTTGAGCAGGTGAGCCTGCGCTCTATCACCTACATAAACCGCCTGGGAGTTACAAAGTCGGAAGACCTCTCGAACTTGGCCAAGAAACTTTGGATGTTCTGCCTCTCTAAGAGCAGAATACCTTCCAGGGAAATTGAACCTTTGTGCAGATTGGAACTCGAGGTTCCTCTTGGATCACAGAGATTGGAAACTCAATACCTCCGTTTTCAATTCACTCCACAGTTTTTGGGGCCTTTTCCAAATAGATCTATTCGCGAGCAGACTGACATTCCAATTGGGGAATTATTACAGCTGGATGCCCGACCCGGGTGCTCTAGCAGTGAATGCATTTCTCCAATCATGGGAAGGGATCAACGCTTATGCCTTTCCTCCATTTGCCATGATACAGAGAGTCCTTCAGAAAGTGAGACATCAACACTCGTCCATTGTCCAGGTGACTACCTTTTGGCCATCCCAAGCCTGGTTCCCCACTACCCTGGAGCTGACCTACGATCTTCCCTTCCTAATACCTTCCCTCACGGACCTTCTTACAGACATAGACGGTTAAATTCACCCTCTTGTTCAAACAGGGAATTTGAGCCTTCTTGCCTGGAGTGTGTCAGGAGATTCAATGATCCAGCAGGACTTTCGTCGACAGCTTCAACTCTCCTCGGTGAGACATGGGCCCCTGGAACACACTACCGGTATAACAACATTTGGAAAGTTTGGTTACGTTGGTGCCTGGAAAGGAACCTGGATTCCGTAGAAGCACCTATCGTTGATATAGTTAATTTCCTTGTAGAACAATTCGAAAGAGGTCTAAGTTATAGATCTATCAATTGTTATATATCAGCTATTTCCGCAGGTCATGCCCTAATCAACGGTAAAATGTTAGGTAAAAATGCCATTATTTGTAGAATCCTTAAGAGTATCAGACTTAGGAGACCTCCAAAATCTAGATATCAATCTCTTTGGGATGTCAAATTAATTCTTGACCTTTTCTCTAATTGGCCTGATAATTCCCTTTTGAACAGAAAGGACCTCTCCATCAAATTAACTACACTTCTTTGCTTGATTTCTAGTTGCAGGGTCTCTGATGTTAAAGCTCTTGATATTTCTTATAGATCCTATAATATGTTTGGAATCAAATTTGAAATACATAGGAGAACTAAGACTATATCTTGACAGGGATGTCAAAAAACGGTATTAAAGAATGATTATCACGATATTTAGTGACTCACTTTCTAGAAATGTAAAATGCCAGAAGTTTTGATGTTGTAAAAATCAATAAAAACATTTAACAAAAAAAATACCAACTTTATCAGAAATACTTCACACATTGCACTCATATAACCTACCGTTTGACAACCAGTCTTCTACACTCCCTTGGCTAAGTCTCTCTGAACTGGATGAACACTGGCAACCTTTTTTATAGTCATCTGCATATTTATTCAGCAAACACATTTGAATTTTTTTTTATTTCCATGGCAAAGCAGAACATTTTGAACCTTAAAACTACCTAATGATGTATGTATTTGTATTTTAACACAGGAAGGGTAGTTGGTGCATTTTGTGTCTGTGGAATTTTCTGTGCAGGGTCACGTTCTGTGTGGTTGGCTGTATAACCAAATATTAAAAAAATGTCAGGTTCGCTTATTTTATTTATTTATTTATGTCATTTTTAGAGCGCACTGCAACCCTACGGGCATCCTGGCGCTGTGAAAGAGGTGCGATTGAGAGCTGAGCATCAGGGGGCAGGATGGGGGGAGTGAGCAAGATGCTCTTGGGGCAGTTAGGACTTAGGGAAGAGCCAGGTCTTTACCTTTTTGCGGAAAGGCATCAGTTCACCTGTTTTTCTGATTTGAATAGGAAGGCTGTTCCAAAGATGGGCTGCCGCAATACTGAAGGCTCTGCCACCATGAGTAGTCTTCCTGATCCTAGGTATGCTAATGAGGTTAGAGGATGAGGAGCGGAGGGTTCGTGTGGGCTTATACCATATGAATTTATTTTGGAGGGGTTTGGGACCCAGACCATGTACTGCCTTGAAGACAGTGCATAGAGATTTAAAGAGGATCCTCTGATGCACGGGCAGCCAGTGTAACTCGGCCAGTGCTAGAGTGGTGGAGGCTCGTCGTCCTCGGAGGAGTGTAATTTTTGCCGCTGCCACCTGGATGCTCTGAAGTCTGGAGATCAAATACGCAGGAGATTCCAGTAGCAAAGCATTGCAGTAATCCAGGCGGCTAAGGATAGTACTCCTCACCACGGTTGCTCTAGTCTGTGCTGGAAGGAGAGGCAGCAGCTTTCGGAGGCCCCGCATTAAGGTGAAGCAGCTGCTTACCTGTTTGTTGACATTGGTCTCCAGATTTAATTTGTCATTAAAGCTGACCCCCAGATTCCTCACTGCCTTTACTAGTATCAATGGTCCATCTGAGGCTAGGGGCCAGAAGTCACCAGGCAGGTTTCTGGTGATACTTCCCACTTTGCATTGCATTATCTCAGTTTTACTGCTGTTAAATTGTAACGAGTTACTTTTTAGCCAAGTTGCCATTTCCGACATGCAGGTATGGAAGTTCTCGAGTGGTACTGCTTGGGCACCATCAAGGGAAATCATCAGCTGCGTGTCATCCGCATAGTTGATCACGCTAATGTCGTGTGCCTTGATGATGCTCATCAGGGGTTGCATATAAACATTAAAAAGGATTGGGCTGATCGCGGACCCCTGTGGGACCGCATGTGGAACTTTGGCAAACTCAGATTGGTATGGGGGGAGTGCTACTGCCTGCCATCTATCTGTTAGGTACGAGCGAAGCCAATTGAGCGCCACTCCTTCGACTCCAATGGTTTCCAGCCTTGTCAGTAGGACGTCATGACTCACCGTGTCGAATGCGGCGGACAGGTCCAGCAAAATTAGAATTGCTGATTCTCCCCTGTCCGCCCTCATTCGCAGGTTGTCCAGGACCGTCAGCAGCGCTGACTCGGTCCCGTGGGCTAGTCTAAACCCAAATTGTTCCTCTTCCAGTATATTGTTTGTTTCCAGGAAGAGGGACAGAGACCTACTGACCAACCGTTCCGTGATCTTAATAGGATACGGCAGGAGCGAGATGGGTCGATAATTCTTGTGGCAGCTAGGATCTAAATTCGGTTTCTTTAGTAGCGGTGTGATAACTGCCTTTTTCCAATCTCTTGGTACAATGCCTGTTCCGAGGGATTGATTGAATACTTACGACTCTCAGGGCTTTCTCACTGCCCTGGCCGACACCCGCCCAGCCTTCCTCCCCTCAAATGACATCGACAGCATAGAACATGATCTCGGTTCCTGGCTAGAATCGGCCAGCGACCTCTTTGCCCCCCTGGTCAAATTCCCTAGCACCAGGCACCGCAACTCCCATAGGTGGTTTTCTGGTGATCTCAAGCTTCCGAAATTAAAAACACGGCAGTCAGAACGCACCTGGAGACGCGACTACTCCGACCTAGCCCGACAGTCCTACCTGGCTGCGCGTAAAGAAGAATACAAAGCTGCCATCAGCCTAGCCAAAATGGAACACTTTTCTAACAGGATCTCGTCGGCAGCCGACAAATCCAAGGAGGTGTTCAGAGTCATGGATGAACTCACTACAGATGACAGAACCCTCCCAGCCCAGACCCCCACTCAAGAGGCTTGTGATACCCTCAACTCGTTCTTCTTGGACAAAATTACAAAAATTAAAAACTCTATCCCCCCCCTCTCCCCAGTCACCTCCACCGGTCTCTTGCTCTAACAATCCCTCGACTTTCTCTTCCTTCCCGCTCCTAGACCCCACTTCTCTAGCGGAACTGGCAATCCGGGTAAAATCTGGTTCCACGAACGATTGCTGCCCGCCATCTGTCCTGCGGAGTATATGTCTGTACCTGCCAGACTGTATCCTACCTTTACTTAACGGGGCACTCAGCAGCGGCATCGTTCCGACTTCTTTCAAGGAGGCTATTTTAGTGCCCCTCCTCAAAAAACCCGGTGCCGACCCCGCGGAGCCTTCGAATTACCGTCCCATCTCCCTCCTCCCGTACTTCTCAAAATTGATGGAGGCCCACGTCACCCGGTGCCTGTCAAATTTTATTGAATCATCCTATCATCTTGAGCCTAATCAAGCCGGCTTCAGACCTGTCCACTCTACTGAGCATGTCATCCTGGCAGTTCTGGACACACTCAGGAACAACGCGGATGCGAGGTCCCCCCAAGCCCTCGTCCTCCTGGATCTGTCAGCCGCATTCGACACGGTGGACCATAACATCCTTCTCCACCGTGTCGAGCAGGCTGGCATCCAGGGCACCGCTCTTGACTGGGTCAAGTCCTTCCTTACTGGAAGAGCACAGGCGGTCCGCCTGGGGCCCTACACTGCCACTAAAACCCCCACGTACTGCGGAGTCCCCCAGGGTCCTCTCTATCGCCGCTCTTATTTAACCTATACTTCCGGCCTCTGATCCAATCTCTTCAGAAATGGGACATTGTCGTCTACAATTACGCTGACGACTTACAGATTATCCTCCCGCTCAACTCACCTCATGCCATCAATACCTTCCACGCAGTCATGACCCACATCCAATGTTGGATGAACCAAAACCAATTGAAACTTAACCTCGGGAAAACTGAGCTCCTCCTCCCGGGACTCAGTCACGCTCACTGGGGCCCGCAGTTCTGGCCTCCAGAGCTAGGCTCTCCCCCAATCCCGGTGAAAGCTGTAAAGAGTCTGGGAGTGATCATTGACGCTGAACTTTCTCTTAGAACACAGTTGGGAGCGGTAATATCCTCCTGCATGTACCATCTCCGGAAGATCCGCAAAGTCCGCCACTTACTTCCCCCCGCTGCACTTACCCAAGTTGTGATCTCACTCGTGCTCTCCCGCCTGGACTTTTCTAACTCGATCTACCACGGCCTCCCATCATCCCTGACACACCGCCTCCAAGTTGTCCAGAACCAAGCGGCCCGCCTAATTCATAATACCCCCAGATGGCAATCAGCCAAACCCCTACTCCACAGTCTTCATTGGCTCCCAGTAGATCAAAGGGTAGCCTTCAAGGTGGCATGTCTCACTTTCAAAACCCTCCACTGCTCCGGCCCTGCATTTGTAAAATCTCTTAACCGCCCCTACTGTCCACAGCGTGACCTCCGTTCTGCCCACCGTCACCTGCTAGCCACCCCCAAAATCAAAACTAAGAAACTCGGCGGTCGCCGCTTCTCCTATCTAGCCCCTGGACTCCGGCACCCCCTCCCTCTCTCCATCAAATCCTCTTCCTCTCTTTTGAACTTCAGAAAATTACTTAAAACTCACCTCTTTCCTCCCCTCAGTTAGAATCCCGCTACTTTGTTTCCCCCTCACTCACTCTGTCTCTCAGCGCCAGGAAGCCTCGGCGTCAGTGCGCTTTATAAATTGCACCTAAGATAAGATAAGATAAGATTGATCACAAAGCTGATGGAGTACCGGAAAGAATTCATCCCCAAATTCCTTTATTACTCTGTGGGGTAGGGGATCCAGTGGGTATCCAGATGATATGTCAAGGGCTATTTGTGCGAACTCTAGCTCTGCAGGAGTATTGAATTTGTCCAGGATGGCCTTTGGCGTTAGGTGTCCATCCGTTCCCTCTATCTTCTTCCCGTTCTTCACGCTGCTTTGATGCTGCGCTAAGAACGTGGGGGCATCCTCCATGCTTTCTATTAATTTGCTAATTTTTTCCTGGAAGAAGGAGGCCAAGCCATCACATAATTCCTGTGAAGGTTTGATAGTACAATTAGCACACTCAGGGTGGGACCATTCCTTTACTATCTTAAAGATGTCGCGCGACTTACTAGAGCTTTTTAGGATAATGGCTCCGAAATGTTCTGCTTTGGCTGTAGCAATCTCTTTCTTATACTTGGTTATTGTCTGTCTCCAGAGTAGTCTGTTCTGTTCTGTGTAATCTTTTCTCCATTGCCTTTCCGCCTTTTTACAGATGGTTTTCAGGTTTTTTAGTGTTTCAGTATACCAGGGCGCGGAAGGGTTGCCTCTTTTCCTGATTACTTTCTGCGGTGCAATATGATCAAGTTTCCTGGTTACATGATCACAGAGCGAGCGATAGTTCGCAGTAATATCAATCTCTGGGTTAAACAGGATCTTCAGCTGAAAGAGATCATTCCCCTTTTCCCTTTTTCTTATTAGTCCTTTCCAGTCCCGGCTAATGAAGGTTATGACTGGTATATTTGCATGCCCTATATTAGCCAGAGTATGGATATTAAATGTTATTAGGTAGTGGTCTGACCATCCCACTGGTTGGATTCTTTCCATGGCTATGAGAGCTTCTTCTGCGAAGATTAGGTCTAGCGTATTACCGCTTCACACACACAGCACTCATGCAACATTGTATGTAACAGCCCATCTCCTACACTCTTTAAGGAGAGTCTCCACAAATAAAGAGATGTTAAGCCACATAATAGCATAAATGCCAGCATTTTAGAACAGGAAAGTGGGAGATTTTGAAAAAATAGGGTAAAGCAGAAGCAATTTTAGGTGGGAGACAGCTGAAATAGGGCCATTCTTTCCTCCACCAATTGGAAGTCTCCAGCCTGAATCTGGTCTGCTGGCATGTATGTATATTCCCATTTACCCATTTACCCTGAGGAGGTAGTTTGGTGCGGGCGAGCGAGCGCTGCATTTGCTGATTAAACAGCGTTTTTACTTTTATGTGTATTTGCTGCTGATTACGAGCTGCTTGTACATTTTAACTGTTTTATTGAATTGTAAAATTGCCGCACCCTGTCACTTTATTGCACTGTTAGCGCCTGAGGCGGAAAGCCGGGCGACATTTAGGCTCTCATTTCTACCTCTGTTATTTTAAAATTCTATCTCCGGTGAATTTGGCCGTGTTCCGCTGCTCCCACTGTCCTGTACCCTTTCAGCCAATCAGGACCTGAAGGCTACTCGGGGACCAGTAGGCCGGTTCTCAGCTTTGGCGGCCATCTTGTGGGGAGGTTGGCTCGCCGGTCGGCAGGTCGGCAGACTAGTGGTGCTGACTCGGACCGGTGACGCTATATATTTAGTTGCCTCCGGCTCCGCGCAGCGGACGCGAGCAGCGAGCGCCTTCCTTCGCGCCAAAGGAGCACCTAAGGAAAGCCCGTCTGCGCCTGTCAGCGTCTCGGAGGCGGACGGGCGCGGGTGGGGCTGGAACTTTGCTCCTTTTTTTCTATCAGTATGCTGCAATACACAGCGGCTGAGCTTTTCGTTCTGAGGGGTAAGGCTGGGAAGTGTTGCACTGTCTTTCCTAGTTGGCATAGAGGTAAGAGGCGGTGCCCCGGCTGTGGATGGTTACCTATAAATGCCCCTGTCACCTCTCCTAATAACCTGCCTACATTGAGCACATGCTTACTCCTGAATACTAGATCTCTCAACAAGCATGCCTTAGATCTTTACACTCTACTTTCTGAGACCAAACCTATTTGTCTGTTCTTAACAGCAACGTGGTTGAATGATTGCTCGAGCCCTGACATAGCCTCCGCTATCCCACCCAACTATGTCATCTTTAGGAAAGACAGGGTCAACGGTAGGGGGGGCATTGCGCTGGTGGTGGACAGACGTTTCACCTGCTCAATTATTCAAACCGAGGAGATTCATGGGTGTGAGGCCCTGGGTTTTAGCCTCTCCGTGACCCCGCGCCAATCCTGTTCTGCGCTACTGATTTATAGGCCACCTGGTCCCATGGGCGCCTTTCACGAGGAGCTCCATGCGGTGGTCTCTGCGATTTGCTTAAAAACTGATCACTGCCTTCTCTTGGGAGATTTTAATATTCACATGGACACAAGGGATGATGTCGATACTGTTAAGCTCCTGGATACTGCATCTCCGCTGGGTCTTATTCCTTTTCTCTCCGTCCCCACCCACAATAAAGGTCACACACTTGACCAGATCTTCTCCACCATTCCAATTGGTATTTCCTTCCTGGTTCCTGTCCTGTGGTCAGATCATTACCTAGTGAACTCCCAGATCTTTCACTCAGATAAATCACCCTCTAATCTGCATGGCCATCTCTTCCAAACTTCGCGAGCCTATCATTGTGTCTCCCCGGATATGCTTGCACAAGCTTTACATTCCCATCCTTGCGAGCTGTCAGGCAATTTAGAGACCGATCTGGACCTTCTGCAGACTTGGTTTGTGGAAAGACTGGACGAATTAGCCCCGGTGGTGAACCGCCCGCAGGCCCATCTGCCGCACGTCAGCCCCATGGTTTTCAGCAGCGCTGGCGGAGAAGCGGCGGTTCTGTAAGAAAGCCAAAAGGGAGTGGTGCTGCAAGTATGACATCAGTGCCAAATTGGCCTATAAAGAATCTATCAAATCATACCACAGTGACATTATTGCAGAAAAGAAAGCCTACCTAGCCGGAAGAATTGAAGCAGCTCTGAACACTAGCAAAGAAATATTTTCCATCGTCAAGGAATTTATGTCCCCCACTACAAGCACGCCTACCTGCTCTCTCTCCGAAGCTTGGGTCTTCCAACTTGCCGATTTCTTTGCGAATAAAATCAAGTCCATTCAGAGCTCTTTCCTTCTTTCCGGTGCAACGGTGGCTTCCAGTGCGAGGGTTCTTCCCTCTCCGCCCCTTTCTGCTGACGTACCTGTCCTCTCTTCCTTCCCCGCCCTCTCCCTGCCAGTTTCACTGGATCTTCTGGCCAAACTTAAATGAGGTTCCCCTTTGGACCCTTGTCCGGCCAAATTTCTCGCGAAATCGGCACAAGCTATCAATGCCTTAATTAATCCAGTCCTTAACCTTTCACTTAGTTCAGGAGTGGTTCCTTTGGCTTGGAAACATGTTCTTATTTTACCACTTCTAAAAAAGCCTAATCTTGACCCCTTGGTACACGCCAATTACAGGCCCATCTCTCTGCTTCCAGCATTTGCCAAGGTCGTGGAAAAGCATGTCCACTGTTACCTCTCCAACTTTCTCGAGACTAACAACATCTTGCATAACACCCAGTCCGGCTTCCGCCCCAATATGAGCACGGAGACGACTCTATTGGAAGTTATGGAGGCCATCAGGAAGGTTTTGGATTCAGGGGGAAAGGCGATGCTGGTAATGCTGGATCTTTTGACGGCTTTTGACACCGTCCCCCACGGAGGTCTCCTCCCTCGACTTAGTGAGATCGGACTGCGGGGGACAGTGCTCAACTGGTTCGAGTTCTTTCTAGCGAACCGCCACCAAACGGTCTGGGCCCCCCGTACTCTGCCATGGTGCCGCCATTGGAGGTGGGAGTGCCTCAGGGCTCAATTTTGAGCCCGACTCTTTTTAACATCTTTATGACCCCCTTGGCGGCACTGGCGGAGTCATACGGTGCCCAGATCGTTTCTTACGCGGATGACACCCAGCTCCTCTTCTCCTGCAAGAGGGGTGGGGATTTCGATGGAGAGAGCATCAAAGGCTGCCTCGAGGCTGTGTTTAATTGGTTCCAGTCCAACAGCCTTAAATGCAACTCGGATAAATCCGAGGTGCTTTTTTTCTGCTGTCTTTCGGATCCTAGTTGGAAGGTTTGGTGGCCTGCGGCCATGTTTCCTCCTTCTGCCGCTTCTACCTTGGCCAAGAACCTAGGAGTGGTAATTGATAACGGTCTTACTCTGAAGCCCCAGATTCTTGGCCTAGCTGGTAAATGCTTCGGCATTCTCAAGATGTTGAGGAAATTTCTCCCGCTGCTGTCCTTCGCCCATAGAAAGATCACGGTGCAGGCTTTAATAGGCTCTCGCTTGGACTATGCGAACGCTTTATATCTCGGACTCCCGGAGTACCTTTTATCGCATCTCCAAATAGTCCAAAATTCCGCTGCACGCGCCATCGCGGGCCTTCATTAGAGATCCAGCGCCAAAGAACTCTTTAAAACTCTACATTGACTTCCCATTCGGAAGCGTATTGTTTTTAAGACGATGACACTGGCTTTTAAAGCTCTCCACGGAATTGGTGCGAAGTATATAAGTATGTGGCTGACTTTTTACCAGCCATCTAGATCACTGAGGTCAGCGTCGCAAGCCTTGGCCGCCGTTCCTGGTATTCGGCGTGCCCGTTTTGGAGGCCGTTCTTTCAGACGCATGGCACCACAACTGTGGAATTCCTTGCCTATCACTCTGAGAAAGACTGGCACATTGCTAGCTTTCAGGAAGGATCTGAAATCTTGTCTCTTCATTCAGTAGATCTGGTCTTCCTCTGCCTGCCCCGCTCCGCATCAGGTTATAAGCGCCGGGACACTCCTCGGAGTAGCTGAGCGCTATACAAAACACGCAATAACATAACATAACATAGCCATTGCTATTTATTTATGACTAAAGCTTCATATACTTTACTCTCCTCCCTGCTTCCTGACCGATGCCACCGCCCCACAGCCGTTTCCTGTTTTTAGATTAGTTTTATATTAATATTTGAGGCTTGGCAATTACAGTGCTGCCCCACATTTTCTTTTTTTACCTTTTTAGAAATGGCAAAATTGTCACCACTATGTCAAAATGCAGGCACACACATGCATCAATCAGAAGTATGCATTGCACGCGTACCCATCAGCTCCCATCTTCAGGAATGCTTCAGGTGTCCATGTTGGCTGGGATCTTGGCATGGTTTTTCCTTTAAAAAATGAAAAATGACATATGGCTGGCATTGCATATACTTGCGTGCACACACGTCATGACACGTGTTGGCATGTGTTGTAACACAGTGTGGTCCTTTTCGCATTTGTTAATGTCAATGCAACAAGTCTTTGCCAAAGCCAGTAGATCTGCCTTTTAGAGCCTAGGTGTATTGTCTTTGGCATTTGATAAAGTTGGGTTCCACCATAAAACTTACCGGGAACTCTGGGTCAACAGATCTTTTATTACCTGCTGAGAAGTGTAAAGGGGATTATCATGGCAACAATTTAATGAACCCATTAACTGTAACTCGGAAAAAATCACAGATTCCAGATTTCAATTTTAGGGATTTATTACAAAGCCAAAACCAACTGAATATACAAGAACCTCAAGACGAGGTTGTAAAAATACATGGGAACTAATACAAAAACAAACCTAAGTAGGAGTCTGCTCCAATGTATCTTGAAGAGAATAAACCAATCCAAAAACGAAACACTAGCAAGGACCGCCCCAACATTTAAGTCAGACTTCATCTGTGGCTGTAAAGTGTAAAGCATTGGACAATTTTGTCCTTTATTTTCTTTATTTATTTTGAAAGTTTTATATAGCGCGAACATGACCACGGGGTATCAGAGCGCTTTTCAGATTATGCATCACGAGGTAATAAGCAAACAAAACAGAACAAAATAGGCAACAAAATCAAAGTCTAATAGACAAACATTATCCTAAAGGAAAAAAACAGACTCAACAGAATCGACAGCGTAACAGGTCACAATCTAGAATTGTCCAAGAAACTCGTGAAACAGGTGGTTTTGCCAGACTCAACAGGTATGGACCCAGAACCAAATGAAGGAGCCATGCTAAGGAAGAAATTTCTTCATCAAGAGCCCTTTGACTTCTTTTTTGAAGAAGACAGTGGAGGGGTTCACCCTGACGTCCGGTGGAAGGGAGTTCCAGATCCTCTGAGCCATCCCTGTAGAGGTTCAGGTATAGGCCTTTTTTCCTTGAATTTATGTGGTTTTAGCAAAAGGGTGCTGTCACTTCTGAAGGCTCTAGAACCACAGGAGAGCTCCAGTTTTCGAGCGAGGTACAGCAGGGTCTTGAAGTGGATGGCTTTATGAGCCTTGCATGCAATTTTTTACTGAATCCGACCTTCGTATGAAAGCCAATTCAGGTACCGCAAGTCCGGAGAGATGTGGTGGTATTTTTTTGTGCCAGTTACGAGCCTAGCAGCGGAGTTTAGGGAAGCCCTAAGAGGAGCCGTTGTCACTCTAAGCAGGCCGCAAAGTGTTGTGCTACCATAGTCCAGCTTTGAGATCACTACTCTATCTTTAAGATGATATCCCTACTTAACATTCCACAGGCAAAGTCAGTAAAAGATGTCAGCCTGTGAAGACTTCCTAAGAAGCACGTTCACAGAGTACATCAGGTAGCCAAAGCTACAGAGCTCGTTCTAAGATGCTCCTTCTAAATTGATCTTTGATGCCCTTCTCCTAACATCCTGTCTTCCTCTACCACTCTCCGTCTCCTTCTGCTTCTCCTCCCTCGGGCACTTTCCCTAATACAAAATGCAAAAAATACAGAACACGCCTACATATCACCTTACTAACGAACACCTCTCCTAGGTAGTTTTCCACCGTCTTCACCGTCAGCTGACCTTGAGTCCCAGGCCTCCCCGGCGAGAAAGAACACTGGCTTCCAATTATCGGCATTCCTTATACAATGTTTCACATCTCCTCCGTGCCTAACTCCTAAAACAAAACATCCTTGCATACACATGAAATTCACTGACTATTTCTAAATGCGAGAGCACACCAGGGAAAAAATACATTTTCAGGCCTACACAGTTTGGCCAATGTAATAATAAATGAATAGGCCTCTCGTATTCCAACGTGAACATTTCATTTAAGCCTTTACATATCAAATTATATACTCATGTTAATAAGGCTTTTCCATTATAGCATCTACAATTAATACACGTTAAGCATTTCACATTATTTCTTCGTGTAATCTTCAGCTTGGTGCACATTAAACTAAAATGTATTCCATTACACAGACATTTTTCATTAAGCAATTACCCTTTCAGTCAGGACTGTTATTTCATTACTCTTTGCATGGCACAAATACATTTCTATCATTTAACATCACATCATTATTACACCACGTTCTAATAATCACACATTAATACAATACAAGAATATATGCGGGTGTGACTATCCATGATTATGATGCACCTTTACAATTTTAGAATGCCATCACGCTCTATCACATTGCTTGTCTTAACGGGTAGTAGTTTCCCTAATCTCCCTCTTTATGGACTCCTTGTCTCTTACACTTGCTGTCTTGATACTACCCAGCATTGCGATTTTACTGCCCTTGCAATCATGACCATCTGACATCTCGATCCCAGGCTGCTTTATTCAAGTCTTAATCTTCAACACAAGGGGTGCGTCTTTTGATGTGGAGCAGTGCAGACTTTTATTTTTTATTATACTTATTGCTTAGTGGATACCAGGGCTGTCTGAGGTCACTTTCACCAGAAAACCAATGCCAGTTTGGAGCCTGAGTGGCTCCTAAGCATTGTTGTCTGACATATTTTCCCAGGAGCTCTGTGGGTGCTTTCCAGAGCCTTACCCACAGCATATGTATTCTGTGGTGTCACTGAACCACAGACACATAAATTCCACACACCTAGGGGCTGATCACGGTGGCAGGCGGGCCGGCGGTGGTGATCCACCCGCCATCGAAACCTGATTTACCCCCCACCATATTATAATGGCGGGGGTATCGCGGCGGACACAAAGTGCTTCCACCGCTTTTCCGCCGGTCGGCAATTGGCCCGATTGCCGTCCGGGCGGACTTGGGCCACAATATGGTGGTGGTGCCTAGCAGGCACCGCCATCCATATTAGGATGCTGGGATGTAAAGGTCTTTCCATTGCCGCCATGGAAAGGCTTGCGGGGATTTGCTATGGGGGCCCGTTGCGGGCCCCCGGGGGGTGGGGGAGTGGGGGTGCACTTGGGGGGTACCCGTAGTACCCCCCTCCATTTCCATGCACAAGGTGGCAGGCAACGCGCCGTACCTGCCATGTTGTGCATGGAAATGCACAACATGGCAATTAGGCATTGTGGCAGGTGCTGAGTTAAGCAGCACCTGCCTCAATGTTAAACTGCGGAATGCAACCGCAAGTGTGACGGTCGCATCATAATTTGCGGTGCTGGACCAATGCATGTCTGGCTTCTGGTCACAACACCACTGTGATGGCGGGTGGACTTAAGTCCATCCGCCATCCTAATCACCCCCATAGTTTTTCCTGTGGGGAGATGATCTTCTGAGTCTTTGGCACCTGATACTGAGCAGGTTTTCATAGCTACGGTCTCTGGTGTAGACGTGAAACAGATTGCGCCACTGGTCGTATAAAACTTTAGGTATCAGCTGAATGTGTACTCTGGGAGCTAACTTTGGTACAACAAGGTCAAATTACAGTGAAACCCATGTTGGCTCCACACGAACAGAGAGGATGGTTTGCAATCCATGAAATGTATTAGTAAATTAGTCAAAGTTACAGGCTTTATTTATTCAGTAAATCATTTGGATTTTTAAGCATACAATTCAGTAAAGTCTCCAACAGCGCATGGTTAGGTTATTTATAGCATAAATCATTGAAGAATACAACATGCAAAGCAAAGAAAGTTTCAGTTCCATAAAGGAACTTCCCTAAATTAAATAAACATTCACGGATGGCAAGAGAAAATCTTAAGCAGAAGGGGTCAGTCTGAAGTGAACCAAATAAAGGCTCAGGGCAAAAGAGACATGGGCGTTCAAGAACCTAACTCAAGAACCAGGAATATGAATCCTCAGCAGAGTTAGGAAAGGCCTTCCCTCAGCAAAGTCAGGACAGGATCGCCTAAAAACAATACTAAGATACACTTAATCAATCAATCAAATAGTTGACTACTAAGTCACACAATTATACACATTTCAGATCTCCCAGAACGTCTTCCCACCAACTCCCCAGAGATGGGGCTGATCAGTTTGCACCCTCTTTTTCGAGCCGGTATGGTGAATGTGTCATCATCAGATGCATTGTTGATTTGGCTCACATGGTACGCCAGGCACCTTCTCATCACCGTACATGGTTTAAATCACAACTAACTGTCAAATAAAGTTATCAGCTCTAACTTTCCCAGAAGGAAAACAATAAGCTTCTCTTCTAACTAAGTTTGTTATCTAGCTCCTGCACTGAGAAGGAAAACGTGAAAGCACATTTCAAAATCAACATTAGCTTTTTTTCATTTCAAAAGATTTATTTAATTTTAAGGAGCACATAAGGCAATAAGGTACAAACAATAGTGATACCAGTGAAAGCAGAGAACTACAATCACCATAGGAGGATAAAAAACAATTAATTCGAACCATATATCAATATACGAGGTCTGCTAAAATCAGATAAAAAGGCAATTAAAGGGAAGAAAATAAAATTCAGCAGACATACTTAACAATGGTAGCACTATCAGATTATATTTGTGGGGAAAAGGGAAGGAGAAGAGAAGATAGAAAAGAAAGAAAAAAGAGAAAAAGAGAAAAAGATGGAGAAGAAAAGGAAGGAAAAAGGAGGAACAGAAAAAGAAAGAAGGAAAGGAGAGCGAGAGATAGAAAATGGACTTCCGTGGAGCCTTCCTAAAAGGAAAAACACAAATTAATCAGACATATCAAAGGGGAATTGCGCAACCAACCCTTGCGAGGCTGAATCCATGTAGGAGTCTAACGCATACCAAACACCCGCAGATATGGAAGGAGTAAGATGAGCATGATCAACAGAAGTATGTGCACTTCGTAGAAAGGAAACCCAAGCCCACCAAGTATGATAAGAGATTGAAGAAAAAGACTTCCATTCCATGAGAATAACTTTCACTGCAATGGTCAACAACAGGTCCATCAGTTGCAAATCCATGGGAGTCAAAGGAAGAGGGACCGGGGAAGCTAATGGACCTAAGAGAATTAATTGAAAAGAAAGTTGGAACTGAATACCAAAAATAAGCACAAGGTGTTTGTGGATGAGGTCCCAAAAGGGTTGGAGAAGGGAACAACCAAAGAACATATGCTGGAAATCACCAGGTAGCAACCCACAACTCCAACATAAGTCATCTTCTTTAAGATGCAGCGAGTGCAATCGAACAGGAGTCCAATGAAGAAGATTAAAAGAGAAGAATTTAGATTGCATTAGTGAGGGGGCAATTTTATTACGTATAGAAAGCTTACCAATAAGCTGCCAAGTGTCGGAAGAGATATGATCAGTAAGAGTATGATCAAAATGATGTAACCATTTACGTTGAGCGACACTTGAGGTAGGCAGTATAGAAGATGACAAGAATTTATAAATTTTGGAGGCCACATGACCAGTCCGAACCCAAAGTCGGAAGAGGGTAACTGTGGGGGAGGAAGGATGTAGGCGCAGCTTAGCAAGAGCCACCTTAATTTTAAGGAAGGTATAAAAGTCCAAGTTAGATAACGAAAATTGGCTCGCTAAGGAGGAAAAAGGAAGAGGTTGATCTTGAGCATCATAAAGATGTTTAACAAGCGATATACCTTTACCAGCCCAATAAGTCACCAGAGAAGGATCAATATTGATCTTGATTCTAGAATTCCGCCAAATAGACGACCATCTAGATTTATGAAGTGGAACCGCCACCTTCTTATCAATCTTCCGGACCGCCGCGATAGTATCCAGGATAATGGAGCGGGAGAAATGGATAGAAAGGGTATTCGTAGTCATAAAAGAAGCGGTCGGCAAGGGAGAGGCCAGAGATTGTTCTATTAACAGCCAAGAGGGAACATGAACAGAAGGAGAAGAGAACCATAAGGCGCCCTGAGACGCCAAAAAGGCAATTTGGTATTTTTCCCAGTTAGGAAGGTTACAGCCCCCCATGTCACAGGGTTGACGTAAAAATTTATAGGCAATCCGAGCCCTTTTACCATTCCATAAGAATTTAGACGTAAGAACATCGAGTTCATGAAAGAAGGATGCAGAAAGACTAACCGGGAGCATAGAGGAGACAAAATTAATGATAGGGGTAATCATCATTTTAAGCGTTTGCAGACGACCCCACCAAGAAATGTGTTTCGGAGACCAGGTTTCCAAGAGATGACGCACTTTAAGAATGGTTTGAGATTCATTGTAAGAGGTGGTAGCAGAAAGGGAAGAACAAAAATAAATACCCAAATATTTTAATTGTTTGGATTGCCATTTGAAGCCCGCAGACCCCATATGGTGAGAGAAACAGTACGCATTCAAAGGGAACATCTCAGTTTTATCCCTATTTAGGGTGTATCCAGAAACTTTAGAAAAGAGAGAAATCGTATCAGAAATAGCAGGAATGGCTAATGTAATATCGTCAGAAAAAATAAGAACATCATCCGCGTAAGCAGCCGTTTTGATACAATGGGGGCCAAAAGAAAAACCCTGAATATCCGGGTGGAGGTCAATCATCCTGAGAAGAGGATCAATGGATAGCAAGAATAAAAGGGGGGATAGAGGACAACCCTGCCTAGTACCTTGGCGAAGATTGAAAAAGGATGAAGTAGCACCATTAACTCGTATATTAGCTCTAGGTGAAGAGTAAAGAGACATAACCATCTGAATGAAGGAGTCTCCAAGATTATGAGCACATAAAATAGCACGCAGGAAAGGCCAAGAAACCTTATCAAAGGCCTGTTCAGCATCAAGTGCCAAGGCTGCGGCCGGAAGCTGGGAGCGCTTGGCTGATCCAAGAATATGGCAGAACGTTCGAATATTGTCACGCGCCAGACGCCCCTTTACAAAACCTGTTTGCGAGGGATGGATCAGATGAGGGATAAAGGATTCGAGACGCTTAGCTAAGATCTTCGCAAAGATCTTAGCTTCCATATTGAGCAAAGAAATAGGTCGAAAATTTTTAGGATCAGAATGGTCTTTTCCCTCTTTTGGAATCACTACAATTGTAGCATCGGCGGAAGAACCAGAGACAGAACCATCCTTAATGAAAGCATCAAAGACAGATTTTAATTTGGGGACAAGTATCGGAAGAAAGGTTTTGTAAAACAGAATAGGGTATCCATCAGGACCTGGTGCTTTCCCAGAACGGGTATCCTTAATAGCAGCGGTAATTTCGTCAGAGGTAATTGGACCATTCAAAGAGGAACTGTCTTCCACAGATACTGATTTTATGGGAATTGTTTGTAGAAATTCTTGACATTGTTCAAAGGAGGCCTGATTAGAGGGAGTATATAAGTTTTCATAAAAGTCACGGAATACCTCAAGAATCTCCTCCGTCTGGAATTTCTTAGAACCCGAGTGGTCATTAATAGAAGAAATCCGGGAAGACATACGAGAAGATTCTTGAAATTTTAATGTGGCCGCAAGAATCTTACCAGCTCGATTTTTTAATAAGAGCGCCTTAGATTTTTGAGCTTGAAGGCCAATATGAGGTCTTTTGGTGACAATAGAATTGTATTTATATTTCAATTGTTTAATGGACTGGAGACAGGATTTATCCTTGGAATGACGAAAAAGAGATTCTTGTGTTTTAATCTCACTAGCTAAATCTGTTAGTTCTTTTTTAATAGCACCATTTCTCCTTGACATACTTTTAATGACGTGACCGCGAAACGTACACTTAAAGGAATCCAAGAGCACCACCGGGGAATCTACTGAGCCTTCATTTTCAAGAAAAAAAGTCTGAATGTCCTCAGAGAATTCAGACACCTGGGAATCATCATACAGAATTTCTGTATTCAGTCTCCATGATCGAGATCTCGTCAGAGGAGCAAAGGACAACAGCGTGAAAGAAATTGCGGCATGGTCGGAAATCAAAATAGGATGAATAAGAGGAGAGGAGGAGGATTGAAGAAGAGAGGAGTGTACCAAAAGATAGTCAATACGCGAGAAAGTAGAATGAGGGGAGGAGAAAAAGGAAAAATCACTACCAGTGGGATTAAAGAGACGCCATACATCTTGAAGATGAAGGAGAGAACACATATTAGTCATTTGCTTATGTGCTTTCGGGGGGCGAAAATGAAAGGCCGAATTTCTATCGAGAAGTGGATCCATTGGTAAATTAAAATCTCCACCAACAATAAGATTACCAGAATGAGGAGTGTCATGCAATTTTTTGGTTACCACTTTCCAAAACAGTGGATCATCTTTATTAGGGGCATAAATATTCATAACAAAGAGATCAACATTACCATCAGACAGCTTAGACAATAGCCAACGACCCTCTGCATCCTGTTCGGAGGAAATAATAGACAATCCAGATTTTTTAGAAATCAACGTAATAACCCCATTCCTTTTACCACATGCATCTGAACAGGCAACATCCGAAACCCACTCCTTCTTCAGGAATAGAGCCTCCCTACCCGAGACCTTTGTTTCCTGTAATAGTACAAGATCTGAAGCGAGAGATTTGCAGTAGTTCAAAATTTTCGACCTCTTAACTGGATGATTTAAACCCTTAACATTAAGGGATAACACATTTAAACCAGGCATGATTCATGTAGGAGAACAAAAGGAAGAAACATCAATGGAAATATATGAACAAACATGGTGGTGACAAACCTCCAACCACCGCACAAAAACATTGAAAAGAGGAAGGCCAATGAAGAAGTCCAAGGAGCAAGAGAAGCAAAGAAGTAGCGAGAAAAAGAAAGAAGAAGGGGGAGAAGAGCAAAAAAAGGGAGGCCTGAAAAAGACCAAATTCATACTCGGGGGAACGTGAAAAGGGGGATCAAGGAAACCGTTATGAGGAGAATAAAATGCAGTATAATAAGCCCCAATAAGAAGACATTTCTTGAAACATATATTAAAGAGAAAAATAGTGGAAGAATCACTAATAATAGAAACATCATATAAAAGCATAAACTTGTGAGAGTGTAAGAGAGAGTAAATAGTAATAAAGTAAACATCTGTGGAGAAAAATCATGTAAAAGACCTCTGAATGAAAAAGAAAAAACCTGAAATCATCAGGAATAATAAATACTCTAAAACAGGAATACAGTAAATAGGCAAAAAAAACACATAAGAATCTATATAACAATATTCCTAGAGTACATAAGTCTGGTAGCATGCAATAGAAAATCAGGAAGCACATAAAAACAGAGAATGAATGGAATCATAACCGTGTGAAAGGAAGGCATCCTGTAATTCTAGCAACTAATAAGAAAGGGTAATTCATCAAGGAGAAATAAAGTGCTACATAGGGAAAAAAGCATGACCTAAGCAGCAGAAACAGTTAAGAACCCTAAAACAGAGTCATTCATAAAGTTATAAAACAACTAGAGAAGGGAGTGAATCAACTAGAAAATAGATAAACCCTAAAGAGAAGCATCCTAAATATAGCCTAAATATCAGCTTAAAGGCACATCTATATAATGCAGTCAGTGTAAAAGAGAAGAGACACTCTACAAATAAGGCAAAATCTTGGAATGGAAAATGTAGATAATCTAACATGTTAAAAAAGTAAACAAGCAATGAAATATTAACAGTGAATTATAAACAGCAGACAAACTACTAGTAACCGATAGAAAGAAGAAAACAGAAAAAAGAGAAACACGGAGAAGGAAAGGTCAAACATTAAAAGAGAACCAATCGCAACTGGAGACATAGAGACAAGAAGAGACAGGTCGCGTACATAAAAATAGGATGTGAAAGGGAAGAATCGAAGAAAGAAGAAGGAAATAAAAGACGAAGAAAACAAGAAGAGAAAAACCTATACTAGGACCGAATAGGCCGACCCACAAACAACACAGTAAAAGAAGAGCAGGAATAGGAATGGTATGATAAAGCAATAAAAGGCAATAAAAGGCAATTGATGAGAAAGAAACCAATACGTAGGACTACACACAATAATAAACAACTATTCTATATAAGGAGAAGTAAAAAACATCAGCCAAAGAAAGTGATAGGTAATAGAGAGCAAAAACTCCATTGGTAGAGCCAAAAACAAACAACACCAATATATCAACAACCAAGGAAGATAAAACCACCACAAAAAATCATAAGAGAAAATTGAGTCAATCTATCTGAAAAAGAAGAGAGAACAGAGGAGACAGAAGTCTACACTTCAAGTTCCCGAAGCACCAGGATCCATCGTAGTCGCCCGTTGAATCTCCATCTGTATTTCCATCTGATTGTCCAAGAAGGAAGCAAGATCTGCCGGTTCGTCGAAAATTCTGGAACGACCCTTGAAGGTAATGCGAAATTTCGAAGGACCAGAGAAGGAAAAGGGAATGTGCATCTCAGAAAGACGTTTTCGAAGATTGAGGAAGCCCTTCCGTCTTATGACTGTGTCCATGGCGAAGTCCTGAGAAATTGAAATGCGATGACCCTCCCAGGAGATAGATTTAACCTTCCGCATGTGAGCAAGAATTTGCTCCGTATGTTGATGACGCAGTGGCTTAAAAATAATCGCTCTTGGCTGTGTTGCAGATTTAGAGCGAAAAGTGGGGACACGGTGTGCCCTTTCTATTTCAAAGTCTCTTTGGAATGAGATTTGTAGAGTAGAGGGAATCCATTGATAT
The DNA here is from genome assembly GCF_964261635.1 of Lissotriton helveticus. NCBI lineage: Eukaryota > Metazoa > Chordata > Amphibia > Caudata > Salamandridae > Lissotriton > Lissotriton helveticus. The sequence goes on along the minus strand of NC_136065.1, from coordinate 1,643,235,662 downwards.
AAGAAATCAATCATAGAAGAAGATGATTTCTCTGCATCTTCCGGCAAACCAAAAATGCGCAGATTAGATCTACGATTTCGGTCCTCCTGTTCAGTAAGATCCTTTCGCAAAGCCGTCATTGAGCGCTCTAAGTGGATGAGAGACCTGGATTGTTTCTGCATGTTATCCTCTGCCCCACTGATACGTGTCTCCGTGGCTGAAACACGAATAGAGAGGGCCTTAAAGTCATTTCGAATAGCGGACACCTCCACTTGCAATAAATCTGTGTTAGTCTTAGTTGACTACGCAATATCATGAACCTCATTAAGGCGCGTTAAAATTGTGTCAAGAGTGGAATTTGTGTCAGACTGAGAAGACTCCGGCGTAGGAGACAATGGCTTAAGTCTTTTAAGAGAGGCACCAGGATCTTTCGAGTCTTTAGTTGTTGAGGAACGCCCCATATTTGCAGCCATGAAGCAACAGCCACAAAGAAAAAAAAAAAAAGAAAAAAAAAAAAAAAGACAGCCGCTTGAGGGAGAAGAGATGCCAAAAAGAGCGTATTCCACACCAAAAATCAATGAAAAAGGAGTCTTGAACGCAGACAAAGCCAAGTAATCAAAAGAGGCGGACTTATATGTAGTGTGTGCGCATGAATGACACAGAAGAGCCTTGTAAATATCAAAAGGCCAAAGCAGAGTCACTCAATGTAAGCAAAATGCAGCACTATTGATAGAGTACTGTACTGAGGTAGCCAAAGCGTCAGCAACAAAATAACCAGCCAAGCAGCACCAAAAGACGAAGAAAAAAAGAAGAAAAAAGCAAAAAGTTACCAAATGTAGTCACTGGAGGTGAATTGTCTCAGATACCTGCTGAACCGGCAAGAATGTATCCAATTTGACGAGTCTGAGAAGAAACGCGAATCTCCGTCACAGGCGGGTAAAATGGCGGCCGCCCGTCAGGGAAACGAGCGTCACTGCAGCCTGACAGGACTGGCCTCAGCTGTCACTGAAAACCGCCGAAAATGAAGACAACCTGGTCACAGCATGTTCCGCCGTTCAGGAGAGCCGTTCAGCTGAAGAGGGGCACTCAGAATACGGTGAAAAGCCTCCAACGGACCTCAATCGCCCTGGAGCTCAAGCGCGACTCGCCATGCTGCAGCGGCGCGCAAGCCACGCCCAAAATCAACATTAGCTTTAACAGTAAAAGGCTTTCAAACAGTGAGGTCAACTTGAAGAATATACCAAAAGTATACTAAAAGCTAGTGATTATACTTTTAGTTACACAAAGTTTAGCTTCTTTATACGTATATACCCACACCTTGCCATGCAAATTAACATATTGTTAGCCTAATATGTAAAACTAAGCATTCTCACACCCTTAGCGAGTGTGTGGCTTTGCATAGAGTCTCCAGACAACCCAATATCCACCTCCTGCTCCTCCACCTTAATGCGGCATGATGTCTGAAGAGTACTGAACTACTACTACTTGTCTAAACCCACAGCATGTGCATCTGTAATGCTTCAGAGCTTGTGTGCTGCCTGCTAGTGTTGTGCCCGCCCCTTGCTGTTTTACTTGTTGGGTATACCAGCAATCAGATCTATTCTCTACTCCCACCCTTAGTCTCCTATGTGGGCAACGCCAAAAGGGATCTACTGACCCATCTATGAGAGCGGCAAGAAAGTTACTTAATGGAGACAGGACAGAACTCCCAAACACTGCATCATTGACCCCTTTACCTGGCAGAGAGTTAGGATCCTTATGGCAAACGGATACCTGTGTATTTCAGTATCACTTCGAGCCCAGGACCCTAGAGCTATCAGTGTGCCAGATTGGCATTCTCTTCACGTTATCAACCTCCTTGCTTTCATTTTTCTTGGACTGATCAAGCCCCTGCAGGTCATTTTATCCATTTAGCAACAGTGAAACCTTTGCTGTGGGTCCTGTGCCAGTCAGGGATTAGTGGACAATATATATTGATGGTACTGTGATTTAGAAGTGCAAAAATAACGGGGAACTTCTACATAATTACGGTACAAGATGGCTGAAAGTCTAGAATCAACCTTTTCATGCCAACGTCAGGTGATGAATCTTTGGAGGAGATTTGAATTTTATAGATAGAGGCACTGGTAAAACAGGAAGGAGGACAGGATGCCTGTGCTGGGTAGTTTTGGTGAAACCGGAAGATTCAAGTTGGCAGATGTTAGAGTATGGACAGGGTTACAATGGATAAGGGTGGAAGAAAGCAGTAGGTTGCTAAATGAAATACCAGCATTTGTAAAGCGCACAGCTACCTCTGGAGAGGTGTCCCGGCGCTCGGGCCGTCCGGAAGATTAAGCAAACTATTTCCCAGAGTCACATGGTGCTGATCGAACCATGAACCCCGTGGTCCGGAGTCAGGCACCCTGGCCGCTGCGCCACACCTCTTCCACTAAGTCATACATAGTTTCATTTACAAATGTTAGTAACTAGGGAAGGTCTCCACAGGGGGCTTTCTAGCCTGGTGGCAACTGGAAGAATGGGATGTGTGCCAGGGACATTGTATGTGTGCGTGCTGTGGGACAAAAGAGTAGTTAGGGATACCCATAATCAGACTTTTAATTAGTATGTTTAGCACAAGAGAATTTATCCCTGTGTTCGCTGTATGGACTGTCCTGACAGAAGTTAAAGGGAAGTGGTAGAGAGACAGGTACAGGGAGCAAAAAATGTGGGATGGCCATCAAATTTAGGATCCTCATGGGAGCTTCTGAAAGGACACAGAGGTCAACTGGAGAAAGGAAATCTTTCTAAATCCTAAAATTTTGCACTGACTTTTAGTGGATATATTTTCCACAATAGGACTGCATATGCATCAGTGCCTCAGCGGGAGGTCTGCCCCAGTTCGAGCACTTCCCCCACTAACAAGTCTCACCTGAACTCAAACTAAACTTCCAGACTATGTTAATTACACACAAGGGCCCCAGCTAGTCAGAATGACCTGTAGTATCACAATACAAATTACACTCTATGAGTGGACTAGTGACGGACAATCTATTCAGCTCCATGAAGCCTCACGCACTACGTTGCATAACATCAATTATCAACCACCTTCTTATAGTAAGCCCCCAAGTCTATCCCTGACCACCTCCACCTCCGCTTGCCCACACATCATTGTATTTCCCCAGAATTATGTTATTTCAATCTCGAACACCTGACTCTCCTGAGTAGAAAGTATAGCAGTCAAGACTTAGACCAGATGCTTTGTAACTTGTGTACAATTGCAAGTGATTACACTATAAAGTCAAAGCCTTGTCACAGCTATAGCTTTGAAAATGAATCTAGACCAAATCTAGAGTTGGGCAGGTTTGGAACAGCGTCTCAAATACTTTTTGGGGGGAATGGATCATTTGCAGACACTGTATGACTCTCGAGGATATCATTCCGAATCCCACTCCGAATCCCACAATATCCCTATAACATAGCCATACTCTTCAGAATTGATTTTCCATAATCTCCACAAGCTCTTCATGCCAGGGATTCTGCTCAACACTCAGACATGTAGTACACTTGTAGTACACTTGTAAAGCGCACAGCTGCCCCAGCAACGGGGCGTCCCGGCGCTGTATAACTCTGGGGAACCCGTCCTGGCTTTCCCTGTGGGATGGTCCCTTGCTGGGAGTCCCCAAGGTGGAGCCAGGCATCCCCGGAATTGGTAGGGCCGTTGTGGAGATTAGGCAAGCTAATGCCCAGAGTTGCCGAGTGGAACCCCTGATTAGAGTAAGCACCGAAGCGAGAATTATCGAGTCCGCTGACCAAGGTCCACAACCCTGCCGCGTCGGGAATTGAACCCTGGTCCCAGGCTGACTTCTGCTCTCAGGCCTGCTGCCTCTAAGCAGTGAGCCACACTACTCCACATGGAGAATGGCTGCTAAACCTAGCTGTGTTCAGCACAGTTATGAAAGAAAGCAACCCAGAACAGGATCTAGTCACAGGCAGCTTCAGGACTGTGAGTTTTCACCGCATTTTGTGATAATGACTTCAAACACAGGCAGGAGAGGTTATATAGAATAGCACTGTTTTTTTTAGATATTGCAGCCTGAAGTGTCATCAATGGTACCTGTGTGTAGATTTACACTCTGGGCCCGATTCAGATGCAGTTAGGAAGGCCTTGGAACGTGTCTTTCTGACCGACACGGAAAGGTTTCCGACCGACCGAGTACGATGTGAGTCAAGCGTTAGGAATATCCTGATCCAAATCAGACGGTATTTGGAATGACCGAGCCATACACAGCAGACCTGTTCATCTCTCGAAACGGCAGTCAGAATCAGACTTTGGGGGCCTGTAGCTGGCCCCCCTGCACCCGGAGCCTTTCCAATCGGGCCCATGGGTCCCCACTTACTAGCCATGCACAGTGTGGCAGGCACCCGTCATAGGGTGCCTGATTTTCCCCAGCCACCCCTTTCTTAAATCGGAGCCTATACATTCGGTAGGAACATAGGCTCCCACTGAAGTCAATGGGAGTCCAACCGAATTGTATCTGGAAGCATCCGGATACATCGTACTCAGTCGGTCGGACTCTCCCGATTCGAGTCGATTCAAAACCATTCCCAAACCTTTTCGGTCAAGAAGATTTCCCAACTGCATTGGACTCAGGCCCTCTGTGTGTAACTCATATTTCTCGCCAAATGATAGTGTCCTACTAGTGATGTTTTCAACTGAAGACCCTAAAAATAAAGGAACAAAATTGTAAGGCCTTTTATTCCGTAGCTTTGAGACCAGGTCTCAGATTTTGAAGCCTGCATCACAAGACTTAGGGGCAGATTACGATGTCGTACAGAAAGGCTCGGAATAGGATTCGGAATCTCACAATCTGATTCGGAACCTATGTTTCTGACCGAATCGTACACATTTCCAACTGGCTGATTACGATGCACAAAAACTGTTCGGACAGTCCGAATTGGTTCCGAAAGGCATTCGGACAGCCGAGTCTTTCTAAGCCGATTCGTACAGTGTCCGAGCGAGCGATTACGATGACTGATTTGGATAGTCGTTCTGATTCATTTAGCATGAAACAGCTGTTGAAATCTGACTTTGGGGGCCCCTAGCAGGCCCCTCTTCACCCTGAGGTATCTGGTTGGGACCAGTGGGAGTACCGAAGGGACCCCCCCATTACACCATGCACAGTGGTGCAGGCACCATGGGGTGCCCGCCATAGGGTACAAGGTTTTCCCCAACCACCCCTTTTTTTAATGGGAGCCTGTGTTCTCATTCGGAACACAGACTCCCATTGAAGTCAACGCGAGTCCGACCGAACGATGTTGGGAAGCATCGTAACCGGTCTGTCGGACTTGCAGAACCCGATTCGGTTGGAAACTATTCCGAAACCGATTAGGTCGGGAGAGTTTCCAAACAACATCATAATCGACCCCATAAACTTTAGCAAACAGATTGGAACTGCAGATGTACAGGCTTCACTCCTCATTATTTTGGGACTATCTATTTGGTGTTATGAGTGCCTTTGGACTTGGGTGGCATCTCTTGGCTCATATGAAACTGCTATAAACAAACCCTATTTCACAAGCAGGCAGACGGAATTTGATCTCTGACTCCTTCTCTATAGTCTGCGGCACGCAACAGGGGTGTCCTTGGTTGCCCATCAATTTACTCTTGCTATAGAGCCCTTGGCACAGCAGCTACACTTGGGGGTGAGGCTGTGGCATCCCATTAGATGATGTGATGTATATAGTATCCCTATACGCAGATGACATGCTACTATATCTTTGAGACACATCTTACGACGTAGCTCCCATTTTGGTGGCGTTATGAGACTTTTAGCAGGGTGTGGAGCTGCAGGTGAACTGGGGGAAATCATGTGTTTTCCCGCTTAATCGTGATGCTACACCACATGCACTCCAATTGGGTGGGGAGCCATTGAACTGGTCGACAGCGGCAGTTCAGTATCTTGGGGTCCAACTTTATCACTCTCAGCAGGACCTATTTGAGGGTAACCTACAGCGAGCATTTATTGGGCTGAAGTCTCAAATGCATTTTTGGCAGTGGTTACTATTAGCTTTAACAGGTAGAGTCGCTCTTTTTCAAGATGATTGATTGACCTTCCCCGACTACTATACTACTTTGCCAATGTCCCAGTATTTCCTAAAATGCAATTTTTTGTTGACTTAGACCGAGCTTAGGGGATTTGCTCTGGAAAAATGGGAGACATAGAGTGGCATTAAATTAGCTTCAATTACCTGTTGGGGTTGGGGTTCGGGGGTGCCGAATTTTTAAGGAAACTGGTTCACTGAATATCGATACCTAAAATATCCCCATACCAAAATATCGAGTTATAAATAGTGATGGAAAAAATATCAACATCCTATATTTATAATGGTAAGTACAAAAATAGCAAAAAAAAATCGATGTCATGAATATAGCTGTACAAACTATAATTATATATATATATATATATATATATATATATATATATATATATATATATATATATATATATATATATATATATATATATATATGAAGCTCCTGGTTGACACACACAGTTTGGAAGGCACACGAGCAGCTGCGAAAGGCTCAACCTGTTCCTTGAATCACTGGTACGGGCAGCATCCGCCTGCAAGCAGAAATTAATGCAAATCACTTCTTTGCCTGACGCGTTTCGTTTATTCGCTTTTTTAAAGGCAATATCATGGTGAACACTCCCCCATCGCTTTTAACGTCTTTTCAACATCTGCCACGCCCAGATGGGCTCTCTGAATGGAACTGTGGTGATTTCTGGGAGATGGAGTGTTCGAAATTAATCCTCAGATGGATGCAAATTTCTTGTAAGCTCTGGATGAGCCCCCACAAGCGTCACTGTCCTCAATCCAGCACAGTTGCCCCATGATCAGGTAGGTATATACCAAGCCCCATGGCCCCCAGTGTTCACAGGGTGGTGCCACTCCGACGGCCGTGCAGCCGCCAAAATATGAAGCTCCTGGTTGACACACACAGTTTGGAAGGCACACAAGCAGCTGCGAAAGGCTCAACCTGTTTCTTGAATCACTGGTACGGGCAGCATCCGCCTGCAAGCAGAAATAAATGCAAATCACTTCTTTGCCTGACGCGTTTCGTTTATTCACTTTTTCAAAGGCAATATCAAGGTGAACACTCCCCCATCACTTTTAACGTCTTTTCAACATCTGCCACGCCCAGATGGGCTGTCCGAATGGAACTGTGGTGATTTCTGGGAGATGAGTGTTCGAAATTAATCCTCAGATGGATGCAAATTTCTTGTAAGCTCTGGATGAGCCCCCACAAGCGTCACTGTCCTCAATCCAGCACAGTTGCCCCATGATCAGGTAGGTATATACCAAGCCCCATGGCCCCCAGTGTTCACGGGGTGGTGCCACTCCGACGGCCGTGCAGCCGCCAAAATATGAAGCTCCTGGTTGACACACACAGTTTGGAAGGCACACGAGCAGCTGCGAAAGGCTCAACCTGTTCCTTGAATCACTGGTACGGGCAGCATCCGCCTGCAAGCAGAAATAAATGCAAATCACTTCTTTGCCTGACGCGTTTCGTTTATTCACTTTTTCAAAGGCAATATCATGGTGAACACTCCCCCATCGTTTTTAACGTCTTTTCAACATCTGCCACGCCCAGATGGGCTGTCCGAATGGAACTGTGGTGATTTCTGGGAGATGGAGTGTTCGAAATTAATCCTCAGATGGATGCAAATTTCTTGTAAGCTCTGGATGAGCCCCCACAAGCGTCACTGTCCTCAATCCAGCACAGTTGCCCCATGATCAGGTAGGTATATACCAAGCCCCATGGCCCCCAGTGTTCACAGGGTGGTGCCACTCCGACGGCCGTGCAGCCGCCAAAATATGAAGCTCCTGGTTGACACACACAGTTTGGAAGGCACACAAGCAGCTGCGAAAGGCTCAACCTGTTCCTTGAATCACTGGTACGGGCAGCATCCGCCTGCAAGCAGAAATAAATGCAAATCACTTCTTTGCCTGACGCGTTTCGTTTATTCACTTTTTCAAAGGCAATATCAAGGTGAACACTCCCCCATCACTTTTAACGTCTTTTCAACATCTGCCACGCCCAGATGGGCTGTCCGAATGGAACTGTGGTGATTTCTGGGAGATGAGTGTTCGAAATTAATCCTCAGATGGATGCAAATTTCTTGTAAGCTCTGGATGAGCCCCCACAAGCGTCACTGTCCTCAATCCAGCACAGTTGCCCCATGATCAGGTAGGTATATACCAAGCCCCATGGCCCCCAGTGTTCACGGGGTGGTGCCAGTCCGACGGCCGTGCAGCCGCCAAAATATGAAGCTCCTGGTTGACACACACAGTTTGGAAGGCACACGAGAAGCTGCGAAAGGCTCAACCTGTTCCTTGAATCACTGGTATGAGCAGCAACCGCCTGCAAGCAGAAATAAATGCAAATCACTTCTTTGCCTGACGCGTTTCGTTTATTCACTTTTTCAAAGGCAATATCATGGTGAACACTCCCCCATCGCTTTTAACGTCTTTTCAACATCTGCCACGCCCAGATGGGCTGTCCGAATGGAACTGTGGTGATTTCTGGGAGATGGAGTGTTCGAAATTATTCCTCAGATGGATGCAAATTTCGTGTAAGCTCTGGATGAGCCCCCACAAGCGTCACTGTCCTCAATACAGCACAGTTGCCCCATGATCAGGTAGGTATATACCAAGCCCCATGGCCCCCAGTGTTCACGGGGTGGTGCCACTCCGACGGCCGTGCAGCCGCCAAAATATGAAGCTCCTGGTTGACACACACAGTTTGGAAGGCACACAAGCAGCTGCGAAAGGCTCAACCTGTTCCTTGAATCACTGGTACGGGCAGCATCCGCCTGCAAGCAGAAATAAATGCAAATCACTTCTTTGCCTGACGCGTTTCGTTTATTCGCTTTTTCAAAGGCAATATCATGGTGAACACTCCCCCATCGCTTTTAACGTCTTTTCAACATCTGCCACGCCCAGATGGGCTGTCCGAATGGAACAATATTGCGACGTTCTTCCAGACTAAGATCCTGGACATTTATACCGCTCTAGAGTTGCTGAAACCTGTTACTACTAAGCCCGTTGCCCCAGCTGTCCTGGACTCTGGCCTTTCGGAGAAATCTCCGGTATGGTGCCTGGAATCCTTCCCTTCTCTCTCCCTACAGGATGCAGAGTTACTCCTCAGTAAAATTAAATCTGGCTCTCCTCTAGATGTCTGTCTGCTTAAGATCCTAAAGCAGTGCGGAGACTCTCTTTTACCCCCTCTTGTAGACATCATGAATAGGGCCATGAGGGAGGGCATTTTTCCCCAGCAGTGGAAAAATGCAGTAGTAAGACCTCTACTTAAGAAACCCTCTCTTGACCCTGGGGTACTAAAGAATTTCCGTCCCATCTCACTGCTCCCAGCCCCCGCGAAGATGTTAGAAATCCATCTGAATAAACATCTTGCTGCCTTCGTGGAAAATTCTGGCTGTTTGGATCCTTCCCAGCATGGATTCAGGAGGGAACATAGTACAGAGTCTGCCCTCACCATAGTACTGGATAATATCCGTATGTGTGTGGATGGGGGACAGACCTCCCTCCTGATCCTCTTAGACCTTACTGCCGCCTTCGATACCCTTTCTCCCTCAGTGCTAACATCTCGCCTGAGGGAGATTGGGGTTCAGGGGGAGGCATTGGCTCTACTCACCTCCTTCCTCGACAAGCGTGAGCAAAGAGTGAAGCTGGGTAGGTTTCTATCTCCATCCCTGTCTGTGCAATGTGGGGTCCCTCAGGGGTCGGCGCTTAGTCCGACCCTTTTTAACATCTATGTGACCCCCCTTGCCAGACTAATTAGATCTTTTGGGATGGAGGTAGTCTCCTATGCGGATGACACCCAGATCCTCGTCTCTCTCTCCCAGTCAGTTACCCCGACCGCCTCCAATTTCAGATCTTGCATGGAGGCGGTCGGACAGTGGATGATTCACAATTCGCTGAAACTGAATGGGGAGAAGACTGAGGTGATGGTGTTTGGAGGCAAGGAGGAGGTATGGTCAGCGGAATGGTGGCCGGATTCACTTGGAGCATGTCCCGTTCCTGCGGCATCTGCTAAAAATCTTGGGGTGATGATTGATCCTTCCCTCAGTATGTGTCAACAGGTAAATAGGACTATTGCTACCTGCTGGGGCGTTCTACGCATACTGAGGAGGATTAAGCACTACCTTTCGCAGCAGGCTAGGAAACAACTGGCAGTGGCTTTAGTGGGTTCTCGCCTGGATTACTGCAATGCGCTGTATGCGGGGCTGAACAAAAGCCTGCTGCAGCGCTTGCAGGTGGTCCAGAATGCAGCGGCTAGGTTCGCTCTGGATCTACCACGGGGCACCTCGGCCACACTGGCTAGGAAACAGCTTCATTGGCTCCCCATGGAGGATCGTATTCTGTTTAAAACCCTGTGTTTAATCTATAGGGCTCTAGCAAAAAACAGCCTTATAGGAATCGGTTCCATCCTGTCTTGTTATAATCCTTGTAGGAACTTACGTTCCTCTAACAAGGCTCTCCTATCGGTCCCGCGTATCCCGAAAGCCAGATGGGATGGTAAAGCCTTTTCCAATCTGGCACCCAAGTGGTGGAATGCTCTTCCTATGGAATTGAGGTCCCTCCCCACCCTGCAGCTTTTTAGAAAGGCCCTGAAGACTCGTCTTTTTGCGCTCGCATATGTGTAGTTTGATTTGCCATCTTCTGATTTATTTTTAGGCGCCCTGACACCTTAGGGTTTTGGTTTGCGCGATACAAATTACTTTCAAATCAATCAAATCAAATCAACTGTGGTGATTTCTGGGAGATGGAGTGTTCGAAATTAATCCTCAGATGGATGCAAATTTCTTGTAAGCTCTGGATGAGCCCCCACAGGCGTCACTGTCCTCAATCCAGCACAGTTGCCCCATGATCAGGTAGGTATATACCAAGCCCCATGGCCCCCAGTGTTCACGGGGTGGTGCCACTCCGACGGCCGTGCAGCCGCCAAAATATGAAGCTCCTGGTTGACACACACAGTTTGGAAGGCACACGAGCAGCTGCGAAAGGCTCAACCTGTTCCTTGAATCACTGGTACGGGCAGCATCCGCCTGCAAGTAGAAATAAATGCAGATCACTTCTTTGCCTGACGCGTTTCGTTTATTCACTTTTTCAAAGGCAATATCATGGTGAACACTCCCCCATCGCTTTTAACGTCTTTTCAACATCTGCCACGCCCAGATGGGTTGTCCGAATGGAACTGTGGTGATTTCTGGGAGATGGAGTGTTCGAAATTAATCCTCAGATGGATCCAAATTTCTTGTAAGCTCTGGATGAGCCCCACAAGCGTCACTGTCCTCAATCCAGCACAGTTGCCCCATGATCAGGTAGGTATATACCAAGCCCCATGGCCCCCAGTGTTCACGGGGTGGTGCCACTCCGACGGCCGTGCAGCCGCCAAAATATGAAGCTCCTGGTTGACACACACAGTTTGGAAGGCACACGAGCAGCTGCGAAAGGCTCAACCTGTTCCTTGAATCACTGGTACGGGCAGCATCCGCCTGCAAGTAGAAATAAATGCAAATCACTTCTTTGCCTGACGCGTTTCGTTTATTCACTTTCTCAAAGGCAATATCATGGTGAACACTCCCCCATCGCTTTTAACTTCTTTTCAACATCTGCCATGCCCAGATGGGCTGTCCGAATGGAACTGTGGTGATTTCTGGGAGATGGAGTGTTCGAAATGAATCCTCAGATGGATGCAAATTTCTTGTAAGCTCTGGATGAGCCCCCACAAGCGTCACTGTCCTCAATCCAGCAAGGTTGCCCCATGATCAGGTAGGTATATACCAAGCCCCATGGCCCCCAGTGTTCACGGGGTGGTGCCACTCCGACGGCCGTGCAGCCACCAAAATATGAAGCTCCTGGTTGACACACACAGTTTGGAAGACACACGAGCAGCTGCGAAAGGCTCAACCTGTTCCTTGAATCACTGGTACGGGCAGCATCCGCCTGCAAGCAGAAATAAATGCAAATCACTTCTTTGCCTGACGCGTTTCGTTTATTCACTTTTTCAAAGGCAATATCATGTGTGTGTCAACCAGACCTTGCTGGATCTCTGGTGAAAGGTAGTGATGACTCTGGTCGTGGATATCTCACCTTCAGTATTAATTCTCGGTTTGAGAATATCCGATCTTTCTACTTCTGCCACTTTTTTGGTGGCTTTAGTAAGTAGCCATTCACGATAACCTCTCTCTCGAAACCTTGACAGCATAAGTTCTTGTTCTGCAGCAAACCCTTCATTATCGCTGCAGTTTCGTTTGGCTCTAAGAAGCTCTCCGTAAGGGATGCTCCATTTTAGAGGGTCAGGATGGGCACTCAGAGCGTGCAGTAGACTGTTCCCAGCCGTCTCTTTTCTATGTAATTTGGAGACGAGGTTACCATTGATTACCTCAATCTCTGTGTCAAGAAATTCAGCATGGTCTTTACTTATCTTGTGGGTCAGATGTATGTTTAATGAATTACTATTAAGTTTCTCGATGAAATTACAGGCTTCCTCTTATGTACCCCTCCACACGATAAAAAGGTCGTCAATGTATCTCAACCAGGTTTGTAGCTCCTCCTCCCATTTGCCCAAGAAAAGATTAGCAAAGCTTGGCGCAAAGGCAGAACCCATAGCCGCTCCACGGGTTGGTTTATATATTGCCCCATCAAACATGAAAATGTTATTTTTTAAACACAATTTCATCATTTGTATGAGCATACCCGTGTGGTCCCGAAAACCTATCTGCCTTTCCTTAAGGAAGTGATAACTGGCTTCCATACCTTGGACATGGTCAATGATAGTATATAGTGCGCTCACGTCCATGGTAATAAGCAAAGAGCCCTCTGTAAGTTGAATGCTTTCTATTTTATTTAGAAAATCGGTGGTATCTTTTGTGTAAGAAGGCAATTGGCATACAAATTCTCTAAGGAAGTAATCAATGTATTTCGATACATTCTCATTGATACTTCCAATAGATGAAATTATGGGTCTGCCCGGAGGTTTACTCTGGTTCTTGTGAACCTTCGGTAGAAGGTAGAAAATAGGAAGTTTAGGGTAATCTCTTTTGAGGAAACGGAATTCATGCCATGAAAGTAACCCTTTAGTATGCCATTCATTAAGCTGTTCCTATGTTTCAATAATACTCGCATTGTATTCACTCATGTTACTTGTACAGTAGAAATTACCACCCTCTAGTTGATACAGAGCTTCTTCTACATACAAGTCGCTACCCCACAGGACAATGTTCCCTCCTTTGTCCGAGGGTCTAAGAATAAAATTTGTATCCTCAGCTAGAGAAAAAATAAAATCCATTTGTTCTTTAGTAAGGTTGATATCTCCCTTCCTGAATTTGGGACGAGTATGTTTGAGTATGGTTAATTCTCTAGTCACCACTTCATGGAAAGTGTCTATCGAGTCGTGGGGTAAGGTAGGATAGAACACAGATTTAGGTTTAAAAGATGTGCTAGCAGCCGTGAATTTGAAGGTTGATATTGAGACCATAGTATGGCCCAATTCCTTTAGTTATGGTTACTTTATTTCATAACTATAACATAACTTGGCAAAATATCCCTGTTGACAACTTTTGTTACCAGATCAGTAATACATGGAGTACTGGTCTTCTGGTAGAGGCTGTTCTATTAACCAAAAACTGTGGGATCATCGGGGTATGTCCATACAAACAGTGAAATCTCAGATAAAAATGGATTATAATTCAGTTAATATGAGAATGCAACGATGATTATACTTTTAGAATTCATACTTACACGATGTTTTCATTTTTATGGCATACCATTCCAAGATGGCCGAAACAATTACTTACATGTCTGTGGAATCTCAACTTGTGTACCTTTTCACTTTCTATGTTGTTACACATTTCACTTTATTTAAACAAGCCAGAAATGCCGTGTTGGTTACCGTGTGATCAAGGCACCATCAGTGTCGAAACGCGTAACGGTTTTCTGTGAATAAAAATTGAGCATCCATACTCCTGAGTAGTGTGCGTGGTGCTTCCGAGCAAACTGTGGATTAATATATATATATATATATATATATATATATATACATAAATGCTCCAAGTTTGTCCCAAACGAGAACGCACGCAGGCTGCAGCAAATCCCCTCAGACCTCCACACACAGCGGGATGTAGCCGACGCGTTTCGGAGAAAATTCCTTTTTCACAGGCTGGTAACCACAGTTCACAGCGTTTCTTGCCACACCATATTTATTCAATTACAAGCCTCCTGATAGGCCGGTAAGCTGCTCCAATGAGCGTAGTCCAGAGTCTTATGGGACATGTAGTGCGGTGATTATACCCAGATGGGTGCGGTGTTCTGTGGGTCCCCAATCAAACCCACTGATGGGCCCCGGAGTGAGCAGGGTCTAAATGCTCGGTACTGCTTCCCCATGTGAAGAGCCCAAGAGGATGTCAAGCTCGATGGCCCGCTGCTCTTAGGTGCGGTGGTGCGTTCTCCACGGCCGGACGACCGTGTAAATATAAATGCTCCAAGTTTGTCCCAAACGAGAACGCACGCAGGCTGCAGCAAATCCCCTCAGACCTCCACACACAGCGGGATGTAGCCGACGCGTTTCGGAGAAAATTCCTTTTTCACAGGCTGGTAACCACAGTTCACAGCGTTTCTTGCCACACCATATTTATTCAATTACAAGCCTCCTGATAGGCCGGTAAGCTGCTCCAATGAGCGTAGTCCAGAGTCTTATGGGACATGTAGTGCGGTGATTATACCCAGATGGGTGCGGTGTTCTGTGGGTCCCCAATCAAACCCACTGATGGGCCCCGGAGTGAGCAGGGTCTAAATGCTCGGTACTGCTTCCCCATGTGAAGAGCCCAAGAGGATGTCAAGCTCGATGGCCCGCTGCTCTTAGGTGCGGTGGTGCGTTCTCCACGGCCGGACGACCGTGTAAATATAAATGCTCCAAGTTTGTCCCAAACGAGAACGCACGCAGGCTGCAGCAAATCCCCTCAGACCTCCACACACAGCGGGATGTAGCCGACGCGTTTCGGAGAAAATTCCTTTTTCACAGGCTGGTAACCACAGTTCACAGCGTTTCTTGCCACACCATATTTATTCAATTACAAGCCTCCTGATAGGCCGGTAAGCTGCTCCAATGAGCGTAGTCCAGAGTCTTATGGGATATGTAGTGCGGTGATTATACCCAGATGGGTGCGGTGTTCTGTGGGTCCCCAATCAAACCCACTGATGGGCCCCGGAGTGAGCAGGGTCTAAATGCTCGGTACTGCTTCCCCATGTGAAGAGCCCGACAGGATGTCAAGCTCGATGGCCCGCTGCTCTTAGGTGCGGTGGTGCGTTCTCCATGGCCGGACGACCGTGTAAATATAAATGCTCCAAGTTTGTCCCAAACGAGAACGCACGCAGGCTGCAGCAAATCCCCTCAGACCTCCACACACAGCGGGATGTAGCCGACGCGTTTCGGAGAAAATTCCTTTTTCACAGGCTGGTAACCACAGTTCACAGCGTTTCTTGCCACACCATATTTATTCAATTACAAGCCTCCTGATAGGCCGGTAAGCTGCTCCAATGAGCGTAGTCCAGAGTCTTATGGGACATGTATTGCGGTGATTATACCCAGATGGGTGCGGTGTTCTGTGGGTCCCCAATCAAACCCACTGATGGGCCCCGGAGTGAGCAGGGTCTAAATGCTCGGTACTGCTTCCCCATGTGAAGAGCCCGACAGGATGTCAAGCTCGATGGCCCGCTGCTCTTAGGTGCGGTGGTGCGTTCTCCACGGCCGGACGACCGTGTAAATATAAATGCTCCAAGTTTGTCCCAAACGAGAACGCACGCAGGCTGCAGCAAATCCCCTCAGACCTCCACACACAGCGGGATGTAGCCGACGTGTTTCGGAGAAAATTCCTTTTTCACAGGCTGGTAACCACAGTTCACAGCGTTTCTTGCCACACCATATTTATTCAATTACAAGCCTCCTGATAGGCCGGTAAGCTGCTCCAATGAGCGTAGTCCAGAGTCTTATGGGACATGTAGTGCGGTGATTATACCCAGATGGGTGCGGTGTTCTGTGGGTCCCCAATCAAACCCACTGATGGGCCCCGGAGTGAGCAGGGTCTAAATGCTCGGTACTGCTTCCCCATGTGAAGAGCCCGACAGGATGTCAAGCTCGATGGCCCGCTGCTCTTAGGTGCGGTGGTGCGTTCTCCATGGCCGGACGACCGTGTAAATATAAATGCTCCAAGTTTGTCCCAAACGAGAACGCACGCAGGCTGCAGCAAATCCCCTCAGACCTCCACACACAGCGGGATGTAGCCGACGCGTTTCGGAGAAAATTCCTTTTTCACAGGCTGGTAACCACAGTTCACAGCGTTTCTTGCCACACCATATTTATTCAATTACAAGCCTCCTGATAGGCCGGTAAGCTGCTCCAATGAGCGTAGTCCAGAGTCTTATGGGACATGTATTGCGGTGATTATACCCAGATGGGTGCGGTGTTCTGTGGGTCCCCAATCAAACCCACTGATGGGCCCCGGAGTGAGCAGGGTCTAAATGCTCGGTACTGCTTCCCCATGTGAAGAGCCCGACAGGATGTCAAGCTCGATGGCCCGCTGCTCTTAGGTGCGGTGGTGCGTTCTCCACGGCCGGACGACCGTGTAAATATAAATGCTCCAAGTTTGTCCCAAACGAGAACGCACGCAGGCTGCAGCAAATCCCCTCAGACCTCCACACACAGCGGGATGTAGCCGACACGTTTCGGAGAAAATTCCTTTTTCACAGGCTGGTAACCACAGTTCACAGCGTTTCTTGCCACACCATATTTATTCAATTACAAGCCTCCTGATAGGCCGGTAAGCTGCTCCAATGAGCGTAGTCCAGAGTCTTATGGGACATGTAGTGCGGTGATTATACCCAGATGGGTGCGGTGTTCTGTGGGTCCCCAATCAAACCCACTGATGGGCCCCGGAGTGAGCAGGGTCTAAATGCTCGGTACTGCTTCCCCATGTGAAGAGCCCGACAGGATGTCAAGCTCGATGGCCCGCTGCTCTTAGGTGCGGTGGTGCGTTCTCCACGGCCGGAGGACCGTGTAAATATAAATGCTCCAAGTTTGTCCCAAACGAGAACGCATGCAGGCTGCAGCAAATCCCCTCAGATCTCCACACACAGCGGGATGTAGCCGAGGCGTTTCGGAGAAAATTCCTTTTTCACAGGCTGGTAACCACAGTTCACAGCGTTTCTTGCCACACCATATTTATTCAATTACAAGCCTCCTGATAGGCCGGTAAGCTGCTCCAATGAGCGTAGTCCAGAGTCTTATGGGACATGTAGTGCGGTGATTATACCCAGATGGGTGCGGTGTTCTGTGGGTCCCCAATCAAACCCACTGATGGGCCCCGGAGTGAGCAGGGTCTAAATGCTCGGTACTGCTTCCCCATGTGAAGAGCCCGACAGGATGTCAAGCTCGATGGCCCGCTGCTCTTAGGTGCGGTGGTGTGTTCTCCACGGCCGGACGACCGTGTAAATATAAATGCTCCAAGTTTGTCCCAAACGAGAACGCACGCAGGCTGCAGCAAATCCCCTCAGACCTCCACACACAGCGGGATGTAGCCAACGCGTTTCGGAGAAAATTCCTTTTTCACAGGCTGGTAACCACAGTACACAGAGTTTCTTGCCACACCATATTTATTCAATTACAAGCCTCCTGATAGGCCGGTAAGCTGCTCCAATGAGCGTAGTCCAGAGTCTTATGGGACATGTAGTGCGGTGATTATACCCAGATGGGTGCGGTGTTCTGTGGGTCCCCAATCAAACCCACTGATGGGCCCCGGAGTGAGCAGGGTCTAAATGCTCGGTACTGCTTCCCCATGTGAAGAGCCCGACAGGATGTCAAGCTCGATGGCCCGCTGCTCTTAGGTGCGGTGGTGCGTTCTCCACGGCCGGACGACCGTGTAAATATAAATGCTCCAAGTTTGTCCCAAACGAGAACGCACGCAGGCTGCAGCAAATCCCCTCAGACGTCCACACACAGCGGGATGTAGCCGAGGCGTTTCGGAGAAAATTCCTTTTTCACAGGCTGGTAACCACAGTTCACAGCGTTTCTTGCCACACCATATTTATTCAATTACAAGCCTCCTGATAGGCCGGTAAGCTGCTCCAATGAGCGTAGTCCAGAGTCTTATGGGACATGTAGTGCGGTGATTATACCCAGATGGGTGCGGTGTTCTGTGGGTCCCCAATCAAACCCACTGATGGGCCCCAGAGTGAGCAGGGTCTAAATGCTCGGTACTGCTTCCCCATGTGAAGAGCCCGACAGGATGTCAAGCTCGATGGCCCGCTGCTCTTAGGTGCGGTGGTGCGTTCTCCACGGCCGGACGACCGTGTAAATATAAATGCTCCAAGTTTGTCCCAAACGAGAACGCACGCAGGCTGCAGCAAATCCCCTCAGACCTCCACACACAGCGGGATGTAGCCGACGCGTTTCGGAGAAAATTCCTTTTTCACAGGCTGGTAACCACAGTTCACAGCGTTTCTTGCCACACCATATTTATTCAATTACAAGCCTCCTGATAGGCCGGTAAGCTGCTCCAATGAGCGTAGTCCAGAGTCTTATGGGACATGTAGTGCGGTGATTATACCCAGATGGGTGCGGTGTTCTGTGGGTCCCCAATCAAACCCACTGATGGGCCCCGGAGTGAGCAGGGTCTAAATGCTCGGTACTGCTTCCCCATGTGAAGAGCCCGACAGGATGTCAAACTCGATGGCCCGCTGCTCTTAGGTGCGGTGGTGCAATAATTTTATTGGCTGTGTTCATAATATGCCCCTTAGTGTGCTTCAACTACACAGAGAAAGCATTATGAACAAGTAGTGATAGAGTGATCAGTCAAAGACACTAAGAGTAATAGAGACGGAGTGAGTGAACAAGAGTGAGGAACTATGAGAAGAGAGGGACTTAGAAAAAGAGTGGAAGGAGTTGAGTAAGTAGGTAATAGAGAAAGGAATGAGGGAAGTAGCAAAGGCAGGAAACTGAGGGTTAAAGAAATGAAGCAGTGGAACTAATAGAAGTTAAATGTGATAGAAATGTAACGAAAAGAGTACAAAACATTTACCTTATAATTGTCGTTAAATTACTCACTTTTTGTTTTTATACTTTCAATCTGTGAAAGAGAGAACAAACATTTGAAAAATATTAAAACATGTATTTAAAAATTACAAAAGACAAGGGAAAAGATTGAAGGACAAACAGTTTTTCAACAACTTTGACACTTACAGAAGCTTCTGCTTCTCCAGGCCCCCTACACAGTCCTAAAGATATACATTTTAAACTAACAGTATCTTGTTGCAGATGAAGTGAGGCCTATCTTAAAACATGGTGCATCTTTTGCATTGCTGTTGTCTCAGAAAAGTGTCGCAAGACACTAAAATTTTAAATGATTGCTTCAGGATGCCAATAAGATGTGTCCTATCCAGAGGTTTGTTTGAGGTGAGGCCTACTCAGGGTTGCAGATGAAATTTAGAGTTGTTGAAGAGTACAGAGAAGATAATACATTTGCAGGCCTACCAATGAAGTGAGTCATGTCCACTGCACTCTTGAACAAAGGCCAAACCTCCTCTGTTTCCCTGGACAGACCTAAACTTGATCTGCACAATGTGATTCGTAATGATAGGAAACACAGGTGATGTAATTGAAATACGTGCAATTTCTTTTGCTCATTTCACAATCACATCACTTGTGTTTCCTTTGCTTAGGTATCTCATTGTGCAGATGTAGTCCAGCATATGAAAGAGTACGCAGAAGTGCAGCACTGCATGCAACAACTTTGACACTTACAGAAGCCTCACCTTCTCCATGCCTCCTACACAGTTCTACATATACATCATAAATGCAAACAGTACAGAATTAATTATACATGTTAAATGGTTTATTTTTGCTGTTCTCAGAATGTATCAAAATTCACTAAAAACAGTGACTTGAAGGTATTCATCATATAACAGCGGGGAAAAAAAACACAATCAAAATGATTGTGTTTAAAAAACCCATACAACATAACAAATCAGAATTCAGAACTCCTTAAAGTTAACTTACTTTCCATGACGTCAAAGGATGTCCTATGAACAGCTTACACTCTGTTGTGCTGTTATTACTTTCAGCCCGCCACTTTCTGAAAGAAAACCTCCATCGTTTTTAAAAACATGTTACATGCAATAAATGACTTCTTGCTCTCTACCACAAGTTTCCACAAGGCCAAATCTTGTCAGAGCCATTTATAACTCTTGGATTTGTTGTAAGCCAATCCCGTCATTTGGCATTTCTGCAACTTTCAGAATTAAAATGTTGAAGATCATTTTCACAATCCTGGAATAGTAATATCTTCCCCTTCTTGCTCAGTCATGTTCTACATTTCCTATGACACTGATACTGCTTACTATGAAGCAGACTTACACTACCTCTATGACTACTACAATTATTTAATTCTCTACATCACTTTTAATCACAAAGCAATGTAAAACAGTAGACAGCATTGCAGACTTACATTCCCTCTACTCTATGTTTTGATTGGCTGCTTCAATTAGCTTATAAAAAGAAATAGTTTTTCTGAACTCATTCAAAGTGCACTTATTTCTCCATGACGTCCAGTCTTATGGTTAGAAGTTATGTCTCTGAACTACACTTATCCTCAAGGCCAAATCGTGTAGGAGCCATTAGAACTTCTTGAAATTCCTCAGAGCACATCCCGAGATTCTTTCCCTAAAATTTTGGTTTTAAAAACACCAGGTAAGAGTTTTTAAGGTCATACGGCAATTTTTTTTTGAAAATTAAAACAGAATCATTGCAGAATGACCAGCCATTTCTAGACTTTAAATAAGCTGTGTAATGTCCTGATGTTATTGAAGGACCGTCATGATATATAATTGCTACAGTTACAAAAGTCCTTCCTGATATTGACAACTGTGAAGCCACAAAATTTTTAATCAAAGTTGTCAATTTTGTTCAATCAGGCCTACATCGTTGGAACATTAAAATAACATACTGGCCATATGTTCGTATAAATAATGTGGACATCATTTCAGATTTACATTGGCTACACTCCATGTTGTGATCAGCTGCTTTTACTAGCTTATTAAAGGAGACTGATTTACTGTCTGGCAAAGTTAAATATATAAATCTTTCTGAGTCTACACTAGTAGTACTTGATACCATACAGTTCTCGCAGTCATGCTGCCATTGATAAGAAAGCCCAAACAGCTGATCTACATCTACACCTTCAGCATGCAATACATCAAGCATATACATTAAAAACTCCTGACAATCTTGCTGAATATTTTGAGAGAATTGTGTTTGGCCTGAACATCTGTCTAACAGATTTCGAATTTCAGACACACTTTCTATGTTTATTCTATCAGTGCTACATTTCTCTAACACAGAATTTAACAAACTGCAAAATCTTTGATCAGAATTGACCACAATCTCTTCTTTTACATTTTCTAGAGAAAACAAAACATTAACCACTACATTAGCATAGCAGTTGACACCAGAACTGTTTTCAAATTGAAAACCAACATCATCTTCAACAGAATCCTTTTTGTTTCTGCTTATAATTTCAGGTTCATCGACTTTTCGTCTTTTTGCTACAACCTCCCCAGTATTGGTCACATTTCTTCGTTTCCGGCCTACCACACGTTTCTCAAACAAAGGATATTGAGGCAAATGTGGCGCATACTCTCTTCTTAACCTATTGTATTCCTTAACACAATCTAGATCCGCACAAATGCTTGTGACATCACACTCAATCAAGTACAATCCCGATAAAGTTCTAACTCGTGACAATGCCACATATGCCATACCCTCCTTGAACACAGAACTGCCAATATTCACCAATGCACTGTCTACACTTAAACCTTGCGATTTATGGATTGTCACCGCATATGCCAAGCAAACAGGAAACTGCTTACGGCGAACATATAAGTCTTTTACAAGCAAAAATCTAGCAGAACAACGACCAATTAGCTGTACTTCCTCAATGCCATCAAATTTAATTTTTAAAAATTCAATTCCATCTCTATTTCTGTATTTTACAAAATCAACAACATTACCCATTGATCCATTTACCAGACCTCTTTCAACATGTAAATTCCTTCTTAAAATTATACGGCAGTTCAAGCACACATTCAGAGTCTTTTCAAAACCTGCAGTTTTAGATATACTCTTCTCTAATGAATCCAATTTTGTTTTCAGATTCTCAGACAAAATAATTGTTGATCCCATATGCTCTACTCTGTCAATAGCTTCCAGTTTCACAATCTCTTGCTTTTCTAAATGCAACATTTTGTTGTTGAATTTGGCACATTCTGCAAGAGTTGGCATCAAACATATTCCAGATTTCTTCTCAGTAATTTTCTGAAAAATATTCTCAGGCACAACATCTTGTTCTGGATATAAATTTGACAGTAATCGTGCATGTAAAGCTTCTTTCCCATGCTCGGTCACTTTTCCAATTCTAACATCTTGTAGAATAGTCTTGTAAACTTCATCCTTCGCCTGACGCATATTTTCATGCAGTTCAGCATAATTGAAGTTTAACCATATATTGACGTTGCCAATGCTGCCTAGGCACTTCCTGGTATCTTCATGCGTGAGCATTTTGAACACAGGTTGCCCTTTCACTGGTGTCAGCTGCAGAAGATCTCCGAAAACAATGATGTGTTTGCCACCAAATAACACATCATACTCTGTTTTGAGAACTTCTTGCATTCTCAAATGCACAAAGGCAAGCATGACATTGGAAACCATGCTTACTTCGTCAATGATAAGAAGTTTCATTTTCCTCAAGATTCTTGAAACTTCAAAACAAGCATCTCCAGATAGCTTGTGATATTGTAATTTGTTGTCATGCTCCACTGGCAGCATCAGTAAACGATGTAAAGTAATCCCTTTAATGTTATGTGCTGCCAGTCCAGTTGGAGCGGTGACAACACAAGACAGCGATGACTCTGTCCTTTCCTGCAAATAGCATGAAATTGCTTTAATGAGGAAACTTTTTCCAGTTCCCGCTTCTCCACTCACGTACAGTCGGACAGGCTTCAACGACGTACATGAGCACTCTTTCTTGTCATGACTTAATCCATGATCAATTTGCATGGTAACTTCGTCATATATTTTCCTCTGCTCAACGTTGAGTTGTCTTTCCAACTCTTCTAAGTTAACCGCATCCTCCTGAGCATGTGCCATGGCTCTTTCCACTTCATTCATAGCAGTGGCAGCTTCATTTTCGATAACAGGTCCTCCTAGTGGATCCTGACTCAATGAAGCAGAACTCTGACTGTCCTGAGAACTGTCTCTGGCAATCTCGGCTGCAATCATTGCTTCCTGCTCAATTTCCGCATTCAACATTTGTACATATTTGGGAAAAGCAGGACATTCTATGGTCTCCTTGGCGGCATTGAAAGAGTCTTCGTAACAGAGAAAATCTCCAAGCAGTTCCTCTTCTGCACGCCAAGGCTTGAAAAGTTGCAAAAGTGCTAAATAGAAAAACTCCTTTTTTTCAGGAGATTCGCCACTCAATTTTCGATGGTTTACCAAGTGGCATTTTCTTTGCTTGACCAGACATCCCTCACTTCCTATTACAGCATTGTTAGACCTGTCTGGATTTTTTGCGCAGTCCCTCCTCATTATTCTTTATTTTGTCCCCTTTTTGCCCCTCATACCCTTACTAATTTTGTGTCTACTACTTTTCTATAGGTGTTGGTAAAGGGGATAGGTGTTCTTTCTTCCCCCCATAGTCTTTTACCTCAGGCCCAGAGGCCTGTTCTGATAGGAAAGTTGGAACCACACAAAATGGTGGCTTCCAACTGCCCCAACTGTCGCACCTAGAACTTGGCCATAGCTTAACATAGGGCATTCCAGAACCTTCTGGTCCATGCTGGACCATTGAAGGGCAGCCTATAAAAGGCGGAATGCGGGGCAGCTATTTTGTCTACCTGTGGAAGTCAGCTGGAGGACAGGTGGTAGCTGAGGGTGGGAAGAGGTTAGACTAGGGTTGACCTCCTGGACTGGGAAGCTGCCTTATTGGTCTAACCCACTATTCCCCTGTTGGTTACTTGTCTTGGCCCCGCTGTGGGAAGTTACTGGAGACCCTGGGCGCCTGGCTTGCCTCTTTTCTAAATAAATAGGGGAAGTCTATAGGAGAAGGAGACTGCAGCGCTGCGGAGCGCAGTCCTCTGCCCAGTTGGAGGGACTTGTGAAAAGTGTGCTCATCTTCAGCCTCTGTCCAGAGACTGGTAATTGTGCTAGACTGTCCCCTGGTTCATAATTCCCTGGAGCATCACCTCTCACCTGCTGTGGTGGAGCGCCACTGAGGAGAGCAGAAGCCAGGAGAAAACGGGCTGTTCCGCCCTTCCACAACCCCAATCTGGTACTGGGCGAGCGGCTCCGTTGTGAAGCCGAATTTGAGTGCCCTGAGGTGAGGAGCGGACCAGGGGAAGCCCTTGACAATTTCCAAGTGGGAGAGCAGCGTCGGATCAACAGCGCGGTCTCAGGCGGTGAGACACTTATCCTTCGCGCATGCCCAGTGGCGCTGTCAGGCTCCGTGAGGCGGAGCCGGATCTTTGAAGGCGGGAGCGGCAGCTGAAGAGCGAGGAGCGCTTCGCGCATGCCCCTTAGATCAGCGCGTCCCCTTGCAGTGTGAGGAGGAGCGCCGGGAGTCCCTCGGCGGTAGCTGCACACAGGAGCTTCTCTCCCCCCTGCTCGAGCGCCATACGGTGAGGCGGGCGCGAGCGGGAAGGGAGATCTCTGAAAACCCCAGCGGCCCCTCTCCCTTACTGAAGAGCCTGAAACCCCCAGCGCCCCCCCTTACAGAAAGAACATCAGCGGTGAGCTCCTAACAGCGGGAGCGGTTCAGCGCGACCTCCCAACAGCGCATATGTGTATTGCTGCGCAACCAGGCTGGTGAGGAGGCGACGCTGACTGAAAGAACATCAGCGGTGAGCTCCAGCTTCCCACGCTGTGCCACAAGTAAGGTGGGGATCTGGGGTGGTAGAGACTGGACCACGATAAAGGAGGGTCCCACAGCTAAAATACTACAGATCAGTCCATAGTGTGAATTCAGGGACAGATTTAACTATACTGTGGTATTGAGACTGGGGAAACTCTCCCAAAGTACTTCAACCTTATACAAGAAAGCCTCCTTGGTTAGTGAGGCAAGATAAAGTTGCCAGATTAATAAACTGGGTAATATTGTTGGATATGATGTATGTTTCCTTTACCAAGGGGGACAAGTGAAGAAGCTAATCAACAGTGGTTATAAGTAGCCAGAGTTAATTAATGCTGGAGTCTCATTATACCTTTCAAGAATATTTACCTAATTGAATGCAGAATACTAATGTTGGTGTCTGATACAATATTCTTTTGATAATAGCTCCTGAAGCAGATTCATATTTCTGGAGGTGACACTACTAATGTATAAGACATCCAAATGTGATGAGAGTTACTGTTAGTGTGGATTTTTAGTGCCAGTTAGCACTACTAATTAGGTTGCTATTAATTCCATAACATCTGCTTGTGCTTATATTGTGTAATAGTTTTCTCTCCCATAACTTTAGCGGATTGTTTTCACTTGATTGATTGTAAACTACTGAACAGTAGATTCTAAAGTATAAAAGAACAGAATATATTATTTTTATAAAGCAGTACTTATTTTCCTACATTTTTGGTGTAGCGTTTTCTTTTGTGTGATATTGCGTGGTTTTATTTTTGGGTGGACTGCAACCTTAACACTGTGCCTCTGAAATGTATGTCTTGCCCTAGGCCAGGCTACCCCAGGTTCTAACATTTGGTGCCTAGCGGTGGGATTACTGACTTGGTTGCAGCTACTCACTAGTAATTTAACGCAATACACTAACCTACACCAGGAGTTTTCTCCTTGCGGCCCTCCTAATTTAAATTTTGTTTTTTCTAAATGTATTTCTGGTGGTGGGTGGAGGTTAACCTCAGGTCACTTCGTGGTTTTCTCCTGTGAGTAATTTCATTCCATGGCAAAGATGGAGTTGAATTTTAAAGAGCTGGAAGCCAATACTGTGGCCCAACTCAGAGATTGGTGTCAGCATCAAGGGGTATTTTTTAATAAAGGTGCCAAGAAAGGAGAGTTGCTGACAAGCATAAGGGCATGGGTGGAAGCTCATTTAAGGGAGGAACCAGAAACTGAAGAGGGTGACGGGGACACTGTTACTGAGGCTGCATTGTTAAACCAAGTGGGAGGTGGGAATCTGCTGACAGGTCCCAGGATACCTTCAAGGGCAAGCAGCAGCGTCTCAGACAGGGGTTTAACTGAAGCCGAACTGGAAGATAGGAGGGAGGAGAGGAGAATGAAGCTGGAATTAGCTAGGATGGATATGGAAAGGGAGGAAAGGAGGTTAGCTCATGAGCGAACCATCAAGGAGATGGACCTCCAAGCCGTCCTAAGAAGGTCTCCCAATCCTGATAATGGTGGCAGCGAAAAGAAAGTGGACACCAGGGAATTCAGACCCTATTTACCCAAAGATGTCATCGCTAGTTACACCCCAGGTGATGACATTGCCAAATGGTTGGCCGCCTACGAGGTTTCTTTAAGGGCTCACGGGATCCTAGAAACTCACTGGGGAGGTGGGCTGTATAAATACATGCCACCTGCTGGAAGAGACACCTTGTTGGCTCTGGAGCAGGATGAGCAAACCCACTACCCTGTCATGAAGGTGGCACTGGTGAAAAAGTTTGGACTTACCCCTGAAAGGTACAGACAGAAATTCAGGGGAAGTCACAAAATGAGTACCCAGAATTGGGTAGACTTTTTAGACTACGCCAAGAAAGCTTTGGAGGGTTGGGTCAAGGGCAGCGAGGTAAAAGACTATGAGGGGCTGTACAATCTATTTTTGAAAGAACACCTCCTCGAGAAATGCTTTCCCGAGTTGCGCCAACACCTGGTGGACAGCAAGCTGACCGATCCCCGGAAGCTTGCAGAGGAGGCGGACACTTGGGCAAGTACCCGGGTGTCCTCCAAGGGGACTGGAGGGGATTCTCAAAAAGCCGGACAGGGCGCCCCCCAGAAGAAAGAGGGAGGAGATAAAAAGAAGGAGTTCTCCAAAGGTCCCCAAAATAATTTCCAAGGTAAGGGAGCAGGTTTCACCCCTAGGGCAAACCCGCCCAGAAACCCTAATCCTGGCCAAAGCCAGCAGCCAAGGGTTCTCCACTGTTTTGAATGCGGTGGTGTTGGACATTATAAGGGAGATGTCAAATGCCCAAAGAGACCACCCCCTCCCACCGGAGGAAAGTCACCGGGAGTAGCTAGTGTAGCGCTCGGGGAGGAGTTGCCCTTAGATAAGGGGGGTGAGTGGGCGGGTGTCACCTTAGTGTCCCTGGGAGAGCGGGAGATGGTACCAAAGATCCAGGTGCCCCCAAATACTACAAAGTATGGGCAATGGGTTACCATCAATGGCCAAAGAGGGGAGGCTCTGAGAGATACAGGAGCCAGTATGACTATGGTGAGAAGTCAACTGGTGTCTCCAGAGCAGGTTGTTCCTAATGTACTCCACCCCGCCGCGATGGCTGACGGCAGAATGGGCCACTATCCAGTGGCTGAGGTTCCCTTTGAGTGGGAAGGGGTTGCAGGTTCACTTCGAGTTGCCGTAAGCCCTGCCGTGCCAGTTGATTGTCTATTGGGGAATGACATGGAGCACAACACTTGGAGAGAGGTGGAATACCGGACGCATTCTGCGATGCTGGGTACACCTGACTGGGCCTGTGTAAGCACACGGTCTGCGACTGCCCGGAGAGGGAGTTCGCCTGGGTTGGAGCCTGGAACAATGGCCCAACCCGCTGCCAAAAAGGGTCAGAAACGGAGACAGGGACAGCCTGCTTCGGCTTCCACGCCCCATGTGACAGATCGGCCACCTGCAGTGGTAGGCCAGGAGTCCGTGGAGGGGGGAGTAGACTCTCTGGAGGATTTACCCATCCCTGCTGAATGGCATGTGGAGGGAGGTCCTACCAGAGAGGAATTCTGTAAGGGGCAGAGGGAGTGCCCTACCCTTGAGGGACTGAGGCGTCAGGCTGAAGCCCAGGCAGCAGGTGATGCTACGGGACACCACCATATTTACTGGGAGGATGGCCTCCTCTACAGTGAACCTAAGGTACCTCTACCTGGCTCATCAAGGGCCTTGGTGGTCCCGCAGCAATACCGAGCCTTTCTGCTGGAATTGGCTCATGCGATACCACTGGCAGGACACTTAGGCCAGGACAAGACCTTTGCACGGCTTGTTCTCCACTTTTACTGGCCTCAGATGAAAGCGGCGTCCAACACATACTGTAGGACATGTGTATCCTGCCAGGCCAGTGGGAAGACAGGGGTGAAGCTAAAGGCTCCCCTGGAACCACTTCCTGTCGTTAGCACCCCCTTTGAAAGGGTGGGCATCGACATTGTAGGGCCATTGGATCCACCAACAACAGCTGGTCACAGGTTCATCCTGGTTCTGGTGGATCATGCCACACGGTACCCAGAGGCCATCCCTCTGAGGACTGTTACTGCACCTGTGGTAGCTAAGGCCCTGATGGGAATCTTTACTAGGGTAGGATTTCTGAAGGAGGTTGTGTCTGACAGGGGGACTAACTTCCTGTCCGCTTACATGCGGACCATGTGGAAGGAGTGTGGGGTGACCTACCGGTTCACCACTCCTTATCACCCCCAGTCCAATGGACTGGTTGAGAGGTTTAATAAGACCCTGAAGGGCATGATAAGAAGTCTGCCAGAGAGCTTACGGAGGAAGTGGGACGTCCTCCTACCTTGCTTGCTGTTCTCCTACAGAGAGGTGCCGCAGAAAGGAGTGGGCTTCAGCCCTTTCGACTTGTTGTATGGGCACCCTGTGCGAGGGCCTCTCAGCCTGGTGAAGGATGGATGGGAGAAGTCCCCCAGAAAGCCTCCCCAGGATGTGGTGAGCTACATGTTGGCCTTCAGAAGCCAGATGGCCAAGTTGTGGAAGCAGGCTGCTGACAACTTAGAGGCCAGTCAGACAGTCATGAAGGAATGGTACGACCAAAATGCTCACCCGGTGGAGTTGGAGCCTGGCCAGAAAGTTTGGGTGATGGAACCTGGAGAGCTAAGTGCCCTTCAGGATCGTTGGACAGGCCCATTTGAGGTGTTGGAGAAGAAGGGTAAGGCCACTTACTTGGTGGATCTTAAGACCCCGCGGCAGCCCCTACGGGTGCTGCATGCCAATCGCCTCAAACCCCACCATGAGAGGCCAGAGGTCATCCTGATGTTGGTGACTGATGGTGCTGAGGAAGCAGAAAGCGAGCCTCTCCCAGACCTCTTTTCATGTCAAGAGAAGGATGGGTCGGTGGAGGGAGTGATTCTCTCCCCGTCTCTCACTCCTGAGCAACGAGAGGATTGCCGCCAGGTATTGGGGCAGTACTCTTCGCTGCTCTCCCTTGTCCCGGGAAGAACCCACCTGTGTACCCATGATGTGGACACAGGAGACAGCCCCCCAGTGAAATCCAAGACCTATAGGCTGTCGGACAAGGTGAAGGCTAGCATCCATGGCGAAGTTGCCAAGATGTTGGAGCTAGGAGTGATAGAACCGTCCAGCAGCCCTTGGTCCAGTCCGGTGGTGCTAGTCCCAAAAGCCGCCCCACCGGGCACCACACCAGAACTGAGGTTCTGTGTGGATTACCGAGGACTGAACTCAGTTACCAAAACTGATGCTCATCCAATCCCCAGGGCGGATGAGTTAATTGACCGGCTAGGAGCTGCCCAATACCTAAGTACCTTTGACCTCACTTCAGGGTACTGGCAGATCTCCTTGACAGATGGAGCAAGGGAAAGGTCAGCCTTCTCCACGCCTGAGGGACACTTCCAGTTCTGTGTGATGCCCTTTGGGCTCAAGAACGCCCCTGCCACATTTCAGCGACTGGTGAACCAGGTCCTCTCTGGAATGGAGGGTTTCTCGGCTGCTTACCTGGATGACATTGCTGTCTTCAGTAGCAGTTGGGAGGACCACTTGCAACATTTGCAAGCAGTTCTCCAGGCGCTGAAACAAGCTGGATTGACCATCAAAGCCAGCAAATGCCAGATTGGGCAGGGGTCGGTTGTGTACCGTGGACACTTGGTGGGTAGGGGGTCAGTGCAGCCCCTGCAGGCGAAGATTGAGGCAATCATGGCCTGGGAACCCCCCAAGACACAGACTGAGGTCCGAGCTTTCCTGGGCCTCACAGGTTACTACCGTCGCTTTGTGAAGGGGTATGGCACTATTGTAGCGCCCCTCACAGAGCTCACCTCTAGGAAACAACCTCGACGGGTAGTTTGGACAAAGGCTTGTCAGCAAGCCTTTGAAAAGTTGAAGCAGGCAATGTGTGAAGCACCGGTCCTGAAGGCTCCCGATTTCTCCAAGGAGTTCATTGTTCAAACAGATGCATCCGAACATGGCATTGGGGCAGTGTTATCGCAACTAAATGAAGAGGGCCTGGATCAGCCTGTAGTCTTCTTATCCAGGAGACTGCTTCCCCGGGAACAGAAGTGGAGTGCAATTGAGAGGGAAGCTTTTGCGGTGGTGTGGGCTCTGAAGAAGCTGCGGCCATACCTCTTTGGCTCGCACTTCCTGGTTCAGACTGACCACAGCCCCCTTCGTTGGCTGATGCAAATGAAGGGGGAAAATCCCAAGCTGTTGAGGTGGTCCATCTCCCTACAGGGAATGGACTTCCGGGTGGAACATCGGCCTGGAGTGGACCACGCCAATGCAGACGGTCTTTCCAGGTATTTCCGCCTTAGTGAAGAGGACTCCCAAGGGGTTGGGTAGTTCTCCCCACTTTCAGCTGGGGGGGACGCGTGTTAGACCTGTCTGGATTTTTTGCGCAGTCCCTCCTCATTATTCTTTATTTTGTCCCCTTTTTGCCCCTCATACCCTTACTATTTTTGTGTCTACTACTTTTCTATAGGTGTTGGTAAAGGGGATAGGTGTTCTTTCTTCCCCCCATAGTCTTTTACCTCAGGCCCAGAGGCCTGTACTGACAGGAAAGTTGGAACCACACAAAATGGTGGCTTCCAACTGCCCCAACTGTCGCACCTAGAACTTGGCCATAGCTTAACATAGGGCATTCCAGAACCTTCTGGTCCATGCTGGACCATTGAAGGGCAGCCTATAAAAGGCGGAATGCGGGGCAGCCATTTTGTCTACCTGTGGAAGTCAGCTGGAGGACAGGTGGTAGCTGAGGGTGGGAAGAGGTTAGACTAGGGTTGACCTCCTGGACTGGGAAGCTGCCTTATTGGTCTAACCCACTATTCCCCTGTTGGTTACTTGTCTTGGCCCCGCTGTGGGAAGTTACTGGAGACCCTGGGCGCCTGGCTTGCCTCTTTTCTAAATAAATAGGGGAAGTCTATAGGAGAAGGAGACTGCAGCGCTGCGGAGCGCAGTCCTCTGCCCAGTTGGAGGGACTTGTGAAAAGTGTGCTCATCTTCAGCCTCTGTCCAGAGACTGGTAATTGTGCTAGACTGTCCCCTGGTTCATAATTCCCTGGAGCGTCACCTCTCACCTGCTGTGGTGGAGCGCCACTGAGGAGAGCAGAAGCCAGGAGAAAACGGGCTGTTCCGCCTTTCCACAACCCCAATCTGGTACTGGGCGAGCGGCGCCGTTGTGAAGCCGAATTTGAGTGCCCTGAGGTGAGGAGCGGACCAGGGGAAGCCCTTGACAATTTCCAAGTGGGAGAGCAGCGTCGGATCAACAGCGCGGTCTCAGGCGGTGAGACACTTATCCTTCGCGCATGCCCAGTGGCGCTGTCAGGCTCCGTGAGGCGGAGCCGGATCTTTGAAGGCAGGAGCGGCAGCTGAAGAGCGAGGAGCGCTTCGCGCATGCCCCTTAGATCAGCGCGTCCCCTTGCAGTGTGAGGAGGAGCGCCGGGAGTCCCTCGGCGGTAGCTGCACACAGGAGCTTCTCTCCCCCCTGCTCGAGCGCCATA
This sequence comes from Lissotriton helveticus, assembly GCF_964261635.1. Classification (NCBI taxonomy): domain Eukaryota; kingdom Metazoa; phylum Chordata; class Amphibia; order Caudata; family Salamandridae; genus Lissotriton; species Lissotriton helveticus. The sequence goes on along the minus strand of NC_136065.1, from coordinate 1,643,203,681 downwards.
CGGTGAGGCGGGCGCGAGCGGGAAGGGAGATCTCTGAAAACCCCAGCGGCCCCTCTCCCTTACTGAAGAGCCTGAAACCCCCAGCGCGCCCCCCCCCCTTACAGAAAGAACATCAGCGGTGAGCTCCTAACAGCGGGAGCGGTTCAGCGCGACCTCCCAACAGCGCATATGTGTATTGCTGCGCAACCAGGCTGGTGAGGAGGCGACGCTGACTGAAAGAACATCAGCGGTGAGCTCCAGCTTCCCACGCTGTGCCACAAGTAAGGTGGGGATCTGGGGTGGTAGAGACTGGACCACGATAAAGGAGGGTCCCACAGCTAAAATACTACAGATCAGTCCATAGTGTGAATTCAGGGACAGATTTAACTATACTGTGGTATTGAGACTGGGGAAACTCTCCCAAAGTACTTCAACCTTATACAAGAAAGCCTCCTTGGTTAGTGAGGCAAGATAAAGTTGCCAGATTAATAAACTGGGTAATATTGTTGGATATGATGTATGTTTCCTTTACAGAGGGGGACAAGTGAAGAAGCTAATCAACAGTGGTTATAAGTAGCCAGAGTTAATTAATGCTGGAGTCTCATTATACCTTTCAAGAATATTTACCTAATTGAATGCAGAATACTAATGTTGGTGTCTGATACAATATTCTTTTGATAATAGCTCCTGAAGCAGATTCGTATTTCTGGAGGTGACACTACTAATGTATAAGACATCCAAATGTGATGAGAGTTACTGTTAGTGTGGATTTTTAGTGCCAGTTAGCACTACTAATTAGGTTGCTATTAATTCCATAACATCTGCTTGTGCTTATATTGTGTAATAGTTTTCTCTCCCAAAACTTTAGCGGATTGTTTTCACTTGATTGATTGTAAAGTACTGAACAGTAGATTCTAAAGTATAAAAGAACAGAATATATTATTTTTATAAAGCAGTACTTATTTTCCTACATTTTTGGTGTAGCGTTTTCTTTTGTGTGATATTGCGTGGTTTTATTTTTGGGTGGTCTGCAACCTTAACACTGTGCCTCTGAAATGTATGTCTTGCCCTAGGCCAGGCTACCCCAGGTTCTAACAAGCATACACTCCTTTCTCAGTATCTTCTTTGATGTTCCTCTTGAATATGTAATTTTGAAGAACCTCATACAGACAAACATTCTCGAGGTGAATGCTTCGATTTGGATAATATGTATCCAACATGTTGGTCTTCAAAATGTCGGTACTGTTTGGCTCCTTTTCCGCCAAATACTCAATTTCCCACACAGGTTTGAGAACTCGATTACGCGTTGCAGCAAGACCAAGACTCGCCCAAATGATACTCCTGGACTTGGCATAGAGACTTGCTGAAGACAACCGGTCAGAACATTCGTACGCTCCGATTTCTCGATGCGACAACATCTTCAGACTGAAACTGTACAACTTCTTGCTGAGGCTCTTTTCATGGGAAATGTCCTCCCACATATCCTTCAATTCTGTCTTCTCTTTTTTGGTGATGTAAGACGTCACATACCGAGCCACAGCCATACAGTTATCAGCCACAAACTGTATATCCATGTTAGCATTCCACATGGACAAAATCACCGGGTTGTAGTCGTTGATGTACTTGGAGTCTTCGTTCCTCTTCAAATTGTATGTGTTTTTAGGTGATTTCTTCATCACATTATGTCGCAGCGAAGACATCAAACTGTTTACTCTTCCTTTAGAAATCACCTGTCGTGGAAAGCCGAAACGACATTTGGTGTAGAACTTGTCCTTGTTTCGGAATTTACGACGACAGTACTTTCCACATCGATGGCTTTGGAAACGCAGAACTTTTTCTCTTAGGCTTTTCTTCTCCTTTGCGTTTGGAACAGCACACGTAGAATACTGTTGTATAAAACTCATCACTGAGTCTTCTGGATCCGTTCCAAATTTAGGTGCATCCTTGATCCACAGCAACATATGTATATGAGGAGCACCTCTTGCTTGGTACTCCTTTCTCCAGAAGAAATCCAACACCTCTCCAAGAGGTGGATTCTTCTTATTCATGATGAAAGACATCATAGCTTCAAATCTATGATTGAAGTACCTACATACATTGACTGGATCCAAAGAGCACAGTTCTCCGGGTGTCTTGAATTCGATGTTTTCTACGTTAGCATTTGCCTCTCGTAGAAATTCAAGTAAGTCTTCCCGGCCATACTCGGCACAGCTCAGAGTGAGGAACCATGTGGGAGTACCTAAGTTCCTCAGCATACATTTTAAATCACCATGACGACGGTACCAGTACTCATTAGTACCACGCTGACACGCCATGAGATTAATCAGGTGAGAATCCAAAATACTGTCTTGGACATTGACTTTATCCATAAAGTCACTTGCCGAGATGTTTTGCATGTGTATACCACTTTTCAAGATGTGGTTCACTGCATATGACAGTCCAGACAGATCGCTTTCAAACAGGAGATGAAACAAATAAGGAATGCATTGTCGAAACCTAGCATCTCCTGCATACAATCGCAAAGTCCGGTATTCAGAAGCAGGAATTTGATGAGGTCGCTCATCATATCTTCCTCCCTGACCTGTTGGAAAAAGCTGTGGGAAACACCGAGCTTCCAAACTTTCCTCCCAAACACTAATGGGACTCCCTTTGGCTTGTTTCATTTGAAACAACTCAATAGCATTCCCCATGACTTCCTTGGAATGCAAAGGATGAACACTATAATGTTCATATATTTCTTCACTAGTAGAAGTTTCTACTTTCTCAATTTGACCAGCACACAAATCGCTATCCTCTTCCTCACTTACTTCCTCTTCTGCAACATATACATTCTTATAGTATTTATTATTTTTTTTCAAATACAATGTTGCCTTTTTAACTTTCCTAACATCTACTAAATCTTGCCATATTTTCTTATTCTTTGTCGGAACCCCATTAACTAAGATAACCAGAGGTTCCTCGTCCACTTTTTCTACTCCAATTGTGTTAATGTTTTTCTTCAAATCTAGAGGCAAATAAACAACTCTTCCCTTTAATCCTCTCTGTAAATCTGATGGAGGCAATTTCCCTGTCTTTGGCTCCATTCTTACAATAGCCTGAAAGGGATGGATACTTTGAATCAAAATAGATTCATAAGTATTTAAATCCTTCAATTCAGAAGGAATCTCAACCAATTCCAGATTATTATGAACTGCTCTAGCAGGCATCTGGTTTTGATTTAATTTGCAACAACAATAAGTACACACACGTTGATCCAATCCCAAATCAAAACAATTTTCTACCATCAAGTATGTTGCGAAATCCTTCCATTCACTATTATTTTCCCTTTCACTTTTTGCATATAAATCCACTAACTTAGTCTGATTCTTATAATAAGTGCGTCGACAACACACACAAGTGAAATTTGGCCTCTCACTTGATTTGACCTGAAACGTGGCAATTTCCCTCTGGAAATTATCTGTACTGGAAACCTGTACACTATCTTCCACATTACCCGCTTCTTCTTGGTCAATTTCAACATTCTCCTCTTTACTTCCAAAGTAACAAAACTCAATTTCTTCACATATATTCTTCACATTTATTTCAGAACCATGCAAAAGAGCAGCACATAATTTTTTAAGCATAATTGCTGGACTCTTAGCATAATACAACATTCTAACTAATTTCCTCACTTTATTATGATGCACTGCTAGCATCCTGAAATGATGAAAAACACTCTGGCATACTCTCCTGGAAAGACAAGCCAGTGAATGACCATGCAAACCTGTCACTTCTCTCACTCTGCAAGGATCTAATTCTTGCAACAACCTTATTTTCTGCTTCAAACTTTTCTTATTAAATGACCGTACAAAATCACAAAGCAAATTGATGGAATCCTGTCGCACACTGCAAATACTACTACACTTCCAGGTGTACACAGGACCCTTAGCACGTCTTCCTAAAACCTCATTACCTAACACCTCTTCTGCCTCTGTTGTCACAAGTTTTTCTTTTTCAACTGGACAACCATCTTTCACTTCATAAGCACGACCACTGGTGTCAACTGCATGCACCAAATCATTATCCTGGAAATACCTCTTCTCATTGAAAAATGCCTCACAGCTTGAACTATGCATCCATTCTCCAGAAAAAACTTCACAAAAATTACTACGATTAACTATTCTCTTCCATCTACTATTTCTTTTGAAATCATAAATTGCCTTGTTTAGCTTCCTAATTCTATTGATTATCAAAATAAATAACTTACGTTTAATTTCAAATGCCTGATCAATAACTTTCTCAACTTTTTGTTTCTCTTATAAAAAACCACTTTCTGTTGACCTTTCTTAATATTTTTTAACAAATTGCCCATTATCCTGTTGCGGAACATTCGTTTACGAATGTCCCTAAACTGTTGTTTCCTTCTACTATCATGCACAGAGTTATCTCTTGCTCTAGCAGTAACATTTTTGATTGGCCTTTCCTTTCCATTTGAATTGCTTCTCTTTTTCTGGACTGAAACATTTTCTGTAGTAATATTTTTTTTACTGCAAATATTTCTTATGAATGTTTTTGTACTCTTACCCGGTGCTTTCTTGTTGACTTGACAAATCTTTTTGTTAGAGGACTGCTGCTTTTTTTCAATCACCTGCTGTCTTTGACGTTTTGCAGCCTTTCTCAGTCTTTCTTTCGTTGGCATGGTGAAATGTTGAAATGATCTGCAGTTGAATCTGTGGTAAAATATATTAAAAAATGTTATTAACCACTATTACCCAACAGTACATCAATAACAGTAATCAAAAACTTAAAACACTACTTTACATTTTTACATATAAGATTTTTTAGTGCATGGCAATTTTAGAATACAGAAATAGCAGAAAAGAAATGGAATTTATATTCATGTTACCTGTGCTATCTTATATGTGAATCTGATCTAATTTTATGAGCATATTTTAATATTTTATTGAAGACACTACACATAACCTGTTTTTGAAGGTGTCTTTATTTTTAAATTAAACGGTTTACATTTTTACTTTTTATTTATTATACATTTTAAAAATAAATGTTTATAGTTCCATAGGATCAAGCAGGTCAGCTTCCCACCCTATGTCATATAATTCGGACAAATCTGCATCCTCATCACGTTCTTCTTCATCCTCAGGATTTAAATCATCCAAGGGATCAACATCCACTGATGTTTCAATTACAAGTTCAATGATGAGGTCAAAATCAACTGATTGCAGATTATTGCTCATGTTGATGTTGTCTTTATCTTTAAAGAAAGATAACAACAATGAGATGTTGCAGAGTAAGAGACAAATCTCAGAGATTATAATAGTAAAATTGTTTAACAAGAGTAACATTTTGCAGCTATTATTTAGCCATGTCCAGCGATGCTGAGCAGGTGAAGCCTATGTCTAATTTTTCAGTGAACAGGACTCATCTCTTCTTAACCTTGGATAAGCCTCACCGACTCTGTGTCCCCTGCACATACTTAAATGTAAAGGGGCAGATTTATGTTAAATGGCACATCCCCAGGCATGCACCAGTTAACGTGCACCGCTGCTCTGCCACCCATGGTGTGCCGCATTTACAATCAGATAGGAGAAAGCTGCGTCAAAACCCTGCGCCTGCTTTAAGCAGGCATAGGTCTTGACGCAACATTGTGGAGATGGGGCACCCCTGAGCCTTGCTGGAGCTGCATCGCACTTGCGATACAACTCCAGCAATGCGCCACCTTTACCGCACAGATACGTCACGCATCTGTGCCATTTTTGCCCCATGCTGCGCCGCATTGTAAATGCAGCACACCATGGGTGGCGGAACAGCGGCGCAGGATGACTGGCACATCCCTGGTGATGCGCCAGTCATCATAAATCTATCCCTAAGCTTCTTATCTTGTTACAGATGAACCGCCATATGTATCATCAAACTATTTTGCATTTCCTAAATAGCGAATTTTAAGGAATAAATAGCAATTCTTTACCATTCCTAATTTGCAATGAGCAAATTGCTAATTGCAAATTACCCATTCATTTCCATGGGCTAGGAGGCTCATAGGAATGAAGGTGCAATTTGCGATTAGCAATTAGCTCATCGCAAATTAGGAATTTTTCCAAGGGTGCAGGGGTGTCTCAAGAACACCCTGCTGCACCCCTGAAAAAGAAATTTGGGGGCATATGGCGCACATACATGCCCTAAGGGCATGTATTGGCGTCATATGGCACCTTTTGTTTTTTGGAAAAAAAGCTTTTTGAAAAGAATTCGCAAATTACCACCAACTAGAAGTTGGTGGTAGTTTGCAAATCCTTAATGGCATTTTTTGCATATTTTTTGTTTGATACATTGCATTTAAGGAATCGCAAAATTTGCAAATCCTTCAGTGCATTCGCAAAATAAGTAATAGCAAATTTTGCTATTCCTTATTTTGCATCAAACTTGTTTGATACATACCATTTGTCTAATTAGCATTCGCAAAGGCCGAAATTCGCAGAATTTTGACCTTTCCGAATGGTAATTAGCTTGATACATATGGCCCGAAGTGAGGCCTGTCTTGCAACATGGTGCATCTTTTGCATCACTGCTGCATCGGTTTCATGTGGCACGTTTTTTTTACACCATGACACATCTGCCTAAATGCATCAATTTGTAATTTTGTCGCCTCATAGCAAATCTTTTGCACCGCCGCTGCATCACAAAAGTGACGCACAGTGGCGCAAAAGAGGCATACACCTATCATAAATCTGTCCCTAGCATTTTAAATGATTAATTCAGGATGACGATAAGGTGTGGCCTATCCAGAGGTTTGTTTAAGGTGAGGCCTACTCAGGATTGCAGATTAAAGTTACGCTTGATGAAGAATACAGAGGAGATAATACATGTAAAGGCCTACCAATGAAGTAAGTAATGTCCACTTCATTGCGCCAGTCATCATTAATGTATCCCTAAGCTTCTTATCTTGTTACAGATGAACCGCCATATGTATCATCAAACTATTTTGCATTTCCTAAATAGCGAATTTTAAGGAATAAATAGCGATTCTTTACCATTCCTAATTTGCAATGAGCAAATTGCTAATTGCAAATTACCCATTCATTTGCATGGGCCAGGAGGCCCATAGGAATGAAGGTGCAATTTGCGATTAGCAATTAGCTCATCGCAAATTAGGAATTTTTCCAAGGGTGCAGGGGTGTCTCAAGAACACCCTGCTGCACCCCTGAAAAAGAAATTTGGGGGCATATGGCGCACATACATGCCCTAAGGGCATGTATGGGCGTCATATGTCACCTTTTGTTTTTTGGAAAAAAAGATTTTTGAAAAGAATTCGCAAATTACCACCAACTAGAAGTTGGTGGTAATTTGCAAATCCTTAATGGCATTTTTTGCATATTTTTTGTTTGATACATTGCATTTAAGGAATCGCAAAATTTGCAAATCCTTCAGTGCAATCGCAAAATAAGGAATAGCAAATTTTGAATTAAGGACATTTTAAGTCATTTCCACATGTGCAGTGTTTTCAAATTTTGATTTGAAAATCGTTTTTAGGGAAAAGGAATGGTTTGTAAATTTATGACAAGGACATAATGGTGTATGCTTCTTTATAAGGCATTTCACTGTCTCTGATGTCATTTTTCCCATATTACATTATAAGACCTTTCCCCATGGAGCACATTCCTTGTAAATATGCTCCCACCTGTGCATGGTGAATTTAGATTTTGACTGTTTGAGTCACATAGCCATGTTAAAAGTGACCCAAAAAAATTGCAAAGGCTTTAAAAAAACACTTTCATGTGTCTTAAGGACATTTTAAGTCATTTCCCCATGGGCAGTGTTTTGTAAGTGGCGCAAAAGAGGCATACACCTATCATAAATCTGTCCCTAGCATTTTAAATGATTAATTCATGATGACGATAAGGTGTGGCCTATCCAGAGGTTTGTTTAAGGTGAGGCCTACTCAGGATTGCAGATTAAAGTTACGCTTGATGAAGAATACAGAGGAGATAATACATGTAAAGCTCTACCAATGAAGTAAGTGATGTCCACTTCATTGCACCAGTCATCATAAATGTATCCCTAAGCTTCTTATCTTGTTAGAGATCAACCGCCATATGTATCATCAAACTATTTTGCATTTCCAAAATAGCGAATTTTAAGGAATAAATAGCGATTCTTTACCATTCCTAATTTGCGATGAGCAAATTGCTAATTGCAAATTACCCATTCATTTCCATGGGCCAGGATGCCCATAGGAATGAAGGTGCAATTTGCGATTAGCAATTAGCTCATCGCAAATTAGGAATTTTTCCAAAGGTGCAGGGGTGTCTCAAGAACACCCTGCTGCACCCCTGAAAAAGAAATTTGGGGGCATATGGCGCACATAAATTTTAACAACATTCCTTTACCTCAAAAACGATTTTCAAGTCATAATTTGAAAACACTGCCCACAGGGAAATGACTTAAAATGTCCTTAAGACACATGAAAGTGTTTTTTGAAAGCCTTTGCAATTTTTTTGGGTCACTTTTAACATGGTTATGTAACTCAAACAGTCAAAATCTAAATTTACCATGCACAAGTGTGACCATATTTACAAGGAATGTGCCCCACGGAGAAAGGTCTTTTAATGTAATATGGGAAAAATGACATCAAATGTCCTTAAGACACATAAAAGCGTTTTTTGATTGCCTTTGCAGCATGTTTGTATCACTTTTAACATGGCTATGTAACACAAACATTCAAAATCTAAATTTGCCATGCACAGGTGGGAGCATATTTACAAGCAATTTGCGCCACAGAGAAAGGTCTTACATTAAAATGGGAAAAATAACATCAGAGACAGTCAATTGCCTTATAAAGAAGCATACACCATTATGTCCTTCTCATAAATTTAAAAACAATTCCTTTTCCCCAAAAACGATTTTCAAATCATAATTTCAAAACACTGCACATGGGAAAATGACTTAAAATGTCCTTAAGACACATAAAAGCGTTTTTTGATTGCCTTTGCAGCATGTTTGTATCACTTTTAACATGGCTATGTAACACAAACATTCAAAATCTAAATTTGCCATGCACAGGTGGGAGCATATTTACAAGCAATTTGCGCCACAGAGAAAGGTCTTACATTGAAATGGGAAAAATAACATCAGAGACAGTCAATTGCATTATAAAGAAGCATACACCATTATGTCCTTGTCAGAAATATTATAACCATTCATTTTCCTCAAAAACGATTTTCAAGTCATAATTTGAAAAGACTCCACAGCTCCTATGCAGAAAAACACCCTGTCAGTACTAATACTTCACATTTTCTCCAATTACATTTTCTCAAAGAAACAAAATCTATTTGTAAAACACTTGAGACAAAGCAACATTTGAAAAACACAACTTTCTTCATAATTTTCTCCTTAAAGCACACTATTCTCTATCTAAATTAAAGAAATATTTTCTCACCTTAGCAAATACTTTGAGTTTGAAAACAGTCTCAGAAACACACCAATTTGTCTTCAGCAGAGCAAAAGGTATGCACTCCAGAGTCTGCAGCTATCAAAAGCACAGAAATGCTGTAATTCTTCACACATATCTCTCATGTCACCCAATCAAAACTCTTCCCTCACTTTTTTTCAAATGAAAACCCTTCCCCCCTCTGCCATTTCATGCCTTTTCTGCATGGCAACCACCTCTTGGAAGACTTCTGGTGTTTGCAAGTTCACACAACAATGTTGCAATTGAACTCTGAACTCTCAGTGCACCTCATATCCAGTGCATTCTTTCATTTAATGATTTTTTCTTGACCACTCAAAATACATCTTTCAAACAACTCATCCATGCACCCTAACTTTCTGTTTTCAGCAATCAAAATCCACCAATCACTGTTACTGCTTCATTAACACAGAAACTCCACAGTTTTTTTCATTTTAAACTCTTATTTTTTCAACTGCCATTTCATTGCCACACTTCATCTGACTGCAGGAGAACCTTCTCTCACCATGTTTTCTGTCTGGATTGTTGGACATAGTTACATCTATTGGGCTCAGAGGTATGCTGAGAACAGGAATTTACCTAACCTCAATTTACAAGATGTGGACATTAAGTGGTTTGGCCACAGAGGATTAAAATGTCACCAATTGATACCATTGGTGAAAACCTTTATGCATTTGCCAAAACCTGACCTGTTAATTGTGCACTGTGGAGGTAATGATTTGGGCACTTTGACTGGGGTAGGTCTGGAAATGCTTTTAAAGGACACCTTTGAGCAATTGATGGCACGTTTTCCTCAGACTGCCTTGGTATATTCAAATATATGCCAAAGACAGAAATGGAGGTGGTCAAACCAATTTTGTCCACAAATTGAGAAGTCGAGGAAGCATGTAAACAAATCTGTTTCAGCTTACATGAGAGACCATGGAATGGGCTCCCTGTACAACAATAACTTGCGTTACTACATGCAAGATATCTACAGAGGAGATGGAGTTCACTTCTCAGATGAGGGCAACAGAATTTTCATTCTGAATTTAAGACTGTGCATTGGTACCTACTTATAAGTACCTAAATGTACCATAAACCCAAAAGCTCTTCTCAGAGCTACCCTACATCTGATCACTCACAATTATTATTTTACTCTAACTTTTTTCACTAATTTTCAACAAAGTACGCTCCCTGGGGCGCTTCCCGGTACGCGAACCGGGAGCTAACCTCGCTAAATTTTTTTAAAAATATTTTTTTTTCGCACATATGGGCCTCCTCAGCCACCCTCAGAAAACCTAGGGGGTCAAGATAAGTCTACCGTGCCCCCTTCTACCCATTCTGAACATTATTTGCCCTCCATCTTGTATCTTAATTCGACCGAAACACAAAATGGTGGACTCCCATAACGCTTAAGGTTCGCGAACCGGGGCGCTCACCAGTTCGCGTACCGGGTCGCTCCCTGGGAAGCGCACCATCAAAAAAGGTGGGAAAGTAGTTTACAGAAAAGCGACTGGAGACAATTTCACCAAATATAGATTACCTCATACTACATACCAATGCCTACCATTTTCACAAATTTGATTGAAATTCCATTTAACCATTTAGCCTGTAGACCTCTCTAAATACCCTGAGGTAAATTACTTCACAAAACACATCTGAAGTGTTGGAATTGACAACCAATTAAAATGTTACTTTCATTTTCTACTTTTTTTACCTGACATTTGATTGGTTATGTACCTGAATATATATAAAGAAAGAGAGAGAAACACAGCCATTTTGACTACTACTTCCTGAATTACATTGCAAGATCATTTTCACTCACAACTTAAACTTGTTTTTAGAAGGTGAGATATTATTTTATAAATTTGAAAACATTTTCAGATAGTTATATACTATCCCTCTGTAAGAGTTAGACATTGAGAAAGGCTTCTTTATTATAATTATGGATTGATTTAGGTTTCTGTGGTATAATTATGAATTTACTTAGGCTTCTTCTACTATCCCTCTGTAAGAGTTAGACATTGAGAAAGGCTTCTTTATTATAATTATGGATTGATTTAGGTTTCTGTGGTATAATTATGAATTTACTTAGGCTTCTTCACAGGCACTTTTTAATAGTACTACTTCACGCCTGAAACCATACAGTGCCCATAGATTACTTCTCTGTTATAAACTCACAAGTACCTGTCTGAACTTAAACCCAACAGTGCCCTATCACTACTGATATATTTATTTTTTATGCAAATTACAGCAATAAAATGGAAGGTGAGCAGAATGTTTCCTTCGAAATTGTTCTGGACAGCAACAATGAAGAAGTTATGGAACCCATTGATGACTTAGAATTCATGGATGAGTCACGGGACTATGAATTACTTCAATGTGTAGAATCTGTCGATCATTTACTCCATTATGATGACGGTCAAATGTGGGAACTTATGTTCACTCAACAAGAGGACATATCGGACAGTTAAATGCTAGACGTTCTATTAAATTTTGAAAAACAATCTGAAAAATAAAATTGTATGTAATATTAAAAAATTGTTTGAGTCTTTAATAATTTTTATATGTAATTCATAAACTAGTTAAATGTTAGAAATGTTATTAAATTTTGAAACACAATCACAATAATAAATAATTGCTTAAAAAATAAAAAAATTAAAAAATAATCAACAAAACCAACAATCAATTAATATACAGTATTTGAAAAGTCTATCATTCATTTTTCATTATAGTACGCTGCCCGAACGCTTCCCGGTTCGCGAACCGGGCGCTACCCACGCAAAAACGGGCCCTTTTAAAGCCTCCACATTAAACCTAGGGGGTCAGGGAGGATATACTATGCCCCCTTATGGTCATTTCCCCCTTTGTTTTGGCCTCCTCTTGTCTCTCAATCCTACCGAGAGACAAGATGGCGGCCGCTCCGGACTGTTTAGAATGTTGACAGACACCGGAGAGCCAATCAGCTTCGCTACGCGAAGTTCCGGTACGCGTAAAGTCCGCGAACCGGAGCGCTGCCCAGAGCGCGCTTACAGATATATATCTTTTTTTAAACGTTAATTTCTCAAAATCCACTGAAGCACATATATTGAGACCTAGAAAAGGCACATCGGGCTACCAGTCCCTACAATTTTGCCAAGTTTCGTGCAAATCCATTCAGCCGTTCGGGCTAAAAGTGAGGCCAACCGCCCTATGGAAAACTCAATGTTAAAAACACGTTTTGGGACCCCCCTTTTTTCTCGGCCCCCCCTTGACGAACCCCCCCCAAATTTCCAGGGGCTGCTCAGAAACAAAATGTTCCATTTTCCAGAAAATTTCAGCCAATTCCGTCCACAAACGCCAAAGTTATTAGACATAGAATTTTCAAAAATCCCATAGGGAAAAAATCCTAACTATATATACCTACTGGCGACCGCCAGTAGGTAATATATATATAAAATAAAAAATAAAAATGTTAAATATATTAAATACTAACATTAATAAAAAAAATACATTACATTTAATATACATTTTAACAAATATAACAAACGTAATTTAAAAAAGTTAAACACACATATAATATATATCTGTTTACTTTAAAACAAATATTAAAAGAATAGTTTTAATGTATTTTATAATTTTAAATGATATAAAAATATAACAAATAAATATATATATATATATATATATATATATATATATATATATATATATACACACACACACATATATATATATATATATATACACGTATATATATACATTACCTACTGGTGGTCGCCAGTAGGTATATATAGTTAGGATTTTTTCTCTATGGGATTTTTGAAAATTCTATGTCTAATAACTTTGGCGTTTGTGGACGGAATTGGCTGAAATTTTCAGGAAAATGGCACATTTTGTTTCTGAGCAGCCCTTGAAAATTTGGGGGGGGTTCGTCAAGGGGGGGCCGAGAAAAAAGGGGGGTCCCAAAACGTGTTTTTAACATTGAGTTTTCCATAGGGCGGTTGGCCTCACTTTTAGCCCGAACGGCTGAATGGATTTGCACGAAACTTGGCAAAATTGTAGGGACTGGTAGCCCGATGTGCCTTTTGTAGGTCTCAATATATGTGCTCCAGTGGATTTTGAGAAATTAACGTTTAAAAAAAGATATATATCTGTAACAGCGGACCTGGCAGCGTCCCAGGACGCGTACTTTTCGCGCAACGGAGCTTTGTGAAGCGAAGCTGATTGGTTCTCCGGCGTCTGTCAACATTCCAAAAAGTCCGTAGCGGCCGCCATCTTGTCTCTCGGTAGGATCGAGAGACAAGAGGAGGTCAAAACAAAGGGGGAAATAACTATAAGGGGGCATAGTAGATCCTCGCTGACCCCCTAGGTTTGATGTGGAGGTTTTAAAAGGGCCCCGCGGGGCAAAAAAAAGATAACAATAATAATAATCGAACGGCTGAATGGATTTGCACGAAACTTGGCAAAATATTAGGGACTGGTAGCCCGATGTGCCTTTGCTAGGTCTCAATATATGTGCTCCAGTGGATTTTGAGAAATTAACGTTCAAAAAAAGATATATATCTGTAACAGCGCTCCGCTTCGCGTAACGGAGGTTTGCGAAGCTGATTGGTCATTCTGTCACTGGGCTATAGTTGGGCTACATCTGGCTGATATTTGGGCTACATTTGTTTTTTTGTGTGTCTGGCGGCCATCTTTGGGCTACATTGGGCTACATTGGGCTTCATTGGGCTACATTGGGCTACATTTGGGCTCCAACATATATATAGGCCAATGTAGCCCAATATATATTTTTCAAAGTTAATTTTCGTAAAAACCACTGGAGCATATATCTTGAGACATAGCAAAGGCACATCGGGCTACCAGTCCCTACAATTTTGCCAAGTTTCGTGGAAATCCATTCAGCCGTTCGAGCTAAAAGTGAGTCCAACCGCCCTATGGAAATGAAAGAAATGAATGGGTAATTTGTAATTAGCAAATAGCTAATCGCAAACTAGGAATGGTAAAGAATCGCTATTTATTCCTTAAAGTTCGCTATTTAGGAAATGCAAAAAACTTTGATGATACATATGGCGGTTCATCTCTAACAAGATAAGAAGCATAGGGATACATTTATGATGACTGGCGCATCACCAGGGATGTGTTAGTCATTCTGTGCCGCTGTTCCGTCACCTATGGTGTGCTGCATTTACAATGCGGCGCATCATGGGGCAAAAACAGCACAGATGCGTGATGTATCTGTGCCGTAAAGGTGGCGCATTGCTGGAGTTGTATCGCAAGTGTGATGAAGCTCCAGCAAGGGTCGGGGGTGCCCCTGTCGCAGGGTTTCTGTTCTCACACAGAACTGTGGACAGAGGATTGGAACCTCGGCGAATTAGGGTGTCCCAAAACTCACGTTAGTAATCAAAAACTCCTTAGCAAGCTAGGTACAGTGTCACATTGGATATAACAAACTCTCAATGTTTAGACAATCCAGAATATGAACTTATAGTACCTCAGGATACGTGGAACTCATGAACAGTCGGTCGTTATATGTTTCTTAGAAACCAGAACATGGAGTTAAGAAGAACACATGTGTATTTGAAATGTTTATTTACTAATGCCGTCTTCTCAGGCGTAGTATCTTAGATAATACAAGTACACATATTATCAGTAGCAAAATTACCAGCATAGTTACTAGTACATAAAAAGTGAATGGTGATAGTATGTTAACATGCTGTAAATGAATAAGAGTTAGCAACACTTATAAGCAGCCGCGGGCCGTGGAGGGAGTTACGGTGAGGCAGGGAGGCGGGGAGGGGGAGAAGCAGGGTGGAGAATACAAGTACACATATTATCAGTAGCAAAATTACCAGCATAGTTACTAGTACATAAAAAGCGAATGGTGACAGTATGTTAACATGCTGTAAATGAATAAGAGTTAGCAACACTTATAAGCAGCCGCGGGCCGTGGAGGGAGTTACGGTGGGACAGGGAGGCGGGGAGGGGGAGGGGCAAGGTAGAGAGGGCTCCACCCTGCTTCTCCCCCTCCCCGCCTCCCTGTCTCACCGTAACTCCCTCCACGGCCCGCGGCTGCTTATATCTCACCCTCCCTAATACACATATTATATTATTTGCTAAGAAGGTCTCTTTGTGTTGGTTTAGGGCGTGCCCATACTTTAGTGTCTTAGATTTGAAGGAATCACATCAGCATACACCAGCTCTCTCTTCATGTGAACCGCATCAACTGTTGTGTATGTGTGTTCGGCAAAGCAATATAAAACCCGCCTCATGCCCAGAATTGGCAGAAGTTGCACTTATGTTATGAGTATGAAGTCGTGGAGATCAGACCTCATAACAATTCTGTATCGTGTTGTTCTTGAAACTTTAGCACTCGCTGTACAGATATAGTTTAACAAGCAAAGCAGATAGTAGAGCAATAACATATTATTCTCATGTAAACCACGATGAACTACTAGGTGGAAAGCTAAAGCAACAACTAAGTGTCGTGTGCAGAAGTTGCAAAAAAGGAAAAATGGCGTTTAAACCGGTAATGAGCCCATGCTAACTTAACACGGTGTAAAGATATCCAGGACCTAGATGACACCTCCCCATGATCCGGAAACGAACTGAATAAGATAATAGAAGTGCCATCTCATGAGAGCAGATTGCAAGTTTATATGTGGACGGTCCGCAAGGTAAAGCATTAAAAACTAGGAAAATTTAATGCTAAAGAAAAATAAAACAGCCAAGTACTTTATCGAGTCTTAAGCCAATAGGCAAGGTAAATAATAAAAACTTGACAAATAAGTCAATGAATTGTCAATGAAATGCTAGTACTCAGCATATCAAACATGAAAAAGGTCTATGACATAACTGTGTATGCAAAATAAGCTGCAACAGCCTCCAATAGGAAGTCACCGTCTTCATCCGAAAACAGTTCAGCCATCCAATTTAAAAGCGGAAAAGAACATACGTGCTCTCCCAGCACCGGATCCTCTATCACCATCAGAGGACAGCTCGGTGGGTTTTCAAGAAAGCTCTGTTCCAAGAAAGACTGTGCTGCCGCCAGTAAATTCCAGGGACCAAGTAGTCCATGCATCAATGCCACAGCCATAATCCTTTCGCCAGGACAAACCAACTCGTGAGTAATGATAGGAGTCATCAGCTGATTAAAGTCGACGTCAGGAGAAACCGGTCCGCAGAGACACAAATCAATGGCCCAATCGAAATCACAGGTCAGGCAGTGAAATACAGGCTGGACACAGGTGAAGTAGGAGAATCGAAAAGATAATCCATATGCCGTGCTTAATATCGCCAACGGCATTGTGCCATAATATTCTAGCATGCGATTGCGGAACAGTGTCAGCAGCTGCAGGGTGGGAGGTTGCATAGGAGGGACATCCATATTTAAAAATGTAAAAAAGCACAAGAGCGTCCGCTGGTAATGCAAGTAAAAATGCCAATCCACGAAGCAGAGTTGAGAAAATAGAATGAAAGGAAGCAGGGATGACTCCAAAGATTTTCTCAAATGAAGTCACGAGACCACTGGTAACAACTTTAAAAAAGTGCGCCAGGGCCTTTGTGGAGGATGCGTTAAAGATAGTCGGAACCATCTTGCTGAAATTGAAAGGCAAATCTGAATTGAAAAGGGTCTGCACCTCTGTACGGGTGTTCGCTATGTGAAGCACGAAAGTTTCACGGGCCGAACTCAAGGCCACCTCTCTCTGAGACAAAAGAGCTCTTATTCTTGCCATGCCGTTGAAATCTGTCCCAAGGTTGGTATTTGTGGCCAGATTGAAAACTCCCTATGTTCATGTGTGGGAGGAAATAGAACATTTCTGCAGCAAATAACCCGTTCACTTACTGTTACGATAAAAGGAATACTTTTAATTAACTCAGAACAATCTTCATTATTGAGCATCAAATAACTACCATTTTCCAACAACTTGAACGTGGGGATGATAGCAGGAACTGGCGTGCCTTGCAACACGCAAGCCATATTTGGTCGGTGTTTGTTGCATGAACCGTGTAACTGTATGTGCCTACACATTAGTGAATGATCTGGCGTCTCAGTGCATTCCTCTCCATTCAGATAAACTTCTTGATCATCTTTGAAACATCTGTATGTGTATGGAAGCGACCAGACCTCATGAAGAAAAGCACTACCTAAAGGTTCATAACGACCTATTGGTATATATTTCATACAATTTGAAAACTTATATAAAGCAAAAGGCAGCGTTATTAAACCGTGGATAAGGCACGTTGCCAAAAAACCCGCAATCCTCTGCTGATGATGTCACTGAGCATGTCATGAATGATGTAATATGTGACATCATCAGCAGTGGATTACGGGTAATAGTATCTCTAGTTTACTCCCCTATAGCTGTCTTTCTTTTAACATAAGTGTCTGTTTCCTTCCCTTATACTTACTGTTTTTGGTTCGCTTCCGGTTCGCGTACCGGCGAGCGAACTGGGAAGCGAACTAAGAGAAATAGAGGTTGGCACAGTTCCAAATATTGTACCAATTTTTTAATAACGGGGAGGTAGTTCTGAAAAGAACTTTTTTTTTTATTGTTTTTGTTGTTTTATATTTTTTTTATTATTTTTCGTAACATTTTTTTACTTTTTTTGAATTTTTCTGAACAGTTTTATATTTTTTTGGGTTTTTCTTGGAGGGGGCAATGAAAACGATTCATTGTAAAGGGCTCAACAGGAGCAACAAAACAAAAAAAGAAGTATTTATTATTTTGGGCGTTTCGTACAAACTTGCATATGATAGTCAATAGCTCTGTTGATCAGAGTGATGCTTCTTTCTCCGTAGGAAATGAATCCATCGCAAAATACGCAGATGTGTTTTACTTCACCAAATTTCATTTGTATATTTGGCACCATCTCCCTGCCCTCTGGTCCCGTTACTTCCGGTACAACAGATCTTCTGGCCATAATAGGGAGATTATCTAGGTCGTTCCGAAACTGTGCAGCACTGTAGTTGTTAGGATGCCACCTAGTCATATGGCGATGCATTGTGTAGTTTCCGAAACTGTATTTTTTCTCGGTTCCTCTGGACAGTCTATCTTGACATATAAGGCAAGTTACGTATCTTGCATTTACTTTTTTCTGACCTTTGGGAATTTTAAAAAATTGCCAAATGAAGTTTTCTTTCCGGTGAGACGTCCTGGGCTGCTCAGGCAAAAACTGCCTCTCTTCGTGCTCGTCGTCCTGTTCCTCTTCTTCCTCTTCTTGTTGAATTATAACTTGAGCAGGTGGTCCACTCTTCCTTGGATGTGGTGGAGGTGGTGGGGAAGCACCAGCTGAAGCTACTAAAGAAGCCATTGCTCAGTGATCACAAAGGGTCTTTCTCTCACAATGATGAAAGTCAGAGTGAGGAAAGAAGGAGGGATTTTCATCATTTGGGAAAAACAAGAGTTCTCAACCAATCAAAAGTGTTCATTTTAGATTTAAATGACCTAGTCTTACATCATTAGGAAACCAAAAGTGAAATGAACCAATGAAAAGTGTTATTACCAAGTCACATGACTTGCTGTGTTTACGTTAAGCGCTTTGCAGGGCCTCCCGGTTTGCTTCCAGAAACCTGCGCTTTGCGACTCGCTTCGCGTACCAGTTCGCTAACGTAGCACGTCATATGACGTATCACGCGACAACGTGAAACGTCATGCGGACGGGAGGCGTCACGATGTTGTTTTCTAACGCGGCACTTGCGGTAAAGAAACGTTTACCGGCTCGCGGTCTATTTCGCGGCATCAAGGTCAGCTAACGGGAAGCTTCCCGATTCGCGAAGCGGGAACGAAGAAAAAAAAATATTTAAAGAAAAAATTATTCATAAACATATAAAATATATTTTGGGATTTAAAGAAGAATACATTTTACAGCTACAGATATTAGCTGTTAAAAAACCAATGAAATTCACAGAAAAACCATAGGTTATAGACCATATATAGTTAGGAATTAGCATTTACAAAACCTTGAAAATTCACTGAAAAAACCATAGGTTATAGACCATATATAGTTAGCAATTAGCATTTAGAAAACCTTATTTTACTCACACAAAACCATTGAAATTCCATATATAGTTTGTTGCACTAACTATATATCGCGCACCCGCAATCCACTGCTGATGATGTCACATATTACATCATTCATGACATGGTCAGTGATCACTGATGACATCACTGATGACATCTCAAATGACATCACTGATGACATCATCTAGTGTCTGTGTGTTTTTGTAAAGTTTAAATACGTTTTACATATTGAAGAATGACTGGATGTATGGAAGACTGAGTGTGTGTGTGGCTGGCTGGGAGGTGTGTGACTCTGTGCATATCAATGTGTACTTGTATCAGTGATTGTATAAGAGAGTAAGTATGTGTTAGTATATGTGTGAAAAGTATGGTGTTCTGTGTTTAACTATAGATGAGGAAATCGAAGTGTGATTGATTCTTCACAGGACTGACTAGGTGTATGAGTGCATATGATAGTGTTCTAATAATAACTGACTGTATGTATGAGTAATTGTATGGGTGAATGAGTGAATGTGTGTGTAGACGTACAAATCAGTGAGTGCGTATGTAGTAACTGGTATTGGTGTGTCATGATGTCATCAGTGATGTCATTTGAGATGTCATCAGTGATGTCATTTCAGATGTCATTAGTGATGTCATCAGTGATGTCACTGAAGTATGGTGTTCTGTGTTTAACTGTATAGATGAAGAAATGGAAGTGTGATTGATTCTTTACAGGACTGACTTGGTGTGTGAGTAACTCCATGGATGAGTGGCAGTGTGTGACTGTCTGCATAGGTGTATGAGTGCATATGATAGTGTTGTAATAATGAGTGACTGTATGTATGAGTGATTGTATGGGTGAATGAGTGAATGTGTGTGTAGACGTAGGAATCAGTGAGTGCGTATGTAGTAACTGGTATTGGTGTGTCATGATGTCATCAGTGATGTCATTTGAGATGTCATCAGTGATGTCATCAGTGATGTCACTGACCATGTCATGAATGATGTAATATGTGACATCATCAGCAGTGGATTGCGGGTGCGCGATATATAGTTAGTGCAACTAACTATATATGGAATTTCAATGGTTTTGTGTGAGTAAAATAAGGTTTTCTAAATGCTAATTCCTAACTATATGTGGTCTATAACCTATGGTTTTTTCAGTGAATTTTCAAGGTTTTGTAAATGCTAATTCCTAACTATATATGGTCTATAACCTATGGTTTTTTCTGTGAATATATATATACACACACACACACATATATATATATATATATATATATATATATATATATATATATATATATATATATATATATATATATATATATATATATATATATATATACATATATATACCAAAAACAAAGCTCAACTCCAACTTGCTTTTCATGCTGACCTGACTTTAATCCGTCGTGTGCTCGGCAGCCTCCCAACACTCTTTACATCCTAACCAGGTTCGGCATCATTGCCTTGCTTACAGGTGAGTGTGATTTGTAATCTCTTTATGGTCCATAGCAGATACTACAGGCCCCAGCATGCACTAGAATGTTAGTATGAATGTAACAGTGGTCGTTTCATCAAAAGTGCAAAAACTGTTAAAATCATTAAAAGCAAAAAGTCCTTTGCTGCCTTGCACAAAATAGTTGATTGAAAATGTGGTGTCATAGAGAGAGAATCATCACCCTCCTCTCCCTTTCTCCTTCACGTTACCAATTTGTCTCAGTAATTCCTGTAATTGGTACGTTACAAGAGCGGGTCATGCCCCCTCAATTTGAATGTGTACCAGAGGCTCTATTTTACTGGGGGGCCCCAACCCTGCAGGGCGGGCTTTCTGAACAGGAACGGAGAATTCTGTGCTTCACAATATCCACCAAAAACAAAGCCCAACTCCGACTTGCTTTTCAGTCTGACTTTAATTCGTCGTGTGCTCGGCAGCCTCCCAACACTCTTTACATCCTAACCGGTTTTGGCATCATTGCCTTGCTCACAGGTGAGTGTGATTTGTAATCTCCGTGTGGTCCCATGATCCATAGCAGATACTACAGGCCCCAGCATGCACTAGTATGTTAGTATCAATGTCACAGTGGTCTTTTCATCAAAAGTGCAAAAACTGTTAAAATCATCAAAAGCACAATGCCCTTTGCTGCAGGCGGGCGGGGGGGCAGGCGGGCGGGGAATGATGTTGGGCGGTGGCGATCCCCCCGACATCATAATGGACCCCTATATTTTTGCAAACGATATTAATGTCTACTATATTTTTTACATCGAGATTTCTTAACTAAAATGTGATATTCTTGACCACGGTATTCTTGCCGTCGATATTTCTGTGTCACGATATTTAAAACTCGAAATTTGTGTATGTTGACATTTCCAACTTGATATTTTGACTGAATATTGAATAAACTACTACAGGAGATGGTCCACTTCCTTTATACATAATACAACAGTTTCTACATCCCACTGTTAAGTTACACAATTTATAAACAGTACATGTGAGGACAGCTCGGAGGTGCTTGGCAAGAGTGCTTTAACTCACAAAGCACACACTTCGCTATTCCCCAGCTATACCCCTCCATGAACTACCTGGTCCCAGTCAGTTACCAACCTAGCATGAGCACTCTGTTGATACAGTGGGGAATTTTTTTCTGGAGGCCAATTTGCTACAGTTTGAGCAGTTGTATCAGTGTTACACCGAATCAGTTCATTATATACTGATAGTTACTGGAAGTTGTCAGGTTACTGTGGGGTGAGATTGATGCAGAACCGCCAACCCATGTAGCAATACATATACTACATACCATGAGAGAAGGACGGCATCTTATCTCGTGGTTTTACAGAGAGATTAGGGAACATACTATGGTCCCAGTTACTCTTCTCCGGCTGGAATGGGAGGAATATCTGGGGTGCCCCTTGCATGATGCGGAATGGACATGAGCACTTCAATCCCCACGTTATCTTTAGAAACACACGTTTGAAAAAAATACAATATATGATACTTCATAGAGCTTACATCACACTGTCGCATTTAAAATCGAATATTCCCAACGGCCTACCTCACCTGCACAAGATGCATTGCTCTTGACTTACAACACATGCTTTGGTCATGCCCAAGAATAACTGGATTTTGTCATTCTATACATACTGCATTAGCTATCGTTACAGTGTTCACAACTCTTAAATCATGGGAAGCTATAGCATTGGGCATACTTCTTAGGACAAAAAGCAATAAGGTAAGGGTGCGCCTCACAAATCTAGCACTACTTCTGGGAAAGCGCCTACTGACCATTCATTGGTGGGCACAGTGGTCCCCTACTTTTGCCCAGTGGTATAGGGCTGTGCACCATTGGGGTGATGCGGAGAGTTCTGCGTTACTCTGGGAGGAATCCTGTAGAATCCGAAGGCAACTTGTGAACAGGCGAGGACTTGACGTATCATGGTTGGGCCGTTTGCTCCTCAACTTTAACTCATAGCTATTTTGAATTTCACTGTCTTAGTAGGGTTTCTGTTGGCCTTTTTACCATTTTTGTCTGGCCACCCCTTCGGGTGTTGGTCCACCACATTTGGTATGCAGCTTAGTGGAACTGTAGCACCTTATTCGGTTATTCACGCATTACAGCCTTGATCTCTCTGCTTTTTTACACTTCTTTCGATGTGGCATGGCTGAAGAACGTTCTTCTTTCAGTAACAGACATTGTTTTTGATTTACCTATTTAATTTGTCAGTAGAAATGTTATCCTTTGGACTCAGGCTCTACCAGCCATTTTCTTTGATTTACCATTAGGCTTCACTTCCAGCTCACCACAGTCTTCTACTGGTGGTGTCTATAAGGACATGTGGATCTTCCATCAACCTTCTACCAATCTCGATTTGACTGCGAATTTATTAAGAACTGATCTTTAGCCTTTAGAAAGTCTGAATACTGTACAGACGAAACAAGTGTTGGCTGTTTTATACGCTAGAAATTTGTCTGAAAATCAATAAAAAGAACGTTTTCCACAGGAGTCTCGTGGACTACCCATCGTGGCTTGTGCATTATTGGATTGCCATGTATAACTTCAAGATTGTTTGGATTGACTTATTAAATTTGGATTAACATATGCCCATAACATTGTTTCTTTTATTGGACCGGATTTAACTTATGATTGGTTGCTGTATTAGCTTATTTCTTTGTTATTTATGGCCAAGTCTGCTTTGCCACCCAAGAGCAAAGACCAGTCAATGGGCATATGCATGAAAAAGCCTGGCAACTGGAGCAAAGAGTGGCGACTAATACAGATGGATAATCCCATGACTCTGCTAACCAAATTCACAGTAGCCAAGCCCGCTCGCCATGTTCTGTCTATTTTTGCCTACGTCTGCATAATTGTCTGTGAAATGGTCTGGGGAACTCGGTACCACCAGCGGTACCATTTTACAGAGCACACGAGTGTACTTCGCTGAGGGAGCCTTTTAGAATTTATGGACCTGAGTGCCAAACTTCCAGTGCAAAGTACCTTTTTGCCTATGGACTCCATTTTTTTAGATTTTGGTCTGGAAGTGTATTGGAAAAAGACCCACAATTTTTTTTCAAGGAAGATCACGCTGTATCTCCAGGTTCTCTGGCGAATAGTGGGAAGACAAAAAAGATGGCTTCCCCTGTGCCCGCGATAATGGAGCGGGACCAACATAGACTTAGCCTATGCTGCCCTATTGGTTGCATTAAGGCTTCATTAAAAGGGAGCATTGGCTCCGAAGTGGTTGAGTGTGTTGGAGGATGCAACCCCTGCAAAGGGAGGTCCTGAAAGACAATCTAAGTCCACCACCAGAGAGGCATCAAAGCTACTCGCATTATGAAGTGTCAAGTAATCTGCTGTTCCCATACTTGTTAAGAGTAGCAAATTGGCTTCTTTACTGCCATGATCATTGTCATGTTACATTATATGGAACATCTGGTTGTGGTGTGAATCAGAACCAAATATGTCAGCCCTGCATTCCTCTCGATATTGAGCGTTTCTGCACTCCTCACTCCTCTCCTTGGGGGCTTCAGCGCAGTAATATGGTCTTTGTCTTAGGCATAGACTCCAGAGTCAGAGCAAATGCCAGGATCAGCATTGGTGTTAGCACCAGTGTTGGAGGAGGTGCTCACTGTTAGCATTTGAGTGCCCCCAGAAGACATTTGGGGTCCTCAGGCACCAGGGAAGTACCTGCTGGTAGTACGCCATGGGGCTTTTGGGTGTACTAGACAAATGTAGGCACCACAAAAAAGCACCAAAATGACCTGAGTAACGTCAATGACCTGTGCCAGGTGCCAAAAATTCCAGGTAATTTGGAGGGAGGATTGGCACCGGAGCCCGGGTTAGCGTAAATTCTGCCAGTGTGATGTCCACCAGGTCTGGTTCAGAAATGAAGGATCTGCTCAAGGAGCAGTAAGAAGACCTACTCTTGGAGTGGGAATTGTGTCAAGGTGTGGAGTCCTCTCCTCTGCACCACTTCTTGTGCTATTTCTTCTTGTCTTTTAATGAACCTGATTTGAACCTTGATTGGTAACACAACGTGAGCACAAATGGTGCCTGGCAAGGCACTTGTTGGGCTCATGCCATTAACAGCCTTACCTCCCTCTCCTTTATGATCTTGAACGGCAAGAGGATGCACTGTTTGCATGACTTGGAATTATGCCTGTTCCCCACACATCACAAATGGTCCGAAATGAACATTCCTTCATAGTAGGAGCGGCAGATCGTGAACCCTACCTTTTATGTTGTGACATCCTGCCTACTTTTCAAACCTTTCACTGTTTTGGAAAACTGTAAAAAAAATTCACAGAAAGCAGCTCTGGGTCCATGTCAAAGGGCATGAACAAAAAAGCACCGATACTTGGGGCAGTATACAGCTCCATTGACATCTGGGGTGGTACTGAGATAAAGCTGAAAGCCGCCTATTGCCATTTCAAAAGTTTTGGATCCAGTCTGGCACCTGGGGGATATCTAAAAGATGAGGAATCTGCAGACAGAAATATTCATTGGAAAGGTAAATTACAAGTTCTGTCTGAATATGGGAGGAGCAATGCCTTTTTTTGCAACAGTTTAAGAACTTCTTGATCTACGGGTGTTGACTCTTCTAGAGAGAAGGACTGTAAGAGAGGGGCAGGGGAGCTGAGAAGTGGATCCATAAATCCTATAAGATAAACCTGAACGATCTGGAGAACTTAGGGATCTGCTGTAATTTCTTTACATTTGAGGAGAATAAACGCAATTACCCCAGGACTTTACCGATTGTCACCGGCCGACCCAAAAGCACGTCTTCTGAAGAACATCCTCTTTATGGTGTAGAGGAACAGAAAACATTGCTGAATTTGGAGATCTTTAAAGAAAGAATCATGTCATGTAAGGCATCATAGAGTACCTCCACAACCAAATTGGCAATCTTAGGGTCAATGTGCTCAAAAATCAATTTCTCTTCTAATTGGAGAGGGTGCTGGTAGTGTCTCAAAGGAGGCCTACTGCCCTCCAAGCCCATGCTTTAAGGACAGGGATAGTTACATGCTTAGAGGAAGAAACTCCATGATGTGACGTCCTGTAACCTGACTGAACAGCTGACCACATCAATCAATCAATCAAGGAATTTGTAGAAGCGCACTACTCACCTGTGAGGGGTCTCAAGGCGCTAGGGGGGAGGGGTGCTGCTACTGCTCGAACAGCCAGGTCTTGAGTAGCCTCCTGAAGGTTAGTAGGTCTTGGGTCTGCTGTAGGAGGATGGGGAGGGTGTTCCAGGCCTTGGTGGTGAGGAGAACGATCTGCCACCGGAGGTCGCTCTTCAGATGTGGTGGATGGTGGCGAAGGCGCAATTGGCGGAGCGGAGCTAGTGGTTTGGGGGTGTAAAAGGTGAGTCATCTGTTGAGGTATGCTGGCCCGGTGTCGTGTAGTGCTTTGTGTGCGTGGGTGAGGAGCTTGAAGGTGATCCTCTTGTTGACGGGCAGACAGTGCTAGTCTCTCAGGTGGGGTGTGATGTGGCTGTGTCGAGGGATGTTGAGGATCAGACGGGCCGAGGCGTTCTGTATGCGTTGCAGACGTTTCAGCAGTTTGCCTGGGGCTCCCGCATAGAGGGTGTTTCCGTAGTCCAGCTTGCTGCTGACGAGGGCCTGGGTGACCGTTTTTCTTGTGTCGGTGGGGATCTACCTGTAGATCTTGAGGAGCATGTGGAGGGTGTTGAAGCAAGAAGATGAGACTGCGTATACTTACTTGGTCATGGAGAGGATGTGTTGAGCAGGTCCCAGAGTTCGACAGCGTGTTTGCGTGCGGAGCGGGTGTTCAGTAGTATGCATCTGAGGTTGTTGTGTCTTGTCACGGTGGGTGGTTTGGTGGCTCGGAGACTGGTGAAGCTGCAGTTCCGGCAGGAGAAGGGTCCTTTGGTGCGCTTCGGGCGGCCAGGAAGCAGGTGTGCGCTCGTCTGGTGTTGAGTGCGTTGAGGGTGTTGGCGTCGTAGTGGAGATGGGCGTCACAGCGTATATGGGAGGGCCAGGGATTCTGGCGCTGGGCGTGGTCCAGGCACGATGGGTGCAGATGGGCTTGCCTTAGGCGCACCAGCGGCGAGCCCACTGCATGCGGCTGCACAGCAGCCGCCATAAGAAGGGGAGGTGGGAGGGAGGAGGCAGCTGGGAGGAGGGAGCGGACGAATGGCCAAGCGGGGGGCGGGGCCGCAGGAGACGCAGCAACGGGAAAATGGGGGCAGGAACGGCAAAGGCAACGGAAGGCAAAAGGGCACAGGGCACAGAAATAAAACAAGGAACATGGAGGAAAGAAACAAATAAATAAATAAGACAGAAGCAATACAATTACAGAAAAACAAACCTACGGCCTTCGACTGGCCACCAGGGATGTGGCGCAGGTGGTAACCTGCAGGTAGGAGGAGGGCCTCGAACTCTCCTCAGCAGCAGCAGCTGGGGCTTAAGGGCGGGACACACAGGTGGTGCTGTGCGGCGTGGGGAGCGACCTGCCTATGAAAGGGTCAAGGGTCAAGAACGTGATCCTGGAAACGCTTGAGGGCGCAGTGGATGCCCTACATAACAAAGAAGAAAGAAAACAAGGTTGGAGTTGACCACTACAGTCGTGGTGGCTTTGTGTCCCAAGTTGAACCTGGGGCTTTTAGATTTTAATGTGAAACAGGCAGGTGTATTAAGTATCTGTTGAACTGAGCCACATGCTTCAGTGGTAAGATGGATTTCTCATTTAAATCCAGGAAGCAAAAACCTCTTAATGCTTGACTTTCTCAGGGTAGCGAAGCAGAGCAGTCTAAGGACTAATCAGGGCAGGTGGTGTGGGCTACTACCGCAGATCGATGGTTTGCAGCAACAACACCTAAGAAATCACTGTCCAATCACCGTTTTTTCTTATGTAAAACAAAAGGTACTTTATTGCACACACTGCTAAACAATAATCATTAATTTACAAAATATGTGCAATTAGGTATATGGAAATACCTTTGTTTATACTCCCAAAATAGTTCACAACCCCAGCAAGGTCTGAATCCGATAGTCATAATGCCCCCACCTACACTAGATACAATATAAGGGGGTGTCATTGTCAAAAAGGCAGGTCTACTGGCTTTACTAGGGTATCACCACATAAAAAGTAAAAAAATGTGATAGGGCATAATAAACTAACACAAAACCATTGAAATCAATAGGGGTGGTGCCGTCTTACAATGATATTCATTAAGGCCTGTTTTGACTTACTGTTAACCTTGGGGCTGCCAATACAGCATTTCAAATACTCCTGTAACCATCATTAATGTAACAATTGACCATTAATAGCTTGTGATACACAGCACCTCAGGGTATCCTCCCACATGATAGCTTCGAGACAACTATCTCCGGGTGATCCCGAGACCCAATTGTTCATGTTCCAGTTTTCATCTCATGGTCCCCCCCCAAACCCCATACTAAAACATGATTCCTCACCTTGCATGGTTAGGAAACACACTTCATCTATTCATACCTTAAGTGGCAGAGCACACAAATCGTCTTTCTCCAGGAAACACATTTCACAACTACAGTGCTTGCGCAGGAAATGGCGAGGAACCATGGTGGCCACCACATACTCTGTCTATGCCCGTAGAGCACTCCTATGGAATCAGGAAGGAGTCCCCTTTCAGATATTAGATACAATCATAGATACACAGGGCCGATACGCACTGACGGCCGGCCATCTCAACCACGCTCGCTTTTTCATAGGGAGCATCTACGCCCCCAACATTGACCAAAAATACGGCTGTCCGAGGCCACCCGGTGGCCACTCAGGAGGGCAGCGCTCTAGTAACAGAGGGCATCCCCCCGCCTATCCTCGGCTGGCCTACTCTTCCCCTGGACAGGAGGAGTCCAGAAGGGAGCGTGGGAGGGGGCTGAGTGTCATGTCCGGGGCGGCAGGCAGGGCGAGGGGTACATAAGTCCCCCTCGCCATTTTCTCTGCCTCTTTGCCGCACCAGACACGTCGTGGTGGCCTCGGGTCGCCGAACACACTCTTTTTGAGGCCTACGCTCCTGACTTCATGGTGAGTGAGGGCCTATGGGCCTTTCAGCCCCCCCATCCGCCTACTCCCTTCATTCGTGAGGTTGAGCAGGGCCAGGCGGCCTGCATAGTTGCAGGCCGCTGTGGAGGCTGGGGCCGGGGAGCATCAACGCGGCTGGCCCCCCTTTCATCCCCCCTCCGCCTACTCCCTCCATCGGGAGGTTGAGCAGGGCCAGGCGGCCTGCGTAGCTGTGGGCCGCTGTGGAGGCTGGGGCTGGGGAGCAGCAACGCGGCGGGCCCTTTCACCCCCCCCTCCGCCTACTCCCTCCTTATCCGGGAAGTAGAGCGGGGCTATGGCTGCCTGCTAAGTGCGGGCCGTTGGTGAGGCTGGGGCTTGGGGGCAACAACCAAGTCTCCGTCGGCGGACCAGGTGAGTTGGCGCCGGTTTGGGGGGCGGCAGGGGCGGGCCGTGGCGAAGGCAAGGTGTTGAGTCACCCCACTCGCGCTGCCCGCTCCCACCATTCAAGGGTTGCGGGGGCGGGCGGCTGGCTCCACGGAAGGCCACAAATGTTTAAAATCGTTGGTAGATGTCGTACGATTACTTAAGCCACCGCCACCCCGCCCGGTAGCATCGGGAGCTTCGGGCCAGTTGAAGCACGGTGGCAGAGAGCTCTGCAAGGGCCGGTATGTCCTCGGTACAGCCCGCTGGCAGGTCCGCGCTTCAACACGTGGTAGATCAGATCCCCCACTGCCCACTTCTGTCCACACACCCAGTCAAAACACTTTTCCAGCATGGCTCACCAAGGGGCCCTTGTGGACGCTTGGAGGGTGTTACATCCCCAGACCAGCATTTATTCATTTTACTCAATACCACATGATCTACATGTTCACCTTGACTGAGTCTTCTGGTTCACCTCTATCACAGACACGATTTGACTTTCAGACTTCGTCGGGTGTTTGGTTTCAGATCTGTTTTGCACATAGTAGACCTGGCATGGAAGGCCCCAGTCCCTGCAGTACCCATGTGGCGCCTCCCGCGGGAGCACCTGTTAGTTCCTGACCAGCTATGCCCATGCACTGCAGGAGCGAAGAAAGCCCCGTTCCTCTGAACCTACCACTCCGTGGCTCACACCATAAATAGTACCATGGGCCAACGGAATAGCAAGGGACAGGGGGCGGGAATAAGGGAAGGACAGACAAGGAATCCCAGGTCTTCTCTCCTAGGGGAAGGGTCCTTCTGCCGGGACCACGTCACTCCACGTACTGTATCACAAGGGACTGGCTGAAACACCGTCTGCCACACAAAAAACAGATGTCAGCAGTATAAATACAGAAACCCTCTTTCTCCTCTCATGCACCCACACACCACCCTATAACACTCCTCCTTACCACTGATACTGTGATAATCGCCGGGTGGAGTACTCCATCCTGGAGTATATCTGAAGTCCAGCAGGCAGATGGCAGGAGAGCAAAATCAGGGGATAAAGGGACTAGGCGGCAGGGAAATGTGCCACAGGAAACCAGAGACCAATGGGGGACAAATGAAAAGGAGGAAAAAGTCGTAAGAACGACTGAAAAAACCTCCCTGTCGCAGTCTGCTAAGTGTCTTCCTTGCGTACCGCCCAAAAAGGAGACCAGAATCAGGTCAGAGTGGGAAATACTCGCAACACAACACAAGCTTCGTTGTGAGTTATTCCGAAACCCGGAAACGCCCAAACCGGCACTCCGCCTCCGCACAATGAGGTGGACAGTCTGCACAAGAGGCGGAAGTGCGGGACAGCGTCGGCGTCACCAGGACAAAAAACAACAACAGGAACCACCGGGCAATCCAGCCGGATCACCCGATTCCCGTAAGAAGCGCCGGAGCCCCAGCCACCTCTTAATCCCAGCCGGGATAAAAATGACCCCAAAACATAAAAAGTAATAAACTAACACACAACACAGACAAGACAGACAAACAACTAATCTCAGGAACCCAAATACAAACAAGCGAAGGAGGAGGTCAAGGGAAGCAAAAAATAGGAGGGGGGGGAGGGAACAGGGATTAACAGGGATTAACAGGAGCCAAAAAGCGAAATGGGAAATCCCACGAGCCCGTGAATGCTGCAAAGTTCCCAAGGTACAAAAACAGCTCCCAGCACGAACCAGGAACCACAATTCAAGATAACGAGCACCGGGAACAGGGAAAACAAACCTTTTAACCCCGCCTAGCACATCACATGGGCGCTGTGTACATGGCAAGAGAAAGAGGACTACTGGGCAGATTCCTAACAGTACCCCCTCCCAACGATCCTCCCCACAGGGCAGGGCTTAGACGGATGTTGACGATGGAACATACGGATCAGACGAGGAGAGTGCACTCCCCCAGCCGGCTCCCATGTACGGTCCTCAGGGGCATACCCTTTCCAGTCTATCAAATAGAAAAGACGCCCCTTTCGTCTTTCTGAATCCAGGATAGCCCGGACCTCATACTCTTTCTGTCCATCCACTATTATAGGGGGAGGAGGTGGTATAACCTGTGAGGATGGTATGTAGGGCTTCAACAGGGACGTATGAAATACTGGATGAACCCGATAATCTCCGGGCAGATCTAATTTCATAGCCACGGGATTTATAATCTGTATTATCGGGAATGGTCCCGCATACCTAGGTTGTAATTTACGGGATCCCCCAAGCCTCAAGTTCTTCGTAGCCAACCATACCTGGTCTCCAACTTGATAACCAGGTGCGGGGACACGATGTTTGTCCGCCTGCAACTTCATAGCAGCCTTAGCTGTCAACAACTGCTCCCGGGCAATCTCCCATATCTTGCCCAGACGGTCACAAACGTCATCTATGGCTGGCACACGTCCCGTGGGCTGGATTGCCACCGCCCTGGGATGATAACCTAATGAACAGTAGAAGGGTGTCATGCCTAAGGCTGAGTGCTGACTGTTGTTATACGCGAACTCAGCAATGGGGAGAGCCATAACCCAATCACAAGCCAGTGATGACGTTAAACACCGAAGGTACTGTTCCATAGTTTGATTGGTGCGTTCGGTCTGTCCGTCAGATTGTGGATGATATGCGGATGACAATCTGACGTCCACCTGCAACACTGAACACAATTCCTTCCAAAAATGTGAAACGAACTGAGCCCCCCTGTCTGTCACTACTGCAGAAGGCAACCCATGGATCCGCACAATGGAAGACATGAAAACCAAAGCCATCTCCCTAGCTGTAGGAATCTTCGGAAGAGGGATAAAATGAGCCATTTTGGTAAACAAGTCAACCACCACCAAAATAGCAGTGAACCCAGAAACAGACGGAAGATCGGTCACGAAATCCATACTGATGGTATGCCAAGGAGAAGGGGGCACCTCCAAAGGTTGCAACAGACCCGATGGTTTACTATGTGAGGGCTTACTGATGGCACATACCAGACAGGCCGCAACATACCCCTGAACATCCTTGGCCAATGAATCCCACCAAAACCATCTTGTGCACATCTCCTTAGTCTTAGGGATCCCAGGGTGTGCCACCAAGGCAGATGAATGACACCACTCCATGACCTGATCTCTCAAAGCAGGGGGTACAAACAACCGATCCTCATAATACAACAATCCATCCTGAACTGATGCCTGGGGCAGAGACAACCATGGAGTAAGATCCATCTTACGCAGTTGGTTCTTAACTGATGTAGTAAACGCCTCACTTTCCACTGCCCCAACAATCCTGTCTTCAGATATCATGGGCCTACTCTCTTTCTCCTGACATAGCTCTTTGGGATCCACATGGATACGGGACAGGGCGTCGGATTTAACCTGCTGCGCTGCTGGTCTGTACGTAATGATGAAGTCAAACTCATTAAAAAAAAGAACCCACCGCATTTGGCGTGGCGTCAAGGCTCGCGCCGAACGGAAAAACTCCAAATTTTTATGATCCGTATAGATGGTAACGGTGTGTCGTGCCCCCCACAGATAATGTCTCCATTCCTCAAAAGACAACTTAACTGCTAATAGCTCCCTTTCAGCCACAGTATAATTGCGCTCTGCAGGCAGCAAGGTCTTAGAAAAATAAGCAATAGGATGCATATAACCTGTCTCGGCCACTCTCTGGGACAGCACTCCACCAACTGCACACAATGATGCATCCGTCTCCACAAAAAATGGTAGAGCCGGGTCAGGATGGATCAACACGGGTGCCGATGTAAAC
Organism: Lissotriton helveticus; assembly: GCF_964261635.1. Classification (NCBI taxonomy): domain Eukaryota; kingdom Metazoa; phylum Chordata; class Amphibia; order Caudata; family Salamandridae; genus Lissotriton; species Lissotriton helveticus. The sequence continues at coordinate 1,643,170,593 of NC_136065.1, read as the reverse complement.
GCCCCCAACAACCGCCGAAACGCCCCCTGCGCCTCTGTGGACCACTCAAAGGATACCCCCTTTCGCAGCAGCTGAGTCAGGGGAGCCACAATGTCAGAGAAATGTGAGATAAAACGCCTATAAAAATTGGCGAATCCCAACAACACCTGTATATGTTTTACGGACGTTGGAACAGGCCAGGTGATAATGGCCTCGATCTTTCGTGGATCCATCCGAACCCCTCCGGCAGACACCACAAATCCTAGGAACTCCACCTGTGTAGTGCCGAACTGGCATTTTGCCAATTTCGCATAAAGATGGTGCTCCCGCAACTTGCGCAAAACCTGGATCACATGTTGCTGATGCTCGACCCCTGTCTCCGAAAAGATCAGGATATCATCCAGATACACAATCACGCTCCGATCCAAGAACTCCCGAAGCACCTCATTTATGAAATACTGGAATGCCGCCGGCGCATTGCATAGCCCGAACGGCATTACACAGTATTCATAAAGGCCATGCTTTGTTTTAAAAGCAGTTTTCCACTCATCCCCAGTTCGCACACGCACCAGATGATAGGCGCCACGCAAGTCCAACTTGGTGAACACCTTTGCGCTGCGAAGCTGATCTAGTAGCACGGGGATGAGTGGAAGCGGGTATTTGTTCTTGACAGTGGCCTTGTTTAGCGTGCGGTAGTCCACACACGCCCGTAAAGTACCTTCCTTCTTCGGAATAAAAAAGATAGCCGAAGAAACGGGCGAACACGATAGACGAATAAACCCCAGACGTAGCATCTCCTCGAGATACACCTTCAAGTGCAACTCCTCCGGCTCAGAGAGAGCATACACCCTACTACAAGGAAGAGGTGCCCCAGGAATAAGATCGATCTTACAATCGAATGATCTGTGTGGGGGCAAGCCCTGCGCCTCTTCTGCATCGAATACCTCCCTGAACTCCTGATATTGCAAAGGCACTGCATCCATGTCAGTGGCAGCACAGGACAACGACAACTCCTTTTCACCTGCATCCTTATAGCAGTGCTTCAAACAATACGAGGAATCAAGAGACACTAGCCTTTGTACCCAATCTATCCTGGGATTGTGCTCTTGCAGCCATGGCACACCCAAGACCATCCCGAAAGAGGGAGCATCAATGAGGTCAAAACACACCATCTCTGAATGCCCGTTCTCACACACCAGACACAAAGGCACCGTCCTTTTAGTAATAGAACCCGATGTCAATTCAGTGCCATCAATCGCCCGCACAGGTTCAGGCTGGTCTTTTACGCAACATGGAACATTCAATTTCTTAGCCAACGTAATGTCAAGGAAATTGCCTGTAGCCCCTGAATCCAACAATACCGATACCGGCACTCTTCCACTGCACAATGCCAGATGAGCATTAATAATAAAGTGTCTAGTGGCCCTATCTACTGCTCCAAGTACCTTGTACTGCAGATCCTTCCTCTCATGGTACAAACAGGCCACCCTCTTTCCATAGGAGGTTCCAGAGGGTTTCACGGGACATTCCCTCGCAAAATGCCCACCCTGGCCACAGTACAAACACAGTCCCATCTCTCTCCTTCGTTTCTTCTCCTCATCGGACAAAGGCCCCCTTACTCCACCTATCTCCATTGGTTCGGACACACTCTTTGTCTCTCCTGCTCCCAGGGACTTATTATCGGGCTTCACAAACCCTCCCCTTGGCGCCTGATAACGGCTTTTCTCTCCCCGTCTCTCCGCTAGGCGATGGTTCAGTTTGACTACGAGATCGATAAAAGCCGCACAGTCAAGAGGGGGATCTACTACCTGTGAGACTATGTCCTTCAAATCTTCGGACAGTCCCTGATAAAATAAGGAAGTCCTCTTGTCTTCGGGCCAATGTGTCTCTGACACCAAGCGATTGAAGGTGGAAATATATGTTAATAGATCCTGACGCCCTTGTCTTAGTTTCAATAGTTCTGCGTCACTTGCCTGCATAAAGGCGTGCTTTGCAAACAAACCACGCATTAGTTCTTTGAATGCAGGATAGTTGGTTAATACCGGATCATCCCTGTCTACTAGGGGTATAGCCCACTGTGCCGCTGTACCAGCCAAGTATGATATTGTGAACGCCACTTTGGCCGAATCGTTGGGAAAAGCAGTTGGTTTGCACATAAAGTGCAGTTGACATTGGTTCATAAATGTGCCAAATTTGGCGCTATCCCCTACAAACCTTTCAGGCGGTGCCAATGGAACAGGAACAGGAGTGTTCACAGTAACTGCCACCGGTACCCCCCCACTGGCTCCCTGCCCTTGCCCACCAGAGTATTGGAAAGTGGCTGGATGTATCACCTGGGCCTGAGGAGTCCTAAGCTGCACCCTTTCCCTGCTAAGTAGTGCCCCAACCTCTTGCTTCATAGCCACGTTCTCCTGTCGCAAGTCATGGATCTGATTTTGGAGGGCAGTCAAAGCACCCATGACATCCTGCAAAGTGGGAGTAGTACCAGCCGTAGCCCCCACATCCTCATCCATCGTCGCTCAGGCAGTGCAATTATTACGTGGGCTCGTTATTCTGTTAGTTCCTGACCAGCTATGCCCATGCACTGCAGGAGCGAAGAAAGCCCCGTTCCTCTGAACCTACCACTCCGTGGCTCACACCATAAATAGTACCATGGGCCAACGGAATAGCAAGGGACAGGGGGCGGGAATAAGGGAAGGACAGACAAGGAATCCCAGGTCTTCTCTCCTAGGGGAAGGGTCCTTCTGCCGGGACCACGTCACTCCACGTACTGTATCACAAGGGACTGGCTGAAACACCGTCTGCCACACAAAAAACAGATGTCAGCAGTATAAATACAGAAACCCTCTTTCTCCTCTCATGCACCCACACACCACCCTATAACACTCCTCCTTACCACTGATACTGTGATAATCGCCGGGTGGAGTACTCCATCCTGGAGTATATCTGAAGTCCAGCAGGCAGATGGCAGGAGAGCAAAATCAGGGGATAAAGGGACTAGGCGGCAGGGAAAAGTGCCACAGGAAACCAGAGACCAATGGGGGACAAATGAAAAGGAGGAAAAAGTCGTAAGAACGACTGAAAAAACCTCCGTGTAGCAGTCTGCTAAGTGTCTTCCTTGCGTACCGCCCAAAAAGGAGACCAGAATCAGGTCAGAGTGGGAAATACTCGCAACACAACACAAGCTTCGTTGTGCGCTATTCCGAAACCCGGAAACGCCCAAACCGGCACTCCGCCTCCGCACAATGAGGTGGACAGTCTGCACAAGAGGCGGAAGTGCGGGACAGCGTCGGCGTCACCAGGACAAAAAACAACAACAGGAACCACCGGGCAATCCAGCCGGATCACCCGATTCCCGTAAGAAGTGCCGGAGCCCCAGCCACCTCTTAATCCCAGCCGGGATAAAAATGACCCCAAAACATAAAAAGTAATAAACTAACACACAACACAGACACGACAGACAAACAACTAATCTCAGGAACCCAAATACAAACAAGCGAAGGAGGAGGTCAAGGGAAGCAAAAAATAGGAGGGGGGGGAGGGAACAGGGATTAACAGGGATTAACAGGAGCCAAAAAGCGAAATGGGAAATCCCACGAGCCCGTGAATGCTGCAAAGTTCCCAAGGTACAAAAACAGCTCCCAGCACGAACCAGGAACCACAATTCAAGATAACGAGCACCGGGAACAGGGAAAACAAACCTTTTAACCCCGCCTAGCACATCACATGGGCGCTGTGTACATGGCAAGAGAAAGAGGACTACTGGGCAGATTCCTAACAGCACCTAGTCGGCAACTGTGTTCTTTGATTCACAAAAAGAACAGATTAGGAAATACTTTGCAGAGAACCAGGCCACAGCATCCTCCAGGGCGAAGGAGTGGGATGAGTTCAAAGTAGTCACCAGGGGGATCTGCATGCAGGAAACAGCAGGGATAGGTAGGCAGAGTGCTGGAACGGGAGGTACAGGAGGCAGAAACTTGCATACCCACATTGGAGACTGCTGCAACCTAGGATCCCTCCGAGTGCTCGGAGTTGGCCACAGCCAAAATCCACCACCACCTTGGTGGAACATCTGTTCTGCTCCAATTGAAATACCTATGTAGCGTGGACACACCGAGAAGGTGACAAATCCAGCAGGCGACTAGCGTGGCCCACCAGACAGAAGGACCGAGCAGGCCCTATCATAGAAATAGCCTCCCTCACCGGGGGCACCCTGCATGCGCTACGTGACAGCCTGAATGCTTTTCACACTTATTACTCCTAGGTGTACATAGCATGCCCACCATTGACAACATATGCTGTTGGTGCTCTTCTCTCAGGCTCACTGTCCCCCTGCAAAACCCCGGGCCTGGATGAATTCTCAATTGAATCCTATAACACCTTTTCCGAGAGCCTAGCACCCCGGCTCGAAGAGATGTACAATAAGGCCCTACGCCTAGGAGAACTCCCCCATCTCTTTGTGAGTCCCCCATGGTGTCCCTCCTGAATCCAGACAGTGATCCTGCACACCTCTCTTCATACAGGCCGGTCACCATCTTCGGTGCCGATTAATTACATTTTAGGCAAAATCTTAGCAGACAGATACACACAATTCCTGCTGGAGTTAATACACCCAGACCAAAACGACTTTGTCCAAGGACGTAGAATGTCCCTGAATATTCATTGCATTTTCCACATCATGGACTAGGCGCTTCACAGTTATCCGAGTGCAGCATGCCTGATACTCAACCTTAAAATGGCCTTAAACACCCTTATCTGGGAAAAGCTATTTAGGATGCTAGCCAACATGGAGTAGGAGCATGTCACCTGGTATACACCAAACTACTCTACGCCAACTTCACCTCCAGGATTCGGCTCGGCCGGCTCACCCCACCACTCTTCTCAGTAGCCAGGGAAGGACAACTAGAGGAATCCCCTTATACAACGTGACCCACACAGTGTTCCGATATGCAGATGACCTGCTCTTGTATATCCGGTCATCCGCACCAACCTCTCCCCCATACACAGCTTTCATCACTATTTTGCTCAAGCGGCGGGCCTCTGGGTCAACTGGACCAAATCATGTGTGTATCCACTCATTCCCACCATCACACCTCACAAGGTCAGGCTTGGCACTCACCTGCACTGGAGGGAAGACATGATCCGTTGCCTAGTGGTCCACTTATATCACACGGCCCCAATCTATTTGAAGGCAACCTAAAATAAGACCTTTCTGGCCTGAAGCCAAACACCTACCCCTTACCACCACAGGGAAGATTGCCATTTCTAAAATGATAATGCTACCCAGGCTCCTGTACTATTTTGCAAATATCCCTGTGATTGCCCCCCTGATACTTTTTCCAGGACCTGGACAAACTACTAGGTAAAATTCATATGGGGGAAAAACATCACTCGGTGGCCCTGAGGAAGTTGCAGCTGCTGGTTGGAGGAGGTGAACTCGCAGCCCTCTCATTCAAAATCTACCTCCTGGCAACACAGCTGCAAAGGGTCTCCAAGTGGCTGGCGATACGTCATCTGGGGGAAACATGCAATGGCACTGGACCCCTTCGCCCATCAGCAATTTGTAACTGGCCATGGCGCAAAGCCTCATACAACACATCCCACCATATGCCCCTGCCTTCCCTATGCTTGGCCTCCCACCCTTCCCAGCTTCTATTCTACTGTGGACTTGCGGGAATGGCACAAGCACTCTCTATCCACTACTGCAACCTCTTTGAAGATGGCCACCTGTATCCGTTGATGAACTCCTTCAGGCGACACTCTCCCCGGAAGTCAATTCCTGGTCTATTAACAGTTACACTACACCTGCCACAATCTCTGGGCCATAACAGAGGATGACCCTCAAGCACACCCTGTTGTAAATACCCTCTTACACATGAGCCTCGCAAGCCATTTAATTTCATGGATATATATGGTGTTACGAGCATACTGGGACTCCCATTATGGTGTAGATGGGAAGACAACTTTGCAGTGCTTAATTTGAGTCGGTGATATCTGGTGTTCTGCACTGGTACTTGTTAGAAATGGGCTTTCTGGTTGGCTAGGGCATGTGCCTAAGCCAGGCAGAAACCACCACTCTAGTCAGGGCAAGGGAGTTACATGCTGAAGATAACCCCTGCTCACCCCCTTGGTAGCTTGGCACAAGCAGTCAAGCTTATCCCAGAGGCAATGTGTAAAGTATTTACGTAACACACACACACAGCAGTGACACACTAGGCACACCACAAAAGAAACTATCACAGGTGCATATTAAAAAAATTGCCTTTGTATTATCATAAACACATTAGAATCATAATCCCAAATGTACGCTGTGCCACATGGCACTAGGCAATACTTCACAGGGGACTTATATACATGACAGGGCCAATCGGGCCACTGTCAGAACCATTAGAAAGCACAAGTAGTAAATATGAAACAACCAGCAACTACTGGTAACATACACTTAGCATAAACCATATTAGTCATTACCATCAGCAGGTCACCGCCCCCCCCTTTCAGAGGGCACCCAATACCACCATAGCATAAGACATTATGCATGCACATTATCAGCAGTAGCACACTCATTAGGAAAAAGTATTAGGCAGCCCATCATACTAACAGTGCACTATCATCACCCTTCATAAGGTGCAACCATCACCCAATTGCATCCTGCCCAACATGGACATAGGGGCGAGCATCAAGCAGTCTAACTTTGTCCTGAAGGGAGGGCCATCCAGGGCTTTCCCCGCAATGCCCCTTTCAAAGAGTAGGGTCTCCCAAACTTGGAGCCAACTGACAAGTGGAATTCCCAGTGCCCCAAGGCATTTATTTATGGGTTTGTACCATGCTAGAATCGACTCCTGAAGGAGTATCTCTGCGCCTAAATCAAGTGACAGACCAAGAGTACAAGAACTAGAGATCTAGGGGAGGTGCTGGGATTGGAACAAAAATGTTTTTAGCAGTTTCCTGAATACCAGATGGTCCGTGCAATGCCTGAGGGAATCGGGAAGTTTGTTGCAGAGGCATGGACGAAGATATGAAAGTGCCTTTCCACCCTGTCTCGCCCTTCTGACAGTGGGGATTTGAAGAAGGGACTGATTACTAGAACGGAGGGTATGTACTGGGTTGTAGGGGACAAACTTTTCAGCCAGATACGTAGGGCCCAGGCCGTGTATGCCCTTGTGGACAACACAGCAGGTCTTACATTTGATCCGTTGACGGATCGGCAACCAATGGAGCTTTTCCAGCAACGGGCGTGAAGGGTATCTAGGAGGAGCATTTAGGACTAACCTTGTGGCAGTATTTTGTACCACCTGGAGCCTACTAAGTAGGCTGTCATTTGCTGAGATCAATAGTCCGTTACAATAAACCAGGCGACTGAGCACCAGGGCCTGAACAAGGGTTTTCCTAGTTGTGTCCGGTAGTAGGGGGAACACTCTTTGGAGTAGTCCTAATACATGAATACAGGACCCGGCTGTTTGGTTTACATGTTCTTTTAGAGAGTAGGCATGGTCTACTCAAAGCGTTTGGATGCTCCCTCTGCTGTGTAGGAATACCCCCGGAGCTCAGCACCTCAGGTATGGGGGTGGGGCATACACACACCCGGTCTCTGCCTCCCACGAGCAGCGGAGAGGGCAGCTGGGTGGAATGCACAGTGAGGCCGGTCACGGGCCTCTCACCGTTGCTCCTTAAACTGTGTCTGCCCGCATCCACGTAGTGCAGCCACTGAGCCAGAAAATGTTGAAAGCGGGCAGCAGGGCATGGTGCAAAGTTTCTGTTGGCCGCCCACAACCAGGCTTTCTCGGCCTGACTTCCGCGCACGGCCGGAGGCTCCGCCCACAACCAGGCTTCCTCTGCCTGTCTTCAGGGGCCCTCTCACGGCCACGGATTATGGAGCGAAGTCTCCGTCGGATTTCTAATCATTGGTCCTCCCAGCACGGCACGCCATGGGGTCCTCGGGTCAGTGCTCACATCGCCCAACAAGCGCTTCTTGATAAGAACCGGTTCCCGGGCACCGTGCTCCCCACACGCTTCAGCAGGGAGTTAGAGCCACACAACCGCTCCTCCCCTTGGGTAAGGAAAAGTGTCCCCAGTTTCCATAATGAAGCACTCACCATACACTCTGTGGGAAAACAAAGGAAAACACCCACCACACACGGCGCTGAGCATGGGGGGGGGTGCTGACAAGCACACCGGCTGCTCCCCTTTCTCCAAGGATCTCCTCGGCAGTGCCCTCGCTCATAGTGGTCAGGGAGTAGAGCAAAATGTGCTCCTCCAAGTTTCTGCAGCCTCTGGAGCTAAGGAGCGCTCTCCTGGCACTAAATCTTAGGAATCACCCAGGGCAGAGCTGGGCCCAGGCAGGCCAGCACGCAGGGCCTCCCAGCAGAGGGCCCCCCTCAGTCAGCAGCTCTCATATCAGGAATTACCACTGAAACACTTATCAGGGAATTCCCAATGCATTCCTATGGGAGAGCAGCATCACAGCAGTGAGAAACCAAAATGGGGGGGTGTCACTACCATGACATGGGAGAGCAGCATCACAGCAGTGAGAAACCAAAATGGGGGGGTGTCACTACCATGACATGTCACACACTTAAGGTACATGTCCTACCTTTTACCTACAATGCACCCTGCCCATAGGGCTAGCTAGATCCTACCTTAGAGGTGACTGACATGCAGTAAAAGGGGGGTCACAGACGTGGAAACCACTTTGCGTGCCATGTCACAGCGACAGTAGAACTGCACCCACAGGCCCAGCAATGGCAGAGGCCTGAGACAGGTTTGAAAGGCTTCTTTGGTGGGTGGCGCAATCAGCGATGCAAGCCCACCAGTAGGATTTAATTTACTGGCCCTGGGTATCTGAGATACCCCTTTACAAGGGACGGACAGGTAAAAAAAATACGCCAAACAGGTGTAGACAAATCTTACCATGTTTACCACAGCAGTGCTAAAGTGCCCAGAGTCCTAAAACCACCAACACAAGGTCAGAAAAATGACTAGGAAGAAGGCAAAAAGTTCAAGGATGACCCTGCAAAAAGGGCCAAGTCCAACAGTACTTCATTGGTTTCTGGTGCTCAGCATAGTTGTCATCACCACACTTATAACACTCTGCCATATGGTGGCGCTGCTCATCTAATTTAGAGATGCACAGATCAACGGTTGTTTATGAATACAATATAAATTAAAAAATACTAATACCTGCCTCCCCAGTCATTCCTTTAGCTTTGGGGACCTGGAATAATCTGAACTTTCGCCCTTGCAGGGGAGAGAGATGGTTAGTAGATGTTTTGGCAGCGATGAAAGGCGATGGGTGGTGCAAGCTGCAGTGGCCTCCTGGTCAGGGCCCTGGCACTTATTACTTTACAAATAAAGCACCGCGACTTTGGCCGAGCACTGCACAACAAAGAATAGGAACAAGCACTAGAATTCCCCCCGCGGGTATCTAGGAATGTCTGCTTCAAAGCCATTCATTTTCACATACTACACCGCGCCTACCTGACATCCGAGCAGCTCAACTGCTTCTTCCCCACAGCGCAACTGAGTTGCGTCCACTGCCACTATACATAAACTGATCTGTGACACATGCTGAGGTCCTGCTCAGACCTCTCCCTTTACTGGTGCTCAATCCACGAAGCGATAGCTGAGGTTACTGAGCTCCCAGACCTCGAATTGTGGGAGGCCTACACGCTCAGCATCTTCAAACGCAGGAAACAGCACAAAGTACGGGCCTGCTTTGCTGGCCTAGCACCCTTACTAGCCAAGTGAATGCTCACTTTACACTCGAGAGCCACACAAGCTCCTCCAGTCACCGCGAGTGAGTGCAACAGTAGGGAAAGCGTTGGATAGCGTAAGGGTAAAAATTACTATTCCCGCAACAGTGGGGAAAACATTGGATAGCGGGAGGGTAAAAATTACTATTCCCACTCCAGTGTCTGCAACAGCAGGGAAAGCATTGGCTAGCGTAGGGGTAAAATTACTATTCCCACTCTAGTGAGTGCAACAGTAGGGAAAGTGTTGGATAGTGGGAGAGTAAAAATTACTATTCGCACTCCAGAGAGTGCAACAGTAGGGAAAGCATTGGATAGTGTAGGGGTAAAAATTAATATTCCCACTCTGGAGAGTGCAACAGTAGGGAAAGTGTTGGATAGCGTAGGGGTAAAAATTACTATTCCCTCTCCAGTGATTGAAACAGTAGGGAAAGTGTTGGCTAGCGTATGGGTAAAAATTACTATTCCCACTCCAGAGAGTGCAACAGTAGGAAAAGTGTTGGATAGCATAGGGGTAAAAATTACTAATCCCACTCCAGTGAGTGCAATAGTAGGGAAAGAAATGATTTAATACTTAAATAAAAATTTATTAATTATCAATACCAATCAATACAAAAGTAATTGAAACTAATTACAAATTACATACTATTTAATAATTAATTATGTATAAATACGAAAAACTATTATTTATTACAAATTATTAGCCTATTAATAATTAATTAACAACAAATTAATTTCCAATACCAAAAATTAATAAGTGAGAAAACTTTTTACCAATTAATAATTAATTAACAGTAGATTAATTATCAATACCAAAAAATAAAAATAAATAATTACTTAATTACAATTATATTACTTCCCAGCCTGTTCCCCTATAAACCAGCAACCGGCTACAGAACTAAAACGCGAAATTAAATTATAAATAATTAATAATTCCGAACAATAAATATGTAATTTACTATAATTAAATTACTTTCCACCCTGTTCCCCTATAAACCCACAACCCGCTATGGAATTAATTACGCAAAAATTAATTAACATAAAATTCATTACTTTAAAAAAAATTCAAACAAACATTACAAATATAATACATACTTTTAACACATATACTAACACTTAAAACACTATAAAAAATCGATATTTTTTACAACTATATTATGACTGTCGATATTACATACTTCGATATTATGAAAATCGATATTTCTTACCTGAATTTCGATATTCTGCACCACTATATTTTTTCAATTCGATATTCTGTCCATTCTATGTAAAAACTCCATGTTCTGTCAAGTCGATATATTTTTTGATATTGTGACTAGTCACCCTCCCCGCCAAGAGACCAGTCCCCAAACTCAGCTGCGCTTATCCACAATTATGTATCGGGGTCTCTGAACCCCCACGGACATGAAGGAACCACATATATTCCTGCCCACCATGGTAGGAGCCCAAACACAGTGGCACCCACAACCCCCACCCAGCCTGAGCCCAAACACGGCATAGAGCTAGGGTGACCAAATGTCCGTAAATTTCGCAGACCTTGAGGATCCCTTTTAGGGTCGCCTTTTGTCCGTAATTTTGGGCCTTGCAGGAAGCAGAGCTGTTTCCCTGCAAAACAGGCCTCAGCTCCCTGATGGGCCTCCTTGCTCTCATACTCGGAGCACAAGAGCAGCCCCACCCCCGCCCATTGTCATTCTGTATGCTGGCTGATTGCCACATACAGAATGACAATGGGCCAGTTGGGGCTGCTACATAATGTGGCAGGGCATTCTAGTTGGGTTAGATTGAAGAAATGTACAAAAACGCCCATTCTGCTATGTGCCACTTCATGAAAAGGAGCTGGTGAAAGAAGTTAAAAAGAAGAGGTTATAGTTCTTATACAGTCTCATCATTTTAGAGCTTAAGCATGTTTCATATTACATACAACGAAGCCATAGTTGCTGCTTTTTTATTTATTTTATGCAACTAACATTGATTAACAAAGCCAATAGCCATGGCTTGTTGTAGATCTAACGTACCTGGATGCAATGATAGAAACAGCAAAATGCCAGTCGGGCGGCACATTATGCTCAGCAATATTTTTAGCTTCGGTGTTTTAAGCGCACCCTTAATTACATCAGACACACCCCTAGGAGAGACCCCCAGTTTTTTGTCCCACTTAAAGCCCTGGATACAACACAATGTCACAGTCTCCTCAGGTCCTAGCACTGTGCATCATGCATGACTCATGACTTCAAAGTTTTTATATTGCCTATGGGCAGGGGCATAGTGAACCCTTCCCCACCCCACCCCACATCTTGTTTTAGGAACTACAGCGAGGGTGAAGTTCTTCATGGGCCTCTTCTGTCTGCAACTCTGCAGAAAAAGGCTCAGCTCATAATTAATGTGAAAAGGTGGGTGGGTGAGTGAGTAAGTGAAGGAATGAGTAAATGGCTGGAAGGATTAGTGGAAGGATGACCGGATGAATGAAAGGATGAATGGATGGATAATGAGAGAAAGATGGATGGATGGATGATTGAGTGGAAGGATGGATGAGGGTAAAGAGATATATGTATGGGTGGAAGGGTAGATGAATGGGTAAAAGGGTCAATGGATGAATGAAAAGATGAATAGATGAGTGAAAGGGTAGATGATGGGTGAGTGAATGGTTGGATGGATGAGAGAAATGATGGATGGATTGATGAATTGATAAGTGAAAGGGTGAATGGATGGATGGATGAGTGAAAGGGTGGAAGTAAGGATGGACGAGTGAGTCAAAGGGTGGATGGATGAGAGAAAGGATGGATGGACGATAGAAAGGCTGGATGGATGAGTGAAGGGATGGATGAGTGATAGGTTCAATGGATGAATTCATGAGTGGATGAGTAAATAAATGAGTGGGTGGATGGAAGGATGGGTGGCTAAGTGAAAGGGGAATGGAGAATGAAAGGGATGATGAATGGATGGACGGATGAGTGAAAGCATGGATGAATGATTGGCAGAATGGTTGGGTGAATGGGTGCATGGATGAGTGAAAGGAAGAATGTAAAGATGGATGAGTGAAAGAACGCATACATGAGTGAAAGGGAGGGTGTAGAGCTGAAAGAAAGGATTGATGGATAGATGAGTGAAAGTTTGAATCGGTGGATGGATGAGTTACTGAGTAGATGGATGAGTAAGTGAAAGGATGGCTGGATGGGTGAAAGGGTAAATGGTTGGATGGATGAGTGAATGGTTGGATGGGTAGAAGAGAGGATGGAAGAGTGAAACGATGGCTTGGGTGAAAGGGTAAATGGGTGGATGGATGAGTGAATGTATGGATGGGTGGCAGAGGGGATGGATGAGTGAAAGGATGGATTGGGGGAAAGGGTGTATGGATGATGGATGGATGAGTGAAATGATGGATGGAGGGGTAGATGATGGATAGGTTTGCAAATTAATAAAAAGGTTTGGATATGGATGGGCACACAGATGGAAGGACAGAATGAATGGTGAAAGACTGAAAGAATTAATAGATGACAGAATGTAAATTTGGAATGGTGGATCTCAGGGGTTTGATGGAAGGATGAGTGGCTAGATCCTTGGACAAGAGAGCTCTTCTGGGAGGGTTGTGATGACTTACTTTGCTTTCTTGGTCCCGTAAGAGCTTTAGTTCAAAGTGGGAGGTATTTAAAATGTCTGGCTACTCCCTTGCCTATGTGTTACTATTCTGTATTTGCTGTGTGCTCATGTGTGGGGTCTATACATGATTCATATGACATTTTGAGTGACACCCAACTGCTGCTTGAATGTTACACTAGTAATTGTAAATGTTTGCATGTTCTTTTTAGGTGTAAGGTATTAGGGAGAGCCTCGTAGTGCCATGAGCTGTGCTTGAGATGTACAATGTGTTTGTAGCAATAGGCAAGGCGTCAAAAATAAACTATGTAATAGTGTGTCGACAGTGTCTTCTTTAAGAAAGCTGCAGGGAAAAGCTTCTTTGTGACTTCCGTCAGTTAGTGCAATTCTCTACAAAGCCCCCATAAGCAAAGTCAGAATCCATATTTTAAGTTCCACTTGCTGAAACACCCATAATGCGTACCTCATAGTGGGTTAATCACAGCAATCCTCCCTTTAGTTCACCTATGCGTGCCACTTTACATCTCACAATGGCATTCAGATATGAGATGCTAGTAACAAAGTCTATCCAAGCAGATTTTCCTGACCATTTCTCTCACCAAACATGCCTGCTAAGTACCATGAGTTGTAAACAAAATATCAGACTGGACAACCCAGTGCAGTAACCCTATAATTAAATAGATTATTATCATATGAAATACTACAAAAAGACGTGCACAGTTGCTCAAAGCTGCGCGCATACTGAAAAAATGTGAAGTGCACGATTGTCCCAACCTAATGTAAACTTATTTTGACTTGTACTTAAGTGGTTGTCTATTTACTTGCTTTTATACTATCAGGCAACTTCCTCTGATGTGTCTGTAAAACTTTCTTTTTGTCCCGAAGTTCTGTCCAGAATTTTGACCCTTTGTCCTTAATTTTTACACTTACCGTCCTGAATTTGTTCCCATGCCAGTTGGTCACCCTACATAGAGCTCCAACCTTGGCCTCTTCTCCTCCCTGTCTTCATGTTCACACCCACTCAACACCTTCCTGACAACTGTCTTTCCCCCCACCCCCCACACACATTATATTCCACTGTTAAGAGGTATTAAGAATGCTTCGGACAGTCAGAGAGGTAGACAACATCACACCAACCCTTTCATTGGTCACCAGGGAATTGTGGCAATCGGTCAGACACTTCGTCCTACGTCTTTCTCCTCACGCACACTTCACACAAAGAGGGATATGAGTTGATGTTTAACTTTGCCTTACTTATTTGTTTACCACTGTATAACTATCTTTTGCTCTTAACTACTAAGCCCCAATAAAAACAGTTTAATAAAAATGATAGACCATTAACTTTCTGCTTGTCAATAAAACCTTTTCATAACCTTGATTACACCATATGCCATTGCAATATCAATATTGGTAATGTAAATAAAGAAATATCAATTCAATTCACTTAAAGTCTTTCTTCTGTTTTCACATGCTGCCAGTTGAGCTTTAGAACCTACCCAAAGCTGTCCCCACACTTCCGACCCTATGTGCAGAATGAAACGCATTTGGGGTGCCTTAAAACATTGGGAATGCCTTCACGGGGGAATTCATATAACCCACTGAGACACTTAGAGTGACCTTTGTGCAAAACATCTGAGAGGGAGGGGCTAGTGTACTTTTTGCAGGCCTTCAAACACTGTCTCTAAATGTTGGTGGTGCCCCTGCCCTTCATTGGGCACCACAAGAACAAATATACTATTTTAATGTTATTTGTTTAGCCCCTCACAGGGGTTTATGGGGTGCTCCATCACCCTGGACTGTGAATATTATGAGAGGCTTCAGCATTTACCGAAATGCTTTCCTTCATGTTTTTGTAAACATCTGCCAGTGCCCATTTGGACATATGTGGGCTGTATTTTAGCTGGATGCCCCAGGGGAACCCCAAGACCCCTGTGGCCCGAGCCGGGGTCCTGCGTGTGCAGCACTCTTCCAGGCCTGGTGCCTGGTGGAGCTGGCGTCTGCCTTGCTACCAGTGGGCAGAAGTCAACATATATACATGTATGAAGTACGAAATGCACCACTGGTCCTCATTTTAACACAATAATGTATATACCGCCTTTCCCCATATTCTGCTGCAGAAGGGGTTTCTCAAACCTGCTAAAAGCACTAGTATCAACACCAAGGATTTTTCAAAAGCATTGTGATTTTAGTGAACGGATGCCAGAGGCCTGCACCCCACTTTGAAAAGTGTTCCAGCACCAGACTCCAGTGAAAATCACCATCTGCCATTGTTATTGGCAGATCTATACCTTGGCCACAGTATGATTTTGAAGAGCATGGTCACTGTCATTATGTTTGCAAACAATTACTGTTATTACATTAAAAAATAAGCCCTGACTCATGTCCATTAAAGCTAGGTGGGTGGCAAACGTTTATTGTTCTAAAAACGGAGTCATGGTTCAAAACGCTTGGGAAGCACTGCCTACAGGGTTTGAAACTGGTTGCAAGGTATCAAAAAGTGTGTAGATTCAAGATGGTAGTCAACCACTGGAAAAAAAACTGTTTAGGCTGCAGCCAGCTTAGTAACTACCGGATGCAAAGAAATCATGCAATTCTTCATATCTAATTATGACTTACTTTTTAGTTATCCGTGTGTTTAAACTATGTCTTAGTGCACATTAAGGCAAAGCAATTATTAACGTTTTTGTACCAATAAGTATATTTTTCTTGTGATGCAGTAAAACTGAAAAAAAGGTTTCTAAACCTGTTCTAAGTACGTCTGCTTACCAGGAAACACCAAACGTGTTATACTAAAATTAAATGTGATGCTTAATTCACCCCCTTCCTCCCCCCCGCCAACCCTCCCAAAAAAATCTTTAACTATTTGCCCGACTGAAATTATGGATGGCTTTTTACTTCTTTTTATTTTTGAGGCGTATGCTTGCCATTAAAAAATAAAATAAATGTTAACCATAGCAATCAATTGCCAATGTTGGATCTGATGGCTTAGCTAATAGTTCTTCTCCAGACAAGATCACAACTTCTCTTTTCATGGTGTAGGGACGGAAAAGCCCCCGGCTTGGTGATGGACGCGAACCTCTGCCCTGAGTGGCCCAGCTGTATGGATATCTGGATGCCTGGTACTGATTTTTGGTCATAGGCTAATACAGATCATGCGTGTGTGCCATAATCTAGGCATGTCTCCTGGTAATGTAGTCTTGTTAGAACCGGAAGGGCACTCCAAGCACTTTCCTCGTAGTGATAGAGGGATACTGTCCTCACCAGGAGTTATGTGACATCAGAGTGGTGGTGGCAGCATACCGATGTTGTGTTTAGTGGGGATCAGTAGCGTGAACTGGCCTTTTTACCTGTGTCACTGAACTGGTGGCAACTGGCCCACTTATTTAATGTTCCACAGCTGTGTACTTAACACCGCCTTGGTCTACGAGGTGACTGAGTGGGGCACCAGGCAGCGTGTGATGCTTGTGTGTGTGTGATGAGATGTATGTGTGCTTGTGCATGGTACATAACATGGAGGCCTGAGGGTTCCATCTTGGAAGCCCAGGGCCATGGAAAGGCTAGTGGAGGTGAGGACTGCAACCACCAGACAGGAGAAGTGAAGTGCTGACATTCCTGAGGGCTTGGTTGGGAACTCACACTGGAGGAAGAAGAGCAGACCATCCTCTGCCAACGTCAAAGGTCTCCTTGATTTCAGGAAGAGTTACTTGTCAGTTGTGCCTGAGCTCAAGGTCAGGGGGATGGTGAGTCTCATAAGGATGGCACTAAAGGACCAGTCTAACAAAGAAGTATGCCAATACTGATATGTTCATTTAACGCACCTCATGGTAACCAAAGAAGAAAAGAAATTCAAAAATGGGAATTGCTATTTAATAGCTGTTTATTCTTAATTGATTTAAAGAATTCCAAAAGTGACACTTAATACATAATAAATTGAAGAATTGCAAACGCAAAATTGAAAAATAGGACACAAGAAAGGGGGTAAAATCTCATTCACCACTTCAAATATCATACATATCACAGTCATCCCACTCACATTCACATTCAAACGTTTCAGACACAACACACTTTCCACAATTAAAGTGGAACAATGAACACAAATAGAAGCAATATAAGCAGTCTGCTCAGGTTATAGAATTTACACAAATAATTTCAATTTTTCAATTTATTATGTATTAAGTGTCACTTTTGGAATTCTTTAAATCGATTAAGAATAAACAGCTATTAAATAGCAATTCCCATTTTTGAATTTCTTTTCTTCTTTGGTTACCATGAGGTGCGTTAAATGAATATATCAGTATTGGCATACTTCTTTGTTAGACTGTTTAATAGGCTCAGCCTTACTGATTGGAGCCAGCCCATTTTTGTTAGTACTAAAGGACCAGGGCATCAGGATAAAGAGGAAGGCTTAGACCTTTGAACCTTTGTGAGTTGTACAGCCAGATGTAATCCCCTGCTACCCCCTTGTCAGGAAGGAAGTGTTGCGAGTCCAGGTAACAATAGAAACCACTGCTGATTATGGATTGCGAAAGGATCAGTGGGAGACCGCCACCCTCCCTGAAGGCTTCGCAGGGTGCAGGGCGTTAGAAGGCTCTGAGAGCTGTCACGGTGGGCTGAACTCTCACTGCTGCGTACCATGGCCTGTTTTCTGAGTCATATCCCTTCAAGTCAATCCGATAACATGAATGCCTGCTAAGGCTATGTGAATCCATCATAGTATGAAGGTCCTCCTTGGGCATTCTTTAACATCCCTGCCTAGCAGGCAGCATCCCTCCCACCGCTGTCGTAACTGGTTTCAGTGATGGAATATGAATGGAAGGCCCAGCTATCCCCATGGAAGGGGGTTTAAGTGGCACTGATGGCGGGAGGCCACTTTCATGACTAGAAAAGGGTCAGGAGGCCTGTGAGTTCCTCTGTGGCCCAGGGATACACAAGTGTTGTGTAGTGTAGCTGCATTTATTATATGCTTCATCTTGCCACTGGTGAGGTACCGGAAAGCATTTGAGGAAGGGTGGCGTGCTGCTCCGTGGGAGTGCTATGGATGGGACAGCATGTCTCTGTCACGTGATCATGTGTCTGTCTGTCTGGCGAGGACCAGGGGTGTGCGGATATTGTGCTTTGTTGCTGTGATAAATCTTATGTTTGAACTAGTGAAAAGAGTAAGAGATATGATGCTTGAACATTACATAGTAGTTTATAAAGTGAGTGAGTGACGGGTGCAGACTGGCCCATGTAGGAAGCGTTTGTGTGTGTACGGCAGACACTGCTCGAACTATGTCACATCAAGTGTGTAACTGCTCCTATGCATGGGTGTAGGAGAGAAGGAGTGAGAATAGATGTCCCTTGTCATTGCTGCAGATCTGTGTTATAATATAAAGTGCATTTGTAAAGCACACGTTCACCCAGAAGGGTATCCTGGCACTGAGTAGCAGATGTATTTTGTTACAGAACGATACTTCTTTTATCGACCTCAGAAGGACGAAAGGCTGAGTAAACCCACCGGGATTTGAACATGGCCCCTCGAGTGAACGTAGTTCACCAAGCCGCTAGACTGGTCCGAACAGTAATAGCTGCTAAACCACCTTGACTATGGGTCGAGGCAAGGGCCCGGAAGTGAAAGATGCTGCCTGGTGTGCGCAGCCTTGCATCGAAAGGGCGGATAGGCAACAGTGCGAAAGGCTGCTGACAGGTCAGGTAAGAGGAGGAGTCGAATTGACAATAAGATATGTGCAAGTTTAAAGTTAAAATTTCTGTCTGACCACGTGACCTAGTTATCGGTTGGTTTTGTGCCTCATGCACGAGTACAAATAGTTTTGTAAGAGTTTTGCAAGAAGTACACATTCGCCTTCTGTTTCACCACTACTGGTGTTTGATCTGAAGGCCATGCATTGAGAAGCATTAACATAGTTCATGTCTTTCATTTTCGGATTATTTTGGCCTCGCTTGACCCTGTGCTCCGTGGATTCTGAGCCCCCGCACGCTCGATGTAGCCCCCAATGCATCCTCCTCCCAGGTGGGATGCTTAGTGTAATTGGCTGGCCGTCAGGGAATGAGACCTCGGACTGTTACGATTTACTCCGCTGTTTTCCATGATTAAGAAGTTACTTTACAAGAACTTTCTGTTAATCCCCACATGTTCGGGGCTCTGGGGTCGGAACTGGTAAAGTGTCCTGGCCCGGAGCCAGCACCCGAGTCCCCGAACCACCTGCGGCCTAATTGCAGCGGGTGCCCGGCCCTGCGGTCTGCCAGCGACAGCTGCGAGGGTGGCACCTCCCGCGGGGGAGGAGGCCCTTCCGTCAGCGAGGGGTCTCGGTGGAGCTGGGGGTCCCAGCGGCGCCCCGGGAGCTCTTGAAGTACAGCCGACGGCGGGCTTTGTGGGCGTCTTCCACCGCAGCCCCTTCCAGGCGCGTCCTGCGGACAGGAACTATTCGATATCCACCCGTGATAACACCTCCGCTATCCGAGCCTCGTTACAAGCAGCCATCGCCCCGAGGACCATGTAGCTCCAGAGTTGTGTTCGGAGCTGCTTCCAAGCGCACAGTGGGATGTCGGCTTCCTTATGGGGCTTAAAATCAGTGTTATTGTTTAAGAAATAGCCAAAATTCGATACCTAGATAGCGAGGGCAGGAGGTGAGATCTGAAGGAGCTATGGGTTTTTAAATCGGGATTCTGTTTAATGACATGTTCTGGGCACATCCGTCGGCACTCTTCCTTGTGCATGACTGACACCTCCTAATCTTTATTACTTGTGTGTGTTCGTGCCTCAGAGACAGTTGTAGAGAGGAGGGTGCGTGGTAAGCAGTGCTTAACTTGTACCGGTGGTTGCACGGCCCTGGAAATTATTTTTCACAATCCGGTTTTGAAACAGTGGTAAAGCGAGAACGCAGAGATGAAAACGGGTCTGTAAGAGTGAGACGAGGAGACAGAAAGAGTAGAGAGCTGGAAGAAAGAGGCGTACTGTGCAAGACAAGTCAGCCGTGGCAGTACAGCGCCCGCATTCGGTTGCAGGGCGACAGATTCTGTAGAAAGAGTTTGGACCCCTGCACTTTTTCCAAAAGCATGCACTGAAAAGTGGCCGAGCGAGGGTTGGTACGAGTTTAGAAAGGAGGGAGGGAACAAAGGCTGTCACGAGCACATGCGTGTTAACCCCAAGAGGAGACAAAGTACAAGGGGCAATGGAAAGGGCGAAGTGATGTTTTTAAGATGAGTCCTTACAGGACGGTACAGAATGACAAGTAGGTCAGGCGGCGGCAGCGAAGGTCTGGGTGTAATCAGAGCGGAAGGATACAATCCCAGCAGGGCCGACTGAGCAATTTATCCTTCCGATATCAATGACGTGAGCACCTGTGACTCTAGTGATGATCTTTGAACTGGACAGTACAGCGCGGCTTCGACGCTAGTAGTGAACGTCTTACTCTTATAAAAGCACTAGTGATCGAGGAGGAAGCTGTGTCGGACTCTGAGGTTAAAGGAAGCCGGGGCGAAGATCAACGCACCCGCAGAATGACCGACAGGAAGACGGACGGCGCCTCCGGGCACCACTTCAAGCCTGGGGACTTCCTATACCGTGAGTAAACCTATAGTAACTGGGGTTGGGGGTCACAGCATTTTTCCTTGGATAAGTATTCCTCACGCCTGGAAATTCAGCAGTGAGTCAGCCCAAGGTGGGAGTAAGACAGTAATACTCATGGGCATGCTTTGTGTGTGTCGTGCCCCATAGCGAAGTCCAATGGAATTTTCTTCCAGTTATCCCTATTTGAGCGTAGATAGTAGGGATGCTATACTGAAAGTTACAACAGCACATTTCAACGCAATTTTTGGCAATTTAGTTCCACTAAAATAGAAAGAGTCTTTCTCTGGCCCCCCTTTACATCAGCAGGCAGAGAGTCCCGGCGTTTGGTCGGTGGTGTGGACAAATGAGGACTTTCCGCATTTCGTGTCTTTTTTTGCCGGAAGCATAGACAGCAAAAAGGCAAGCCTGGGGTCCAGGGGCCCAGCATGACATCAGATACGGATCTTTTCCTGAGGGAAAAATGCCCGAGTCCCGCGGATGGCTCAGCGAGTTATGCACATTGATTTAAAGTGGGTTGCCTGGTCACTGGGAGCTAGTGTAGGGGGAGCAGGCGTGACGTGGCTCCTCAGTGGAAGATTACGCAGATGTCTGAAGGTTGCTTTTTGGATTCAGCGTAGTATCCAACGTGTTAGTTGGGGTGCTCTGGGCTATCCAGTGGGTGGCGGTAAACATCCATCACAACGCAAATTTTACGACGCACTACCATTACAACGCAGGATTTACAACGCAAGTCATTACAATGACTTGCGCTGGAGGGCGCTGTAGGATAGGGAATAGTTTAATTTACTATCCAAAACCTTCCCTACTATCCACGGGGACTGGAGTTGGAATAGTTAATTAAACTATTCCACTAACCAGCGCCCCCCAACGCAAGTCGTTGCAACGACTTGCGTTGTAAAACCTGCGTTGTAAAGGCATGCGTAGTAAAAGCATGCGTTGTGATGACATACATCAGTGGGTGGCCAAGATGACGGGTACTAGAGTGATGGTAGATGGGACCTTCTGTGGGAACCCGAGGTACGGGAGAGTTTGACACAGACGTCTCATCAGGTGGAAGCATCCCTTGATTGCTTGATTTACTTGTGGGATTATAGACAGATTGGAGTCCAGGATGAGTCATGGCCCCCAGGTGTCTGACTGAAAGATCACGTGTTTAACCATTGCGGGACAGCTGGGTTGATTAGTCTTAGAGGTCGTGTAGAGATTCCAAAGCTTCTCCATCTTCATGGAGAAGTGTAATAGGTTCTGAAGGTCATCTTTAACTAGTTGAAGATCAACCTTGAGGTCTGCCAGCTTATCCTCAATGGAGGGAGGGTTTAAAGAATGGGTGGATGGTCTAGAGGTAGATGGTTAATGAGACCCCTCAAAGGAGGGGAAGGTGTAGGCCTCATAGGCAGGGAGATATGGTGCTAGTGTATGGGGTACTGGAGGCAGAGAGTGGAAGAGGCGAGGGAAGAGGTGTCAGATTAGTTTCATCGATGGGCCTCTTGCTCTGTGGGCAGTTGAAACCCCTGGGTTGGGGAGCACGGTTGATCAGTGGGGCGACCATTGGGGCCAAGGTGATGTAGAGGAAGGGTAGCTAGTAGACCTGAAGTCCCCCACATTGTTGTGGAACACTTTAGGGGTGAACATTGCGTATTAATGATGTGAGTAGCGGTAGAAGGCAAATCCCCTACATTAATAGTAGGGCCGCAATAATGTGTGTATCATCAGCGTAGTTATGGCAGCAGAGATTAAAGGATGAGATGATGTCTGCTGGTGGGCCCCTGCAGAATGTGATGAGAGACCCCTGTCTGAGTCTTCAATATCTCACAGACATTCACTGGTCTTAGGCTCAGTTGGGGCCCCCTGAATACTTGGGGGCCCCTAGCACCACAATGGGCAGGACCTGTGTTACGCACTTGGCTACGGTAGCAGTGGTGAGCCCTTGCCTACACTGCTGCGGATCGGATTAGTTCAGAGAAACACAGGGACAGGGATAAGGTGTTAACTCACAACAGAAAGGGGTAGGAGGATCGAGTCCCACTTTGACCTCCTTCAACAACTATGAAACCACTACATAGAAGAGGGACTGTGTGCATATAGAATGCTGAAAGTCATAGAACTGGGGGAATCACACACGTGTTTTAAAACTGCCCTCACACACAGAAATCTGTGTCATGCTTCATCATAGGGCTGCTAACACACCTCCGCGCAGACGCTGGAGGTGGAGCAATAGGGTCCTAACCCTACCTCCTTAATTTCAGGGGTGGAGGGAAGTAGACCTTGTCGAGTAGCTTACTCTGAACACATAAGGTAGAGCGCCTTGCTCTCCAAAATGAAACTGAGTTCATATAAAATCTAATTTTGAACTAGAGGGGGAGCGAGGACAGCTCCCTATAGTCACACTTTCATCAAGGTGAGCTGCGGCCTCTCCATGTGTCTTTCTCTGCGCTGTGTAGGCTAGTTCAAGTTTAGATTGTATATGAATTCTGTTCCATTTTGGAGAGCAAGGTGCTCTACCTTATGTGTTCAGAGTAAGTTACTCAACAAGGTTTTCTTCACTCCACCCCTGAAATTAAGGGGGGGAGGGTTGGGACCTTTGGGATCATTCAGTAGTGAGTCCTGATGAGTCCTGATGAAAGCCGGGCTATTAGATTTTGCCGGCTGAAACATGTCGACGGTTTTTGCAGAGTGGAGGGGTTGGTGACTCATACTAGGTTTTCCAAACCACCATCCACTGGTCCAGGTGTGACCACTTTTATTCTGGGCAGGGTACCCAGTATTAAAACTGTCAGATGGGACTCCTTGTATACAGTTTTAAATCACAGTTTCTGCACTTATTTTCACTTGGGATCCCCATACTACCTGCCACTTTTGTGTTGTATTGTCTTCCCCCTCCCCATTGCTCCACCTCCAGCGTTGGTCTGCGCGGAGGTGTTTTAGCAGCCTTATGATGAAGCATGACACAGATTTCTGTGTGTGAGGGCAGTTTTAAAACGCGTGTGAGATTCCCCCAGTTCTTTGACTTTCAGCATCCTAGATGCACACAGTCCCTCTTCTATGTAGTGGTTTCACAGGGATAAGGTGAATATCCTGCCTACAAGGTATAACCCACTTCAGGACTGTACCGTGAATTCCTGCCCGGGACACCCTCTGAGTAGCTGTGCGCTCTATAGCACCTGTTATTGGTTGATTGATCGAATTCCAATGTCCAGAAGTCTCTGTAGTATTGCGGGGTTGAACCATCTCGAAGTTCAAGGCAGTTGAAGCAGAAGGGGTCCCCTCCAGTGGAGTGTACGGTTGTGATTTCATTGCACACGCGCACATGCTGGTTTTTGCACCCGCTAACCGGGTTGTATTGGTCAGTCAGTGCAAATGGAATTTTCGCTCCAGCTGGTGCAAATATGTTTTGTGTGCTGTCATTTCAAGGCAGAAGCCGGTAATCTACTGGTCGAGCAATGGAAATACTGGTGCAGAATTGCCCTTTTAAGTCAACATTTTATACTATCGATCCCCCATTGCCTGTGGTTAGACTCTTGTACTTAAATTGTTGCCTTTCATTGCAGACGTTTCCCACTCCTTGGGAAGGGCAGGCGTGTGTAACCAAGATCATTTTCAACAAGGAGACAGAGCAGGAGGAACTGGAAAACGGAGTTTAGGGAGGACTGAAAGGGAGAGAAGAGAAGGCGGAACGAGAAAATATAGACGGAAAGGAGGCACAGAAAGCGAGGAGTGACTGAAGCAAGAGAGTACAATTGAATGAAGGCTGAGAGGGCAAGGAAAGAGGAAGAGATAAGAGCGGGGAAACAAATATAAGAAAATGGAATGAAGAATGAAAGTAGGTTAGGAAGGCAGAGTGAAATGAGAGGAAAGGAGGTAGAAAGCAAAGCCTTGTTATTTCTAAGCTGAATCAACTGCAATCGGCTTTTTATGTTTCGTTCGGAGTTTCAAGTGTAAATAATTTTTGGAAAAAAAACATGCAGTTTAAAATGGTTAAAAATACTGAATTCAATGTACATTTTGAGACACCTCAAGGTATTGTTTTGTTTTCCTCTAGAATTCTGAAATGTTTTTTCTTCTACTTTTTCTAAACAATGTCTTGCTGCAAGTTATTAGCAAGTCCAATATTTTGACACATGCATTATAAAGATGAGACCTAATGATTTTGCCTATGCTTGTCTTATACCGTGCCAAATGCTGTTATACCCCTACCTGCCTTCCTCCTCCCAGTTTCTGTTTTCTTCAGTATTCTGTACACACTCAAAATGTGCCTGAAGCATCTTTTCTTTCCTTAGTCCTAATTCTTTTAATACAAGCAGTTTTAGGTTGGGGGAAGGTATCTTATCTACCAAACCACATTATAACACGTTGCTCTCACTAGTTCTGCTTTTTGGAAACTTTTCAAACTTCGTGAAGTTTTAAAATGAATTTCAGAAATGCTGAGGAAAAATAGAGCTGCTGAGGAAAAACATTCACAAATTCAGTCACCCCTACCTGAAATTGATCTGAACTTTAGAATGAGCAGTTGAGCAAAGTAATCTGATCAGTTGATTTAAATATATCATTTTTTTTCAGTTAATCCAGGGCACAGCCTTAAAGGCTTCTCGTGTCAGCCTCTACACTCTTGTTTTAAGCACACACTCAATGCTCAGCCATCCAAGATGTTGTCTGGCTTCAGTCAGGTGGCCCGAGCCGGATTCCACCTTGGCATTTTCATATGTGATACAGAGAAATATCTACAATTAGATTGAGAAGGAAAAAAAGCCCTGAATATAAATCCGGTATTTGTAAAGCACAAACTTCTGCCCCCTAAGGGTCTCAAGGCGCTGGGAGCCGTCAGGGAGACATACAGCTAGATTCATCAAGCCGAAAACGGCTCGCAAAGGGCCAGATTCTGAGAATCTGGCCCTTTGCGAGTGCAATTTTTGCATTTGGGATTCATCATCCCAAATGCAAAAATCGCTAATTGCGAAATCGCATATTTGCGAGGAATTGCATTTAAGGAATCTCTATTTGAGATTTCTTAAATGCAATTCATCAACCATTTTCAATTTGCGAATTCGCAATTTCTGGCCGCTATTTACCACGAAGTCAGACTTCGTGGTAAATAGCGAAAACTCAGAAAAACGCACTTTAGTGCATTTTTCTGAGTGGTATGTTACACACACACATGTCCTTTGGACATGTGTGTGCGCAACATCTGGCTACATTTGCTTTTCAGGGATGCTACAGGGTGTCCTTTGGACACCCCTGGCACCCTTGAAATCGCATCCTTATTTGCGATTAGCAATTTGCTAATCGCAAATAGGGAAGATGTAGGAATCGCAATATTTTTTGCTATTCCTACATGAATCCCGTTTTGCAAGTCCTTAATAGCGATTCCTTATGAATCGCTATTACAGACTCGCCAAACGGGACTTTGACGAATCTAGCTGTAAGTGAGCTATTGCCCAGAGTTACATGGGGCTGAGCTGCGACCAGGGATCGAACTGCAAGCCTTGCGTTCTTGAGTCAGCCATCTTGGCGACTGCACCACACCTCTTCTCAGTATGTACAACACTGAGACCTCATCACCTTGACTAGTATGGCCCGGGACAGTGAACATCTTGGTAACTTCTCTGGTCGCTACACAGATTGGAGCAAGAGTGGCATAAAGATCTGAAGATCATGAAGTCCAGAAACTATGGGAAATGTAACATATTTATCATTTATTCGCACCTTGACAATATCTGTTGAATGACATCCAAGGTCTCCGAAATGCATTAAAACATATGAAGAGATTTATTGTTCAAAGAATTAAGCTGCATGATTTAGAGGGCAGATTGGCCGGGAGCGCGCTTAACTAAGTGGAGCTTGGGACTAACTCTACCTTCCCTTTGTGGGAAGAAAGGACCAAGGGACAGAGGGGAATTAATCATTAAAGGAAATACAGAATAGTCACATGTTCAGTTTTTGTGTAAGGGACAACGCTGGTGACTCTTGCAGGCCTGGCCTGCCACTTGATGGCTCCAAGATTTAGATTTTTCTCAATTGCAGACTTTATGGGGCTTGCACCTTCCTTCTTTTCTTTATAGAATTGAGCACTGAATCAGTAGTTATTACAATGCCCCAAAGTGCGGTGAGCAGGAAATAAATTCATTCTTTCAAAGGGCAGTATTCAATTCCTACTTGATCTGACAAACGAACATAATGGTTGGCTCCCCATCAATGCAATAGTTCTTGCTGTACACAATTTTGTTTATATTTATTTTTGACTAACTGAGAAACATTGGTTGATGTTGACGCGCCAAATGCCTCCTATAACTGTTGTTTCATTGGAACGACGTAACCGGCATGAGATCACCGGTTGGGCCATAGCCACAATGTTGTGTGATGTAAAAACTGGCACCATTGGCCACATCTTTTGACAACAACATTTTTCCATGGCATTGTGTTTTTAGGTTTCGCCTGGCGATCCGCAGCGCAGGCGAAAACTTTTGTTTACTAGTATGGGGCTTTGTCCCGCCTCTCTGTTCCATTGGCTAGCTTCCTAAATGGAGGCTAGCCATTGGAACAGAGATATGTCCGTCATTGTCCGAGGCGATTCGTGGGCGTTCCGTAGAATTTTTCTCTTTTTGCCCACGTCATGCGGTGGTGGGCGTTTTTTTTTTTTTCGGCATACTTCGTCACACCAGCCGGACGGCCCTCCCTGTGAGGACGCAGACCCGACCCGCTCCCTACTCCGAGCCGACTCCCGGAGGTAAGTTTTTTAATTATGCGACATTCGCTGCGGCTGCATAATCACAGTCAACCTACATCGGGATTACAGCATGTACAGAGCAGCAGCGCATGCCCGCTGCCTCTAGGCGTGACCTATAAACCTAAATAAAAACCCTAGACAAGCAAACATCTTAACTACGGAGAATCAATAATTTCAATATATTGAAAGAATATACAAATTTCAATATTTGACCAATCTGCTTCATGTCAAAGTGAAAGTGTCTAAAATTGCCTCGTCAACTGCATAGCTTTCTATTCTTTTTTCAAGTGTTGTAATGGAAGTCCGTCTTCTATGGCAATGCATTGGCAGTTTCCGCAGCCCCTCTACGCTTCCCATGTCTCACACTTCCGCTTCCGGTCCCTCTGTGGCCTAGCTGGGCCCGGAGCCGGGGGCTTCGGTACCAGTGGTGGCTGCCCCGGAGGATGTCCTCAGAAAGGCTGGCGGCGCACGTTTTCCGCGCTGCTTCGGAGGGCCGTGTGCTGACTCTGGCCACTCTGCTGTTGCACCGGTCGGAACGTGAAAGCCGGGAGCTGCTATCGCAGGTTAGCGCCGGAGGTGGACAATGCAGTACGCCGCTTATCATCGCCGCCAGGAACGGACACAACAAGGTGGTAAGGCTGCTGTTGGAGCACTATCGCGTGGACACACAGCAGAGCGGCACCGTGCGTTTTGATGGGTAAGAAGTAATCTGAGGAACTTGAGAGAAAATGCTGGATCTTGAGTACAGGGGTAAAAATCCAAGTTGGAGTAAGTCTTGCGGAGAAGATTATGGAAGCGAGTCTGCAGGGATGCAGCTCACGTGGCCCCCAGGATGCTCTGTGTGTACGGGAGGATGGGGCGTTGCAGATTTGTGAGGGTAAGGATAGTGTGACTCGAGGTGTGTGAGGGGGGAAGATCTGCAGGCGTGTGTTAGGTGCTCTGTAGGTGTGTGTGTGTGTGCGTACTCCCTAGGTGTATTGGTATATGTACTTTGCAGATGCAAGAAGGGTGCATGGCAGGTGCTGTTTGTTAAGTGGTTGGTGATGCCAGGTGCTATGCCCGTGATAGTGGATGGGCACTCTCTAGGTGGACATTTCATCCTGTGACTCCCAGGTCGTTCTGCAGGTGTGTGAGAGTGGGTGTTGTTTTTAATAATGGTTCTTCACAGGGTTTGAGAGTGGCTCTTTCAGTGTGTTTGGTTTGTGAGGACAGTTGCTATGCAGGTGATTGTGGGCGGGTATTCTCCAGGCACTGAGCTGGTCTTGTGACTCCCAGGGCATTCTGCAGGTGTGTGTGTTGTTTTTGTGTATGAGAACGGTTCTTCATAGGAGTTTGAGAGTGGCTCTTTCAGTGTGTTAAGTTTGTGAGGACAGTTGCTATGCAGGTGATTGTGGGCGGGTATTCTCCAGACAGTGAGCTGGTCTTGTGACTCCCAGGGCATTCTGCAGGTGTGTAAGAGTGGTTGGTGTTTTTGTGTGTGGGAACAGTTCTTCATAGGAGTTTGAGAGTGGCTCTTTCAGTGTGTTAGGTTTGTGACAACCGTTGCTATGCAGGTGATTGTGGGCGGGTATTCTCCGGACAGTGAGCTGGTCTTGTGACTCCCAGGGCATTCTGCAGGTGTGTAAGTGTTGTTGGTGTTTTTGTGTATAAAAACGGTTCATCGCAGGGTTTGAGAGTGGCTCCTTCAGTGTGTAAGGTTGGTGAGTACAGTTGCTATGCAGGTGATTGTGGGCGGTACTCTCCAGGCACTGAGCTGGTCTTGTGTCTCCGGGTCGTTCTGCAGGTGTGTGTGTTGTTTTTGTGTGTAAGAATGGTTCTTCACAGGGTTTGAGAGTGGCTCTTTCAAGGTGCTAGGTTGGTGAGTAGAGTTGCTGTGCAGGTGCACACACACACACACACACACACACACACACACACACACCTACAAAACACACAACATCACTCAGGGAGCTCCTAATTGTCAGCAAACTCTTTAATGACTGCAACTTAAGGCAGGGTTTTTGGTCCTTTGATAAGAAGGTTAGTTATTATTAATCATTTTTACTGTTTGCGAGTGATTAAGCTATTGACATTGTAAATGGCAATGCCATTTATTTATCTGTTTTCAAAACCAACACATAAATAAAAAATGTGTCATTTACACTGCCAATAGCTCTAACTTTTACAAAGGCGAAACCGTTGCATTGTAAATGCTTGTTTACTAATGCAATCAGATCCCCTAAATGCACAATGCAGGAGCAACGCTGGTCAGTTGTTCCAACGAAGATATGGAAGCCACATTTCGCACCGCCATTACCGCAGAAGTTTGCAGCAAGCTTGCCCAGACATAGTACCTACTGATTACTGTGCCTCTTCAATTTATATAAGAAGTGATGGCATAAATATATTTTTTAACTATAGGTACAGAAAGAATTACATGATGACCTTTCTAAAGATACTTCCTGAGGTAAGACTTTGACATTATTATTATTCAAAGTAGTCACGCCATTCAAAATTACCAATATGATTCCAAATGGGTAAGAAGTGTTTCATTACATAGCAGGATGCTACCGTGCTATTTTGTGATGAAGACCCCTCCTGCAAATAATTGAACTGGGGTCGAAATGTCAACAAGGTAGGTTGTTGTCTGGACATTTAATGCACGTTATATGAACCCAAATTTAGCATTCTAATCAGTGTATCAAAGTAATATGTGACCGAGCCAGCATTCCATATGTCTTTAACTGTTCAACTGAGCATTTCTTAAACTCATGTCACCTTTCACTAGAACTGCACCGCCACATAGAGGCCCTAAATGCTTTTCTAATGTTTATGGTAGAAAATCCGATTAGATTGCCTGAGCTCTGCATTTAATTTTGGTGCTATCTTTCTGAGTCATCCAGAGTAGCTCTTTATGATGTATTTTTTTCATGTCTTGTGTAAAACAAATTGGTACTTTTGATTATAAATCCGAGGCAACCATAGTTCTTCCTAACCGCCAATAAATATTTTGTCACAGCTCAGTCGGATTTAAGGCATAGATTAATCAACGTGAAATCGGCTCGCAAAGGGCCAGATTCTGAGAATCTGGCCGTTTGCGAGCGCAATTTTTGCACTTGGGATTCATCATCCCAAATGCAGAAATCGCTATTATAGAATTCGCAAATTTGCGAGGAATTGCATTTAAGGAATCTCTATTTGAGATTCCTTAAATGCAATTCATGAAACATTTAATAATTGCGAATTCGCAATTTTGGGCCGCTATTTACCGCGAAGTCAAACCTCGTGGTAAATAGCGGAAACTTAGAAAAATGCACTTAAGTGCATTTTTCTAAGTCGTATGTTACACACACACATGTCCTTGGGACATGTGTGGGCGTAACACCAGCGTCCAATATCATTTCAGGGGTGCAACAGGGTGTCCTTTGGACACCCCTGCACCCTTGAAATCGCAAACTCAAAATGCGAATCGCTAATAGCGATTCGCACATTGATATGTCTTCCCATTCATTCCTATGGGCCTTTAGGCCCATAGGAATGAATGGGGAGTTATTCCTTATTTGCGATTAGCAATTAGCTAATCGCAAATAAGGAAGATGTAGGAATCGCAAAATAAATTGCGATTTGGACATGAATCCCGTTTTGCGAGTCTGTAATAGCGATTCCTTAATAATCGCTATTACAGACTCGCAAAACGGGACTTTGATGAATCTAGGTGTAAATATTTTGATTCTAGTCGCAGAATTTTCTTTTGAGGTTTTGGTACTTTGACCCGCGTTTAAAGCACAGGGTATATGTCTGCTAATGGTGAATTCTTGCAGCTATGATTTTAGTTGTCTTTTATGACTGCATCATTCTCTTGATTGCTTCAATTTTAGTTTTTACATTTTTTCATCTAAGGGTGACTTACTCATGTCGAACACTTTTTCCCCCTGATTTGCTTTGTCTCCCAAAAACATGAATACGTCAAGAATATAGTAAACTATTTAAACAAAAGTCCAATAACCACATTTTCTTCTCTGTATATTCAGCATAAACAAAGGGACCAATGGAAGTATTGAATCAGAATGTCACTACCATTATTGAGAAACATAAATTGACAAATAATCTGCAATTATTATCAAAGGATGAGTTTATGGTACGCATTTTGAACATTCCCAAATTTAGAGTTGCGAATTCATTTAATCTAGAAACAATAAAACTGACCTAGTTGGACCACATAACGTACAATATGGAATTGACTCACCAGAGGAAGAGAGGCATAGTCATTTCGAGAAGGATGGGCCATTGCATGTTATTGGAATGCATTAACAAATTAGATTTAATTGATATTGGACAAATGGACAACCGAAATCAAGACCATATTCATAATACTAATCATGCCATCAGATGATATTAACAAAATGTTCTCTCAGTTTTTACATAATATCTTGTGTATTTTGTCTAGGTGATTTGTTTATGAACATTCTTACTTATTATGCTCCATTAATATGCCAGTATGGAGAACTCCAGTGCGGGTTTGCCAATCGACAGACACAACACTGTAGTCATTCAAAAAGAATCAATGATGGCTATTTTGAGTTAAACAAAAACCAACACAGTTTGGAAGGAGCCAGTGTTCTTAAATATAGTGGGCCGGATCCTCAAGGAAGTGCCGCAGCGTGGCCCTGCAAGCCCCTTGGCTTTGCCATGCTGCAGCACTTCCGAAGCACAGGAATGCGACATATTTACAAGAATATGTTGCATCTCTGTGTTTCCTCCTGCGCTGACACACAAACTGCAGCCATGCGCTGGCGCAAGCACCCTTGCACCATGGTGCAAGGATACCTGCGTCGTGGGGAGATTGTTTTTGTGCGGGAAGAGGCTCCTTCCTGCACAAAAACAATCACTACAGGCATTTCCTCTTTCAATGCATGCTGTATAATACAGCACGCATTGAAAGAGGAAAAAACGAGGAGAAAGGAAAACATTGCTCCTCATTGCACCTCGCTTCGCCACCTCTAGGGTGGCGTAGCATTCAGACGCATCTCCAGATTTACGATTTCTCGTAAATCTGGAGATGTGTCTTGTTCCATGGGTGTTGCGTGGGAACACCCACAGCAACACCCATGGAACGCCCCTTCAAAGAAAAGTGATGCGTGTGAAGGGGCCGTATTTACAAGGAGAGGAAAAGTCACGTAGGGTGACTTTTCCTGGGTAAACAACCTGTACCGCGAAACTTTTTCCCGCAGTGAATTACAACGCGGTTGTTACAATGACTGTGTTTCAATTCCGCATACCATTACTCCGCAAGTCGGAACAACAACTTGCGGAGGGGGGTAGCAGGTGTTGGATTTAAAATCCATCACCTTCCCTAATGTCCGCACAGTCTGGAGTTGGAATAGTAAATTTTACTATTCCAACATCCAGCGCCCCCCCTCCGCTAGTCGATGTTACGACTTGCGGAGTAATGGTATGCGGAATTACACACGGTTGTTGTAAGGACCGCGTTGTAATTCCCTGCAGGGAAAAATACTGCGTGATAACGAGATATATTCCTTTTCCAGTCCTTGTAAATATGGAGGAGCCTCCTGCGCCACCAGTACGTCACGAAAAGGGACGTACTGGTGGCGAAGGGGGCTTGTAAATCTGCCCCACTGTCAGCAGAGTGTAACAATAGTCCAAAGTGGACATAAAAGAGTAAGAATAAGAGTTTAGGTGCATTTCAAAGTTAGAAACTGACAAATGTTGCAAAGATTGAGGAGGGGAAGCCTCAGAACAGATACACAGTATAAAAGTTCACGGAGAAAGATGGACTCAAGTTGAAAATGTCACCCAGATTACAAGCAAAAGGCAGACAGGGAAACAAGAAGAGGGGAACATGATGGACGATGGTGCAGGAAAGAAAAAAAACAGTTTTTGACAGATTTATGGGAGCTTTGTGAGACGACATCCAGGGTTTAATGGCCAATATACATGTGGAGTTGACATAGTGGATGGGGCCGGGGATGGAAGAGAGGAAAAGGAGGTAAAGATCGGATAATTGTAGGCATATAGATTGTAAGAAATGTTGAAAAAGGCGATGATTCCCAGGAGACAGAGAAGCAGTTTGATCAGATTAAGAGATGCACCATCTAAAAGCCACCATCGACAAGAGTGAATGTTGAGGCTGCAACCTGCGGCAGGACTGATGCTCATTTGTATGCGCCAAGGGCGACGCTGAGCAGGTACTCTCAGGAAAGAAGGCAGTGGTTGTTTGACTCAGATGTTAGGAGGTAGGACAAAACGAGCAACTCGGTACTTGAGAGGACAGCATTGTCATGTGTATATGCCATCAAAAAGTTTAGAACATGTTTTGTGTAATTCACTTTGAGGATTGACCTCAAAACATTCAAATTGATATTTGTGGATACATAAACATAGTGTATCCTCAAGAATATGCAAGTGGATTATACAGTTGCATGGACAATACCCAGAGTTCATAATCAGACCCTGGAGTGTTTTTCAAGATGGCGGCAGGCAGGGCACAAGTCCTAAAAAACAGAAGTGGGCGGACTAACCTAGCTCGGCAGTATGCAAGTGACATAATGGCACGCGACATCACGGCGCGCGACATCACGGCGTACAACATCACACATGGCATTACAGGAATTGACATAATAGAAAGTGGCATCACAAGCCATGACTTTACAGAAAGTGGCATCACAGGACGTGACATCTTATCTTAAGCCCTCATATATATGTTTAGCAGGTCTATCATGTGTACTTTTGAGCACATTGCGAGGATAATAGCAAAGTGCGCTATGGAAGATGATATGTGACTTCTACACCTTGTTATATTAAACACATTCTGTACATTTATTTACAAACATATAATTTATTGCACATGTAATATGCACGTATTTATGTAAAGCACTTTGACGCCCTGCATTGGAATGAATTGGGCTATACAAGAAAAAATAGTGGTACTTAAATTATTTTAACGCCTCCTCAGGTGCAGTAAGCGCTATATAAATGCAATTTGCTTTGTGTAAATACTGGGAAAGACCAACACATCTGACATTCGTACAGTGCATGCACATCTCCTAAACAAGGACTGAACAAAGTGAAAAGCTGCCTCTCTTAAGTATGTGTGAAGTTCTAACAAGGTGTGTGCCTTTGTTTCCTCTCCGCTTCATTTGCATCAGGTGTGAGGCTCCTGACTGATCCCAGCCAAGAGACTTTAACAAAAGGAGACTGGATGACCCCTCAAATTCTGCAGGAGTCGTAAATAAGAAAGACAACAACGTGCAGGCGCTGCTGAAAGTGTACCAGTGTTTGGAAATTACACCGGGACGAGTTCAGCACGTTATTCAGTGGGGCCCAAATTCTTGGCGGGGTGGATGGCATTTACTAGTGAAAAAAGTGGGTGGACACTGTCCACCCACGTGTACCCCTGACTCATGCCCCGATTGCAGGAGACAAGACCAAAAGGGAGTGTTAGAGCGAAGGGGAAGATATGAACAGGAGGGCAGATGTTTCAGGTGAAGGAGGTCACCGTGGTAAAATACGAGTGCCTTGACTCTGCTATGGTGCGTTGGCTCAGAACCAGGAGTAAATAGATGGTACTGGGGCCAGGAAAGAAAGCTATTCCACAAGGAGCACAGATTGAAGGCAGGGCAGACATGAGTTATGCTAGGCTGGGAAATGGGTATTCCACCAGAACTGGTGAGCGTTGCGCATGATAATTGGTGGCCTGTCATTTATTTACATTGCTTTTCTAAAGCGCTGCTTCGCAGCATGGTATTAGAGCGCTGTACAGCAAAACACAGAACTGTATAATGGAAACTATGACCACAGGTGACATCAATCAAAACCGATCTGTAGAAAACCAAAGGGTTACAACTTAAGGAAATAGGTAATAGGTAGAAAGAATACCACTTTAGAGAGGGGATTCTGCTACAGCAGAGCATTTAGTGAAGGGGAAATAGTTCAGTATCAGCCAGAAACATTTGTGGAGGAACATGGGGGAGACAGAGAGCAGTCTAGTTTTATGTTCAAGGTGTCTTGTGAAGAAGAACATCTTGAGCCTTCTAAATGAGAGAATGAGAGGTGCCATTCTCCATACCTTAAAACAGAGGCAAAATACCCATAATCCCATTCCCCAAAGTAGCTCAGTGCACATTTTACCTCTTCAACACCTATTTAGCTAAGCTGTCTTCATCATCAGCGCCTTGACGCCCTTGGGCTAAGTTCGCGCTCTATAAATGTTTTTTTTCATTCATTCATTACTGTTATTGTGCTGGATCGACCCATCTCATGCTCCTTATATATACATTTAGTCAACCAATGGGCATTCAATTACGATTCCATACATTCTCTCCTACAACTCACTTTGCACCTCTCAAAAATTAAATTAGAGGGACACTACTTTCCTCTTTCCTCTCTAGGAAATGTGATCCTCACCATCATGCCCTTGAGACAACTTGTTTCCCTCACTACTTTTGTAGCTTTGGATTTTTACTTTCTTCTCTCTCAAGACATTAGTAATTTTCATCCAGCCCGGGCATGTTTTTTAGGTCTCGCAGAGAGACCTATTGCCACCCATCAACAAAGCTGACTTTTACGATCCGGATTTGTAGAAGTGCACGTGCTCGTGACCGCGCTTCTATCCCCCTGCCTTGCTCTTCCAAGGCTCCCCTTATCATTTGCTTGATGGCCGGGACTCTCTTCAGGCTGCTGATTGGCTGTCCTCAAGGAGGATTCCCAACAGTTCACGAGCTCGTGGACGAGCTTGCCCGATCCTTCCCCCTGCCAGCAGCATTTGGCACATCAAAGGCTTCGTGGCCCCGCCCCCCGCCGTCACTTATTCACGGCCGCAGACCGTGCCTCCCTGTGCGTCACTTATTCACGGCCGCAGGCCGTGCCTCCCTTCTACTTCCCCTGCTCTCTTCCCCCAGTGCTTGTTTGGTAAATGTTCCTCTTGCTCTGGTCCTGAGTTGCGTTTATGCTCCGTCTGCTATGAAGAATGCACGCACTCTGCGCTGCCTGTCATTAGAGATACTTGGAAACATGTCACCGATCATTTCGGTAGATTGCCCTCGATTGAGCCAGCCAGTCCTGCTAAAATAGAGCTATGCGCTCTTTCTATCTGTTCTGGATCTTCCCAAACTCAGACTAGTGACGTTTGCTCTCCAACTAAAACGGATGTGCGTATATTGATCCCTTTACTCTTCAGCGATTACCCTGAATCGCCTTGCAGCCCGTTCTGCTCATAGCTTCTTTTGTGTGCAGATTTTATATAACGCGAACTCGACCCGCAGGTATTGGAGCGCTTCACATGAGCACCAGTTATGTTACACAAGGACACTTTCATTGTGTGGTAGGCACAGGGAGATAAAGTGATTTGATCAGAATCACAGGATGCTGAGCCCACGCCGAGGCTCCAACTCGGTTCCCCAGCAGCATTTGGCACATCAAAGGCTTCGCTGCCCCGCCCCCCGCCGTCACTTATTCACGGCCGCAGGCCTGCCCTCCTCTTGCTGTCTGTAGTTCCTTTCACCCCCGCCGTTGTCCTGCTGTCCGTGGTAACTCTCACTCATTGCTTCTGTTGCATATGTTTAAACTTGCTGTTATATCGGCCCTTGTGTAGCACAAGCAACGGACTCCAACCTCTCATCGTGAAAATTAGTACAGAAGGAAAGATAGCTCAGAAGAGGAACGTTGACAACAGAGAAGTGTCACAGACTCAACTCAGCCGTTCACCCTCATGAGGATGATGAAAGGAGTACCCATAGTTATTTTCATAGCTTTCAAGATATCATGTTTTGATGCCATGCCACATACCACTCACTTGAAATCATTTGCAATTTCTGCCAGGTATTGGAGCGCTTCACATGAGCACCAGTTATGTTACACAAGGACACTTTCATTGTGTGGTAGGCGCAGGGAGATAAAGTGATTTGATCAGAATCACAGGATGCCCGCCCCCCGCCGTCACTTATTCACGGCCGCAGGCCGTGCCTCCCTGTGCGTCACTTATTCACGGCTGCAGGCCGTGCCTTCCTTCTACTTCCCCTGCTCTCTTCCCCAGTGCTTGTTTGGTAAATGTTCCTCTTGCTCTGGTCCTGAGTTGCGTTTATGCTCCGTCTGCTATAAAGAATGCATGCACTCTGCGATGCCTGTCATTAGAGATACTTGGAAACATGTCACCGCTCATTTTGGTAGATTGCCCTCGATTGAGCCAGCCAGCCAGTCCTGC
Organism: Lissotriton helveticus; assembly: GCF_964261635.1. Lineage (NCBI taxonomy): Eukaryota > Metazoa > Chordata > Amphibia > Caudata > Salamandridae > Lissotriton > Lissotriton helveticus. Next base: position 1,643,132,785 of record NC_136065.1, on the reverse strand, counting down.
TAAAATAGAGCTATGCGCTCTTTCTATCTGTTCTGGATCTTCCCAAACTCAGACTAGTGACCTTTGCTCTCCAACTAAAACGGATGTGCGTATATTGATCCCCTTACTCTTCAGCGATTACCCTGAATCGCCTTGCAGCCCGTTCTGCTCATAGCTTCTTTTGTGTGCAGATTTTATATAACGCGAACTCGACCCGCAGGTATTGGAGCGCTTCACATGAGCACCAGCCATCTGTTCCACAGCCTTACTCGGATTTCTCCTCCCCCTCCCCAGCCAGCTTCCCCCAGGCCATGTTCCCTCCCACCTTTCCTCCTCTGTCCCTCTCTTGCATGTAATATATATGAGACAAGTTTGATGCTTTTGTTAATTTTAATTATTTTTTAGCTTTACTGCGCGCAAACACGCTGACTACAACTTCTCTGTCAGTCAGCTGCAAGTTTTTTATTCCACCCCCCCCTCACTCTCGTGGTCCGTGACTCTCATCTGTATTTGTTATTGCATGTAATATATATGAGACAAGTTTGATGCTTTTGTTAATTTTAATTATTTAGCTTTACTGCGCGCAAACACGCCGACTACAGCTTCTCTGTCAGTCAGCTGCACGTTTTTTATTCCATCCCCCCCCCCTCACTCTCATGGGCCGTGACTCGCATTTCTTTGTACATTCTCCCTTCTTGGTGCTCGCCTCAGTTTTTACCAGACACTCTCGCGTCACCCCCTGTCCCCCTGTTTTCCTACGGCCTCTTTCATTCCCTCTTATCCACGATTTTCTTCTCGACCACCACCAGAGCATCACTCAGCACCACCACAGCATTACTCAGCACCACCACAGCATCACTCAGCACCACCACAGCATCACTCAGCACCACTGCAGCATCACTCAGCACCACCGCAGCATCACTCAGCACCACCACAGCATCACTCAGGGCCTCCACAGCATCACCCAGGGCCTCCACAGCATCACTCAGGGCCTCCACAGCATCACTCAGGGCCTCCACAGCATCACTCGGGACCACCACTATCGGCCTCCCTCTATCTATCACCCTCTCTCTATCTATCTATCACACTCACTCTATCTATCGCATCACTCAGCACCACCACAGCATCAATCTGTGCAACCATTCAACAACAACTGCATTGCAAATGCTTGTATTTCATTACATACTGTTGTAAAAAAAGTATTTGCAATGCAATAGGTCTCGCATTTTTTAGAGTTTAAGCTTTTTTCATTGTAAATGACAATGCTTTTAATGTATTTGTTTTATTTGTTTTAAAAACCAACACATAAATAAAATGCATTGTCATTTGCAATGCCATTAGCTGAAAGCCTCGCAAACGCGAGACCTATTGCATTGCAAATGCTTGTTTATATTCCCCCTAAAAGACGAAGAAAGACCTGATGTCTGCATGGAACACATAACTTCCGGCTAAATCCCTGGGCTTTGCGGATTTGTAATGCAAGGATTTAATTGCCCAGCAGAGATTACACGCTGGCTCCGGAATGGCATTATTATTAGTACTGCAGAACTGTGATGGCTTGCCCTGGCAAACGGACCCCTAGTCTGTGTTCAATATATGACTGAGAAAACAGTTACCTACACCTGCTGCATTCGTTTTATGCATCTAAAAGTGAGACATACAACAAACTCTTTTCAAAGAGTTGCCAATCAATAGCAGATTAGATTGCTCAGTGCATCTGCAGCCAAAACCAGAATGTAGCCCGGAGGATCCAGGTTCACCTTCTAACAAGACACCTAGATAAATCTTTTGTCCTTCAAAGGTCAATAAGGTGAGTAGCATTTCGTTCTTTCATAGAAACAACTGTTATTAATAGTGCCATGAAGCCACAAGGCTGTGGGAGCAGGCAGGTTGAAAAACAAGCATTTGCAATGCAATTGGTCTCACCTTTGGGATCTCATATGTATTTAGCTATGCAGCACATTAGCCTGGGTGCTGAAACATTTACTGTTCTTTCACATGGGGGGAAAGTAAGCACCAAACTGCGTGACACGCTAGGTATGGGAACACATGGAAAGAAATATTGCCTTTCAGCGGGAAATGGTATAGTCCAAAGCTCTGTTTTTTTTAAAAATCTTTTTATTTCAAGAACCACTCCATTACAATGCACATCAGTTTACGTCGGAGGATCATTGGCAGTATGTACAATACAATGAATTAAAACCCCCCTCAGCAGTAACAAATACGGCTTATGTCCATGAATCAAACTCCTACAGAACCAATATGCAGTACCTAGGCACCTAACATACCCCCAACTAAACCCTCCCCACCCCCTTGTATCCACTCTTGGCCCTACACTCCCCCCTCCCCCCACCCCTCGAATGTCACTTGTTTTCCTCAATTGAGATTGATTGCGCTCCAAATGCACAAGGCAGTCCACATCATTGTCCCAACTACTCAGACAGAAAGAAACAAGAAAGGGTCATTGGCAAACATCCCCTCACCCCACCGCCAAAGCTCTGTTTTTAATATAAAATCAGGGCCTTCAGTGGTCATATCACTGAAATTACAAGATTTGAAAAAACATTATTGTCCACGGGTGCTGGTGGAAGACAATTTCAATCGACTGGAATCTAGAGAATGCTAAAGTGATTATAGTATTTTACTGATCTCTGCTGGTCGTTTTCTATCAAGAAAGTTCAATAGCAGCAGTTGCCAGAAAAAAAAAAAAGTCACTCAGCAGAAAGCAATAGTGGTATTTTAGTGACCACTACTGGTCGTTTTCTATCAAGACAGTTAAACTGAGGCAGTTGAACAGAAAAAAAAGTCCCTAAGCAGAAGCAGACAAGTCCTAGGGCTGATCTCCAGAGCTCACAAAGTACAAACACATATAAGTATATACTAAAAAATATACAAGAGGTTTAGAATGCTCGACCTAAAAAGAGGAATATCTTGAACATGCCTTCCACGTGAGAATGGCACATTAATACAATATATTAAAAAAGTAAACACCCGTAGTGCTAGATACACTTCTATGGTTTCTGATCATGTATATGTTGGTAGGATTCAACAGAAAATGCTACGACAAGTTAATATTCAGTAGACTGGTACTGCCTGCCCTTGCTCATAGGATGGCATGGTAGGACAGAATGAAATTTAAGGGTGGTATCCAGAAAACGTATGAGATATCATGAAAAATAAGGATGGTATCCAGAAAATGTAGGATGATCATAGCTTGTAGAGGCTCCTTTGTTAAGGCAGCATGAACCACATGTACTGCCAGCTACTACTATGACAGGAACTTGATACAGTACTTGTGCTGACACAGCTGCCAAATCACAACTTTTACACTTAACGCTTATATCAACCGATTGCATGTTGTTTGGTATTTGTGAAAAATAAAATACAACTATTAGAAGAAGAGATTCTGTAATATTAGCCTGTTCAATAGGTAACTGACAAACACTTGCCATACAATGTGTAACTAAGAACTTTAGATGTGCATGTTTGTCATGCACACGAGGTACTGGCTACAAACAGTGGAGCACATTTCTGGCAAAGGAGTTAGCAGACCCTCCTAAAGTAAAGGGATTCAATTCAACTACTTGCTGAAGGTACCAGGCATGGTAGCATGTCTCCATCCTTAGAAAAAAAGTACAATAATACAATGCTGCACTTAGAGGGTATGGGGTGGACCTGTGTGCCAGCATTTGCTAAATGTGCCATAATTTTACTCTAACGTTACTGGCTGTCTCTCTAAGAGTTCATCTCGTTGGATCCTATGAACTGTGCCTGTTTGGCTGGCCTTTAGGGTGAATGCGATGCCAGAATGATGTCTGGGTAAAACATCATACTTTCAGCTCTTGGTACTGCGCCCTCTGCATGGGCGTCGATGAACTGTCGCGCTTTGTCAGGGGTGTTAGAAAGGTTGACAGGTATACTTGAGACGATGTGCATTAAACGTATCTTGTTTGCATTTGCCTCGGAGGCTGAATAACTACAGTACTGTGTGACAGTTTGCAGAAGGAGGGGTGCTATACCTGTCCTGCCAGCCTTTGACGCCACTGCAGCAGCCAGTGCCCCCTGGCCCTCGAGGCCCAGGGGCGCTCTTGTTCTGCAGCCCCAGAACCTCCAGCTTGTTCTCAGTGTCGCAGACCCTGACCGGGGTGGTCTCCCCCTGCATGGCGACTCCGTGGACGCTGGCCACACTACAACCCCACCCCTGGGAGCTACAGCCTCCCGTGGTCCTCTCCCTGCGTTCTCTTCCTCGTCCTCTTCATTCTCAGGACCTCTACAGTACAGCAGCTCAGAGAAGTGTCTCGGAGTGAGGATAACGCCTCCTTTCCAAAGTCCGCCCTGGCTTGGCGAACCCTACACCTGCCTCCTAGGGAGAAACAGGGAAAGCAGGAGGCGGGACAAGTAATGAAAACCATAGCCACTATGCTTCCGGAGCCCTGCAGAACAGAGGCTGGGATACCCTTCTGAATTCAAAATAGCGCCATTTTGGTTAAGGAGCAATACATGAACAATAGAAACAAAAAATGCTAGAACATCTAAGTTCAACAAAAACATCAGAAACCAAACTTGAAAAACACATTCTTTAAGAGTAAAATACTGAAAATAACAGAAAAAGCAAACTGTAATGGAAGATAAGAATGCGAAAAAGTGAGTGTGCGCATTTCTTAATATACTTATTTTATTTCTATCTTAAATAAATCTCCTACATTTTGTAAAAAAATATATGATTTCAAAGTGACATACTTTATTACAAATCTAATGCGTATAATGACGTACATCTATTGTTATTCCCATGTTAAAAGTCCCAAAAACATCACACGGTCTCCATTTAAAGAAGGATGCTTTTTAGTATTCACTGGGGACTGATTCGCACAGCAGGAATATTTACTGACAATCCTTCTAAAAAAACAGCCAGAAGGCGACAGCCTTCACTAAAACAACACACGGGGGTACTAGTGGTCTGGAAAGGGTTAACAAGACTAATGCTTACTCAAGAAATGTTCGAAAAACTTATGTGCGTGTGAGAAGACTACACAAGAACAAGAACAAGAACAAGAAACTTTATTAAGAGGGCCACCAAGTTGGCAAAATTAAAAGCAGAGTATGGATAGCATTACAAACAAATATTACTACCTGATGGTCGATGTACTGGTCACTTGGTGGCCCTCTTAATAAAGTTTCTTGTTCGGCACCTTGATAGGCAATTTTAACATCACATCACCGCCATACACTTGTTTTGAGCACTGCAACACTTTTTTCACAGCCCCCTACCACAACATCTCTTTGGCTGCTCATCACTGGTGGATCCGCAACCAGTAGTTCCCTTGCAATCCCTGAAAGCAAGGTACCTGGTGGATACCAGTTCACCCAGTAGTCTTCTCACACGCACATAACTTTTTTGAACATTTCTTGAGTAAGCATTAGTCTTGTTAACCCTTTCCAGACCACTAGTACCCCCGTGTGTTGTTTTAGTAGCTAGACTAGGGGATAGGGTGCTTGTAGGTCTTTAAACTTTCTTCCCCATTTATGTTTTTGACAGCCTTCAGTAAGCAAAAGGCCACTCACTCCGACAAGGGTTTGCTTACTGTAGAGATGAATAATGACAAAAACAAGCGCAAAAACCACTGAGTTACTTATTTCAACACAACCACTGTGCACTCTAACCTCTCACAATGACTATACACTGAACACTTTCACCCCCCGGTATTTAACATGGAGGGAACCCACTGTATGTGAATGCAGTATTTACTAAACAGTGGTAACAGCGCGCACCAGCAGCACGTCATCTTTTGACGCCTCACGCTTCTTGGATCTGCTCTACAGCAACAGCCATGCAACATAACTCCTGAGGGAGGTCTTGGAAAGTGAAAGCAATAACAGCGAACTGACTGTAAACAAAGCACGTCGTCCTGCCTTAAGTAGGACAAACTCAAAATACAGTGCTTACCGTGTAACAACAAAGTAAAGGTGCCAGTAGCCATGGGAGGATACAAATGACGACATGACTGTACTAAGGAAGGACTAACAAGCCTATTAACAAATCCGAAGGCAGCATTTTGAAAGGACAAACGCAAGAGCCAATCAAAAATAAGGTCAGGGACTGGGCGAAGCTTCTCTCTGTACTGAACCACCACAGCTCTCCGCAGAGCAGCGCTTGCGCGCTGGCTCAGGCTCGACCTAACAAGTTCTAATTCTTATATTAGCACAGGTATGAGACGTGTGCTGCTTCAGAAACATTCAACCAATGGTCCAGTACAGCTACAATCTGCAGGGGCCACTGTGGCGTCTATCTCTCCTCTGACCTATTAGGTACTATGAGACCTATAACGAGGATATTATTTTCAATTTAATTAAAAAAGACTTGTTTTTCACATAGCACTCCATACCACACAGGTATTTCTAGGAACTGTAAATAACAGGTGTTACTGTTAGCTGATTTAGTGGTACTCAATCTGCTGACCTTGGAAGGATGGAGGTAGTAGTTGACCTTGCTGATGTTTGATATTGTGGAAAACAGATCACCGCATGTTTCAGAAGACAGCCTTGAAATCACCCAGCCATCTTGCTTACTATAGTTGACATTACCCTCACAGAGGGCCCTTTTAGGATTAGTAAAGTTCTGTGGTGTGTGTTCAGCATTATGCTTTGTCTGCTCTGCAGAAAAGTTTGAGAGGATGGCATGTCTGAAACCTTTAGATACCCAGTGGGCTTAAGAACAGTTTGCCAGAAATGCAAACATTGCAAGTTGCTTACAGAATGTTTTTGGGTGTGGAGAAACTAAACATATATGTCATTAGCTCCTATAAGCAAGCACAGCTAGTGCCTTGAGGCCCTTATTAGAAGTAGGCAGGCATTTCCAGCCGGGAGGAACCAATAATTAGGGGATCGGAATTTACCCAGGGCGCAATTTCTGTGGGAATCAGAGGTTCATAAGGGATCATTACACATCAAGTTCCACAGGTTATAACCTGAATGTAGCTCTTTTCCAAAACACATTTTGCCATATTTTCCTGGTGAAATATATGAGTCAAGAAAAACCGGGAGTGCAGTTTTCCCTCACCGCCCCCTACTCCTGAATTGATTCGGGTGAAATTTCTGTTTCTGCACAATTGGGATTTCCTCAAAAGTCTGTAGCTAGGCTAAAAATGGAAGAAACAACCACACATTTTAAGCCACCTATTGCCGACCCTCAATATCCAAGCCTTAGGTGGAGGTTAAAGTTTAATTGCACTGTCCTTTGTGTTTGATGATCACCTCTCTTTTTTAGGAGGGGGTATTTTGACAACTAAAGTATATTGTATTCATAAGAAACAGACAATTCCATATTAACAAATACATTTGACTCCTACCTTGTGTTCTTACTGGGTAGGGTCTACTATCTTTCAGCACTCAGGACATGGACAGACAACAAACAGGGCGGGTTTGGTTGCCCTTAGGTATGTGTCTTCAACTTTCTTCCCTCCCATCATACAAAACCTTGCCATGTGTCTTTAAAGGCATGTAGGTCCGTTGCTTGGTGTCGATGGCCCACACCCTTGCAACTTAGGGTATCCATGCAGGTTTGATGCCGTACAGAGGCATCAGCTGCAGCGAACTACCGTCCGCCAGTCGAGGTGAAGACTGCCTCTCCCGCAATGGCGTCTCTTTGAAAATGGACGTGCCGCTGCTCAGGCTTGGCGGTCCACCTTGATATGCCACTCGAAGACCGCACCTCTTACCGATCGGTTTAATCAACTCCACGGGCCACTGGCTAATCTTGAGGCAGATTAATCGCAAAGTTTTGTGAGGAATACATTAATGTCTTACACCATTTCTCCTCCTTCCTTGCACTGTTCTTTGGGGATTAGGGGGTTAATAGCACATCGTGGGAGGCCTGCATCTGTTTGGGGGGTTTGGCAGGGGGTGGGGGAGAAGTGTTTCTGGGAAATTCTCATTACAGGTGAAATGGAAACACTGCAGTTGTAGGCAGTGCACACCCCAAGAATTACTGTGCAGGATAAAAGGCTGGGACGGTGCCTGCAGCCCGGCTCTGATTGCATTTATAACGGCAGAGCACAGGCGCGCCAAAGCCGGCCGAAAATGGATCAGCTGAGCGGGGAGGCAGAAATGGCTCCCCTATTCTAGCTGACCAGTAGTTACCTCTAAACAAGTGAAAGCCCTGGAGAGGGAGGGGCACGGAGTGGCACCTATGTGGTAGGGGCATAGAGGGAAAACCTCCCACCTCCCACCCCACATCCTCAAAAAGCGACAGCCACAGAAACGGAAAAAAAATATTTGCAATGCGATAGGTTTCGCATTTACATACAAGACCTATTGCATTTCAAAGAAGTGTCAGCCATTATCCCGGCTGCTTCAAAAATGGGAAAGCGGTCATGGTGAGCTGAACGTAAGGAAAGTACGTCATGCCTGCAGCAAGAGAAACTCAATAAAGAAAATAGTGCTTACACACTTAAAAACACGTACCGTGTAACAACCAAAGTAAAGGGGCGAGTCGCCATGGGAGGTTACAGATGAAGACAAGGCGGTAGGAAGGAGGGACTAACAAGCCTCTTTACCAATCAGACGCCAGCATTTAGGAAGGTCACTGACACAAGCCAATGATAAACATCGACAGAGAGTGGGCAGAGCTTCTCTTCCATACTCCACTAAAGCACTCTCACTGAGCAGCGCATGCGCGCTGACTCAGGCTTGACCTAAAAGAAATGTAACTCTTTATTTGCTGTTTTAAATCTAATAGAATTTAATTGGTTTAATGTTTAATATAAATTCCTTGTAGTTGGCGATATATTTGTGTATGTTGTTTCGTCGTGTTTCATTGGTTTTAATGTGTTATCAACATTGTGCATGTCAGTATTTTTGTACTAGATTTTTTTTACCGTAGAAGCTTCAGGCAAACATAACTCTTGGCTTTGTATTTAAAAGGAAAGCTTGCATTAAGAACAAAAATGTACTACTCAGTAGATCAAGAAGTAAATTGTCTATTGGAGAAAAGCCTACACCATTGTATCTGTAGGGCATACAATCAAGAACTGCGAGCACTCCAAAATAAATCAATGTTGACTTCCGTTGTGCTTTTTCTTCAACAGCCTTTATTCCCCTCAAAAGCATCTTTCAATTCTCTGCCAACACGTGTTTCATCTTTGCTGCAGGATTGGCGGCAGACTTCATCATGGCTAGTCTGGTCTGGTGTCAATATGAGGCTGTGTCTATTATCCAAATCTTCAACTATATGGTATTTTATAACTTCAGCGTCTGCAGCGTGTGTATTTGCAAGGTCCCTCGTCTATAATCAAATGTCCAGTCACTAGGAAGAGTGCTTCTAGCATGCTCTTCCCTTGTGGAGTACTGCAGGGTTCACACTGCAGGCACTAGCGCTGAAGGAATAAGACACCAAATATTTGAAGATTTAAAGAAAGGAGGTACTGGCTTGGCAGTTTGGGCTGGACTGTTCCCATGAGGAGCAGGGTGAAGACTGATTTGCATACGGCTGGGTCCAAACTAGGGTGGCATGATAAACAAAAGAACCATGGATGTAACCCAGATCTGTGACTTGGGGTGACTGTTTGATTTCTTCAGCATTCCGTCCATCATTTCTTTAAGCGGCACCTAGGATCTGTGAGGCGCTGATTCACTCCCACTACTTCAACGCCAGTGTGGTCTCCCTCTGCCTGCATGTCACTACCATTTGGCACTTTGAGTGGGAAGGAGGAGGAGAGCAACAGCATAAACAGTCAACAAAGCTTGTTGTGTGCGGGATCTTGGCAGTGCATTCCTAACAGGCAAAATGATATTGCAGAAAACTGGGATTTAAGACCCCCCAGCATAAAAAGTCTTTGCAGCCAAGCCTCAAAAAGGAAGAACAGAAGTTGAAAAGGGAACCAGATTGTTTTTTCTTTCAATGTTAAAAGTTTTTGAAGTGTTTGAGGTTTACACATCACACAATGCATACTCACAGGGTTACCAGATTACTCCATATCACAGGAGAATAGATGCCCTGACCTGTGTTGTAAACTGGTGGTTTAATTAGTTTAGTTAGATCGATTTCATTATTTATGCAACGAGTATGCAACAATGAAACATTTTTGTCATTAATTAGCAGAGTCAACATTTACTTATTTATTTATTTGTAATTGTAATAGCACGCTATGTTAGGCTAACATTCAATAAAGAGGACAATAAGCAGATTGAGTGGTTGTAAATGGTATGTATTAGTTACGTATGTGAGCAACAACTGCAAGCATAACCAAATATCCAAATACAGTACAGCAGAAAGTGTGTACAACAGACCTGTATAGTTAGGACGATATCTCCCCACTTGAGGAGTAAAAACTAGAATATTTACACTGTTTTGTTACTGCTTGTAATATTTAACATCCTCCCCCTTCACGTTTCATGAAGTTGTTTTAACTTTCTATAGTGTTATATGAGTGTTTATTCCACTGCTGGACTAGATTGAAGCTAGCCCTGCAAAGCATTTCATCAAGATGGTAGGAAATTGTGGAGCACCAAAATTATAATTTATTGTTGACATCCTTACCTAACAATCCTTACCTAACATTTTCCGTTCGGATCTTGTAGAGACAGTAAACTATTATGTGCCACTTTGATTAAGTTAGAAGGCGTTCTTCTGGAGGCAGCAGTCAGGGTCCATTTCTAAAGCACAGAACATCCTCTCTTCATCAATGGTCATTCTTAATCCTCATATTTGTTCATCTCTCCCCGCAGATAAACCCACCAATGCTTCCTTTGAGCTGGGGAATGGAACCACGGTTAATGAGTTTATCTTGCTTGGCTTTCCCATGAGCCGAAACCATCAGATCCTGGTCTTCTTGGGCCTGCTGATCGTCTACATTACAATTTTGGCAGGCAATACAGTGATCATCTCCATCTCATTGTTGGACAGGCGCCTCCACACCCCAATGTACTTCTTCCTGGGCAATCTGGCTCTGCTAGATATCTGCTTCACCACCGCTATTGTGCCCAAAATCCTGATCAACCTGGTAACCAATGGGCAGACTATTTCCCACGTTGGCTGCCTGGCCCAGTCTTACTTCTACTTTCTCCTAGGGACCACTGAATTCCTGATCCTTGCTGTCATGTCATTTGATCGCTATGTAGCCATTTGCCACCCCTTGCGGTACAACACTATTATGAACAACCTCATTTGCTGTCTTCTGGTACTTGGCTCTTGGGCAGGGGGGTTCCTGGACACAATTGTGCAGACGGTACTGACATTCCAGCTCTCCTTCTGTGGCCCCAATGTAATAAACCGCTACTTCTGTGATGTAGAGCCTCTGCTGAAGCTGGCCTGCTCGGACACCAGCCTCATTGTGTTCCTGGACTTCGTCCTGGCTTCCACACTGGTGCTCGGCTCGCTGCTGCTGTCCATGGTTTCATACATCTGCATCGTGGTCGCCATAGTCAAGATGCCCTCGGCCAAGGGACGCTGGAAGGCCTTCTCCACCTGCGCATCCCACATGACGGTGGTTTTCATCGTCTATGGAAGCTGCATCTTCATGTGCGCCCGCCCCACACAAAGCTCCTCCTTGGACTCCAGCAAGATAGTGTCGGTGGCCAACAGCATCCTCACGCCGCTGCTGAACCCCTTCATTTATAGCCTCAGGAACAAGGTCATGAAGGATGCCCTGTGGAAAGCCCTCGGCCGGGGCCAGTCTTCCTGGAAGAAAGAAACACCTGGAATTTCTCAGTGAGAGAGAAAAGATGACCATGTTATACCCATTTCACCTTCATCAACTATGACTGCAGCAGAACATGTCATACTTGGTGCCCGCTTTGCCAGTTGTGTTGGCTGGTTCAGGCAGCCAGCATTCCAAATTGTGGTGCTCATAGACAATCAGCTAAACTGGAACCCACCATGTCATACCACTAAATGCAAAGCTACATGGCTGCCTGTCTACATACAAAGCAGAGTTAGGCCAGTCACCTTTGTTCTGTACAAGGCACTAATCCACCCCAAACGCAGTAGACTATGGAGAAACATTGTGTGCCTTTTACACAAAAAATATTTTTTGAGAATGAGGAATGTAAAGAAGATGTACCACCATATAATTAAAAAGCTTGTGTAATTTGAGTTATAAGGAAAGGTTATATCAGCTGGGCTGTTTTTCTTAGAACACACGAAAGTGAGAAGGATATAAGATGTGGGCTGGACCCTAGAGGGAGCTATACAGAAGTAGCATAAAAGCGTAAGGAGCTCCAAGCATGGGGTAGTCAATGAAGGATAACTTGACTTATCTATCCAGCATGTTCCTTGCAGGCCCCTCCCAGTGAACCATCTGAGCCGGCACTCTAACCACTTGGGGCATATTTATCATTTTATCACGCAGCGCGGAAAGTCACCTTGCTGCGCTGCGTGGTACGGAAAGGGCAGGAATACGCCATACTTAACATCGTACAGTACATTCCTGCCTTTCCCCAGCGCTGGCAGGCACGCTTGCATTATTTTGTAAGGGTGACTGCGTTGTTAGCAGGATTGTTTTTGTGCAGGAAGAAGCACCTTCCTGAACAAAAACAATTTCTTGAGGCATTTTCCTTTTTCTGTGTGTACTGCCGAATGCATAACACATAGACAGAGAAAGTAACAAGGAGAAATAAACATAGTTATCCTTGTTATGCCTCACCTGGGGAGGAGTAGCAATTTGGGCACATTCCCTGGTCTACCACTTATGGTTAATCTAGAAATGCCTCAAAAGCCATGGGTGTTGCATAAGCACACCCATGCAGCGCCCATGGAACGCCTCCCTGGGGTAGAGTAATGCAACGCAGCGATTTGCACTGCGTTGTGCTGCTCTGGATTTATCAAGCCACTCAGGGCCACGCAAGGGGGCCTTGCATGGTTTGATAAATCCCATCTCAAGTGTTGCCTGGCTTTTGCACCTTATTGTGTGGTGCAAAAGCGATGCAACCGTTAATAAATATGGCCCTTAGACTTTGGCAAACAAGATCCGCCCTCCTCATTAAGAGACTGGTGGACCATCAGCTTTCTTTCAGCAAAGTCCTCATTGATGCCATCAACAGAAAGCTTTCTCTGACAGCCCATGTGTCGTGTATTGGGTTTTGCACGCAGCAAGGACTATGGAATCACATTAAGGAGTATTTTGTTATTTCGGTGGTCCCTACTAATTACATGGTAGGCCTTCTCGTATGGAGCTTCCTTGCACACATCTTTCCTCAATACGTTGCTGCTTTCCAGTCCCCTTTGTCCATGTTGTGTCCTTCATTCTACCTCAGATAATGTGCAGTCAGCTTGAGTGGCTTTCTGACTAATATCCAGTGACAGTAAGGGTTGGGCTGCATGACTCATTACAAACTTCAGGTATTCTTCCGCGGGTGCTGGCATGCTTTGCTTACAGTTAGTGGGTGGCGAGATGTAGTCTGATGGCTTGTTGTCTTTCCAGGTGTGTGTCGATTGGGCCATCTTGGGCTGTTGGAGATAGCTTGGGCCGACTTGTATATTAGGTTGGAAAGGTGAGTGGTTGTAGTATGAGCCATGAAATGTTACTTGTGTATGCCACCATAGGAAGCCATTATCAATACCATTGGATTGAAACCTGCTTATTGACTGCTGTGAGTTAAAAGCATGAAGTGATGCCAGGGTGGATACTGGTCCTCCGTCTGCCCATGGTCTCCATCGAAAGAAGATGGTGGTGAAAGACTGCCCTATCCTCTGCCTTAGCCTTCATTCCCCAGGTCTCTGTAGATTGAAGGGAGGTGTGTGAATTGTGGTTGATGCTCTTGCACCACTAACCACCATCCCTCCCGCCTCTTGTCTGTGAGTATAAACCCATGGCTGATATTGACTCTTACTCTGGGCTGGCAGCGGCTCAGATATAATTTTTTATTTACTTTAAGTTCCTGGGGTTTATGAGGCAGACGTTGGGAGTGGGTAGCATGGATCCATGTATACTTTTTCATATTCATTATGGGAAGGGTGGATGGATAGCTAAAGGATGGCAGAACACCAGGCACAAATAATAAAATTGTAAAAATTGCAGATGGTATAACTATAAATGACCCCATTGTTTTCCACCTTAGGAATATGGCTTGGAACCCCCATGTATTGTCTGGTAGTAATCGTCAATACCTTGAAAGAGCGATATAAAGGCTTGTTTTTCAAGTATATGTGTGCCAGGCTAGCACAGTGTGCCTTATTAGATGATGAGATACATTATTTCTAGATACACAATGATTTTAACAGCCTTGGAAGAAAGACAGATGGCAAGTCTCAGGGGGTGATGAGGATACATTTGGAGCAGGGCTGCTGCACTTAGTATTCCCAGTGGCAGGTGGTGGTAGCACAATTAAGAGTATCTAGCTGCAGGAGTCAGGCACTGAGTGACACAGAAGAAACAGCTCTTAAATTAAAGACAGAGCTAATCTCGGAATCGCAAAAAGGAATACAGGCCTGCGGCAGATGATGGCGTTAGCAATCTCAAAAGCAGCTTCATGGGGCTAAAGGTTGGAAAAACCTCAGCCAAACTATATCATTCTTCAGTCATTTGGTTTATAATTTAACATTAGAAACACTAGTTAGGGGAAGGGCAGGATCCCAAATCTGAACGTAGTGTGATCAGTTGAAAACTGATGACATCCCTTAGGGCACTCTCTTGGGTGGTGAAATCCTCCTCTATAGTTCAAAAAACAAACTTGGATAGATTTGAAATATTTATTATCTTCTTGTAAGGTATAATCACATTGTGTCCAAAGATCAATAAAGTTTTTGTTGAAGACACATTTTTAAATCCATTTCATGCATAATTCAATCCGCTCCAATGCATTTCGGGCCATGCCCTTCGTCGGGGAGCATCTAAACAAAAAAACGACATATAATATTCTAAATATGATACCACATATGAAAACATAACATTTAATTTCTAATCAACGGTATAACCTTAACCTCTCAGATGAGAATTGATGAACAATTGCTAAGTAAACAATTTTTAAATAAACAATATTATAAATTGGGGTGATAGTCGGATGTAATGTCATAATTCAAAAATGTAAATAATTCACGTTGTCAAATATCACGCAGTCAACTGGAGTAAGTGAACAAGTTGTGACATATCATACCTTTATGGTAGTTCATCAATGGTATGTTGACCCGTGTTCAGAGTCGCGAGGTGCATAAAGTTAAAAAAAACACGTAGTGCATAAAATTAAGAAACACGCTATGGTGCGTTTGAGTTGCGGTAATTTATTTATTTATTTATTTATTTTTTGCATTTGTAATGCGCACAGATACCCACAAAGGGTTTCCCGGCGCCAGGGCTCAAAGATCAAACCACAAAAAGCAACAGCTGTCAATAACCACAAATTACTTGTTAAACAGCCACGTTTTGACATTTTTTTTAAAACTGGCAAAATTGTCATCTTTGCGAAGGGCTAGAGGGAGGGAGTTCCAAAGAACTGGTCCCATATGGGAGAAAGATTTCCCCCCCATTCGGGCCAGTTTAAATCTAGGGACCACGAAAGTTGCTCCACTGAGAGAACGGAGATTTCGTACAGGGACATGGGGCCTAACCAATTTTTGCAGATATTTAGGGGCAGTTCCTGCTCTGATCTTAAACATATAAGTCAAGGCTTTAAACCTGACCCTATTCTCCACCTTCAACCAATGAAGATCTCTGAGGTGCTTCGAGATCCTCGCTGTCCTTGGGATCTTACATAGCAGCCTGGCTGCGGAGTTCTGGACAAGCTGTAGCCGTCTGATTACTGCCAAATTGGAACCCAGGTATAAGATGTTACCGTAGTCAAGCCTAGATGTAATTAGTGCATTGACTACGGTCTTCTGGGTATCCACGGGCAGCATCCAGATAATCTTCCGCAACCATTTGAGGATCGTGAAGCAAGTCCCAGCCACTTTGTTGGCCTGCTGCCTCATCGACAAAGAGTCATCGATGCACACCCCTAGGTTTCTAACCTGGGTTGCTGGTGTAGGGAATGTGCCTAGAGAGGGCGGCCAATGAAAGTCCTGCCACAGATCACGCTTTTTCCCTAGGAGAAGAATCCCCGTCTTCTCCCCGTTTAGCTTCAGCTGGTTAGCTGACATCCAGCTGAAGACTTCCAGAAGACCTAATTTCAGTACAGACGGGGATGAAGACTCTGAGTTGGTAAGGGAAAAAATGATCTGCGAATCGTCCGCATAGGTCATGAGTTCAAGACCTACCCGTTCTGCTAAGTCAGCAAGGGGCGGAGATAGAGGTTGAAGAACAACGGACTTAAAATTGAGCCCTGAGGCACGCCATGGGGTGACAGAAAGACATCCGACTGGGCCTGTGAGGACGAGATTTGAAACGTCCGGCTGCTCAAATATGATCTAATCCAGTCCAGCGCAGTGCCTCCGACACCATCCCCACTCAGCCTGGCAAGCAGTCTGTTGTGAGAGATGGTGTCGAAGGCTGCGCTCAGGTCGAGCAGGACAAGAGCAACTGTTTGCCCATCGTCCAAGAGCCCTCTGATCTTTTCCGTAACTCCCAGGAGGGCAGATTCGGTGGAATGGCCTGCCCTGAAACCCGACTGGGTAAAATGGAGTAAGTTGTTTTTCTCCGTGTACGATGACAGTACACTGTGGATGTGCTTCTCTAGAATTTTAGAGAAGGCAGGCAGCAGGGATATCGGACGGTAGTTTGCCAATACCTCTGGGTCAGCAGATGGTTTCTTCAACAGAGGGCTGACCATGGCATGCTTCCAGGACGCCGGGACGGATGCCAGGCGAATAGAGGAATTAAGTGTCTCGGCAATAATCCCCAGAGCGGCATCATCCAATTGGCTCAGAATGTTAATTGGCAGAGGGTCACATGGAGAGCCCGATTTGATGGAGGTAGCAAAAGATCTTAGTGTATCCAAGGTAATATATGGCCAGCAGTCAAGTCGACTTCCTCCAAGACTTTGTGGGGGAAAAACTTCCTCGTCCTCTTTCTCCAAAGAATTAATATTAACAAGAATTGTTTCGATCTTTTCCACAAAATACGTGGCAAGATCTTGGCATTTTTGAGGGGTAAGTGGGGGTGCAGCCGCCATAGAGTTTGCTCCGGCAAGGTCTTTAACAGTGTTAAAAAGGGTCCGTGCTTTATTTGCTGCAGTGTTTATAGACTCTGTTATATAGACTGCCTTAGCTCTGGAGCAAGCCGTATGGTAAAGGTTCCTAGCCTTACGGTACAATTCCTTGATTTGGGGATCGTAATGCCTGCGCCACTTCCTCTCAAGTCCCTTACATTTAGTTTTTTCCACTTTTAATTGCTCTGTATACCAGGGAGCTGGGGGCCGATGGATGTTCCCTCTACACCTGGTTGCAGGTAGACAACTATCAACTGCTCTCTCCAACCAAGTGTGGGCTTCTAACGCATTTGTTTCCATGTCCCCCCCCAAAACAGGAGGGGATATCTGTAATGCCTTCTGCAACTCGGTCAGATCTATTTTTTTCCAATTTCTCATAAAAGTGGGGGGCCGAGTAGAACCAGGCATCATGGACTGAGTCAGAGTAATACTGAAGAGCGTCAGAAAATGGTCCGACCAACACACAGGATCAGTTTTTAACCATTTCAGTTCCTGTATGTTAGAGATAATGGGGTCCAACAAATGACCGGCTGTATGTGTGGGGCCTTCATTTCTCAAAAACATATTCAGGGTATTAAAATCCTCCAAGAGATTAGTGGCTATACTGTTGGATTCATCTTCAAAATGGAGATTTAAATCTCCCAAAATGGTCAGGTTTTGGGCATTCAAAAAATAAGGTGAAATCAGATTAACCAGATTCGCAGCCCATACACTACTGTTTCCCGGGGGGCGATAAATTAAAAAACCCGAAAACATGAAATTAGGGTTCAGCGAAATTTAAAAAAATGCTGCTTCACATCCAGGTATATTAACCATTTCAAAATCACAAGTAAAATCCCTGTGAAAGATCACGGCAATACCCCCGCCTATCTTCTTTTCTCTGTCTACTCTAACAATAGCATAGCTAGAGGGCAGGGCAGCGGCTACATCAGGGCCTGCGCCATCGTGCAGCCAGGTCTCCGTTAGAAATACCGCACAGGGTTTTTCTTCAACTAGGAGGTGGTAGATATCAGCTTTATGTTGGGGCAGTGATCTGCAATTAATGCTATAAAAAGTGAAGGTACAGGGATTTGAAACAGAGGCTTGGGTGGGTGACATAGACTTAAGTAGTACCTCTGGATAGGGCTGTATGTTAGTTAGCGCAAAAGCACAATGGGGACATACATGTGTACCCACTAAAGAAGGCTTTAAAACGGAACAATTACAATTAAAACTAGGGCGCAGCGCCCGTAGCTGATCCGATGAAAAAGTACCAGCGTCCCGTGCCCCGTGACCCGGCCTGGCCCGGACGGGCCCAGACGGGCTGGTCTTAGGCTCATCTTTGGCGCAGTCAGAGGCGCCTACCCTGCGCGCCATCGCTGCGCACGTCTGCCTCCTCGCAGCCTAAATAGTCGCCAGGAAGCGGAGGTCTAGAGCGCTAACCGCTCGACACTCCGTCAGTTGACTGTCCCTGTCCCGCCCTCGACAACCCGCGATTGGCTGGGATGCCGGTTGCCAGAGAAACTAGGCGGAATACAGTCCCCGGCTAGGAAATGCTGCAGACTGGTGAGTGCAAGTGTGTGCTCTTTCAATCAGAGTGCTACTAAAATCACAGTACACAACAACAGTACAAACAGTTAATAAAAGCGAGCTTCCGCTCTAAGTATCAGCGCAATGTGCGTTTTTAAAAAGTTTGTCAGCCTCTGACAGCAGTTAGCAATTCGTGATAGTTCGTGCTCGACGCCCAGCGGGGAGTAGCTGCCACCCACTCTTACCGCGTGGAACGTCTGCCTCCTCGCAGCCTAAATAGTCGCCAGGAAGCGGAGGTCTAGAGCGCTAACCGCTCGACACTCCGTCAGGTGACTGTCCCTGTCCCGCCCTCGACAACCCGCGATTGGCTGGGATGCCGGTTGCCAGAGAAACTAGGCGGAATACAGTCCCCGGCTAGGAAATGCTGCAGACTGGTGAGTGCAAGTGTGTGCTCTTTCAATCAGAGTGCTACTAAAATCACAGTACACAACAACAGTACAAACAGTTAATAAAAGCGAGCTTCCGCTCGCTTGTGCAAGGTGCGCAATGTGCAAGGTTAAAGCAATATAAAGTTAAAAAAACACACGAGGTGCATGAAAGTCAGAGACACGCTATGATGCTTTTAAGTAGCGGTAATGTGCAAGTTTAAAGCAGTACTATCGTGCATTAAAGACGGCTCGTCGCAACCAAATGTGGAGGCAAGCGGTCATGTAATCTGATGTTTACTTACTCGCGAATTCAATGAATTTGCAGCATGGTCGGCGTATTCTATGGCTCGCAGGGGTGAGGACTGCTATTGGTGTTCCTTGTCGGGTTTCATTAAGGAAACCAGGAAGTGGTGCGGTCACGTGGGTGTATAAACATGGTTAAAGAAATAGGACTAGGGTTTGTCGCGCGAGTGTTGTGATGTGTGTATATAAACATTCACAATTCTAAATAATAATCCTACGTTGTAACATGATAACAGTAACATAAAAATTCAAAATTACTACATATAGTATTCACAATGAAGGCCAGTTGGAAAGTCAGAATAGAGCTACCCATAACATATGGGTTGAGATGGCTCACAGGTAACATGCAAACTCAATGCGTTCATTGAGTCCATATGGTTTGATTGAATTCAGTCTATAAATCCAATGGTTTTCACATTGTAACAGTGTCCTGTTATTATCTCTTCCTTCTATTTTGTCAACGGTTTCTAATGCCATAAATTTTAATTGTGAAATGTTGTGATTCTTTTCTAAAAAATGGCTTGCTACCGATGATTTGAGGTTTTTGGTTCTGATATTAGATTTATGCTCTTTGAGACGAACCTTAAGTTTACGTTCGGTTTTCCCAATGTATACCATGCCACAGGGGCATTTTAATAGGTATATGAGATTGTTGGTATCACAAGTTGCTGTTACTCTCAATGGTATATCATATCCTTTCATTGGATGTGTTACCTTCGTTCCTGGAATAATATTATGGCAATTGTTGCAATTGTTGCATGGTCTTGTCCCTCTCGAAATGGGTTGATTTTGCTTGGGTTGTTTTAAGATTTCCCCTAAGTTTCTTCCTCTTGTGTAAGCAAATAAAGGTCTTGGTTTGAACATATCCTGAAAGTCTGGTTCCACTTGTAACATTGGCCAATGTTTTAATATAATGGTTTTGAACATCAAGCTTACATTGGAATATTTAGATACGATGACCATCCGGTCATTATTAGTTTTAGCTCTGGGCTGTTTTAACAAATCCATACGTTGAAGTTCATTTACCTGATTTTTCGCTGTGTTCAATATTTGCTCTGGGTAACCTCTTTCCCTAAAACGATCGACCATTTCCTCAATCCTTATTTTTGCTGTATCTGGGTCAGATGTAATCCGTTTCACTCTGAGTAACTGATTTGGGTAAATGTCTTTTTAGAGGTGTCTGGTGAAAACTTGTGTAATGCAATAAATTATTGCGGTCAGTAGGTTTTCAAAAGATGTCAGTTATGATTTGGTTATCCTTCAAGGTGATGTGGGTATCAAAAAATGTGATGGTTTGAGAGTCTATTGTCCAAGTAAACTGGATTCGTTGGTCAACTGAGTTTAAGTTGATTAAGGCTTGCTCCAAACTTTCTTTGGTGTCCTTCCAAAGGAAGAACAAATCATCGATGTAACGTACATACATTTTCAGGTGATTTTTCCAAACAGGGTTGGTCCAGATGTTATCATGTTCAGATTCGCCCATGAAGGTATTAGCGTATATTGGGGCTGCGCTATTTCCCATGCTGGTACCTACGAGTTGTAAAAACCAATCATCCTCATATCTGAAGTAACTATCATACAGGGTAAACATAAATAGTTCCATCAGGAACAATTTCATTGCTTCTTCCACTTCCAATTTGAGTATTGCTTGTTCCATGGCTTCGAAGCCAGCCTGGTGAGGAATTGAGGTGTATAAAGAGCTAACATCTGCCGTGCATAACCATAATTGTTCATTAGGTTCGATTTTGATGTCCTGTAGCTTACACAAAAAGTCTGTAGTATCTCGAATGTAGCTGGTGAGAGATTGTACCATGGGTTGTAAGTGTCGATCCAAATATTGACCTATAGGTTGATGAATGCTACCGCAGATGGACACTATCGGTCGCATCGGTGGATCCATAAGATTTTTCTGTATTTTAGGAACTGCATATATGGTGGGACTTCTTGGATTGGTCTTAATTAGAAAATTCCTAGTTTTCTGGTTGCACATTACCGCTACTTAAACGCATCATAGCGTGTCTCTGAATTATATGCACCTCGTGTGTTTTTTTAACTTTATATTGCTTTAACCTTGCACATTACCGCAACTCAAACGCACCATAGTGTGTTTCTTAATTTTATGCACTACGTGTTTTTTTAACTTTATGCACCTCGCGACTCTGAACACGGGTCAACATACCATTGATGAACTACCTTAAAGGTATGATATGTCACAACTTGTTTACTTACTCCAGTTGACTGCGTGATCTTTGACAACGTGAATTATTTACATTTTTGAATTATGACATTACATCCGACTATCACCCCAATTTATAATATTGTTTATTTAAAAATTGTTTACTTAGCAATTGTTCATCAATTCTCATCTGAGAGGTTAAGGTTATACCGTTGATTAGAAATTAAATGTTATGTTTTCATATGTGGTATCATATTTAGAATATTATATGTTGTTTTTTTGTTTAGATGCTCCCCGACGAAGGGCATGGCCCGAAATGCATTGGAGCGGATTGAATTATGCATGAAATGGATTTAAAAATGTGTCTTCAACAAAAACTTTATTGATCTTTGGACACAACGTGATTATACCTTACAAGAAGATAATAAATATTTCAAATCTATCCAAGTTTGTTTTTTGAACTATAGAGGAGGATTTCACCACCCAAGAGAGTGCCCTAAGGGATGTCATCAGTTTTCAACTGATCACACTACGTTCATATTTCACTTTACTCGCCCAAGGGTAGAGGGCGACATCATAGGAGCACCCATTTGAACCTATATAAGGTTTCACCGAACTTTATTCTACTAAGGTTGTGCACGGGCCAAACAAATCCTTACAGGATCCCAAATCTCTCATCTAGTCAAATAACGTTTCCACTAAAATAAAGAATAAATAAACAGTTCTCAACATGTTCGTTTTACAATTAAAAACGGATTGTGATTACTTAGAGTCAGTCTGTCTGACTATCCCATCTACATGACCCTAGCTACGCTCCTCGTACTCTCTACTTCTTGGGTGACCCAAAAAAAGGACAAGAATAACTAGGGCAGTAATAGATTTTCCCAATAAATGGTGGATTCCCCCTCCACATCCCAAGTGCTTTAACATTGCCAATGAATCTTTCTCAAGTGTTTAGATCTGCCAAGGGTAGAGATTCCTCTGGCCCCACCGAGGTGTGGAGTTGAACCCGGAGGACAGTTTGACAGGCCAATCACCCAGTCAAAAGTAACTGCCCCCCTGTAAGGTAGTGGTTTTAACCCAAGTCATGCAATGACTACAACAGACGCTGTGTGGTAGTAAATATGCGCTATTTATTGAGTAAATTAACTCAACTCCGGGAGCACCGGACTATGCTTTCATTCGTCTCGGAATCCGCGCGCCAATGCCTAAACATGGCCGCCGCCGGACTTCCTGTGACGTCATCGCGTGGTGTGCGCGGCAAAGCTAGACCGCTACACCTCATCTCCCCCCTTTGCACAATATAACACTATGTAACTGTAACAGTCTTACTTGCTTCCCATGTCGTATTCTTCGAACCTTCTGGGGAGATTGATCTTCCTGCCCCTTCGCGTCTGTGTACTGCAATTCCCCATGCTGGGAGATTGTTCACTCAGTTCAGTGTTCTGTGTTTCACCCACATCCATGTCTACTCCCTCGATCTCCTCTTCTTGCCCCGCTCTCTTCGGATTGTGGGAAGCTTGTTCGCCTTGCTCCTCTGTGGCACCTTGCTCTCTCCCGAAATTTGCAGCTCCTCCACTTCTTCTGGCTCTCCTAGGTGACTACTCCTTCTCCGGCGTGACCTTCCCATTTACCTTCCTGGTGTCCCAATTCTCAATGCGATTGCACTTCGCCATCCGGTCTTGTGCCCATATCTTCCCATCGCTGAGAAGAGCTGATCTGGTGTATGGTTCCACGACTTGTAGAGGGGGGGTGAATTTGCTGTCTCCCTTCTTCTTCATCATGGGCTGTCTTACTCTCAACTACTCCCCTCTCTCCAAAGTGGTTTCCTTGGCGTTGTGTCTCCTTTTGTATTGTTCCATATATACTGCCTGGGCTTTCTCCAAATTCTTCCGGACTACAGCAGGTGACCAGTGGCTTTGTATAATGAGGTGTTTCCAGGCAACATTGTCTTTCGTGAATGGCTCACGCCCTCTCAGGATCCTGAACGGGCTATAACCCGTGGTGGTGGGTGTTATGCAGTATGCCCACATCAGTCTCTTGAGCTCCTTCTCCCAGTCCTTGCCCTGACTGATCGCTGCTTGGACCGACCCCATGATTACCCTATTGAATCTCTCGACGAGGCCGTTTCCCGCTGGGTGATATACAGGTGTGTGTCTTACGGCTATGCCGTTCCTCTCCATGAATGCGTCCAATTTGGCAGAGACAAACTGTGGTCCATTGACACTCAGTATCCCTTTGGGGATTCCTTCCCTTATGAAGGTGTCTGTTAGGAAGGTCAGTATGGTCTCTGTTTCAGTGTTATCCGTCACGTCCACTTCTGGCCACCTCGAGTCCCTGTCTATGAGTACAGTGATGTACTTAGGCGTGCCCTGTCCATCCAGGATGGGCCCTAGAATGTCTATGGATATTTCCTCCCATGGGTTCTCTGGACAGTCATACTTCCCTGAGGGAGGCCGTAATACTCTTTGGGTCTTATCCGCATTGCTGCATTGTTCACATGCGCGGACGTGTTTCTCAATATGTAGGTCCATCCCTGGCCACCAATAGTCTTCCTTCATTCTCCATTTGGTTTTTACAATGCCCAGGTGACCTTCGTGCCCTATGGTCAACAGGTCCTCTGTCAGGGATTGGGGGGGACCACTTTGGTGCCCCTTAACAGGAAACATGGGTTGTTTCCGATCGAGAGTTCCTCTCGGACTTCCCAGTATTGTCTTATGTCCTTGTCCATGAGCCTCTTGTCTGGCCATCCTGTGGTCACGTACGACTTCACGGCATTGAGTGTCATGTCCTTGGCATACTCAACTTCCCATTCTTGGGCACTTATGGCCTTCTCCGGATCTCCTGTCATGGCTATGGCATACTCCTCCCATTCGCTGATGGTTTGGTCCTCCGCCCTTTCTTTGGACGCTGCCCTACTTAGAAAATCCGCTACCTTGTTCTTGTGGCCGGGTAAGTACTCTACTTCGTACACGTAGTCGAGCAGTCTCAACGTCATTCTCGCAATTCTGGGTGTTGCATGGTTGTGTCCAGGCGATGTGAGCACCTTCACCAAGGGCTTGTGGTCGGTGCGTAGCAAAAACTTTCCACCCCACAGAAACTGCCGGAACCTCTCCATCGCCCATACAGGCGCCAGCATTTCCTTCTCGATGACACTGAACTTTTGTTCATTGGGGGCAACGCTCTGGACGCAAAACTTATCGTGGTACTTTCTCCCTCAGTTGTCATTTACGTCAGCACGGCGCCTAACCCTCGATCGCTCGCGTCCGTGGTCAACACGGTCAGGGCATCTTGATCAAATCCCTGCATGGGCACGGCTTCGCAGATGTTGCGTTTCATCTCTTCGAATTCCTTCGGTTCCGCTGCGGAGCACTTGAATGTCGTTTTGTCCTTCAATATTTGTTGCATGCAGTGAGTTTTTGAGGCAAAGTGGGGGACGAACTTACTATACAACTCTGCCTTCCCCAGGAAGGTTCTAATGTCTTCTTTGTTCTCTGGCGTGGGAGCATTTCTGATCGCTGGCACGTTCAAAGCCTTCGGTTCGATCCCTCGATCACTGATTTCATGCCCCAAATAGGAAACTGAACGTACTCCGAATTTGCACCTGTCCCATTGGGAGGTTAGCCCATTCTGTCTTAGAGTGTCTAGCACTGTCCTCACCTTCCTGTCGTGATCTTCTCGTGTCGTCCCCATTACCAAAATGTAATCTTGGAAGAACTGGATGCCTTCCATTTTGTGGAAGAGATGGTACATCAGTTTTTGAAACACAGCGGCCGCTGAGACCAATCCAAATGGCAACCTCAAGAATTTATAACAGCCAAATGGTGTGATAAAAGACGTGAGATGGTTGCATGACTTGTGTTATACCACTTGATGATAGGCCGATGTCAGGTCTATCGTGGTAAACCATCGCGCTCATTTAGTTCTAGCCAGCATTTCGTTGATCTTGGGGAGTGGGAACTTGTCAACAACAATGTTTTTATTTAGTTCTCGGAGGTCCACGCACAACCTCACCTTCCCATTCGGCTTCTGCGTGACCAGCAATGGTGCTAGCCATTCTGTGCTGTCAATCGCTTCAATTACTCCATTTTCCTCCAACCTCTGCAGCTCTTCCTGCACGGCTGTCCTGCACCTGAACAGAATGTTGCGTACTTTATGGCACGTAGGTTGTGCCCCTTCTTTCAAGCAGATTTTATGTGTGAACTTCGCCAATCGGCCTATAGTGTCTCTGAAAAACGCTGGAAATTCATCTCTCCATCCCTGCGCTCCGAGATTCTTCTCGTCCATTGTCATGAGAACTTGTGTGTGTCCTCCCGGGTTCAATTTGATTCCAAAGGCTCCTTGGTCTCTCCAGCCCAACACTGATGGTCCCTTCTCGGCTACGTATAGCTTCCCTTCCGTTGTTCTGCCTTTGAATGCAAATGACATCGGGCGGTATCCCACCATTGGAATGGGTTCCCCCGTGAACGTCACTGGGTGGATGTCCGATGGTAACAGGTGATGGCCCATCCTGGGTGCAAATTCCTTCTCCCACACGCTTCTCTGAATGATCGTGTAGGGCGACCCTGAGTCTGCTACCATGGTCACTGGTATCCCTCCTATGACCATTTCGCACTTGGGCTTCTTGTCGGTGGTGCACTCCAAGCCCAGGACTTGCTCTCCTACCATCAAGACTTCCTCGTCTTCCTCAGTTTCCCCATCTTCGTTC
This sequence comes from Lissotriton helveticus, assembly GCF_964261635.1. Lineage (NCBI taxonomy): Eukaryota > Metazoa > Chordata > Amphibia > Caudata > Salamandridae > Lissotriton > Lissotriton helveticus. The sequence goes on along the minus strand of NC_136065.1, from coordinate 1,643,106,609 downwards.
TCTTTGTGTGATTCTGGTGCTACATATTTGACTTCGCTTCTGGACATCTTCCTCCTGCACACCTTCTCATAATGCCCAAAGATGCTACAATACGAGCATTTGGCTCCAAACGCCGGGCAACTTTTGTCGCTGGGCGCATGTGCGTTGCTACTACATCTATAGCACATGTTCTTGTGCCAACCCCTCCATTCTTGCGGTTTGCTTGGTTTGGGGGTGTACCTTTTCTGATTGCGTGCTCCAGATTGTCCTGTCGGTTGTTTCGCCTCCGTCGTTCTCTTGTCCATCACTTTATACACTGCTGTCCCTTGATTGCTTTCTTGTTTATCTGCTTCCGCACACCTTTTGGACATCTCTGCTTTCTTTACCAACGCCACTACTTCTTACAGGGGTGCATCTCCATTCACCCATAACTTTTCTTGTACCGATGTGTTGATCGTATGCATGATTATCTGGTCCCGGATTAGTTCTTCCTGTAGCACTCCAAACTTGCATGTGATGGCTAATTTCTGTAACGCCGCTACATATTCTTCCACCGACTCCCCTTTCGTCTGTTTTCTTTGGAAGAAATTGAATCGGTCTATGGCTGTGCAAACAACTGGGCGGTGGTGCGCGTCTAAATCCTCCAAGGCATGCTGAAACACATTTGTGTCCGTGGCTGGCCTTTCCTGCTTGGCTAGGTGAAGTTATTGTCGTTGCCCTGCTGGGCCTAAGTTGTGAAGCAGTATTTTCTTGCGGCGTGCGCTTGAGAACTCCTCCCCTCCTTCCTCCTACAGTGCTGAGAGGTAGTTCAGGAAGTAAGGCTTCCAGTCTTCCCAAGGCATCTCTGGCTCAACCACTTTGGGCAAGAACGGCACCGGGTTTGTCAGGGAAAACGTTTGCGCGCACATGTTCCCGTTGGCGATGGCACGTGGCTCAGGGCTGTCGTAGCTATCTGGAGGCGTGGCGCCGCGACGTGCGTTCCCCGACTTCGCGTCATCGTCCTGGGACTGATTCTCCGCCCCTCCTTGGTCCTCGCCCCTGAGCGCCAGCTTACTTGGCCGTCTACGGTGTCCTCCGCTTCCTGCGCCCCTAGTTCAGCAGGCTCCACTGTGGCTGCGCTGTGGGCAGCTCTGGTTCCTTCCTGATGGCTCTGGTGGGGCTCCGATGTGCTGGAGTAGTGCAGCGCTCTGGGTGGCTGCGCTCTTGGTGTCTCTGCCACGCTCCCGGTGGTGGCACGACTGGTGGGTGTGCCCGGCCTGGGTGGTGCTATGTGCAGCCCCTGTGTAGGTTCTGGGTGCTCAGCAGCATGTAATGGCACCCTCACAACCTCGTTGCCATTGTAAGGTAGTGGTTTTAACCCAAGTCCAGGCAATGACTACAACAGACGCTGTGTGGTAATAAATACGCGCTATTTATTTAGTAAATTAACTCAACTCCGGGAGCGCCGGACTATGCTTTCATCCGTCTCGGAATCCGCGCGCCAATGCCTAAATATGGCCGCCGACGAACTTCCTGTGACGTCATTGCGTGGTGTGCGCGGCAAAGCTAGACCGCTACACCACACCCCCACCATGTCTTCTGATGGATTTGACTCCACGAATAGATTAATGGCTGTCAGAATGTTAGGGAGACCGCTAGGTGCGCACAGACAATATGACCTCACTTTGCGAGTTCATTTCTGGTGCCAGGATTTAGTGGTGGAAATTCTAGCCAAACGTTTCTCCATAAAGTGGTTCTTCCCATGGCAGACAGAGCGTCTGATGCGGAGAAACCTCTGACTTTCCTGAAGAAAAGTCTCCCAGCCAAAACTGGGACAGACCGTTAACTGAAGTTGGTGCACAGCTTCACTTCGCCAGCTTGTAGAGTCGGTGACCCAGGCACTATCGGAGCAGGGAAGGAATCCAGATTTTTCTGGATTTGTCCTAGCCTCTCCAAGGAAGCTTGGTAAAAACAATGTAATCTCTCTTGCTCTGTGAAAGTGGTGCAAATGTACTGCTTCAGACCTGTGGTACGGAAAGGCTGTGGAGTCCATTGCAAATTCCAAAAGAGAGAAAGAGACAGAATAGAGAGCTAGCTAAGGAGGTGAAGGAAGTGGAATACTTGATTATCTGCTATGGGCAATGACGGTCTCGCTCCCTCTAGCCTCACAACCTCTCTAAGATTACCTAGTGAACCGGTCCCTCCAGAGAGTCCTGGCTGTGGCCACGGCTCACATTTCTGTATGTGAATCCAGCTGGCGAGGGGTGCCGAAGGGCAGCTGCATTCTGCCAAGCCACTCCTCACACTGCAAATAGTGAAGTGCCTTACACAATTTTAAAAAATCAACAACAACTTTATTCCAAGTATCTCACACATTTCTAAGACTTACTTGCCCTTTCAGATTGTGTGTGATTAGCATTAATGCAGACTGAAAACCTCGAGGACAGATTCTTGGCTGAGTGTCGGACGGTGGCTCTTGCTTTCAAAAATGTTACTCTTAACTACTCAGTGGGGAGCAGGTTTGTGGAAGAGTGAACGGGCAGGGACTTACCCAAGAAGCAGGCCCATTCTCCTGGTATAGCCCCACCATAGACGTCATATAGATTTCAGAGGGTCTCTCCGTTACCCCTTTCACCCTCTGATTTGTTTCAGTGGTGGCTGCCAATCAAAGACCACAAGAGGAGAAATAGTCCAGCAAGTGCATCTGAAAAAGTACATTTTCAATAGCAGCTTCATGTAGTCTAATTTATTTTAGTATTTCTGTGCTTACTGAGACCTTAAGAACAGTGGGGCACATTTACCAGCCCCATGCTCCGGTGGCGTAGCACCATTTCCCATATTTACAAGGTGGCGCAAAGCCACTTAACCCGGCTTTACACTACCTTGTGAACATGCCCCTTTCTGCCGCAGCCCTCTGCAGCAAAGGGGCGTGCAATGGGTGCTTCTGTGGGCATTCCACCGCAACACCCATTGCTTTTTGACGCTGCCCCAGACTTGCAAGGCTGGAGCAGCGCCAAAAACGAAAGCCAGGAAATACTTGGTCTTAGTTTGGTGATACAAGGAGAAATTAATAATTTCTCCTGTTTTTTATTCTTTGTATGTGTGCTGCATTGAGCACACACAGAAAGAGCAAATCACCATTCCTGCTTTCCTGCACGTAAACAATCTCCCCTACAGTACAGGCCCCCTTGCAACATAGCAGTACGGTACGCAGCTTTTTTTGCACCATCGCTAGGGGAATCACAGGGGTGCACCGTATTCTTGTGAATATGGTGCATCCCTGCGTTTAAAAAATGTCAGAGCGCGGCATTGACAAATTTGGCGTAGCACCGTGCTCTGACATTTTTAGGTAAATATGCCCCAGTGTCTCTTGTGAAACTCGTGGAAGGCTAATTGCTTGGAGCTATTTGCCAGCCCGTATACTGAGCAAGGAGAGGGCGAGAAGAGCTGGGAGGGCTGCAATATAGACGCTGCTGGATGAATATGCAGCCTAAGCTCAACCCCAGTAAGGCTTGGGGACCAAATATGTCTAACTATAGTGTCTTGAGCAGACGCACCATGACTCTGCTGTGAGGACGCAGGCAACGCCTAATTAATGTGCAGCGCATATATCTATATATGTGCATTCAATTGATTATGGCTGTATAGTTTATATAGAAATAGTAGTAAATGTGAGATGGAATGGAAAACCTACATTAAACAGTGCCATTCACTAAATAAAATAAAGACAGCGATATTTCTTTTCAGTAGGCCATCGTAGGACTGGTAACCCTACTGTTAGTCTTCTATAATAGATTTTGCTAATAACAACACTTTTTTCCTGTTTAGAGCCTCATATGTCCTAGAACTTGCCGATAGCTGCTGATAAAGGTTGGAAGTCTCGGCATTTAAATTTTTGAGCTGATTTGTATTTATCAAGTTTCAGAAAGTGTTTGAACATTTGGCTTTTCAGTCACTAGGCCAGCTTCCCCCCCCCCCTGTCTTCTTCTTCTACTTCCAATATGGCATCTCTGTACTTTAATCGTCATTTGTCTATAGCGCCAAGAAACTATGAATGTGAGGGCAGTATAGAATAAGAAAACATAACAGACAATTTTCGCATAAGCAGGGTGTGGCGGCGGGTGCATAAGCAGGGTGTGGCGGCGGGTGCATAAGCTGGGTGTGGAGGCGGGTGGTCTGCTGCTTGCAGGCTGAGGGGGCGCAGTGCCTGGCTTGACAGACTAGGCCATGAAGGTGCAGATCCTCTCAAGCCCATTTCTAGGGTTAGACCCCAGGCTTGCAAGAGAAGAGGTAAGCAGCACAGTCCCTTCCTCAGGAAACCCCTCACATGTACCATGGGTCTATAGCACCGGGCGCATCTATCCCCAGAATAACAGACAAGGGAACACCGTCCTCAGGCGAAGAAGGGAAACTCACCAATTGGTTCTGTGCTCATCCTATGGAGTGCTGATGTAAGGCGTCACCTAACAAGAGGAACTAATGAGGGTTCACTACTCTGTCCATGTGAAAGCATGAGGCCTACGTCATCTTGTCTGATGTCAGACCAAGGCCTACATTAGTGGGACAACTGACTGAATGTGAAAGCATTAAAACATCATAAAACATCTGAATGATTGTTTAGCACAGCTTACCTTTTAATAATTTAAAAAGCATTTAACATGCTTGTCCCTTTGTCCATGCTTTCTTTAGGATGCCTTCATCAGGTAAATTGTTCAAGTGATTTTATCTATTTAATCTGTGTATTTAAAAAGCATTTATAAAATCTATATCCCAGATATCTAAATGGCCTGTGGCTTTTTACTACCATGTTGAGCACACTGTGTTGTCTTTTACATGATATATTATGCTGTCTTTTGAAGTCTTTAACCGAGAGCAAGGATGCTTCCTTCCCACCTTATGGCTGGATGGCACACGCGGGAGAGGCAGTGATAGTAAGCAGGAGACTGAAGAAAGGCATGGGCAGCGTGTGGACACTTAGGAGGAGAGAGAGGGTTTGGAAGTCAATGGAGGGAAACCTCCTGCTCAAACTGCAGTACTCATGAGAAGCTATTAAACGTCAATGTGATAAAGATAGACCTCAGGCCAAATGATAACTGGTATAAATGACTGAGCTGATGATTACATTGTCAATTGAGCTGATAATTGAATGGTCAATTTAATGCTGTTTCAAAGTAAGTTGTCCAAATAGTGTTTCAAGCTCATGGGGTTCATTGAATGCTACTGATAAGGCGTTCTATGTGCTTGTTTATGCTCTAGGATTTATATATCCATGGGGCATATTACCAAGGGCCATTATCGCCGCATTAGCGGGACTTTTTCCCGCTAATGCGGCGATAATTTTATTGCCCTATTACCAAGCTGTCGCTAACACCAGTTAGCGACAGCTTGTAGGCGATAGCGGGCATTTAGGGGCCCACTTTGCATGTCAGCGATAATTATCGCTAATGACATGCAAAGTGGGCATGCCAAGATGTTAGCGACTGAAAACAGTCGCTAACATCGCTATCTCCTATGATCAACACAGGCGTTTTTTTGGAAATATTCGCACTAAGCGCGAATATCTCCAAAAGCTAACGCCTGCCCTGACCAGTTCTTAGCCATGTTATCCAATGAGAGGTGGATAACATGGCTAAGAGCATTGTCACAGTAATGCCTGAATATCGCTGTATTGACAGCGATATTCACGCATTTCGCCTGTTTTTTATCGCTCCTGAGATAAACCTTGCTAATAGCAAGGTATCTCAGCGATGAAAAAGGGTGAAGGGCGGCGATAGAAATATTGCCGCTAAGTCAACACAGCGATAATTATCGCTAGTTGCTGGTAATATGCCCCCATGTTCGGTGTTGAGGCTTTGTAAAGTTGGTCTGAGTGGCAAAACTATTTCTTCGGAAGAGCTGTTCTTATTACCTAAACATGACTGTCACGGGAAGGTTGAGGTGAAATAACACTATTGCCCTCAACCCAGTGCTTGAAATGGAAAAATAGAAGTGCAGGTACTCTGTATCAGAGTACCTGCTTGTTTCTCAGAAGTGCCGGTACTCTCCAATTAAAAGTATTACGTTGCTCTCAAGAAGTGCCGGTACTCTTCCTCTCAAAATAAAAAAGTGCCGGTACTCCGTACCGGGCAGTACCGGCCCATTTAAAGCACTGCCTCAACCATAACTAACCTGCCCAGCAACAGACCTACTGTATTTCATGGACGAATGACTCTGACCTTAGGTAGGGTTGCCTGGAAAACCAGTCCCCAGGATGCAAAAGGCAGCAGCAACACAAGCTAATGGTGAACATCGGCACATCTTCCGATGAAAAACTCATCCCTCTTCCTTTGCTCCTTCTAACCCTCATTAGGGCTGCACCTGAAAGTTTGAAAAAACACAACCCATTGAGGCTTGCTAGACAATTAGAGTTGAGTCAGAAAATCAATCACCAACTGTAAGTCACAGGGAAATAAGCAACAACAGCGTTTAAACTAGGGCAGTGACAAAACCACAGAGCTAGTCTCAAGGGAGCCCAATGCTTGCAAGATGGCCACCATGGATGACGTAGTGTTCCAGAATCAGGTGCCGGAATGGCTAGTGACATAGTTTGGAAAGGGACTTGGGTGATGCTGCAGTGATTGCAAAGCCTCCTCACGAGGCAGTTAATCGAGGTTAGTGGCGTAAAGACTTCACTAGCACTCTAAGACAGCTAGCAGCCGGTGTCACATTTAAAACTATTATAAGCCACTCTGTTAAGAGGAAGGCACTGTAGGTGTAGCAGAGTGCCTGGGATGAGAGATGGCATCCCAGATACCCCCCCTCCCGCTCCCACGTACAAGTGAAGTTTGAAGACTGAAGGAAGGTGCAGAGGTCTGGCTTGGTGCTAGGAGTTTCGGCACAATTCACACCATAACTCACTCCACCTCCATGCTTCGAACACGGCGTCACGTATGACATGTTAATAAAAGGCTGTCTACAGAGAGCAACACATGTCAGGGGTCTGGGTTATGGGGTGCATTGTGCATTACACGGCATAACTAGCGAATTTGAGGGCTTTACTGTTTTGTGTTTATTGAATCATAATTAACTTTCAATTGTATATTTTCATAGAAAAATGTGTATGTGTGTGCGTGTGTAAGAGAGAGAGAGAGAGAGAGAGAGAGAGCGTGAGAGAGAGGGGGGGATAAGACCACTATCTCTAGGGCAGACCTGAAGACCATACACCAGATGCAGTCTCTTTTGTCACAATCGTCAGCATCTGAATGAAGGGTGGTGATCGGGCTTTGTTTACAGGGGTTAGGCAGTAGATAGCAAATGAAAGAAAGACAAGACAATACCAGTGCTTAGTTTAAATTAACAAAAGGTTCAATGATAAATAATAAAGTGTTTAGCTCCATAGCTACTCAAACGGATTCTCCTGATCAAGCGGACGGTGAAACAAGAACCGCCAGCTCAGAAATCCCCCAACCTGAACCATCTCTCACTGGCAGTTTGTGCTTTGATGCATTTATTGACAACTGGCAGATCTTTCGTTGTTCTTTGGCCTACAGCACTTCCAACTGTGTACCCTGGTTGATGATTGGCCTGAGGCGTGTCCCCGTCATTGAACTGATGCCTCGATCCACATGGACATCAAAGGCTGGCGACTGGATCCCAGTGTGTTCCTTTGAAGATCATTCTGGTGACCAAGCCCTTAAGAAGTAGCTCTCCCTCAGATACCACTGACCATGATTATCCTATTCTGAGTGAACACTTGGATTGGGGAACAAATTAAAGAGCTGCTTCTCCATTTTTATTTGCTTTTATTTCAATCTTTATCATTTTCACATAATATAAAAGAAGTTATATGACCTGTACAATATAAAAAGTAATAATGGCAAATATCCTTGAACACCCCGCCCGCATGCCCCTGAACTTGTTCCACTGACTAACAGATCCTAACAGAACCTCCTGTGATTGAAAATATCATGTCATATCGCCCTGCAGAGTTTGGAGGAGGTTTGACTAGGAGAGCACCATGAAGGTCCATCTATGGAAACTTCACAAAGGCTGCAGGTAAGGTGCCTGGACAGTGCTCAACTCGACATCCACATTGCAGGCAGTCCGTTCAATATTCTATAACCCTCCCTGTCCAAGACCTCATGTACATTACGCTCACAGTGGTCAAGGCCAAACATATCATGCCCGTATGCACCTCAGATGTCAAGTGGTCTCTCCTCCCGGTTAACTAAGGAACACAAATGTTTTCCTATTCATTACAACTAGACATGGTCGGTCAGGCTGTCAACAAACTCCGGAGATAGTGTTGCATCCTAATAGCACCATGCCCCTTGGCTAGACCTAGGACAAACTGCAAGAGCTTTACTTGCACTGGAGTAAGATCAGTAACCTGGCCATCTGATGTAGTCAGTAGTAACACTAGAAACACTAAGAATGAACTGAAATTAATGCCACAACCTTTCTGCGGAATTGCTGAATTGGTGTGCAATTCCATAGCATGTGCATGAAACAATCTTCATCTGCTACACAAACCAAGCCGTTACAACTGCACTAGAGCTGATCCCTAAGGAGTAAATGAATTTGTCAAGAATCTTTAATACCGAATTGTACTGTTGAGGAGGCATACATCAACCCGCTGACCAATATCGACTTCACATCTGGTTTGAGCATTGATACTTTGTTGCAAAACGCAGATGGTCACAAGGACAAAGATAGTAGTGAGCACATTCTTGTAGCATAAAGTCCAAGGGCCCAGACCCAAAACCCATGCTATCTTTAACAATGGCCTTTAGCCTGCTGGTTTGCTTCCTGGTCAGCTACAGGGTCCCCAGCACAGTACTGATATTGTCCATAACCAAACATCTCCCATTCACAAATAGATCATCCAAATGCTGAGCTCGTCATCCACGCGAGGGCACGTTGCTAGATATATCCATGTAAAAGAGACTCGCACCCTAGCCAATCCTTGGTGGATATGTAGGGACTATATCCTGCCACACATCTAAACAGGGTCGAGATCTACTGCCAAGCATCAAAAGGTTATTGCATCTTTGGGGAAAGTGGGTATCTCTGACTGGTTCCCCTCTGCAAAGAGAAGGGAGAAACAATTTTGCCATTTGGAAGCGCCCTTATCCATATAGACCTGGGATACAAGTCAGTGAATAAGTTTATGATGATATCAGAGTAAGTAGTGAAATGTCCTAAAATACAGATGTTTAAAAAACCTCTGATGATATGTTCATGAGACCACATCAGGCACCTTCTCCAGCACACGGGTGAACTCACAGGCACTCAGTACATGTGCTTGTACAACCAGCGAATATTCCTCTGCTATAGACGTTTCAGGATGTACCAAAAAATCTTCTTCATGAGGACAGCTTAGCCACAGTTACTGCGGACATTATCTTGTTGTCTACTTTTATATGAGAAAATGGCCTGTACAAGCCTCATCACTCTGACTTCAACAGAATTGTAACCATGACCCCCAAGTGGTGAACAGCATCGTTAAAACCATACAGGAAATTTGTAACCAGGATCTCGGCCCTAGCCTTGAAGAACTTGACAGGCAGTCCATATGACAACCTGGCCTTCCCTTCCTTGAGGCTAGAAAGAAGAGTCTGTTCTCCTTAAAAGTCAACACGTTACATTATTCAGAGGTCAGTCGAGGAAGTTCAACCCCAGTCAAATAGGTATTGACTCTGTGTACAGCTTCTCATAAAATGCCATACATTTGTGTAAACCCTCCAATATTGTGTTCATTATCTAGATGCTTAGCCTCAGCTCACATCACCCATTCTACAGACATCTCTAATTGGTCTATCTGTGGATATTTCCAAGTCAGGAAATACTTCCTCAAAAATGTAATCGCAGGGTGAAAAATACCTCTCTGATCAACTGTAGCATGGGACACCCTTAGGTGGTTTCATGCTTGCATTTCACAACCATAAGAGTTTCTTTAGTCTTGGCTAAAAGTTCCTACGTAAAGAATGCAAGAAAATGCCCCCTCCCAAAAACTCTGCCTAGAAAGCAACCCATATGACTGACAAGGATATGTCTCTTAGATCATTACAGCTAAAGAACACTTTGAGCTCACCAAGAAGGGAAAATAAACACATATACATCTATGTGCATCTGGCTGAAACTGCAATGTTTTACATGTGAAGGACTCCCTTGCCCATAACCACTCATGGTGCATGGCTGTCCCCTTCACGTAAAGCATGACATCCACAGAGATGAAGAAATCTTCAATCCTAGAAGAAGAATCATGCACAGTCAATAAGATGAGTAATCTCAAGGTGGACCTATTCAAAGACAAAGCTACAATAATGTTCAGCTGCTTCGACCTTGAGGCACACTCCGATGGAGCCCTGGCACCCGTCAAACCTTTGACTCGGAGGAGTTACTGGAGGTGAAAGTTGGAGCATAAACACTCCCTATAGTAATCTTTCACCCATGTGACCTACGCTAAAATATGTTGGATCTAACCTCTGAATACAAAATGGAGCAATCAACTATGAGCCCCAGAGTACAATAAACCAAAGTCAGCAGTCACTGGAACTGCTAAGGAGGAGAGGTAAATACTCTGCGGTCCTCAAAAAACACTTGTGCCATTTACGGTGCAAGTGAATTTAGTGCAGCTAGGCTAGATACTTCTTAAACATATCAGGTAAATCCATCTATCCTATCTCAATCCCAATTACTTTCATCCCACAAATAAAGGGAACTGTGAGGCCCTGCTAATGTAGTTGATGTTCTGCTAGTTAGTGTCTGCAGACAATGCCAAATATCTGAATATACAGCACAATATTCCAATCTTTTGTGGGTTTTGTCTAGTTTGGAGTCTTCAGAGGCACCAACGCCTTGCGAACCTGAAAAACTGCCCAAAACCTGTTAAGTTTACAGGACGAAATGCTCAAATTTGTTGCTTTCACAAATCATGGAAGGAACTGAATTCGCACACAACCTCTTTGCACCTCCACATCAGACGGATCAATTCTGCAGTCAAAATAACCAAACCAACATTGGCAATAACAATAGGTCAGGCTCATAATGTACTGTTAAGCTAGACCTAAACATCTTTGTAGGTTAATGGCTGCTCTGCCCTGGGTGCAAAGATGTCACAGAGAACAAGGTCTGATATAGATAGAAATCCAAATGTGTGATGATGATCCTAGGGAACAAGTGAATGTCTCACGCCACCCACAATTGGACGATGATTGTAAAAGGATAATAAATATATAGATGCAATTGGTCATAGTTTGACAGTCAGTGAGACTGGTTAACAGTCACTGGGTGCAGTTGACAGTCACTGGTTGCGGTTTACAGTCATTGGGTGCAGTTGACCGTCATTGAGAGCAGCTGACAGTCACTGGGTGGAATTGGCAGTCATTGGAAGCAGCTGACAGCCACTGGGTGAGGTTTTTGGTCATTGGGTGCAGTTGACACTCCTTGGAAGCAGCTGACAGTCATTGGGTGAGGTTGCCAGTCATTGGGAACTGTTGACAGTCACTGGGCTGAGTTGACATTTACTGGGAACAGTTGGCGATCATTGAGAACAGCGGACAGTCGTTGAGCGAGGTTTTTGTTTTATGGGCTGCTGTTGACACTCATTGGGAGCAGCTGATAGGCTTTGGGTGAGGTTGACAGTCACTGGGAACAGTTTATAGTCACTGGGACAGTTGACAGTTACTGGGTGCAGTTGGCAGCCACTGGGAATAGTTGACAGTCATTTGGGAACAGCTGCCAGTCACTGGGTGAGGATTACAGCCACTGGTAGAGTTGACAGTAATTGGGAACATGTTACAGTCACAGGGTGCAGTTGACAGTCACTGGGTGAGTTGGCAGTCATTGGGTGCATTTAACAGTCCCTGGGTAAGGTTGGCAGTGATTGGTTGCACTTGACATTCAATGGGTGAGTTGGTAGACATTGGGTGCAGTTGACAGCCACTGGGTGAGGTTGGCAGCCATTGGGTGCAGTTGACAGCCACTGGGTGAGGTTGGCAGTTATTGGGTGCAGTTGACAGTCACTGGAAGAGTTTGACAGTCATTGGGTGCAGTTGACAGTCACTGGGTGAGTTGACAGTCACTGGGTGCAGTTGACAGTCACTGGGTGAGGTTGGTAGTCATTGGGTGCAGTTGACAGTCACTGGAAGAGTTTGACAGTCATTGGGTGCAGTTGACAGTCACTGGGTGAGTTGGCAGTCATTGGGTGCAGTTGACAGTCACTGAGTGAGGTTGACAGTCATTGGGTGCAGTTGCCAGTCACTGGGTGAGGTTGACAGTCATTGGGTGCAGCTGACAGTCACTGGCTGAGGTTGACAGTCATTGGGTGCAGTTAACAGTCACTGGGTGAGTTGGCAGACATTGGGGGCAGTTGACAGTCACTGGGTGAGGTTAGCAACCATTGGGTGCAGTTGACAGCCACTGGGTGAGGTTGGCAGTTATTGGGTGCAGTTGACAGTCACTGGGTGAGTTGACAGTCACTGGGTGCAGTTGACAGTCACTGGGTGAGGTTGGTAGTCGTTGGGTGCAGTTGACAGTCAATGGAAGAGGTTGACAGTCATTGTGTGCAGTTGACAGTCACTGGATGAGGTTGACAGTCACTGGGTGAGGTTGGTAGTCATTGGGTGCAGTTGACAGTCAATGGAAGAGGTTGACAGTCATTGTGTGCAGTTGACAGTCACTGGATGAGGTTGACAGTCACTGGGTGAGGTTGGTAGTCATTGGGTGCAGTTGACAGTCAATGGAAGAGGTTGACAGTCATTGTGTGCAGTTGACAGTCACTGGATGAGGTTGGCAGTTATTGGGTGCAGTTGACAGTGACTGGGTTCAGTGGACTGTCCGTGGATGCAGATGCAGGAGCAGTTCTAATCATTGAGATGTTATATATTTAGACATGGTTCTAAATAAACAATCAGATGTCAGATTCTGTCTCAGGCACGGAGATATAGGCAGGCATGTTTGGAGTCAGCATCTTTGATATGAGTCAATACATTTTTGGTAAATGTTTACATTGACCCTCAAGGAAGATAACAGAAATTGGGACGCCAGCAAACTTCCCACGACACCTTCTTAGCAGAAAATCTCAGTGGTGCTGCCCAGCCTGGAATGGGATGATCCCTGTGTTGACCACGTCAGGGACACATATGCGAGATCCGTGTCCTTGGGAAAAAAAGAAAAACATATGAATTCTAGCTAATTGTCAAAGGGTCAAGAAATAGCTTACTGTATTGCGCCTCCCATCACTTACCCACTACGTGGCAATTGTAGGTTGACAAAAGGAGCTGATGAGGATTCACACAGTATTAATTAATCACTACAGATCACACTAAGAGGAAGTGGACGACGAAGGCTGGTCTGGGCTCCACCTGCAGCCAGTGTGCTTGCAGTGGTCACAGCCCAGGTTCAAAACCAACAGTGTATCCCGTGCCCCATGTACCCCCGTGAAAGCCAATGTGCACAGATCGTCAAATTAACAAATGCGCCTCTGTCACAATAAAAGAAATCAATGCATTTTTTCTGCATTCGTGGTTGTATTTATTTAGATAAGGAGAGGGTATCTCCGATGCCTAGGTGAACCTATATTAACTAAATCTGGGAAGACTGTATATTTTGGTAGTTTATTTTGGCACACCTTACCTGGGTACATCCCTCAAACCCAGATTCAGAGTAGTGCCACACAAGTATTCGAAATGTAAAATACAGATTAATTCTTATGTTTCTTTCCCACAAAAGACTCAAAATTATATTATCTTAAACATACAGACACTAATATATAAGTATCTCTAGCACGTGTTGCTCGACTTGCCTGGCTTTACTTTTCACTTTATGACAATATCATTTTGTAAAAAATGAAGATTAAACCATACTTTTTATTTTCATCCTTGAAAAACCCCCATACCTCTGCGCCTGTTACGGAGCGAAGCACACACTGCCTGAGGTCTGATCCAGCCTGCCATCATGTTAAATAGAGGGCTAAATGTACATAACAAAAAACAGATGAAAAATGATATTGATTTTGTTTAATTAATATACAAAATGCAATTCTGGCAATCTTTTATTATAGTGATATCGACTCTTTTGTGAAAAAGAAAAATAAGAATGGTTCTGTATTTTAGAGTTCGAACACTTGTGTGGGCACTTCTAGCTTTTCTCCCACAGTTGTATTTATGGTGGTCTTTCCAAGTTTACTGGACCGCCTGTAATGCCTGTGAGCAGATTTAGCACTTGGCATCCATCGGACTCCAAGAAGTGATGCAGTGCTAGGCCAGCAGGGCACCTATGACGTGGCTGGTTAAACCAGGCGCCACTGCTCATATGGCTATTGGTAAGTCAGAGCACGTGGACAACCCAGTGCCTGCCTAGGTGGATGAACATGCATCGTGCCTCAATAAATGTGTGCCCACTGTGTAATTTAGAGTTTAAGGTTTGACTACATGTACAATATTGGGCATGTCACGTTTCACCTAAGTGTGTTTGTAGCCCCCAAGCACTTTGAGCATGGGCCATGCCTTGCTCCTTATGCACAGTGTCATACTGTTATGGTACCTGAAGCGGAAGACAGGTTGACCATGAAATATCAAGATCTAAGTGGGGTCTGATGCTCTACTTACTTCAGAGGACACATGAGCACATGAGAATGAATGCCACACTTGACTGGATAAGGTAGAACAATTAGACCCCCTCATTAAAAGTGGCTCAGTGATAGGTGTCATAATTATTGCACTTGATAAATAACAATACCCTGGGGTATGTTATGTTTCATATGTGATAAATATCACATATTCTGTTTTTTTGGAGAACAACCTATGTATTCTGGTACTTACTACAACAAAATTTGCATGTCACAGTAAATGCTGTAATCTTTTCTCCTGTTAAGTTCCAGCAGGTAGAACCTGTCAAAATGTAATGAAGGGTGAAGCATTTAACATGCACAGTAATAACTAGGTGCAGAAAATACCACACATCTCAGGATTCCAACACCAGACACCTAGCCACTCATATTCAGCCCTTAGAAGTGAAAGGATGGAGTGGGTGAAGGACTGAATATTTCTTTTTGCTAGAGATGTGCTTGTAAACCCTAAGGTGGAAGTGAGTAAAGGACGGAGTTCTCACCGGTAACCACGTTTTCACTGTCCTAGAAGCCAAGGCATCTTCATGTTGATGGAGTTGAACAGATCACTAAAGCTGTAGGACAGAGTGCCCCATTGTTCCCTTCACTCAAAGGAGATATGTTTGCTCTGCAAACAATTCATCGTCCCATTGGGTGTACATTTTCTATTATTAATTCTAAAGCGCCTTTAATTTTGTAAACTATGTTTCGGACACAATATTCTGACAAAGGTATTCTGGCACCATACCGCCCTGTTCCATTTCGGTTTTTAGTTTGTAGTTGGCCCTGCAGGTTCCTTATCTAATGTCATATTTCCCATAGTAATGAGGGTCAGTGAGCAGATTCCTACATGATGATGGATCCTGAAAGTCCTTCGTACCCAACTATTATTGATGTCCGCGTGCTTGATGCTTAGCGAGGGAGTCAAGTAGTAGGGCGAGTGGATTTTCTGCTGGGCTGCTCTACAGCCCATGCACCAGCGAGTGAGGTAGGTGTGGAGGCGGGGCCATTTCAAACTCACTTGACTTCCCACACCTGTTGCCTAGGTGAGCTTGTGATCAAGGGAGGAGGCCACCCCCGCCACACAGAAGATGGGTCCAGACCTCCAGCTCCATAGCTGCACGTGCCACAGGTCAGTGCACGGTGTGAGGCTGGTGGACATTGGCTAACACACCTGAAGCTGCCCATAACTCGTTACTGAAAGTGATGATTAGGTCTGGCCATGATAAGACCTGCAGGTGGGATGCTGGTGACCACAGGTGCGAGGAGATTTGGAAGCTCCTATCATCTGGAAACACAAGTGATTCAGGAAACAGGTAATTGAGGTTGGAACCACAATCCCTTTAGGAAGGACCCAAGCATGTAAACATGTACGATTGGAAGGAATGCAAATAAACAAACTACAATGTGCATTGTACGCAGGAGTACTCATTGCACATGACAATGTGCCAAAGAGGTAACAATATGGGAACTGTATTCAAATAACAGCAGCACGGCATAGATTTTACTCACGTCTTTAGGGGGTGATGATTGCGCCGATGTGTCCTCACGCACTGAGGCGGCACCTGTGAAAAGAGAAGACGCAAACTGAATACGATGAAAAACAGGCAGTGGACCTGTCCGTGGCTTGGCTATGTCGTGCCTTACCTGTTGTCACATGCTGAGTTACAACATATTTATTCGCTTATGTACGGTATGTGAATGCTAGATGATGTTATCACCTTTTATCTAAAATAGAGGCACAGAGCAACACATGGGAGCGGGAGCGCTACTCCCCTCCTGTAGCTCTCTCTGCCATTAGCTGGTCTCTAGCCTCTGAGACTTCTCATTCTGAGCTGCTGCTCATACATATTTCTGCAAGTTACATTACACAGACAATCTGGGTCTGTAGTTGTGCTTTACATACTCCACTGCTTCTTTCTCTGTTGCATTGTACACCACCTGCTCCAGCCAGCAATAAGGCATCGATTGGTGTGATTTTAATACAGTAAATCCACCCCCCACCCAGCCAGAGCGATGTGCAGTTACCACGGCTCCCAGGGTGCTCCTAAAACAGTAGGGACCCGTAACCGTGTGAATGTAGTGACTTAACAGCATTTCCCAGTGTAATCTTACATAGCTGCAACGTTTCACAAGTCCATGTTTGACATGCTGCTCTAGTCCGGATTTTTTCTCTGAATTCTGGGATTTTTAGTGATGTTTTATAACAGACTACAAGTCCCACAATTCATAGGAGAAAAAAAACCTGGCTTGGAGCAGCACATCACACATTAACCTAGGAAACGTGGGGTTGCTGATCTTACTGCACTAATGCCTTCTCTCGGTGAATTGGAATTAAAGACATCAACTATGATTTATATAGTGCTGATGCTACCCCAAAGGGCGTCCAGGTGTTAGTACTCTATACCAGTTCAAGGGAATGAAAAGCTATGCTAGTTGCAACCTCAATTTAAAAAACAGTTTTTTTCCAAAAGACCATCGGTCCGATTCCGATGAGGGCGGGAAAACCTCCTGCCCACATCAGAATGTGCAATTCAGATTCCTTTCCGACCAAGCCATTCTGATGGCCTTGGTCGAAAAGGAATCTGACTCGGTTTTCCTGATGGCTTACGAGCGGCTCGGAGAGCCCGTCCGCCATCCGGAAACCCTTCAGTACTCTCTTCCCAGCAGACAGAGTACAATGGCATTTTTCTACTTCCTTTTTGTGTCTGTCTTTCTGGCATAAAAAGGCAGGGGAAACTGTCTTTGAAGTCCCACAGAAGGGCCCCCATGGGTGTGTGGCCGTCGAATGGCGACGTAGGTGCCCCCTGTTGATCCTTGCACCCGGTGGTAGGCACCTTACTGTGCCTGCCACCGGGTGCAGGGATGAACTGCACCCCTGCTCTTTTAATGAGCGTATGCATTCCGTTCGGAATTAATGCTCTCATTGAAAGGTATAGGCATGCGACCGTCCAGGGTTTGGTCGCATCCTACTGGCTGGTCTGTATCCGATGACAGGAGGTCGTTCGGTTACAGTACCTGACCGATGTCGGACAGACTGCAGTCCGTACGACATCGGAATGAGGCGCCATGTGGTCAGCAGAGCCTTTTAGATTCAAAGGAAGAGGGTTCCACAATTTAGTGGATATGGAACTTCCTCACTGTCTGCACTTCATGAACTTGAGGACCAACAGAAAGTTCTGTAAGACAAAGCAAAGCAGGCAGTTATGGAGATACCTAGAACATTGGGTCAGCGTTGTTCACGGTTTTGTTTTTAAAGCATTAGACTTTGAACATGATTTACTTTTGCACCAGAAGCCAGTGAAGAGATTTAAGGTGGATGTTAATAGGCATAGGTCAGCAGCGGCGGCTCCTTCGTTGGAGCGGCAGAGCGTCGCCCCACTTAAATTACCCCAAAAGATGAAAAATACAATGGTGATTCATTATCATTTTATTTTTTTATCCTCCCATCTTGAACCAACCGTTAGGATGGGGGCAGGACCACTGTTCAATGACGCAAAAGACACAAAATTAATGGACGGAATGCAGAGCAAATCAAAACATTCACCCCCAATCAAGAGATATGGGTTAAATCCATCATTCTTTTGCTCACCATGACACCCAAGTTTAGACTTGGCCATATGCAAATCAGTTTTGACCCTGTGCCTCATGGGAACAGTCCAGCCTGAACTGCCAAGCCAGGTCCTCCTGGGACCGGTAAAAAGCATCCTAGGACCGGTTTCAGGGTTTCACCCCTCTTCAGCCAGGATAGCGTGAATCCAGTGGCACAGTGAGCCTGGGACCCACATCTGGGCATACCCGGTGCACTTAGGGCGAGAAAGCAAAAGACACACAATTGATGGATGGAATGCAGAGCAAATCAAAACATTCACCCCCAGTCAAGAGATCAGGGTTAAATCCATCATTCTTTTCCTCACCATGCCACCCCAGTTTAGACCTGGCTATAAGCAAATGGGAACAGTCCAGCCCGAACTGCCAAGCCAGGGCCTCCCTGGACTGAAAACACGCATCCTAGGACCGGTTTCATGGTTTCACCCCTCTTAAGCCAGGATAGCTTTGCATTTGTCACCCCGAGTGGGAAGGGTATGCCCAGACGTGGGTCCCGTGCTCTCTATGCCACTGGAGTCAAGCTATCCTGGCTGGTGAAGGCTGAAAGCCCAGAACCGGTCCTAGGATGCTTGTTTCTAGTCCAGGGAGGACCTGGCATGGCAATTTGGGCTGGACTGTTCCCATTGGGTGCAGGGGCAAGACTGATTTGCATATGGCTGGGCCCAAACTGGAATGGTATGGTGAGCAAACAAACTATAGATTTAAGCCCAGATTTCTGTACTGGGGTGAATGTATGACATTGTTCTGCATCCTGTCCATCAATTGTTCTTTTTGCATGGTACAATGACAGCAGCAGGGAGGAGGGGTGACGTTTGAGCACTTTTCAAAGTGTGCATGTCCCTTCGTCCGGCTGTCTTGCGACAGGCCGCCAGACATTCACAATTTGGAACCTCTAACCCAGCTGTCTTAAAACAGCTGGGGACCACAGAGTGAGGCCACTCCCTCCAATCGTGGCGCTGTTCTCACAGCATGAGAGCAGCACCAGGATTGGTGCCCTCAATGCATCCAGTTTCTGAGAAGAGGTCCGGAGCTGAGGGGGTCGGTTCAGGTATGTTTTTTAATATTAATAATTGAGTTTGCGCCTGCTCCCCTTTCTCCGTCAATGACACCTACTCGTACCCGGGCGGACCGCATATTAGCGTGCCTTCAGCCCGATGTTGTTGTAATGAAATGGCCATTAACCTTGGTTCATAGTCTTTTTTTCATGTTTTCTTTTTGTCATAGTCTTTTTTCAGTTGAAGTAATCACCCAAAAAATGCAGACAAAAGAATTATTATTTACTCATCTCCCAGTTTTACAATGCCACTAATTTAATTAAAAAAAAATTCCAACCCCGAAAATGATCCTCCCAAAATGGTGCGGACAAATTTCCGAAACTAGGCCGCCATTTTCTTACAACCGCGGTCTAGTCTTTACTCACATATGATACTGGGCTTTTTCCTGCCAGTATTTAAACAACATCGGGCTGAAAACACGCTAATATGCGGTCCGCCTGGGTACGTGTAGGTGTCATTGATGGAGGAGTGCTGAGCCAAGTAAGATCTTTTCTTCCCTAACAGGAACCCAGGATCCCTGATAAATGCTTGTTTTTTCTTCCAGGTCACACTATGGGGAATAACAAACCAATATTTTGCATTTACCCATGGCCCTTCCCTTGACTCAAATACTTTATATGCATTCTTCTAGAGTTACTACACTCCCCTCCACCCTGGAAGTCCATGAGGCAAGGCGTTGCCAAAACAGAAAATATGTTATTACAAATTGTGAACAGTATGTTTATATGTTTGTTTTGCCTTGTAATGTTTGCTCACAAGTGTTTCTTTCTTTTTACCAATGTTTTTAACGATTAACAATGCTTTCTCAGAATAGAGTAGTCTGATGTGTTTGAAGGTGTCACGTTGCAGACAAGCACTAATTAAATATTTTTTACTACTAAGGGCACCGACACAAACTATAGAGGAACGCATTGATTTAAGCACTGCATATGGTTTGGACCTTGCCACGTTAGAAGTGGGAAGGCAATATTTACTAATCTCTTTGTAACTTTATTTCCACAAACAGATACTACAAGTCGGATTTCAACCATATGTATTAAATTTGGTGTTCACACATTAGGTATGCATCTGTTCTTTATTATATTATTTATTTATTATAGGATAGTTTTTTTCACGGAGTGGTACGCATGGGGCTGGTCCCCATGTGATCCTGAAGAAGAGGCTTAGGGGACACCTCGAAACATGTCGACCAAATACTAGGGAAAGTATACACATAACAGTTACACTTCCTCCCTACTATTAACACCTTTTTATCCATACCAACTAGGAGCAAGAATAAATTAATCACTCACTAACTAGCTATTTTTAGCATCACCTTCACCACTCCCCCAAACATTGCACTACACATCTTTCACAAAAAGTGCTCCTACGTAGTTCCCCAAGTTGCAGCACGCCCCAGACAGTAGCTGTCTGGGATGGCCCCAATGAAGAAGCATGTCATCCAGGGGCAACCCCTTGGTGAGTGAGGGGACTCAAGAAGAGAATTTTCTCTTCTTAGTTTTGTGGCGTTGTTTCGCACATTTAGCGGAAGCCCTTCCCTTTGGTTAGGTTCTCTGATCTGTCATTTACAGATTTGTTAATAACTGTTATTAAATGTAGAACAAGCTGTTTGTGTGAAGTTGATGAACTTGATTTCGTGAACCCATGCCTACGAGGCCAACAGTATTATCGTAGCAAAGGTGTTACTGTCTCTTCAAGAAGAGCAGTTAGTCTATAGCTACTGAGTTATGATATGGGAACACGCTTGTAGAGCAGCTGTAAAATTAATCCATTCCAGCAGTGGGAATGGACTGATGTCTGAATTATGTTTTTATTGTAAGGCAAAATAATTTTGGCCCAGTTATTCGTATCAAGCTGAACCAAGGCAAAATAAATTACATTAGGTCCTGTTGGATGTGGTGATCGGGAAGAAGTAATACATTTATGACTCTGATCTATTGTAATTTAAATATGAACTTTAATTAATTAGGTGTAGTCTCCTCTTCTGTTTGGCCCCTTTATAGCTCTCTCAGTAGATTCCGAAATCCCTTTGAACCATTAGTTGTTATTATTTCATGTGGAAAACAGTCCATGCTTCTTTATGATTGATTATAACGTCGCTAAAAGCACAATTGAGGTTTTATAATGATGTTAAGAGTGTCATATCTATCCCTTCAAACATCAGTTATTTGCTGATTCAATAAATAATTAGTATTTAGAGCCTAAGCATCAGCACGTTATGGCCCAATTGTGACTGAGGGCAAATCCCTATGGGAATGATCATGGAATAAGTCTGAGTTTGGGGATTAAACTTTAAAGTTTGAGGGCAGTCACCCACACTATTTCCACTAGAATTTAATACAAATGTAGACACTATTCCATGAGATACACTTTTCCCCTACCATCAGCTGTAGATTGAAAGGCACTGGCCAATTTCCAACTAGGATTTGATGTAGATTCAGTTGTAAATGCATAAATTAAGGGATAGTAATATTCATTGCCCGGTACCAGAGTCTCCACTACCAGTACACACATTTTCTTTATTAGCAGATTAATATTAATAGGAGGTTAACGTAATGATCGAAGTGAAGCAATTCCAATATTATTAGGGCATATGTATTAAACCATGAAATTAATGAATGAATGAAATGGTTTTTATATAGCGCATGGCTACCCTGGAGCATCCCAGCGCTGTAGCGGTTACTAGAGTTGGCAGGCAGTCTAAGGGAAGAGCCACGTCTTTAGTTGTTTCCGGAATGCAAAATGGTTATGTTACCTATGCAGATGCAGCAGCAGGCTATTCCATATTTTTGAGGCATTATATGGGAAACGTCGGCCACCACTTTTGGCCTTCTTAATCCTAGGTAATGATGCAATATACAACTCATCAGAGCGGAAGCTTCGGTTGGCTTTGTGGGGGTGAATCATGGCTTTTATGATAGGAGGTCCATTCCCTCCTAGAGTCTTATGGCCAACTAACAGGGCCTTAAAATGAATTCTCTCCTGCACCGTTAACCAGTGGAGGGCACATAGTGCCGGCTTTGCCGAGCAGCGATTTTGGTCTCCCGTTAGCAGTCTTGCGGCGGTGTTTTGTACGATCTGCAATTTTGTGGTGACTGACTTTGGGGCGCCTAAGTAAAGGTATTACCATAGTCTATCCTGGAGATGATAAATGCTAGGACCAGCCTTTTTTTTGCTTGATCAGGTAGGAGGGGCAGCACTTTGCCTGTCATTCTTAGCATGCCATAATATGCAGCAGCTGTCTTCCTGGCTTGGACTTTAAATGTAGGATTATGGTCCAACCAAACACCCAGGCTTTTTATCTCACTTTTAGGGCTGGGTGCAGGACCCATACATGCTGGCCACATGGTGTTAGATTTAAAATGTACCTGGTTGCCATATCAGTCCACAAATTGATCATAACCCAATGGTTTTTCAAGATCTGTATTGATAATTATAAATTGTTTTTCTTAAATTTGATGTATTTACCCCGACAGCCATCATGTATTTTAGAAATGATGGGGCTTGAAATGAGTCTTAAACAGATATTTCTCTCAATTTGATGAAGTTTATATCATGCAATGACTCGGCCATCCAAATTAAAAGCTTTGTATTCTCCTTTCTTAACATATAATAGTTACAACTTCCATTGAAAATCAAGACCATTAAGCCCACTAGCTACAGTTTGATAGCTTTTTTGGGGGGGGGATGGGGGGAGGGGGGGCTTGTTAGATAACCTCTCATCAAAACTACTTTGATCTGATTATCCCGTTGACAGCAAATTATGTATCCAGTTGGACTCATTTTTAATTATTAGTATTGTCTTCATTAATATTCATTTTTTTGCCCTTTCGTTTTTACGCATACCGATCGAAAGATAATAGGACGTACTGCCAGGAGACAGGAGCAGGGAGGCCGATTCTCAGCAAGGAGGCAACCGACAAACCTAAGAGGCCAGCCCTAGTTTGTATTTCGGTTCTCTGCAAAAAACGGACCCAATTGAAAACGGCTCGATACTGCAGTGACTCTCCACTGAGCACACATGGAAAACTACCGACAACAGTGGTCATAAAACCGGTGGCTCCTCCTGGCAGACTAATCCAGCAAGACTACATCGTAATCACAGACATTTCCTGATGGTTACCAATAGATGTAGATGACACCAAAAGACACATTGACATAATTCCCTATCCGTGAGAGACAACACACTTTGCGAATTGAGCACAGCTACCTGTGATTGATCAATCATCTTAAGGCCTATAGAAACCCCTTTTAATCAGCACTCTCCAGTAGAGATATGAACTCCATCTGGAATAAGAATCAGTCCTGATGAAGGTGTACTAAAAGAAAACCGAAACGCCGCGTCGACCTTTTTGATTCTTTTTGTATTTTACTTCCCAAAATTTTTTCTTAAAAATGTCTGATGTGATATGTTTTTAATGATGTTGTTTGAATAATGAATTATAAATTGCTTATGTGAATAAATTTTATAACCGAGTTTTACCAAACATGTATTGTTGTTGATTACCAATATATTGTGAAACATTGTTTTGAACTTGTGTTAATTTATAATTGTCCCTTTTTATGATACAGGTAGAACTTAAATACACCATTTTTTACTTTGTATTTTTTACTCTTTGCCTTTCCCGCCCACTTTACGGCATGCTGTTTTAAGCAATATACCCCTATTAGTAATATTGCAATTGGACATATCCTTTACTGTCCTTTTAATTGGAACTTCTTTCATTTATAACATTCATTAATATTCACCCATGATGATTTAAAACATGGAGAAATCCTTGTAACTGGATACTTTTGTTTATCCCATATGGTTCCCATGTGTTTAGGCTTTTACATTTTTTTATTTGTATTTATTACACACCAGTGAAAATCTTCTCTATCAACTACGAGGGTACTAGTTTGCTCAAAATTTCACCATTGTCTTTTACAGAGATATACCGTGGAGATAGATTAGGAAATTCCACAGACGTAGAGAGGGATGAGATGAAATCAGTTGTTTCTTGTAAAATATTTCCTGTATTATTCCTGTACCTATCCCCACATCTGTAATTGTCAGCTAATTTCCTTAAGGGGATCAGCCAAATTTCTTCATTTGTCTCAACAACCACTGACTGGTGTTTTAAAAATGTTACAAGATATTCTAGCAATTTGCTTGTTTTCACTGCTTACAATGTATTTTGGGCAATGCTTTTGAGTGAATCTGAGATGTATTTTACTTCCTGGGAGTGAGTATCAATTGTGGTAGAATCAACTTCCATAGTAGGCATCATGGTCCCAGGGTGCTTGGTATGGCTCCCATGACAGTCAGATGAGATATAAGTGTGGTGAATCATCTTGTTCTATGATGGTAGTATTAGCGACAATTGTAGCTAAAATGGAAAAAAGGACGGGATGTATTGGCATTATCCTCAGTAGTTTTTTCTCACTCATTTGTATGCCAGATCTGCAGTTTGTGTGCTCCCATTATCAGCAAGTGGAACTGTACCTCCCTCAGGTGACAAATATTCATGTTTTTAATTTATTTATTGCATCATAAGATAGTGGCACAAGATTAGTCACTTTGGGATCAAATTACAGCTCAGTGCCCACTTTACCAAAAATAGATTCTCCTTCTGGGGATAGAATTTAAATTGGGTTTTTTGAATTGTGATATCCAATTCCCATACCACTCTTGTTCTAAAAAGTCTACCTCTGCCTAATCATCTATCCTGCTCTGTGTATGTATAACTGCAATGGAGGCTCCCAAAGCAGACACTCATGGTTCATAACCATCAATGTTTATTGTAACAATAGTTTTTATCACAAGCATGTGTTAGTATATATAGTTTGAAAGTAAAATGTGAACAACTTTCTAAAGTGGAAGTCACCTTTACCTCAGTCAGGTGACAATGTCTCATAGTCTCCTTCCGTCTCACTTCCTGGTAGCCAGGTCTACCTCAGCACTCATGAGTTTTGCAAAGCGGTTGGGGGCAAGACCAGTGAAGGCACTTTTGAAAATGTATAAATCTAAATGTTTGGCTATAGCCACGTATGGCTCCTCTATATGGGGCCACACATTGCAGGACAGGATCCAAGTTGCGGAAAACAAGTTTTTAAGATCTCTTCTCTCAGTACCCCAGTCTACCCCAACTTTTTCAATACATACTGAACTAGGGTTGGGATATGTAACTGATTTGTTGAAAGTTGCCCCACTGATGTGTTGGGTAAAGACCTGGCTAAACCAAGAAATTACATTGAATCATCAGATTTTAGGTGATTGTGTATCTATGGATAAAGCTAACAGGGTTCCCTGGCTTGTGTATGTAAGACTAATGTTTACAAGACTAGAGCACCCCGAGATTTACACGTCACCAGATTGTATTAAAAAGAAGGATGTGAGCTGGGCAAAGACTAGTTTTCTAAATATGTTAGCAATGGAACGTGAGGAGCAGGAGCTAAAGAAACCTTTTGTAAATGCTAATTATGTGTTATTAACTACTCCCTCACTTGAGCCGTATTTAAAAATTGTAACTAGACCTTTTCATCGCCAGCTTCTGATTAGATTTCGATTCAATTTAATTCATTTACCTTTAGGTTTTTTTCCTACCTGGGGTAAACCTGAAAATTCTAATCCATGTCATTGTGATAATTTTTCAACCCAGGACACTCTGCACTTTATTATGTTTTGTGAGTTTTTCTCTGACATTCGGAAAAACATTTTAATACCAATATTCAGATAGGCGGGTTTTCTATAAGTTAGGCCTGCTCTCACTTATTTACAGATGTTAAGTAGCACTCGCAAAATTTTTTGTGTTGCCAGTTTTTTGGTGGCTGCTGACTAAACTAAAAGATTAGCCATCCTTAACAATCCTGTCTGATTTTAATATTTATTGACTGAAATTATGGGTATTTATTGTATACTGATTGTTATTGTTGATTTTATATATATGAAATGTTTGTAACCTTGTCTTTTATGATTTTAAATAATCGAATAAAGTGTTTTGACTGACTGACACTTCCTGGTAGTCCTTCTAGGAGGACTACTCCTGCAAACGTATAAAATCTGAGTTGAAGACTTTGTAAGTTGGGTAAAGTACTGTGATTACATTTTCTTTGTTTCTGTCGTTTATATTCGGACCTGTATCTTTACCTATGCCAGCTTTGCCTTGTCTTGTAATCAAGTTAAATTAATGGAAGGAGCCCATAGAGAATTACCTTGGGGGACATGTTATTCTATCAATTGCTAGTTTTCTTTTATTTTGACCCTAATTATCTTTCTAACATACATGATAAATTTGCTTGATCACCAATTAAATTATAGATTACATGTCTGAAGTGCAATACATCTCTCATTATAAGATTTTCTTCCACTTCGTAAGTGTCTGATATACAAGATCTGTACTCAAGTCCAGATATACATTTGCCTCAACACGGACACAGGAAGTTCAATTTCCTTTTTTAAACACCAAAACGTATTGCCTTCTATTCTTATAAGCTGTGATGAGTGGACTGGTAATTCCATAGAGACATTTATTTGTTTATTTTACTTTATAATATACAGCGCAGAATAAACAAAATGGTGTTAGCACGCTTTACCTAAAAAATAACAAGTTGAGAGAAATTTCTTACAATGTATGAGTTAAAGTAATAACAAGTGAGTTAGAAACCATGACTGGCATAGGGAACAAAACATGCATATTTAATACTCACTGAAGGAAGCAATGAGCATAAATTGGAGAAAGCTAGTCGTAGTGAGAAAGGAGAAAGTAAAACTGAGAAGGGATGAAGGGACAGGCAGGAGGGAGGAGCCAAAGTAAGGAAGACCATGGAGGGCTAAAACATAGTAGACAGTAATGAATAGAAAAAAGGAGCAGAAGGAAGTGGGAAAGGCTCAGGGGACAGGAAGACACTAGGTGAATGTCAGGGAAATGGAGAAAAATATGAAGCACAAAAGGAAGTGAGAGGAGGTGGCCCTGAATAGGATGAGATGGTAATTTGAGTTCCTTGAGGAGCAGGTCATTATTTAGTGGAAGGAAGTATGAGTGGAAGAGCTGAAGAGACAGGAAGGGAAGCAGACCAGGAAACCTTAAGCTAGACGATCTGAATAGAACCAGCATGACATATGACTGGGGAGAAAAGTATTGTGCAGAATGAAAAATTAAGCATACATATGAAAATGAAACGGATGTGCTTCAAGTTATTTCTAAAAAAAAAGCAAGTCCATGGTACATCTGATGTTTTCTGGCATAGAATTCTAAACGGGTGGGGCAGTACAGAAAAGGAATGGCTGTGGTGTGAGATTGTTTCTGGTTCTAGCCAAAGAGTGTCTTTGTTCCTTATCTCTTTCTGAATGCTGTAGATGTTTAGTGAATTGTGAAGACATTCTGGTTATTTTTCATGAAGTGCTTTGAAGTTAATGAAGGTGGTTTTGAACTTAATCATCACTTTAATAGGGAGCTAATCCAGATCTCTAGCGAGATATGTTAATATTTATTTGTCTTAAATTCCAGCCTAGCAGCAGAATAAAGAACATATTTAAAGTGCTTAAGTATATATTTTGTCCAGTGCAATCAGAGTTGAGTTTCCATAATCAGTGCAACAAACAGCAAGAGCATGAACAATTAGCCTGACTTCAAGAGGCGGCAGAAATGGCTTCAACTTTTGAAAGTGTTGATCTTGCCTTAGATACCATGTGAGCAATATGAGCAGGCAAGGTAAGGTGGTTTTCCACTAGAGACGCAGACACTTTACCTCATGTGCTGTGAGTGTGAGAATGTGATTGAGGGCAGGTCAGGTAGCAGTTGACATGTTGGTGAATATCATTGGATTTGTGAAAGATAATGCATTACATTTTTCAGGGTTAGGTCTCAAGAAAGTTTAAGACATCCTTTTTTAATCAATCAATCAATTACAAAAATTTGTATAGCGCGCTACTCACCCCTGAGGGTCTCAAGGCGCTGAGGGGGGGGGGGGGTCGCTACTGCTCGAACAGCCAGGTCTTGAGTTGTTTCCTGAAGGAGAGGTGATCATGGGTCAGCCGTAGGTGAGTGGGGAGGGAGTTCCATGTCTTGGCTGCCAGGTAGGAGAAGGATCTTCCTCCGACGGTGGATTTCCGAATTCTTGGGACAGAGGCGAGGGCGAGGCTGGCGGATCGGAGCTGGCGGGTGGGTGTGTAGAAAGTGAGGCGGCTGTTGAGGTACTTCGGGCCCAAGTGGTGGAGAGCCTTGTGTGTGTGGGTGAGGAGTCTGAACATGATTCTCTTGTTAACGGGGAGCCAGTGCAGGTCTTTCAGGTGGGCAGAGATGTGGCTGCGGCGCGTGATGTCCAGGATGAGTCATGCTGAGGCGTTCTGGATGCGCTGGAGTCTTTTCTGGAGTTTGGCTGTGGTTCCAGCGTAGAGGGTGTTCCCGTAGTCCAGACGGCTGGTGACGAGGGCCTGGGTGACCGTCTTCCTGGTTTCGGTGGGGATCCATCGGAAGATCTTTCGGAGCATGCGCAGGGTGTTGAAGCAGGATGATGAGACTGCGTTCACGTGCTTGGTCATCGTGAGGGAGGAGTCCAATATGACGCACAGGTTGCGTGCGTGGTCCGTTGGTTTGGGTGCGCTGCCCAGGGCAGGGGGCCATCAGGAGTCGTCCCAGACGGAAGGGGATGGTCCGAGGATGAGGACTTCCGTCTTGTCTGAGTTCAGTTTCAGATGGCTGATCTTCATCCATTCCGCGACGTCTTTCATTCCTTCCTGGAGGTTGGCTTTGGTGGTGGCGGGGTCGTTGGTGAGGGAGAGGATCAGCTGGGTGTCGTCGGCGTAGGAGATGATGTTGAGGTTGTGTTGGCGGGCGATGGCTGCGAGGGGGCTCATGTAGACGTTGAAGAGGGTGGGGATGAGTGAGGATCCTTGCGGGACGCCGCAGATGACTTCGGTGGCTGCGGATCGGAATGGGGGGAGGCGGACTCTCTGGGTTCTTCCGGCGAGGAACGAGATGATCCACTCCAGGGCCGCTCCTTGGATTCCGGTGTTGCTGAAGCGCTGTATCAGGGTGCGGTGGCAGACTGTGTCGAAGGCTGCTGAGAAGTCCAGGAGGATGAGGGCAGCCGTTTCCCCGTTGTCGAGCAGGGACCTGATGTCGTCAGTGGCTGCGATGAGGGTGGTCTCGGTGCTGTGGTTTGCTCAGAAGCCGGACTGTGAGGGGTCGAGGGATCCATTGGTCTCGAGGAAGGCGGAGAGTTGTCTGTTGACGATCTTCTCGATGACTTTGGCTGGAAAGGGGAGGAGCGAGATGGGGCGGAAGTTCTTCAGGTCCGTGGGGTCCGCGGTGGGTTTCTTGAGGAGGGCGCTCAGCTCGGCATGTTTCCAGCTCTCTAGGAAGGTGGCGGATGCAAAGGAGCTGTTGATGATGTTCCGGAGTTGGGGTGCGATGGTGGAGTCGGCTTTGTTGAAGATGTGGTGTGGGCAGGGGTCGGTGGGGGAGTCGGAGTGGATGGTGTTCGTCATGCGGGTGGTGTCTTCGGTGCTGACAGGGGTCCAGGTGCAGAGGGTGGTGGTTGGGGGCGCTGGTTCGGCGGTAGGGTGCGTGGTTTGTGCACCGAAGCTGTTGTGAATGTCGGTGATCTTGCGGTGGAAGAACGAGGCGAGAGAGTCGCAGAGGTCTTGCGAGGGAGTGATGTCGGTGTTGCAGGCGCTGGGATTTGAGAGCTCTTTGACGATGTTGAAGAGCTCCTTGCTGTTGTGGATGTTGTTGTCCAGTCTTTGTTTGAATGTTGTCTTCTTGGTGCTTCGCATCAGCTGGTGGTGTTTGCGGGTAGCGTTCTTGAGGGCGGTCATGTTCTCTGCTGTCTGGTCATGGCGCCAGGCTTTCTCGAAGGTGCGGCAGGTTTTCTTGGAGTTTTTGAGGTCGATGGTAAACCACAAGGCTTTCCTGCTGCCGGGTCTGCTGGGAGGATTCTTCAGTGGTGCGAGTTCGTCGGCGCAGTTGGTGAGCCACTCTGTGAGGTTGCAGGCTGCTTCGTTGGGGTCCGTCGTGTTGGGGGCGGGTTCTGGCTGAGGGCGGTGGTGAGCTGGTTGGCGGTGATCTTGCTTCAGCTTCTGCGGGGAACCTGTTGTGGGTGGTGGTGGGTCATGGTTCTCCTGAAGTTGAAGTGGACGCAGCTGTGGTCTGTCCAGTGTAGTCCGGTGGAGTGGCTGAAGGAGATGTGCTTGCTGGAGGAAAAGACGGGGACAAGCGTGTGTCCAGCGTAGTGGGTGGGAGTGTGTTCACCAGTTGCTTGAGTCCGAGGTTGGCGAGGTTGTCCAGCAGGGCGTGGTGTTGCAGTCCTTGTTGTTCTCCAGGTGGAAGTTGAGGTCCCCTCGGAGGATGTAGTCTGTGGAGGTGAGGGCTTGTGGACTGACGAAGTCTGCGATGGCTTCGCTGAATTGTGTGCGTGGTCCCGGAGGTCTGTAGATGAGGGTGCCTCTGAGGGTGGTCTTGGGGTCAGTGTGTATATGGAAGTGAAGGTGCTCGGCGGCGGTGAGGGTGTCGTCGGAGTTGGTCATGATGCGGATGGTGTTCCTGTGGACGATGGCGATGCCTCCTCCGGTTTGGTTGATGCAGTCCCTCCGGGTGATCTTGTAGCCGTCCGGGATGGCTATGGGGATGTCGGGGGCTGAGGAGGCGTTCATCTAGGTTTCCGTGAGGAAGGCGACGTCTGGTGAGGTTGTGTCAAGGAGGTTCCAGAGTTCCACGGCGTGCCTGTGGACGGAGCGGGTGTTGAGCAGGATGCACTTGAGGTGGTTGTTGCTGGTGCTTGGCTTGGTGGGTGCGGTGCAGGTCTGGAGGTAGGTGAATCTGCAGGCTTGGCAGGTGAAGGGTCCGTGGGTGCGTTTCGGGGTGGCTCGGTAGCAGGCGGGGTTCCGGCCGGCATTGAGTGCGTGGAGGGTGGCGGCGTCGTAGGTCCGTCGGGTGCGCTGGCATCGTCGTGGACCAGGGGTCCTGGCGCTGGGCGCAGTCCAGGCGTGGACGGGCGTAGACGGGCTTGCCTTTGGCGCGCCCGCTGCGACAGACCGCTGCGCGTACGCGCGGTCTCCATATGAGGCGAAGTGGGAGAGAGGAGCAGCTGGGAGGCGGGAGCGGGGCGGCCAATGGGGTTTACAGAAAGGAAAGTGGGCGGGGCCGCGAGGAGGCAGCGGCGGGAAGCGGGGAGCGGGGGGGGCACACAACAGAGGGTACAATCCAAACAAAAGGCACAAAATGAAATTAAACAGAAGAAAAATTACAAGTTAAGACAAACTAGCGAAACAGAAGTACAATTTAAGAAAAGCTGGCGAACAATGCGGAGAGCTACAAGGGAGGAAGAACGAGCGGCAGCGAGGGGGCACCAAGGTCAGGGGCGAGCCTGTGGAGCAGGGCAGGGGCGCGCCAACAGCTGGAGGGCCGTGCAGCGCGGGGGTGTCCTGGGGACTGGTCACACTCGCCTACACCGCGCGGTTTCCATATGAGGCCAAGTGGGAGGGAGGAGCAGCTGGGAGGTGGGAGCGGGGCGGCCAATGGGGTTTACAGAAAGGAAAGGGGGCGGGGCCGCGAGGGAGCAGCGGCGGGAAGCGGGGAGCGGGGGGGCACACAACAGAGGGTACAATCCAAACAAAAGGCACAAAATGAAATTAAACAGAAGAAAAATTACAAGTTAAGACAAACTGGCGAAACAGAAGTACAATTTAAGACAAGCTGGAGAAAAATGTGGAGAGCTATGAGGGAGGAAGAACGAGCGGCAGCGAGGGGGCACCAAGGTCAGGGGCGAGCCTGTGGCGCAGGGCAGGGGCGCGTCAACAGCTGGAGGGCCTTGCGGCATGGGGGTGTCCTGGGGACAGGTCACTCTCGCCTACACCGCGTGGTCTCCATATGAGGCCAAGTGGGAGGGAGGAGCAGCTGGGAGGCGGGAGCGGGGCAGCCAATGGGGTTTACAGAAAGGAAAGGGGGCGGGGCCGCGAGGGAGCAGCGGCGGGAAGCGGGGAGCGGGGAGCGGGGCACACAACAGAGTGTACAATCCAAACAAAAGGCACAAAATGAAATTAAACAGAAGAAAAATTACAAGTTAAGACAAACTGGCGAAACAGAAGTACAATTTAAGACAAGCTGGCGAAAAATGCGGAGAGCTACGGGGGAGGAAGAACGAGCGGCAGCGAGGGGGCACCAAGGTCAGGGGCGAGCCTGTGGCGCAGGCAGGGGCGCGCCAACAGCTGGAGGGCCGTGCGGCGTGGGGGTGTTTGATAACCATGCTATGTTGTTCCAGTAAATGTTATTGTGCTACAAGAGCAACTCTTAGATTTGAGAACTGGGTATCAATTGAGTATTATACAGTAATGGATATCATCTGTATAATTTATAAGAATATAAATTCAAAAGGTAAAATAGTCTTTAACACTTAATCCTATAATTTAAAAACCTGCTCCAGTCATAGACATGCAAGACCACCACACTTATTTATATTGCATATTGTAAGAACCTGGCTCTGTGTATACTTTACCAAAGTAAGGTAAAGTGTGCACAGAGGTTTAAGTATAGAATACGAAAAGCTCTATTTGTGGTAGTGTGCTCGAGCAGTTAGGTGAGTCAGAGGGCCGTGTTAAGCATTTGTTGTACACACTCAGGCAAGAAATGATAACACACACTCAAAGACTGAATCCAAGACCAATTGTTTTGTGAAAAAAATATTACTTTGTTAGTTTATTTTAGTACCAAGAGGAACCCAGATGCTGGTAAGTAATAGTTTCAAGAATAGGAATTATACTTTTCAAGATGCAGTACAAATTGTTTCCAAGGCAGTAAAACTGCTTTACAGTAGTGGAAATACTTTTGTATTGTCAAAGTAGATCAGTAGAACTTAGCAATGAAAAAGTAGGTAATTGATTGCAATAAGAGAAAATGCAATGCAATCCTATGGCAGGAAAACAGGTATATGTTTTAACAGGTAAATACAGGACTTACTCTTTCAGTCTTCTGGGGTTAGATCAACACTGGGTAAGGTTCAGCTTAAGGTAGGTACTGTACTACCAACGGGACTAGGGCGGACGGGTGCAGAGGTCACTGAACCCAATGTTGGTCAAAGGAGACTAGTGGCACTGAACAAGGTGCAGATTGTAGGTAGGTACCCACAGTTTCAGGGCACAGGCCCTAGGGATTAAGGTGAGCACAGGGGGGCCAGACAGCAGCTACCAAAGCTACTCAACCAGCAGCACAAGGGTGGCCGGGTGCAGGGTTTAGGGTGCAAATCAGGGTCTGGCGCCCAATGAGTTTCAACTGGGTATCTCGGTCGCACAAAGGCTGTAGGCTCGGATTAGGAGGCTGGATGGAGGTGACCAGTGGCTGGGGATGTAAGTTGGAGGGTTGCTGGACACTGTTGGTTGGCCGTCCCAAAGTAGGGGGCTGAGGATGCAGGGGTGCCTTTTGGTGTTGGGTTTTCTTCACCTGAGCCGGTCCTTGAGACCCTTCATGTTGAGGCTGTAGGCGACTTCATGGGGTCCAGGAGAGGTTAGCCACTGATGAAGCCGAAGTCTGGATTGCTGAGGAGACATCACTAGACAGGTAAACCACTCAGACTCTTGCCGGGGCGTCAGGTGCAGAGTGGGCAGGGGTTGCAGATCCGCCTTGATCCTGAGGCTTGAAGATGGAGTTTTCTGGACAGGGCAGCTGTCCTAGTGGTATCTGGTTTTTGCTGAAGAGTGGCAGTCTTCCTGGAGTTTTTGGAAGTTGCTGGCCAACTGACAGGCGGGGTCTTGTTTGCAGGGTCTTTGAGCTGGAGACAGGCTGGTAGGGCTGGGGCCAAATCAGGAGTCATCTTCCAGAATCGGCTGCATAGCGACTTCTTCGTCCTATTCTTCTTGAGTCGCAGGAATCTGAGGATCAAGGTTCAGGGGTGCCCCTAAATAATGGCCTACTTGCCTTTAGGGTGACTAAACCCTAAGCCTGTCCCCTCTCTTTGGGGAGGGGGCATCCCGTAACCTGATTGGGTAGAATCCTGTCATTCAAGATGGAGGGTTTCCTAAGGACTTGTCCAGAACACCTTAGGAGTGGTCCTGGCAGAGAGGGGACACAGCTCCCCTGACTACTAATTTTCCAGCTGACCTTGCAGCCAAAAGTGAGGCTTGGTCAGGGGGGAGGGCATCTCTACTATCTGGAAAGGCCCTGGTCAGCATAATAAAGAGCAGGAAGAGGGTCACCGCCCTGAATGCTGTTCCTGCTTGGGGGTAGGTGAGAAGCACTTCCACTCTAAGCAGGCTTTGGTCCTGACCCAAGAGAGCACAAGGGCTCCCACCTCAGAGTGTCAGAAACATGTCTGTGTGTGGCAGTCTGGTCTAGTTGGTCGTTTTTCAGAAAGCATCTCAAAGATGTCCTCTGAGTGCATTTTGGAATAAATCCAACACTGGCATCAGTGTGGAGTTATTAGGAGTTTGATATCAAACTCCTTAGCATTCAGGGAAGCCATCTTAGAGCTGTGGAGGTCGTAATGACAAACTCACAGCACATGTACTCAATATGCTCCACCGCACTTACAAGTTCTGTAATTGGGCACAGACACTGAAGGCATAGGTCTCCAAACTGTGGGGCGGGGGTGCAGCATTCACTCATCGAGGCACGGACTCCGCCCACCACTTCACCTTCCATTGTTGCTTCCCTCATCAGAAATATGTTTGATGGCTGTGTTTTATAACCCCATCTTGGGTTAGGGCTGTTTGATTGTAGTAATCATTCAGAACAGACTGTCAGCATGTAGTTTTGATAGAGATCGCAGGTCACCCGACCAATAATTTCACCACTTAGGTTTCGGGCCCATATACTTTAATTCACCATCTACATTAATCAGATGACCATACAATCTACTACCAATAAACATGAGTCCTTACAATTTTTCCTAGTGTACCCGACTTACCATCCACCGATACGGGTACCTATGACCACAATGGATCAGGGAGCTAGCTGTGAAAGGAAGGCAAGAAACATACAAACCCAACTTTGTTATTATCATAAAATGACCACGGACAACTGGAAAGATTTAAGATTTTATCTAGTAATCAGATTTCTAAGAGCATTAGGCTTACAGTTAAAAGGCAATCAATAATCAAGATGACGAAAATCATATAACCATAAAAGAACAATGTAAGGGCAGGCATTTGGGTTTTCTATATAATAGTACAACAGGGAACACGTTTAAGAAGAGTAAAATTAAGATTTAAATAGACATCTAGGAATGGGCAAGCTTATGCAAATATAATAATTACACTAATTTGGATTATTTGAAATCCTAAAACAGCTATAGAGAGAGCAAAAGTGAAACACGCTATGAATCAAAATTTACTTTAGTCAGTTTTTATGAGAGAAAATTATAGACCACATCAGGAAATTGCAAACTGCAATGCAGAAAATGATTTCTAAAAGGTAGGGTAACATAGGAACACGCTATAGAATTCAATGCAATAAATTTCAAACGGTGGTTTCAGTTCGGAAGCAACGCCAGCGCTCCACCCTCTCTGCAGATATCAGTTAGAACCCCGATTGGGTTAGCGAACTCCCCAGCAAAAGTGCTCCGCCAGCACTTAAGGTTTAGTAAAACCTTTAAAGTCTATGGTCAAATTCGGACAGAGTGCTCCGCAGCACCTCTGTATCAAGTCACCTATTGAGTGCGTTGGGTCAGTGACATGTCAGCTATTCAGACAAGTCAGACGAATTCCCTAGGTGAACCTAGGCTAGTTATACTGTTTGCGGGTCAGTGTACCACCGCCCAATGTTGCAAAGTGTCAGAATCCCCAATTTCGATTGGTCCTAAGGTAGGATGGGTTAACACACCAATCAGAACAGACTTTTCCAAGACCTAATTTACATTCTAGGGTACCGCCTAGCAAGTTTGGGGTTCCCACGGAAAAGTAGCAGAGAATACAATGGAATAATTACAATGTTACAGGACAGAGAACATGTTCTGCTCCATCCTCCTGGGTCAGAGGTGGCTTTCACAGGAGCATCTTGACTGTGGCTGCCAGCTGGCTGAGCTCCACTGTCCAAGGTTATTTCTTCCCTGGCGGCGCGAGCATACGCGGAAGGGACCTTCAAGATGGTTCTCAGTACATTCAGACCCCCCAGTCACCGTGATACATGAAAAGTAAGCGAAAACAAATTAAAACATAGAAATGAATGAATGTACTACATATCATGATTTTGTACTTCAGGTTTCTCATCATGAAAATATTCTATGCGATTAAGGATAAGTGCAACAGACAATATCACAAGAGCAGTGGTGCAAGCATCACCACGTTATCACCTAAGCGGCCATCTTACGGCTATTACGCATGCGCACCCTTTCCCTCCAAACTACAACTACGTCACATCACGTGAGTGTGTCTAACGCATGCGCAGAAGCAAAAATCCAAAGCAGCGGCCATTTTATATACAAGGGTTATTCGTATTAATAAAACACATAGGCAAGCATCACTATGATACATACGCACATTTGAATACATAAAATTTAGTAAAACGAACAATTTTGATTACAGGATTATAACAGATTCGAGGTTCTTGACTCGAGCAAGTCGCGATGCGAAATCTTGCTCTATCAATCCCCTCTTTGATGATATTTACTATCATCACAAATAATGGAACCAGATGCCAACTTTCTTTCACACCTTGTACAACTCTACCTCTTCCAACAGGCGATTCAATTTCTCTTTTGCATCTTTGGTAGGGTGAGAATTTTTCACCTTTTTGTAAATCTGATTATTCATTTCTTCCAACTCAATTTCATCCACACTTCGTTTCACACCTCTTCTATTCACAGGATATTTCTTTGTGTGTTTGCGACATTTGCAACAGACGAATATAAGGAAAATGATGAAACCTATCACTCCAATTGGCATCAGTATTTTAAACAATAAGCTTTTACCTAAGCTAGCAAACCAGTGACCTACATTGGAGAGACCATCAACGAGTCTCTTCCAGGCACTGTCAACCTCCAGTGGTTTGAGTTCCTTTTACAAATTTGTAATGTTTTTCACATATTTTTTAATCTGTACACTTTTGTCCGGAATGTAAGTGCAACAATGTTGCGCCTTCAACATCCGGCAGACTCTGCCCTCTTTTGCTAATAAGGTGTCAAGCGCAAGTCTGTTCTGCAAAACCATTGATCTGATCGCAACCATTTCGGTATTGACCAATAGAAATCCATGAGCTGTGTCAGTAGACAGCACATCCACTATTGTGGATAATTTGCAAATTCTGTGTGTGTTCAGAACCACTCCCACTCCAGGTATCAGTGCACTAAAAATACTACCCATTATTTCACCTACGCTTTCTCTTTTACTACGCACTAAGCCATTAGTGTTTTCATTGCTTCCAGCAATTTCATTCACATGGTATATTTTCGGGAAGACAATGCCAAAGTAGCAGCTTCCATACCAGTGATCCGGCAATTTGAAATAAGCCTTGTTTCCACATATATAATAAATTCCAGGAAACACAGGTTCTGACCCATTTTTGAAACCCCAACCTCCAATTACCTTGTAATTATGCTCACATTGACTGGAACCAATGAAAATGTTATTATAATAACTAGTCCTTTCGCGGTGAAGACAGAGTTTCCCTTTCCTTTTGAAATCCAGCAACAAAGCAGGCCCTGCCCCACCATTTGAGGTGCTTTCCATGTCCTCAGCCCATTTTGGAGTTTTCTGTCTTTTGTCATTTGCCTTTCTTTGGAAACTCTCCCTTCTTTTCTCTGCCATGTTTAAAAAACATTTTTTCTTGTTCATGTAATGAACAGGTCAAGTTGTCTCTGTGTGCTTCATTTAAGTCTATGGTACCTATAGTCAAAAAGTATTCTCCCATATAACGTGTAACGTCACTTTTAGTATGTACAGGGTTCAGGTTTCCACGTATAGGAAGTTCAGAAAAGATCACGTCATTGTTAGAGTAATAGTACTGTAACGGTCCTCTTTTATAAAACAAACTAGCTAAAATGCTACAGGAAATTCCATAGGTCAGGGGCAGGTGATGGTAAGTCACGCCTTCAGCTACAGAAGTAGGTAGCTTCATGCAGACATAGCAGTCTTCTATCTCCATAGTCTCTACATAATGTACTAACAGGTTTGCGAAAACATTTAAATTTGTCTGGTTCTTAACTCCGTGGTAATGTAGTCCTTCCTCATCTGATGCTTCTAAGTCTCGTTTTGTTTGTCTGAGTGCCTTTTCACGTCTTTCTACACTTCGTGTTGTCAATTCTTCAGTGTCAGTAGCTTGAGTAGGGTTATTATTAGTATTTTTGCTTACCATAAAAGGAATAAAAACTGTTAGTCCTATCCAAACTATTATTACTATAGCTGCACTACATATACATACTTTTGCAGCATGTTTTGCAACAACTGCTTTTAGGGCTCCCATTCACTCTTGAATCAGACATTTTGCTCAGAAGAAGTTTTCCAACCCCTCTTTGTAACTTAACACAGGTGGCTTACTCTGTGTAATTTCAGGTGAGCTCGTCTTCTTCGGTAGACAAATCAGCAATTTGTTCTTCGCCACTCTCGTCAGAGATATCAAGATCCTCAAAATTTTCCAAAATCAGATATGTCTATTCAGGATCTTGGTATTTTTTATTCGATCACTCCTTCTTTTGGAGCTTTCTCCAGTTTGCTCTGCTATTCGTGGGCTTCTCCTTTTTTCTGCAAGTTTCTCTGCTACTGTTTTTATCCTCAATCTCAGTCTCTTAATATACCTTGGCTCGATATTTTTCTTTTTCTTGAGTCTTTTGGCTGGCACTGTGAGTTGGCTTTCTTCTGATGCTCTTTTATTTTCATTTGTTTGTGGCACTTCTGCTTCTGTCTCTTCCCTTCCTATTTGACTAGTCCCAGGTCTTGTATCTATTTCTTCTGCCTGGTTACTAAACTGGCCTGGTTCAGGTGAAATTTGGTTTTGGCTTTCAAATGTCTCTGTTTCTGTGTCCTGAACACGTTCTTCTAATTCTATCTGATCCTGTTCAAGCACTTTGATCCCTTGATTTTCTTCCGCTCGAACTTTTACACTAGTTCTAGTCTGACCCTTTTCAATTTCAGGAGTTTGTGGTGGTGTATCGATCACCTGTTCTGTCCCTGTCTGCCTTCCTCTTCGTCCTCAGATTTGACGTGAATCTCAATGATCTGAGGGTCTTCGCCTGTGCCTATCTCGTCCTCTCTATTCCACTCTCTATCTTCGTAGGATCGCTCTCTTGTTCTGATTGGGTCTTCAGTTAGATCGATTATGGATATCCAATCATCTTGGCTGGTGCTCGGCTGTTCGTCATCAACTATTTCAGGACCGACGTCTGCAGACCCCTCAGCTGGACAACCTTCAGCTCCAGGTTCCTTATCCGGAGTTACCTTCTGTGTATGGCTGGCATGAATCCACTTTAGAACGCCAGCACACTTCACTGCTGTCGTGGTTACCAGTATTATCTGGAGTTTTTCTCCCCACCTCGGTGCAAGGCAACTCGAACGAGTATGCTTCTTGATCCTAACCCAGTCTCCAGGAACCAACTTGTGAACTGGAGTAGTCGGGTTGGCGACGGCGTCTTCCCCAATCTGGCGAGAGATAGAACGCACTTGGTCACCCAGTTGCTTGCAGTACTCAAGTACCAAATCATCAGTAATGCTTAACAGTTTGTACCCTGGTACCCATGTTTGTCTCATCACTCTTCCCATCAAGATTTCATGGGGGCTCAGGCCTGTTTTTCGGTCTGGAATGCTTCTGAGTCCCATCAGAAAAAGAGGTAAGGCAGTTATCCAGTTCATTCCAGTAGAGTCACACATTTTTGCTAATCTTGTTTTTATAGTGCCATTTATTTGTTCTACTACTCCAGAAGCCTCTGGACGATGTGCACAGTGCAGCTTTTGTGTGATTCCAAATGCTTTGCAGAGTTGACTCATTATTTCATTCTGAAAATGTCCGCCTCTATCTGATTCAATAGTGACTGGAACCCCGAACCTAGGTATCAATTCTTTTAGTAAAAGTTTGGCCACGGTTATGGCATCATTCTGTGAGGCCGGGTAAGCTTCCACCCATTTTGAAAATAGGCAGACAATGACAAGGACATATCTTTTCCCTTCACAGCGAGGCATGGTGATGAAATCAATCTGTACTCTCACAAAGGGACCCCCTGACTTCCCAATTTTTCCCAGCTCAACTACTGTTCTTTTTCCTGCGTTGAACTGTTGGCATGTCAAGCACCTCTGGCAGAGTGATTCTGCTACTTTCCTGAACTTCGGGCTAAACCACGTCTGTTGAAACACCAGAACCATGGCGTCCCTACCAGTATGTGAATTTCCATGTATCAACCTTGCCATAGTGGCGAGCAGGTGTTGGGGTAACACAGGCATACCATTTGGGCCCACAATGACACCATCCTCACGCCTTGGTCGACAACCAAGTTTCCTCCTTTTCTCTTGCTCTTTCGCTGGCACAGCATGCTGCCAATCTCTCACTTCATCCCAAGTAGGCACCTCTTCAAACACCATAAGTTGGCAGCTGTTTCCAGACCCTCCCAGTCTGATATTTATTGACATTCGATCCATAGCACATTGTTTTGCCACTCAATCAGCAAAATCATTTCCCAAAGATACATGGTCAAGGCCCTTCTTATGAGCAACACATTTGACCACTGCCAATTCTTTTGGTAATTGGATTGCCTCTAAAAGGTCTTGTACAATCTTTCCATTTCTAATGGGGGTACCTGATGAAGTCAGGAATTCTCTTTGTAGCCATAACTGGCCAAAGTCATGCACAACTCCATAACAGTACTGACTGTCAGTATACACTGTTATTCTTTGGTCTTTTCCCAATTTGCAAGCTCTTACCAATGCTATCAATTCGGCTACTTGTGCAGACTTTACTCCAAATAAACATGATGCTTCTTTAATGTTGTCTAATGCGACCACATCATACGCAGCACTTAGGCCCACCAGTTCATGTCTCATACATGAACCATCTACAAACCATTCCTCATCATGTTCAGGCAAAGGTGTTTCTTTAATGTCTGGACGGGGTTTAGTACTGAATTCTGTCAGGTTAATGCAGTCATGTTCATTCTCTCCCTCATCTTCCATTACCATTGAGTCAGGGAGTAGAGTGGCTGGGTTCAAAATATTACATCGAGTGATGACTATATTTGAGGCACCCACGAGAATCCTCTCGTATTTAGTCAGCCGACTAGGGGTGAGATACTGGGT
This sequence comes from Lissotriton helveticus, assembly GCF_964261635.1. Lineage (NCBI taxonomy): Eukaryota > Metazoa > Chordata > Amphibia > Caudata > Salamandridae > Lissotriton > Lissotriton helveticus. Next base: position 1,643,065,211 of record NC_136065.1, on the reverse strand, counting down.
TTTGGTTCTGGTCAGTAAAATCACAACTGCATGTGGAACATACACAGTTACAGGATGTCCCATAACAATGAATTCACTCTGTTCTAAACTCGTGCAAGTTGCAGCTACTGCTTTCAAACATCCAGGTAATCTAGCAGCCACTGGATCCAAAGTGGCAGAAAAATATGCCACGGGACGTCTGGTCAAGCCATGCTCCTGAGTTAGGACTGATAATGCACAATTATCACGGGTGTCACAGAATAGGGCAAACTCTTTAGAATAGTCAGGCATTCCTAAAGCAGGGGCTGTACACAGACTATCTCGTAATTTAGTGAATGCGGTTAAGCTTTCATCATCCCATTCCACTGGGTCCTGTGCTCCTTTCTTTGTCATCTTTATCAAAGGCTTTGCTCGGACTGCGAATCCCACAATCCATTGCCTGCAGTAACCTACAACTCCAAGGAACATTCTGACTTCTTTCTGAGTACGGGGTAACTGCATTTTTTGAATTATTCTGACTCTCTCTGAGGTGACTTTTCTGACGCCTTTCTCTATCTGGTGCCCCAGATATTTTACTGATTTTGAACAGAACTGTAGTTTTTCAGGGGCCACTTTATATCCCTTTTCACCTAGGTGATTCAGTAAGGCAATGGTGTCAATCACACAATCCCTATGACTCTTAGACGCCACCAAGAGGTCGTCGATATATTGCACCAAAACAGACTTTCCAGGTAAGACTAAAGTTTCAAGGCACTTTTTCAAGATCTGATTAAAGATAGAGGGGCTTTCTGTGTACCCCTGGGGGACACGATTCCAAACATACACGTGACTGTTGAAAGCAAATGAGAAAATAAACTTGCTGTCTGGATGCAATGGGATCGAAAAGAATGCCTGACATAGGTCTATCACAGTGAACCATTCAGCATCCCAGGGTATCTGATACAGGATCACTGCTGGGTTCGGGACAATAGGACAGCATGGAACCACAATTTTGTTTATCTTTCTCAGGTCCTGCACTACTCTGTACTTGCCACTAGGTTTTTTTATGCCCATAATTGGTGAGTTACACGGACTACTCATCACTTCTTGTATGATATTTGCTTCTAGCAATTTCTGTATTTCAATGGCAACTCCTGCTCTTACTTCGGCACTCATTCGGTAGGGTTTAGTATTGGGGTAGACTGCATTTTCTTTCATGGCTATTTGTATGGGGTCTACGTTTTTCATCAGTCCTACATCTTTTCCAGTAAAGTCCCATACTTCTGATTTCACTGTCTCTTGGAGTTCTTCAGGTAAGTCCTGTATGGTCATTCGTTTGATTTCTGAGTCAGGTCTGATTAACGTTAATTTGTAGATGCCATCTTCGTCTGGGGTTTGAATTTCGACGCCTTTTGGTGTGCAAAAGATAGTGCAGTTCATTTTGCACAGCAAATCACGTCCCAGTAAGTTCACTGGACTGGTATCACAAACGACAAATCTGTGCATTTCTTTAAAGTTCCCTATTGAGATCTCCATTGGCTCTGTAACAGGTGTACTAATCAATTGATTAGATACACCCACTACTTGGATTGCTTCTCCCGAGAGGGGTAGGTTTGGTACGTCTGCTGTTCTCACAGTAGAAAGGGGTAGCACCAGTGTCCAACAGAAAGGTGACATCATTTCCATCAACCTTTCCTTCAATGTATGGCCCTGACTGGTCTACCGGCAAGGAGGCGCCAAGTACACACTCCTCGTCCTTCCCTCTCAGGCCCCGTCAGTACTGGTCGTCACAGAAAAAAGTGTCATTTAACAAATACTGCGAAGTTGCTGCATTTCTGTTCTCATTGCCTCCCCAGATCTCTATGTCGTCACCCTGTGGTGACTTTCCCTTAAAACTAGGTTTTGGCGCTCGGGGCACTTGGATTGTTTTTACCTGCTGCTGGGTCTTTCTTGGTTTTTCATTCTGCGTCTGTGGAATTAAATCAGGGGTTTGGGTATTATCATGCTGTAAATATGGACACTCGTCTCGCCAATGTCCAATTTCCCCGCGCTGGTGGCAGGGAAATTTCTTTTTAGCTTCTTCTCTGCTCATTTTTGCTCGGGGCTTTCCCCACCCCCAGGGCCTTGGTTCTGAGTAGTTTTATTTAACTTATTCAATTGTTTTTCCTGCTGTTCTGCGAGCTTTACTTGTGCCCACATCACCTTCTCCTTTAAAGCCTTTTTCTTTTCTGCCATCTCGTCCTCACAGTACTTTGCATACCGTAGGACTTCATCCATTTTCTTGGATTGCCAACAAATTTTATTATCTTTTATCCACTGGCAAATTTCGGGTCTTAAACCGTTTACAAACCTGTAAATGAAGTGGGTCATGTCCTTCATCTCGATGTTATCTATACCACTGTATGTTTTGAACACTTGCAACAGCCTTTCATAAAAGGAGTGCACAGTCTCATCCCTTTCCTGCGTGGTTCTATCTATTTTGGTCCAATCAGTTTCTTTTGCGGGCACCTTTTGCTTTAAGTGTTGAATTACTTGTTCATATTTTCTCATCACCTCAATAGAGGGTTCCCCTGTTTTAGAGTCTCTCGGGTATTCCTCACTAGGCCAAGCTATGGCGATCTTACACTCGGTCCACAAATCCACAGGGACCACTATGTCGAAAAACCCATCCAGGTCCTTCCATAAGCACTTCTGCACCTTTACAAATCTTTCCACTTGCCTGTACCAGTCCACAGGCTTTTCTCGTAATCTTGGGAAATCATTTGTAAAGGACACAATATCCTGTCTTGACCATGGAACATGTACATATTTTCCACCTGGCACTTCGCGCATGGGGTATAACTGTTCTGGCTTGTCAGCTTCTTTTAAAACGAATTCGGGAGTTACCTGCTTAGACCTGTCCTCATCTTTTTTCTTGGCCCACCTGGCCTTCCATCGCTCTACATCTCCCCATTTCTGCAACACTGTAAATAATTCCTTAACCTGTGCCTTTTTCCCTGATACATTCAGGTTTTCCAAATCTTTGTATGAGAAATCTGCTCGGTATGGTTTCTGCAAGGGTTTTGATTTTGAGATATCTATTCCCATGCTAGCAGCGGTGTCTGTCAATTTTTCATGAAGTACTCGGGTGTTTCGGGTGAGACTTTTGCAAATAAACAGCAATTCTTCTTCAGAGTAGGTATTTAACCTGTCTAATCCTACGTTTCCTGCCATTAGTTCTTCTATTTCTACTCTCAATTTGTAGAGATCTAAAGGTTTCGTTGGTGGAGTTTGTTTATCTAATTCTTGACTCCATCTTTCGATTTCTTCAGGAGTCACCAACGTGACACTTTTAGTACCCGAAGTCGATTCCATTTGAATCTCCCTCGTGTTAAAAGGATTATGTCTTTTCTGCATCCTTTTCCCTGCGTTTCTATTGGGCAGATCCAGTAGTGAGACCTCAGACTCGCACTCACTTGTTTGATCATCTACGATTAAGGGTTCTGGTCTTGTCTGTGCTATGACTGGGGTTATAACTGGAGTTTTCGGACTCCCTTGGCGGTCCCCATACAACGGAACCACTGGTCCGATAGTTACTGGGATCGTCAAGGCTTCAGGATTTGTATTTAACTGGGAGATTTTCTGAATTATTTCAGCTCTCTGCTTGGTTAGAGCCTCTTGTTCCCTGTCCTCCAGTGTTCTTTCGACTGAATTGTCATGTAGTATCTGTGGGGTCAAAGTTGGAGCGTAATTCGGGGCAGTGGGATGTGTCTCTCTCGGACCTTCACTATAACTAGATCTTGGGAACAGACTTCCTGAGCCTAGGGATCTGGGTCCCTCCTCACTCTGAGGCTGAAAATATGGCATGCCTGAACTCGATGGTCTTGCCTCACCCTCGTAGGGAGGTCTAGAGAAAAAGTCTCTCTCACATGGGTATCCCACCTCCCCACTAGCTGGTATTCTGGGATAAATGTCTCTTGTATCTACGGGTCCTAGACTCTCGGTATAGGGAGGTATTTGGTAACCTCCTCCTACACTTACAGATCTGGCCTCATCCTGGGGAGGAGGTCTTCTGGACTTGTTCTCTTCACTGGAAGGTTGATTTCCTTCATTATAAGGAGGTGGACTTCTTATAAACATGTCGTCTAACAATTCATCATCTGACTCCCCAAGGGGCACCCAATGTTTACATTTTTCTGTCCTTTTCTCCCCCTCAGGAGGACCACATGCTGGCATCATTGGAAACAGTCCTTCTACAATCATATTCTGTCTCCACTGTTTCATCTTTTTGGCTCGGGCTTCCTGTTTGAACTTTGGATAAAATTTAGTTAATCCTTTATCCATTCGGGGCTTATCCTTTCAAAAGCCTCAATCTCCCATTCCTCTAATGCTTCATACTGCGTTAATCTAGGTCTGGGATGTAAATCATTCATTCGTGTTCTCAAATTAAATAGAATTCTGCTGTTAAATGTTCCTTCTAACGGAAAAGCCAATACTCCGTCATCTTTTGTGTATTTCGCCCAATTTTCCAACCATACACATGTGTTGTACCCTTTATCGAACATCATAAAAGATGCGGGAGTATTTGGTGGCGGAATGACAACACCTTCTCTAGTTTTAATCGGTTTGTCTTTTTTAAAATAATTCTTTACTTTGTTTACCAGGGATAATTTTCTCTTATTTCCGTACATAATGTCGTTTTTAACACCTTTCCACTGATCGTTCTCAAATCCCATATGCCGGGGATCAGGTCGAGTATGCGGTCTATATGAATGCCACATACGATTCCTACGAGTGATTTCTGTTTACAAAATCACTGCCAACCTAAGTGAGTCTTTTATTTTCGTGCGTCCAATGAAATGCACGGATTCAAATAGTCTTGACCAATGGGTGCGCGGCCTTTTCGTGAGACAGTTCTCACGCTTCGGCACTCACCCCTCCTTTACAATTTCAGCTCCGCTACACGCCCGCTGCGTCTACCAATCCCTGCACGGCACAGAGTGACGTCAGAGCAGCCTCCCTCCTATACAAGGTAACGGAAAACTTTCTTTCTTGCTAAAGTGCTAGTGCTTTGTTATTTCACAACGAATACACATTCGCCACTGTACTCAAGTGTCTAGACAGAAAAGATTTTGTTTCGCTGCAAGTAAACTACTTCCATTTACTTTTCACACGCTACGGATAGATCTCTTCGGCCTACCCTTCACTCAAGCATTAGGGATCCTGCTACTTCCTCAGACTCATCCACTTTCTGGGATATTTGCTAAGTCTAAAGTTTCACCCTCGAACCCCTTTGCTATCACTCAAGCTCCGACGGACCTGCTACTCTTCCGGTGTGACCCCCACTAGGTTATGCCACAATAGGAATTTTGCCAATGAACATCGTTGCTAACATTTATACATTCAGAAAAAAACCCTAGTTAGTGCTTCCAGTTCTGCCTAACCTGCACCAACTTTTCCTTGAAAGCCAGTGACCTCAAAACAAATGGATTCTATTCACCACTTGCTATTCAATTTCCCCGGGGATTCTCAACACAACAAATAACGCTTAACTTACAAATGTGTTAATACATATATCAGTACAATAATAAAAAAAACAATTTAAAACATTTCATAATTTTTCAAAGCAAACATTTCAAATGAGTGATCCGATCACCTGAATTACCTACTTTTAGCAGCAACAAGGTTCGTTACTTTAGCAGCATCCAACTTAGCTAATTAACTAGTCCTACCTAACCTTTAACTATTCCCTAACCATCCTCTGTGCTACCAGTACTTTACTGATAGAGATCGCAGGTCACCCGACCAATAATTTCACCACTTAGGTTTCGGGCCCATATACTTTAATTCACCATCTACATTAATCAGATGACCATACAATCTACTACCAATAAACATGAGTCCTTACAATTTTTCCTAGTGTACCCGACTTACCATCCACCAATACGGGTACCTATGACCACCTATGACCACAATGGATCAGGGAGCTAGCTGTGAAAGGAAGGCAAGAAACATACAAACCCAACTTTGTTATTATCATAAAATGACCACGGACAACTGGAAAGTTTTAAGATTTTATCTAGTAATCAGATTTCTAAAAGGATTAGGCTTACAGTTAAAAGGCAATCAATAATCAAGATGACGAAAATCATATAACCATAAAAGAACAATGTAAGGGCAGGCATTTGGGTTTTCTATATAATAGTACAACAGGGAACACGTTTAAGAAGAGTAAAATTAAGATTTAAATAGACATCTAGGAATGGGCAAGCTTATGCAAATATAATAATTACACTAATTTGGATTATTTGAAATCCTAAAACAGCTATAGAGAGAGCAAAAGTGAAACACGCTATAAATCAAAATTTACTTTAGTCAGTTTTTATGAGAGAAAATTATAGACCACATCAGGAAATTGCAAACTGCAATGCAGAAAATGTTTTCTAAAAGGTAGGGTAACATAGGAACACGCTATAGAATTCAATGCAATAAATTTCAAACGGTGGTTTCAGAAAGCATGGAAATTTAACATATGCAAAGGTATATCTTTATTGAAGCAAAAGACAGAAAAATAGGAAGGTGCAGTTTAGAGTTTCTCAGCAATATATTTACCTAGAATGGTGTGAAAACCAACCCTGGCCACAGGTCAGTTAAGGACAGGAAAACCCTCAAGGAAGGATAACTCTCAATGGGACAGCAGGTGCAGAATGGACACCTCAGGATAGGACAGGAAACCCAGATTAGGATCAGGACAGGACCACCAGGACACGACCAGCACCCACAGTTCGGAAGCAACGCCAGCGCTCCACCCTCTCTGCAGATATCAGTTAGAACCCCGATTGGGTTAGCGAACTCCCCAGCAAAAGTTCTCCGCCAGCACTTAAGGTTTAGTAAAACCTTTAAAGTCTATGGTCAAATTCGGACATAGTGCTCCGCAGCCCCTCTGTATCAAGTCACCTATTGAGTGCGTTGGGTCAGTGACAGGTCAGCTATTCAGACAAGTCGGACGAATTCCCTAGGTGAACCTAGGCTAGTTATACAATGTTGCAAAGTGTCAGAATCCCCAATTCCGATTGGTCCTAAGGTAGGATGGGTTAACACACCAATCAGAACAGACTTTTCCAAGACCTAATTTACATTCTAGGGTACCGCCTAGCAAGTTTGGGGTTCCCACGGAAAAGTAGCAGAGAATACAATGGAATAATTACAATGTTACAGGACAGAGAACATGTTCTGCTCCATCCTCCTGGGTCAGAGGTGGCTTTCACAGGAGCATCTTGACTGTGGCTGCCAGCTGGCTGAGCTCCACTGTCCAAGGTTATTTCTTCCCTGGCGGCGCGAGCATGCGCGGAAGGGACCTTCAAGATGGTTCTCAGTACATTCAGACCCCCCAGTCACCGTGATACATGAAAAGTAAGCGAAAACAAATTAAAACATAGAAATGAATGAATGTACTACATATCATGATTTTGTACTTCAGGTTTCTCATCATGAAAATATTCTATGCGATTAAGGATAAGTGCAACAGACAATATCACAAGAGCAGTGGTGCAAGCATCACCATGTTATCACCTAAGCGGCCATCTTACGGCTATTACGCATGCGCACCCTTTCCCTCCAAACTAGAACTACGTCACATCACGTGAGTGTGTCTAACGCATGCGCAGAAGCAAAAATCCAAAGCAGCGGCCATTTTATATACAAGGGTTATTTGTATTAATAAAACACATAGGCAAGCATCACTATGATACATACGCCCATTTGAATACATAACATTTAGTAAAACGAACAATTTTGATTACAGGATTATAACAGATTCGAGGTTCTTGACTCGAGCAAGTCGCGATGCGAAATCTTGCTCTATCAGTTTCACCAGCACCGCACTGCACTGACCTCAGCACAGACGTTCCTCGATTGAAAGGGACAACAGCACAGATGCCAGAAAGTGCTGTGAATTTTGCATGCATAAAGTTGCAAAATACTTCTACTTTGCTGACGAAGCAGCATTTCTTCACTGTTGCATTTTGTCTCGGGGTTGCTCCTTGTGGTTGCAGTATTTCTGATCTGGCTGCTTCCCTTCACCTCGCTCTTGAACCCTTCCCCCTCAAGGTTATCCTAGTTTGTAACCTTGCAGCTACTGCCTTTCACTGCAAGCATTTTACAACACGTGTATCCTTCCTGAAAATTCCCTTCTCTGGCAGGTAAGAGTTTTGTTTTATTTTTTTAAAGCCTCCGTCCTTTCCCCTTCATCCTACTACTAGTGGGAACGTTGGATGCTTTGAGGAGAAGCGGATGTGGCATTAATGCACTAGCTGCAACCTTTGGTTCAGGGGACCTGGGTTCAAGTCCTGGCATTGTCTCAAGATCATGTAATCCTGGGAAAAATCACTTATTTTACCAGTGACTTACAGAAAATAAATCTGACCTTGATTAAAGTCGCTGGTGCTTGCCTATCATGTGCCAATCCCTAGAGCCGAGTCTACAAGCCTAATATAACAAATATTGTGAAGTATACCTGCTATCTGCCCTCTCTTTCATAGATCAAATTTAAATGCTTTCTTGTGCAGCTTTTTCTGAATCTTTGGAAGGTAATTTTCTTTACTATCCAACTATGCTAACAAATTGACTCTTGATGCTGATAGCTAGATGTATATATCCCCTTAAATCACTTATAATCACATGTATGCATGATCTAGATGTCCCCTAGACCATCTTGGAAAACTGTGGATGGCCTCCGACTGGCATGGCAACACCTGGACATACACAAAACAACAATTGATGGACAGAATGCAGAACAATGTCATACATTCACCCCAGTACAGAGATCTGGGCTCAAATCCATCGTTTTTTTGCACTCCACACCCCCAGGTCAGACATGGCCATATGCAAATCAGCCTTGACCCTGTGCCTCATGGGAACAGTCCAGCCCGAACTGCCAAGCCATGTCTTTCCTGGACCGGAATCAAGCATCCAAGGACCGGTTTCTGGCTATCAGCCTTCATCAGCCGGGATAGCTTGACTCCAGTGGTTTTAGGCCCAGATCTCTGTACTGGGGTGAATGTATGACATTGTTCTGCATTCTGTTCATCAATTGTTGTTTTTGCAACACCTGGACATACTCCACATAATCACAGATTTTTCAATTGTGTCAAAAAGCTTGTTTTGCGGAACCCTTTTTCTGGTATCTTGTCTAGGGGTAAGGATGTGGCGCAACAGCCAGAACTGATTACTTTGGACCTGGAGAACCAGGTTCAATTCTTGGCGTCTGCTCAACACCCTGTGATTCTGGGAAAATCACTTAATCTCCCTGTGCTTACAAAAATTATGGTGTGCTTGTGTAATGTAAAAGACACTCCTGTAAAGTGCTCCAAAACTTTTGGGTCATGTTCAGGCTATATAAAACTGCAAAAAAATATATTACAACATGTTGTGAGTAATCCTGTTTCTAGGTACCGCTCAAGACTGGAAGTGGAGCACAACCTAAGGGTAGCAGTAGCAAGAATCCATCCACACAGTGTCCATCTCTGTGGAGAAAAACAGGCATACCCCTCACATTTTTTATAAAGTGTTTTTACTAGTCTATGCTAAATTATGTGTTTTATGAGAAAAATAAAGCACCAATGTATTTTTTTGTGCACATTTTTTCTTGGAGACTTTTAATTTGAGCTATATAATAAGCACAGGCACTACAAACACTTCAGTTTACTAAACATTCTTACTTTATTAATATTTTCCATTCACCACCTGAACTCTGCCGGTGGGAATGGCTATCAATGAGTAACAGCTTCCAGAATTTTTTGTCAGGTGGTGGAGGGGGAGGGGCTTGACATGTAAAAGGTTTAGATGGGGGGGCTCAGCCTAACAAAGTTTGAAGACCTCTGCTGTAGGGGCATATTGTCCATTCCTTCACTATCAGCGCTGGGAAACACCTTTTGAATAGCCCTGCCCTTTAGAAATGTACTGATTGATTAAGTATGTGGGAGTCACTGACCACCTGATGTTCCTACATACCATTAAAAACTGGCTTTTGCAGGCAATCACCAGCGTACTGATATGTCAAAACTCATTTAGAGACATTTTAACAAAAGAATGAATACCTATTTTGAAATGAGTTTGTACCTTTCTTCCAACCAACCTCTATGCAACATCCATGCATCGGGTACAGACATTATCAAAAATGACCACTAACCTGGGCATAATCAGTAATAATGGGTTTAAAATTTAGGACTGACAAACTCCTGGCTGGAAACAATCTTCTAACCATTAACTGTTACCATACACGCTACAAAGACAACAATACAGCAATGTAATTCATGCTGGGCTCCTGCCAACCTTTACCCAAGGTTAATAGGGTGAGTAGTAAACATCTGCTCAGTACCTTGGAAAGTAATGTATGGAAGTGTTCTGCCTCCTAGCTCTCTTTCCAGTACACAGATGTCCAGGGGAGAAGCTTCAGGGAGATGTTTGGGGTGTGACACCCCCCAAATAAATGCATTCCTTGCCTGCAAGTTGGGTCTGGGGGACCTGAGTTTGGCCTCCTATACCTTTGTTGGTTTTTCTCTTGTCCGTATTTGACTAAAAGCTTTTAACTTGGTCATTTCTTTTAGCGGGAACTTAGACAGAGTCCCACCTAATACAAATCAGTATTGTACCTGTTCCTCAATGGAATAGTGTATCCCAAGTCTTGGTTCATCTAATCTCTCTACCCTTCGGCATATTGTTTTTTAGTCTGGAAATTTGAAATTTACCCCCCCCCCCCGAATCTCACTGACTAAGTTACGCCCCTGCTGATGTCTTTATGCTGTATCTTTTAACATCCCTCATAGGAGCCTCGCTCACATCAAGTGCTTCCAATCTTAGCTGTCTTCCACCACAAACTTCCAACTAAGCATGCACATCTAGTCTGAAACCATGTAGATAAATCATGCATGTCCCAGCCACCCACTAAATGTGCATTGGCACTCTTTGGCATGCAATCAGTACTGTGAGACTACCATAAAGATAAATATGTACCAGACAATGATGAGTAAAAATGAGAAACACAGTAACCATGTTCTGGTGGTTGTAATAAGAAAGGAACATCTACAAAATGTCCATGTTGTGCAAGATGCTGCTGCTGATCTAGTAGCAAATATTCACAAGAGAGAGCACATAAAACACATAACTGAGGCTTCCATTAGCTCCTGCCTCAGAATACAGTGAAAAGTACAACTTTATGGTGGGATCAAAAGCTACTTAAGGTGAGACTTCTAACTATCTTGAGAGTTGAATATTCCAACTAGAAGCCTGCGCTCTGATGGGAAACCTTTGTTGAAGGTGTCAATAGTAATGACAGAATATTCTAAGGGTTATCCTTTGCCACTCATACATTTTTTCAAATGATAATGATAATGATGACAATTACTCCACAGCACTATTTACAGACAAGCTTCACATAATAGATACTCAAGAAGGCAGAGTGCGGGGCATGAGGTGAGATCTCAGTGGTGTCTGATCATGATGTTTTTTATTGGATGTAGGGGAGTTTTGCATGGGAACATCAGTCATTCAACATCTATTCCAGCGACTTCTTAGCACTGACTTTTCCCCTATACTGCTTTTAGGTCTAATGAAAAAGGAGTGTTTGGATAAAATATCGTGGGACAGAATATAATGTAAAAAATATCGAGGACAAGAATATTCTGTAGGTCACTTTCTATGGGTAAGTAAAGTTTTATTATATATAACTCCACAAATATGTACCTTGACAATATATATATCTATATATATATATACAATCCTTTTTCGGTCACTAAAGATGCTATCAAGGGTAACTACGGCTGCCACACGGAGTTTGCGGTGTATGTCCTCACGTGCACCTGCGGCTTGTGTTATGTGGGAAGCACGAGGTCGCAGGTGCACGTGAGGATTTTGCAGCATCTCCGGGCAGTTGTGAACCATGATACAGCCTACCCCATGGCACGGCATTTTAATTCTACACACGACAGGGACCTGTCGTGTTTGAGTTATTATGTAATAGATGCAGTGCCTGTACAAAGAAGGGGAGGCGACAGGGACAGAATGTTAAGAAAATTAGAAACACAATATATCATCGCGTTGGACAGTAAACAGCCTTATGGGCTCAACACGACTGAGGATCTCCACAATTTTCTTTAGAATATTACTTTTATATTGCTAATTGGCAAATCTCACATGGTCGACATTAAAATTCTATATTATTCCTGTCTTAGTTGATATGTATGTCACAGCATAATCATCTATCTGTGTCTATCGTACAATACCCATTAAGCTACACTCAGGTACATATGAAGGGTGTATCATGAAATAAACACACCGAATTAAGTATTGTATCTGTAAACTGGATGTTTACTTCTTTTTCTGTATATTCTGTATATATAATGTAAATCATCAGTGTTTATCTTTTTTCACAGTGGGTTTTTTCCTTCCCCCTTTTTTTTCTTTTAACTTTTGTGTTGTTCTCCCATTTATTAACAAGCACATGTACAGAAAAGCACATATATTTTTGATTTTGAATGTTTTAATGATTTAATGTTATCACATACATATTTGACAGTCACATGATTTGACCGGCATTTTCATTTTTCCTATAATGTCATTTTAGTTGAATCAGTACTGGTCACTTTATATACCTTTGGGTATATGCATTTATGCAGTAAGAATAAAGCACTAGTCACTTTAATAGTTCCATGATATTTGCATCTAGGCAACTATGTATTAGACACTTTACATACCTTCGGGTATATGCATTTATGCAGCAAAGATAAAGCACTTTTCACTTTAGCAATCTCATGGTACTTGCATTCATGCAGTTAGGATATTATCTATGACATCAATGGGAAATGTGCAATTTTTTTAAACAGGAATATTATTTGTTTGATGTATTATTTTATTCACAAACACAACAAACACTTGGAGAAGGGTCCAAGGGCAGGTTTATCGACCAGCCAGGTACATGCCCCAAAACATAATGCTATCACAACAAGAAATACCTGGGGGTCAAAAACATAAGTCAAACAGAATGGATCACAACACCAATACTACACAAAAAGACACCTGTGAGGACAGTGTGCATGTTAAATGATGCAGGCCAATTCAAGGCTCAAGAGCATATGGAGAAAATAGTTCCCATCAGAAGCCACTTGTTGTGATCCATTCTGTTTGACTTATGTTTTTGACCCCCAGGTATTTCTTGTTGTGATAGTATTATTTTATTCATCATAAAAGTTTAAACAGACAGTAATTTTGAAAACAGGATTGACTTGTTTAATAAATTTGAATCAGTTTCAGGCAAAAAAAGAAAACCTTTTAACTGAACACAAATGTAAATAATCGTCGGTTCTTGTATTCCTCTTTGTAATTTGCACCCTTTCTATGCCTATGGTCTCAAGATCATGTGATGCACGTTAGGAGGTGTGGCCCATAGGAGGGGCCAGGGAATCTAAGCATGTAAAAACATTAGGCTGTGTAAATAATCGGTGTGTGATCAAGAGTACAGGGTACTCGAAACGCGTCGCCAGAAAGGTTACCAATAAACGCAACATCTTGCATGAAGCCGTGGGGTCTGTCTCCTTCTTTCGCCACGCCGTGCGCTGTGGAGGTTTGAGGATTTTTTCGGATATATATATATTCAAGCTGACAATATATATATATACATATATATATATATATATGTATATATATATATATACATAAATATATATTTCCTCCAAATGTCCGAAAGCTATTGAGGTCGCACTCCCAGCAAACATACCTTCACAGGCATTGAAACACGGAAACCAACCTGGCATCACAGGAATCCTTTTATTGATATAGCTTTCGGGCATTTGGAGGAACATATATATATATATATATATATATATATATATATATATATATATATATATATTCACTGAAAAAACCATAGGTTATAGACCATATATAGTTAGGAATTAGCATTTACAAAACCTTATTTTACTCACACAAAACCATTGAAATTCCATATATAGTTAGTTGCACTAACTATATATCGCGCACCCGCAATCCACTGCTGATGATGTCACATATTACATCATTCATGACATGGTCAGTGACATCACTGATGACATCACTGATGACATCTCAAATGACATCACTGATGACATCACTGATGACAACATCCTGACATCACTGATGACAACATCCAGTGACTGTATGTTTCTGTAAAGTTAAAATATGTCTTACATATTGAAGAATGAGTGGATGTATAAGTGTCTGGATGAAGGATTTAGTAGGTGCATGACTTACTGTATAAGTGAGTGATTAAATGTGTCTCACTGAGTGCATGGGTTAGTGACTAAACTGTTTTAAATTGTGCATCATTGTGTCTGTTGTTTTGTAATCTGATGCATGTGTTGATCATTAGCTATATGACTAACTATATGGGTTATTGATTAGTTGCCCAAGTATTTGTATGGGAGACTGAGTGTGTGTGTGGGTGTCTGGGAGGTGTATGACTCTGTGCATAGATGTGTGAGCAGTTGATTCACTAGATGTATGGGTTCAAAAGTGCATATGGAAACAGCTGTATGGGCGGTTGACTGTGTGCATGAATGTATTGGTGAGTGAATGGATATCTCAGTGCTACATGTCAAAGTAAGTACATATGTAAAACACAGTACATGTGATAGTTGACATATATAAATAACTGTGCATAAGAGCCAGTGAATGTGTGAGTGGCTGTATGGATTATTGTGAACTTGTATCAGGGATTGTATAACAGAGTAAATATGTGTTATTATATGTTCCAATAAGTAAGGTGTGTATAACTATATAGTTGAGGAAATGGAGGTGTGATTGATTCTTTGCAAGACTGACTAGGTGTGTGAGTAACTACATGGATGAGTGACAGTCTGTGAGTGTCTGTTTACACTGAGTGTATCTAAGGTTATATTAGAGTCTGAAGAGGTTCATCGTATCATCACATGAATGATGTCATCAGTGATGTGATCAGTAATGTCAAATGAGATGTCATCAGTGATGTCATCAGTGATGTCATTTGAGATGTCATCAGTGATGTCACTGACCATGTCATGAATGATGTAATATGTGACATCATCAGCAGTGGATTGCCGGTGCGCGATATATAGTTAGTGCAACTAACTATATATGGAATTTCAATGGTTTTGTGTGAGTAAAATAAGGTTTTGTAAATGCTAATTCCTAACTATATATGGTCTATAACCTATGGTTTTTTCAGTTAATTTTCAAGGTTTTGTAAATGCTAATTCCTAACTATATATGGTCTATAACCTAGGGGTTTTTCAGTGAATTTCATAGGTTTTTTAATAGCAAATCTTTATAGTTTTAAAAAATAATACATTTTAAATCGAATTTTATATTGTATAATTATGTCATTTTTTTTTTTTTATTCTTTTTGGTGCGCTCCCGGGGCGCGGACCGGTGAACGCACGGGTAAGCGCAATCTTGCGGCGCGCCCCGGGGCGCGTACTGATGAGCGTCCCGATAGCGCTATTGCCGCGAACGAAAACAACATCGTGACGTATTGCGTAGCCGCCACGCCTTGCGTCATAAGACACGTATCGCGTAGCCGCGAGATGCGTCTTATGACGCACCTCGTAAGCGCACCCGGAAGCGCATACGATCGCGCAACGTAAGCGCCCCGATGCGCTTACGATACACGCCCCGGGACGCGCCCCAGGGCGCGTAGCGTAAGCGCGTCAAGCCATGTGACTTTAAAATAACACTTTTCATTGGTTCAGAACTTTTTTTTTTCCAAATTGTGTGAAACCCACCCATTTCTCTCACTATTGCTTTGTACTTGGAGAGAGCAAGAGCTGTTCTGTGTACTTTGTTCATCTCCTACTTTTCTCATCTACAGCAATGGCTGCAAGAGAGTCATCCAGCAGTGATTCAGACGGATTTTTAGATGAGGACCCTCCTCAGCAGAAGAAAAAAACCCATTTCATCTGGAAATTTTATGACATCCCTGAAGGACAAAAAAAAGTCAACGCTCCAAAAGTAACCTGCAAAATTTGTGGTAGTAGTTTATCCAGAGGCAATCCTCTGAAAAAATATAGTTTTGGAAATGCTAATTTAATCAGGCATGTGAAAAGAAGACACCCTAACAACTTTGCCAGGGAGAGTGTCAGAGAGCTGGCACGGAATTTACCCACAGATGGCGGCAGCACCTCCACTGGTGGAGCAACACCTTCGGGACCACCCCGTGGAAGAATGGTCCCTAACATTCAGCCGGTGTTTGCAGGCATCAAATTTCTGTGCACGGAGTGTGACGAACTGCTCTGCTATGGGGAGCAGAGTGTTGAACTCATTGCCATAACGAAACAGCAACACCGCTGCCCTGCCAGTCCCTAAATTTTCACATTTTTTTGCTCCTGTTGAGCAGTTTTGGAATCCCTGTTTTTGTTTTTCCCCTGACAAAAATCCCAAAAAAATATAAAATCGTTTTAAAAAGTCTAAAAAAATATAAAACAACAAAAACAAAAAAAAGTTCTTTTCAGAACTACCTCCAATTTATAAAAAAATGCTATTTTTTTTTTTAAAAAGTGTCATTTTTTATCTCCATGGTACCCTCCCCCGTACGCTCCCCGGTGCGCGTACCTGGCGCTCCCCCCGCGAAAATCGAATTTTTAAAAAAATTTTTTTTTACCCGCGGGACCCTTTTATGGCCCCCACATCAAAACTAGGGGGTCAGGGGGGTGTACCCTGCCCCCTTTTGCTCATTTCCCCCTTTGATTTTTGCCACCTCTTGTGTCTCAATCCTACCGAGACACAAGATGGCGGCCGCTGCGGACTGTTTTGAATGTTTACAGACACCCGAGAACCAATCAGCTTGCCGTGCGCAAGTCGCGTGGCGCGCCCGGAGCGCTCCCCGGTACGCGCACCGGGGCGCGGCTCTAGATATATATCTTTTTTTAAACCTAATTTACTCAAAATTCACAGGAGCATATATCTTGAGACCTAGCAAAGGCACATCGGGCAAACAATATCTACAATTTTGCCAAGTTTCGTGGAAATCCATTCAGCCGTTCGGGCTAAAAGTGAGGCCAACCGCCCTATGGAAATTAACATGGGAAAAACATGTTTTGGGACCCCCCTTTTTTCTCAGCCCCCCTTTGACAAACCCCCCCCAAATTTTCAGTGGCTGCTCAGAAACAAAATGTTCCATTTTCCTGAAAATTTCAGCCGATTCCGTCCACAAACGCCAAAGTTATTAGACATAGAATTTTCAAAAATCCCATAGAGAAAAAATCCTAACTATATATACCTACTGGCGACCGCCAGTAGGTAATATATATATATCTTCAAGCTACATAGATGTGGAGTGAAGATTAGTATATCAATACTTACTTACTTGCACTTACCTTCTCAATATTCTTGTCCTCGATATTTTTGACACAATATTCTGTCCTCACGATATTTGTGTTTCCGATATTCTGTCACTGATCATGAAAAAGGACAGATCTTTTGAGAAGAATACATTTTCCCAGATAAAATAATGTACATAAACATATATACATGGTGATTTAAGTCAGCCTCCTTCAGTCATTGGTCTGTTGAGGTATTATTCACATTTGGCCTGCCCACACTTACCACATAGGCTCTCATTATGAATGACTCAGTTAAATGCAATTTGTGCAGTAGCCCCTGTTAAGGCAGGTATCGAAGTTATGGGTTTTGTGATAAATATCGGCAGGTCAAACCTGTTATCAGGGTCGACATTCGCTGTAATTACTAGAAAATGTGGATTTTTGGTGCACTAAGCGCTATAATACACAATATTCCCTAAAAATTCATAATTGACTGACATTTATTCCTTCTGATAACTTCCAACTTGGCAAAGTGAGATTTTATCAGGTGCGATAAATAGAAAATCATTTAACGGCTGCCATAGAGTGGTCACCTTGGCCATCTAATAGGTCAGTCAATTAGTATTTGGAAAACCATTGTTTATATTTGACTGCAAAACAGGAAGGGGCCAGCATCCAAGAGATGAAGTGGGCTGTCTTTACATTGTCCACATACATGAAAAGATACATCTTTAAGCAACTGACTCTGTAAACGTTATTTTATTTATTTCTCCTGCAAATAGCTTCATTTGTCTGTTGTTAATGACTTATTGTCAACAATAAACTAAAATAATTAATAGAAAGGGATTTGGGTCGGCCCCTTGTTCATTATTGGATAGCTTTATTATTTACTCAGATGCACCTACGCCATTGCCTTTTCTCCCAGTTCATGTGTTTGTCCCAATCCTGGAGCATTTCTTCTTGACCACCATTTTGATTGGATTGGATGAGTTGTATCTTCCTAGAGATGACATTTTGCTTCTAGTGTTCCATATGAATGCAGAACTTTTCTCTCCCTTTGTCTCTCTCCCCCACTCTACCTATCCGCATGGTCAGCACCATATCTCCACCAGCTCATCCACAGCTTCCTCATCAGTCACACATGTGAACTTCCTATATATTTCTTTTTACTGTACAAACCTTTGGTGAGGATCCAGCAGCTGCACACGGGCTTCTCTTATCTTTTTTTAATTCTCACAAATACTTTTTTTAATTTACCTTTCATAAATTGTCATCTGCCCACTCACATTCCTAAACTTACCTCAAATTTTACTCCTCTACTTAATCCAGCTATTACTTCTACTTACTCCTAACCTTATTGCTACTTATTGTTACTCTTTTTTCTTATTCCTACTTACACTTACAGCTAACATTACATCTGTTTTCTCCTACACACACTTCTACTTGAACATTTTCCTATGTGTACTGCCACTTTTGCCTACTCGAACTCCTGCTTAATGCCTACTCCTAATTCCTAATAATACTTTACGTCAATTCCCTTTATGATAATTACTCTGACTACAGTCATTTATTCTTAGTCCTGCACTTAATTTGTATTTACGTCTGCCCTTATTTTTTCTTATGCCTAATTTTACTTCTTTTTTTAAGGAGTTTTATATAGCCCAACCTTGACCCGGGATCGGGTATCAGAGCACTTTATATAGCACCTGTTGCATAACATGGGGACACATTCATTTTTGTTAGGCATGGGGAGATTAAGTGATTTGCCCAGAATCACAGGATATTCAGCGTCATTGCCGAGACTCGTACCCTGTTCCCCCGATTGAGGTTGACTGCCCTAGACGCCAGGCCAACTCCTCTCCCCACTCCTACTCCTACATCTAATTTCGCCTATGTACTACTGCTCCTACTCCTACTCCTACTTATTCTTACGCCTAATTATATGCCCCCCCTATCTCTATGCGTCTACCAAGTGCCGCTGTGAACTAATTAATAAAAAAACTGCATTTGTTAACTATTATGTTTGAGTATCAGTACTGGATTAGGAACCCTGAGATTTTGCCATGCCTCTCATTACAGCATTGTCCTTTTACAGGGTTTTAAGTGGGCCTGGTCCTGCCGGTACTGGGCACCGGCAGTTTTTAAAAGAGAACCTCACAACAGGTCCATATTGGGCTCTGTTTTGTGCCCTGGCACAGGTGGCCTGTTTTTTTTAAGGGGTGCAGTGACAGCAGGCACATCGATCGATGTGCGCGTGCTCACTTCTCAGTAGTGGAGAAGTTACGGCATGACGTCATGCCAAGTGAGCATTGTAGGGGAAGGGAAATCCTTTAAAGAGAGTCATTTTCTCTCTGAATTTCCCTGCTCTTTTTGAAACCCAGGAAGCAGCAACATTGTTATGGTGTCACCAGGGCTTTAATTAGAAGCATTTTCAATACTATATACAACAAGCCATAGTTGCTGCTTATTTATCTTATGCAACTAACAGCCATTGACAAAGCCAATAGTCCTGACTTTTTGTAGGCATGATGTTACTTGTTGTATGATATATCTGGATACAATGACAGAAACAGCAAAATAGAAGTCGGGCGGCACACTATGCTAAGCACAGATTTTTAGCTTATGTGTTTTTAAGCCACACCCTTAATTACATTGGCCACGCCCCTTTGACAGATCCCCCCCGGTTTTTTCATCCCACTTAAAGCCCTGTCCTTTTCCCTTTTCTATGCTCATAATTTCCTGTAAAGTTTTGCATAGTCTCTGCATGCCTCAACACCCTGCTGTCCTTGCCTGCAGTCGCCCTACCTCTCACGCCTGCAGAGGCTTCCATCTGCTCAGTGCTTGCACGTCACCAGAGACAGGAGGGAGAGAGTGATGGCCTTCACTGCTCACGACCTCTGACACTTGGGTACAACCCCTCCCCTTCTTCATGGCTGCCACCAGGTCCCTTCTCAAGCTGGTGTCTTGCTGCCTCAATCACAAGTCCATAGTTACTCTTTTAACACAATGTGTGTGAGTGCTAAGGTCCGCACATGAACTCCTCAGAGGAAAGGAGGCACAGTCAGCTACACGGCTACACGGCCTCCACTCACATATGTTTAATATTGTGTACTCTTTCAGAACTTTTAGTTGGTGGAATCTTCTTTGTTCTCATCATAGACTCGATACAGCAGCAGCTACATCTAAACTACAAATGATGAATATAGAGGTCTTTTGGTCACCGCTTACTCGTTACTTAAATACAAAGCTTAAAACCCCTAGCGATTCCACAATGGTTTTCAGCCACCATGATTGATTTTCTTTTTTTCCTATTAATTTAAATATCCTATATAATCATTTGTCACTGTTATTATATGAAATACGTTGTTAATAACACGACTTTATTATTTAAACTAATTATTATATGACATAGGACTTATTATGTGATACATGTTTAGATATGCAATATGTAATATTTGTTTTTTCTTTCTTTTTTTTTCTCTCTTCTTCTGTTTTCTACTTTCTTTCTTTTTTCTTAAATACACAAAATACCAAAAAATGCAATGTTCTAAGTACAGAATGATCTCATTTAATATGCTTATGATGTAACTTTTGTATTAAGTATTAGTTAGTTTTGCCTTCCTGGTTAAAAGTATATTCATAGATTGATTTCCCATTCTGAGTAATGAATAATTCTGTACATCTGTACTTTATTTAATAAAGCTTTGTTAACTTAAAAAAATGACTTTTACATGCTTTCCTTCAGTGTCACTGGTCTCTGGGGTGGGGGTGGGGGGGTGGGGGGTTCTATGGACTGTTAGTGAAGAGAGCTTGAGACCGTCAGGGCAGCGCTGCCACCCTCACTGAAGTCCTACCTCCGTATCTGTGACTGGTGAGGCGGATACCACAGGCTGCATTTGCAGCATCTCACATATCAACTTACCTCTGTGTTTTGGACAGAGAGCCCAGCAGAGGCACAAGACTAGTACTACGGCGAGGAGGAACCCAAGGACGGTCCCGGTGATGATAGGCCAGAGGACCAGGCGAGCTGCAAGGGGAAAGGTCAAAGGTTAATTAGACCGCTAACATTGTATTACATAGTACAATTATGTCCACTGATCTGGAAGCACATTCAGAACTACACATCCCACCAGGTGGGGGCACTCCCATTTCTTGGGGTCCTGGAAATGATTAATATTCCAGTCCAGGTGGATTTGTTTATCACACACAGTTCACCCACAGGCTGCTTCCGGGCACAGGAACAAGGTCTCACACACACCCTATTGTCGTAGGTCGACAGACCATTTGCCTTCCTTACAAGGACCCTCTTAAAAGCTATACCTTTTACCTGTAAACTAGAAGGAACTACAGTAGTAATAGCATCTACTTACATTTATTTAGGGGGAGTTTTCTCTCAGTCCACTGGTACTGTTTCGCATTTTCAATGGACTGAAGTAAAAACAGTATACCATGCTAGTACTATAAAAAAGTTGTATGTATCTACTGGGAGGCGACTTTTTTTTTGCCCTCCACGAAGTTTACTGAAGAAAGATTACCCCTATCTTAACATATGGTTTAGAATATATTCCTATAAATCGTTGTTTTTTTTAAAATCTAAAGGAGGGAAAACGTTTGCGTATGCTTACTACTACAAGCCAAGTCACTGCTGTTCAGGCACTCCATTTGGAATTAGGGGTAGTGAGTGCATACGCGAGAGCTATGGCAAACCTTGTCAGATGGACTTACAACATACTACATGCACCTGATGGTACATTAAGAGCAATTATACGTCAAGAAGCTTTTAAGGCTGATCCAGGAGTATACACTTTTAAACGAAATTTAGAGATTGCTTTGGAGCACTTTCAATGCTCCAAGAACCTTTTACAAAGTTGGTACCCGGAACTCTTGAAGTTCTTTTTGAAAAAATCTACTCCGAGGCTGAGCTACGAAATGGATAAACTTTATTGTCAACAGTTATCGCATTGCAAGCTTGTGTTAGCTAGGGTGGAGTATAAAGAGATCCCAAAATATTTGAGTTTTACACTGGACCATAAGTTTAGGCATTGCATCCTTATGCTAAGACTGAGGACACTACCGTTAAAAGATATAACAAAGAGGTGGGGTGAAAACTTTAACAAAACCGGCCAATGTGATTTGTGTAATGGAGGAATCCAAGATTTGGTACATGTCCTATTTGTCTGTCCAAATAGCAGCTTGATTGATGCACGCTCTCGATCTTTAAAACCGATTTGTACAAAATATAATATTTTTAGAACTATGGATCCAATTGAGATTATAAGAACCCCACCTGATGAATATGTATGTTACAATTTTTTTACTTTTTTAAAGTGTTATTCCAGCTATTTTAGGGAAAATAAGATTAGAACAATATTCTTTTTTGCTTATAAAGAATTTCATGATATGTTGAAATACGATGGGACTGGAAATCTGTATATATTATTTTAACATATTGCGGATCTCGGATGAGGTATATATCAATCAATACATTTCAATACATTTCAAGGAACCTCTTAAGAGATTCCCTACATGTTTGGTGTTCCTCTACAGTCCTAGGATAGTTTGAGGTGGTACCTTCTTGCCCTGGAACACATTGGCTGTCCCTGACCTCCCTACCCCTCACTCTGTAGGGTCAACCTGTTGGAGACCTTAAAAACCTCCTTACAGAATGTTTTCCAATAACTTTTTGCACATATTGTGGGTCCTTTTCTCCGATGGCCGGATGAGCTATCCCAGATTCAGGAGGCTTGGCGTGGGCATTGTCCCTTAGCTATGGAGGGCTTTACCAGCCTCCTTCTGCACTCTTTGTAGCCAGTGATGTGGGGGGCCCAGAAACCGCAGTACAAATGCACTGGTTTCATTCGATAAGGAAGAAATAACTGATTTATTATAATTTCTATTATAATTTCTATTACTATTCCTATTATTGTTATTATTATTATTATTAGTTGTAGTAGTAGTAGTTATAGTAGTAGTTGTAGGAGCAGTACTAGTAGTAGTATTTCAGGATATTTCCATACCCTGTGCCTCGTCCCGAGTGGCAAGGGAGCCCTTTACATTGCACAGCAGGTGCCAGCCGAGGTGAGGTAGGGAGGGCACTACATGCTGTTTAGATAAGCAGATTAAACAAGGGATGGGGGGAGTGTTGAAAGAATAGGTGTATAATGCAGCAGGAGGAGGCAGGATATGGTACAAGGGGGGGGTACATGTTTAAAAAAATTGCAAAGAAGAATACTGGATGATGGGAATTTCTACAAAATGTACACATGTAAAACACGTATGTAAATCAACAACATACTGGTTGCAGAATAAATCTTCTAATAGGAAGGGCAACGCTGAGGTTTGAAGAAGCGATGTGAAATTAGAGTTAAACATTTTGAAGTTATCTTCCATTGGGGAATGAATGTTACAGAGAGTGGGAGTAAAAGAGTAGAACACTTTTTTTTTTTCTATTTTTTTAGGTTTGGAATTTTCCAGAAGAGTTTGTTTGGTGTAGCTTCCCACGCAAATACAACAACTGGAAAGCGTTTTTGATCTAAGTAAGCAGGTTTATTACTATGGTTGGCTTTGTGAATGATGCAGAGGGATTTAAATTGGATTGGGGCTCAGGGGCGTAGCAATGGAAAATTCAAGAGTGTCATGGATGTCATGAAACTTTTGTTCACCAATAACTTAGATGAACCACTGTGTGGAAGTCCGCCTTTGAGGAGAAGAAATCGGTGTTGCGGGGACTAGATAGAAGACATCAACATTATACGGTGACAAACATAGCTTAGCGCTACTTTGGTTATTTTGGGACGTAAACAACTTGGTTCATTTCTGCCGATCGGATCGCAGCAGACAATTCAAGTGGCTGTAGACAAAGTTCTTGCTTTCTGCCACCATGTGGTACTGCATCCGATCCTGTCACTCAATTTGATAACAAACTAGGAGGTTAATTGGAAGAAGGCACATTTTGTTCCACTATCAACCTTCATTGGGTGATTTGTGTTTATTTATTTGGAGCATGTGGAAAAATCTGCACATTTGCATCCAACACACCGACATCCACATCCCATAGCTGCGCCCAAATTCCCACTGGTATCATTCCTCCTGCTCTCAGAAAAGAGCTATGAGGAGACGCTTTGGCATACCTACCTGACCCTCACACTTCCCCCTCATTTGCAAACAGGTCATCAGGATTATAAGAAAATGTATCTGTTTCAGTATTTCCCTCCATTTTAGGTCTCGCCTAGCGCAATGTGCATGCGCTGCTCTAGGAAGAGCGCCTCTTGGAATCACTTCAGACTTCCAAGAGACTTCCATGGCCGAGGGGCTCAGGAGCGAGCAGCGGCACACGCAGGAAGGCTTTTGTATTCCTGTGCCCGCTCCAACCATTTGTCTTGAGCGCATAGCGGCTGCGCTTCATTTGACTGACATAAACAAATACTCCATGTTTGCACCCCCTCCCACGAGTTCTCCCACACAGCTGGTTCGGCTGCTTGTTTTAATTAGCAGCTTGTTTAAAGTGGTGTACCTTTCTTACATTGGGAGCGAACGCCATATTCATTTGGTATAGATGTAAACAATGACATGTAACATCAAATGAGGGCTAACTTCTCTATACTGTGGGCTGAGCATAGGCAACAAAAGGTAATCATGAAAGCGTGCCAGACACAGTCCCTTGTGTACTGAAGGGACCATCTTGCATTGCCCCCTTCAGCCCAGCTAAACATCCCTTTGGGGTCCAGACGCAAATTCAGTGGACATGAGGGAATACAACTTGTACAATACCATTTTCTTTGAAGAACAAGGTGGGCGCCCTCCTGCCCTTCCTATTTGTCAGAGACTCCGGTAAATGCTCCGGGAGGTGGGCTGAAGAACAAAGGGGACCTGGTGCGGCGAGCATGGTTGCGTGCTCGTTCTAATAGGTGGAAGGCAGGTAAGGGTCTGTTGAGGCACCACCAGCAGACATGACCGACATGAGCCATTTAGCACCATTAGCGCTGAGCTGGGACCGCATCCCTCTGTCTGGCTCCCATGTCGGCGGCTCACCAGGTGAAAGACAACACCTCTGTCCAAAGTCCCCAGGAAAAGAGGCAGCCAGACAGCAGGAGACCCCCCGCACTCCGGAGCACCGCTTGGTGTTTGATGGGCACCGGCTCGAGTCGAACACTAGCGATTAGCGCCCTTTCAGATTCAAATGGGAGGCGAGAAGATGTCAACAAGCCAATGCAAACAAAACACAGCCTGGAGTCTGGGAGCTGCTACCATCTGCTAGGCGGGCGGCGTTACTTACTCTGAGGTTGTTTACAGTGGGTCACAACAGGCAATCATAAATCGTGTTGGGGATGACTGAAGTTAGTAGAATTGTCTGGGAGCAGTCTTCGAACAAGGACACACCCCTCTTACTCTTCTATGCACCAACCAACTCAACAGCTCTACCTGGGAGACAACCACATTCACTATTAACATTGCTTTAACCCCTTCCCTCCTAGAACAACACTGTGGGGCTAACACAAAATAATACAGGATGCGGCAAGCCCCCCTTCCCGGAAGCCTCTCACATTGCAAATATATTTATAACTCTGGGGAGGAATGGGGCGCCCAAAAGCAGGGGCAGCAGGGACCTGCGCTTCTCCCGTTATAAGATCGCTTTGGAATATAGGCCCTTGAAGGAGATAAACGCAGTTTGTAGTTTGCATTCAGATTACTGCAACAGGCACACCATGCAGCTGAGCTATTTCACCGCACACAAAGGTACGCCTTGAAATTACTAACGGGATATTTAACAAGCAGGTAAAATTGCGATTGTTGCGCAAGGTCTGTGGATTGTAATTCCACCCAGATCATCACCAATTTTTGAATCTAAGTAAATAACATTGTTTGATTGCGTGTCTGTTCCCGCACCTGCCACATTTTGGGGACACAAAGGCAGGCTGAGGACCAGTATTTAGGATTTACCATAGCTAGTTAGAGACAACTAAGTTGATCCCAAAATAATGCAGACCCTGGCTTGAAGCTATGTTATAAAAGTGACTACACAACATTCCCTGGTCTCCTCTCTTAGTCGTGAATGTGCTTAAGGTGCCAAGGAGACACTGTTACACACACATCACCCCACCCCACCTGCCGAACAATGGCCGTTGCCGACAGTCAGTTTTTCAACTGTAGCAGGTGCAAATTTATCTTCCAGACTAGAGTTGCTGAGGCGGAGCCACGTGGAACTTTTACTGGCAGGTGGCGATCTTGCGGGTACTGATTTTTTTCTCAAGATAAATAATCTACTCTATAAATGCAGGCTTCCTTTAACTGTTCTACTCGAACAGTTTTAAATTACTGTTTGTGTATATAGTCTAACAATGCCTTTTATTTTTGTTTTCGTTTTGAAAAAATAAATAAAAGGCATTACCATTTACAATGCCAATAGCTTAAACTCGCGCAAATGCAATACTTATTTCATTGCAAATGCTTGTTTTATTTTGAGCTTTGTAGTTCTCAGCTTTGCTATGGCCTTAGGAATGCTAATAGACCAATAGAAACAAAGAGGAGCCCTTTAGGACCAAAAAATTAGGGCACTATACAGTAGAAATAATGAAGTATCCTTTGGATTTTATAACAACTAGTCAATGACTAATCATCTAAATCTTTCACATCTAGTTGATTTAGGCTCACCATTCATGCCTCATCACACTTGAGAAAAATGTACCAAAGGACTCCAACAAAATTACATTGGCTGTCATAGTTACAAAAATATAAATCAATATATTGATAAAATACAGAAGTTAAAAAGTACAAATAAAATCAAGGAGAAACCTGTATCAGACAAATACCATATATCATAGTGTCACATTTCAGCTCTGATATACAGTCTCACATAAGTAAATATTACATACAAAAAGGAAACATAAAAATAATGGGAATAGGAGAGTACATAACACAGGCAAATTCCATATGCCCCTTATTTGTTACATATCTGTGTTGCAACAGTGGTTAAGACGTAAATCTTGGTACCCAGTACTCAATGACCTCCGCCTAGATACAGATTATGTATTGAAATGTGCGTTGACACGTTTTGATGGATTAAAATAATTTCACCATCTTTTTCAAGACTGAACAATTCGTACTCTCAGAAATACTAAAATTGTGACTGGTGAAGAAATTTCAATGATCCCAATGTTGAGGAGGAGCCAAGATGGCGATCGGGATGGCTGCGTAACCGCTCGGCTCCGTGAGCCTCCTCACCCCGCGCATACATCCTGGCACTTATCCTGAGCTGCAACGGCATCTACTTGTAGGCGAAGAGTCATTTACACTTACCGCTTGCTCCTGGGGCTTCTGCTTGCTGTGGACCCGTTGGAGTGTCCCTGACAGTTTTGAGGCCTTCGCGGAGCTGGGTCCGGGGTCTGGAGTGCGGGTGACTGGCCGGCCTCGAGTGCAACAACAGTGGCCTCTGGTGGTGGTGAGAACTCGGCCGGAGGAAACTGTCGACCTGATTGCCGATGGCGGAAGTGCCGACCCTGCCCGACTGGCGGAGAACCATGGGGGGAGTGTGATGCCGCTGGGTCGAGGGTGGTGCATGATTATTCGCCCCCCATTCCGGTGTTGTGCCCGGGCCCATAGCTGCCATTGCCCGGAGTCGGCGTGCTGCCCCCAGGGTGCGGCGGAGTTTTTAGCCTTTCGGTGACTTTCCGCTGAGACACCTGCCCTGGCCTGTGAGATGCCACTGAGAAACCTGCCTTGGCCTGTGAGATTCCCGTTGTGAATCCTGTCCATCCCTGATGTGAGACCCGTTCCCGTGCTGAGGTGGTGAGGGACGAGGCCGGAGCAGCTGAGATGGCGGGAGGCGCCCTCGTGTGCACACCTCACCCGGGCAGAGAAACCTTTCTGCGAGAGAGTCCTGGGGTCTGGCGACTCGAGAGAGAGCCCACGTTCAGAGACGTTTTGGCTGCATTAACAACTCTGCATGAGACCGTGATCCGGGACGCCCGGGAACTGGGACGGAGGATGGCCGCCATTGTTCTCCCGCCGCTCCACGTGGGTGGGGATGAATCGCAAGGAAGCGCCGCTGTGCCCGCCTTTGCGTCTGTGTTGAACGATCCAGCTGCGCCTGTGTCTGTGGAGACGCCGAAGGACCCGGTCCGTTGCATCGCTCAGGATTGCTCTGTTGTGTTTGGGAGTGACTCGTCGGGATCTGCATATATACGGCGGCGGAGGGCACAACGCCGATCCATGGTTTGGGTCGCCCCGGCGGCGCTTCAACAATTGTTGGATTGTGTGCCTTTTTTCTCCTGGCCGGTGAGACTGTGTTCTGCCTGGGGGATGTTCCCGGCATCGGTGCTGCCACGCACGGAGTTCCGCCATGCGTCTTTGACTGGGAGTTGGGGACTACGGTCCCATGGATTATTGGCGCCTCTCGGACCGCCCGGTTCGGCTGGACCCGCCACATTGTACTGTATGCCGCTTGATGAATGGCCATATGTGGGTACTATTGATAGAGGAGGCCAGGGATGATGTCGTCTGGGATATGATGGAACATATTGTCGGCTGACGGTGTTTTGGAGGGACACTCCGCGGGGATGATACCGATTGACTATCTGATTCTTGCTACTGTGGCTCTTCTGCCTTTGCCTCTGCTGTATACTGTGCGCGATAGGGGAGGGGGGGCCGGGTGGTCTGCTCGATGGCCCTTCTCCGTATTTTTTCCTTTCTTTTTCTTCTTCTTTCTGCTATATTTCGGGTCTCTTTTTAGGGCGATAGGCACGCTGCTGGGGGGGGTAGGCCGTAGCCTTCTGCAGGGGTGCAGGGTGGGGGGTAGGGTGGAAGTGGGTTGTTTCTTTGTCCTTTCTTTGTCTCCATGGCCCTTTGCTTCGTCTTTTTCTGGGTGTCGTCGTCTTCATGTTTCCTACAATCTGTTTTGTTTTTAAGGGTCGGGGTGCTGATTCGCCATGCCGTATATTTGTTGTTTACTTTAATCCTGACTCGTATGTCTTGCCCCCGTGTCCTTAATTGTGTTCGCACTCGTTCCGGGGTTCTGTTTCATGTTGCTATTGTAGGATCGTGGTGACTGTCTGACACTTCTTCTGATGTTTTTTCAGTTTAACTTTTCTTCATTATAAAATTGACCTTCTTACATCCTGTCTTCTAATGCTGTACGCTTACATACGAGTTATATCCTGGATACTTACCTGCCCCGGCTTATCGACTGCTGTTTCTTTTACATTGCTCTGCTTACCTTGTGAATTGTTTAGCGGCCGGCCGGGATGGTTGTAGGCCGATGCTTGTATTGCTGTGAAATGCAAATAAAGGTCTTAAAAAATAAAAATAAAAATAAATAAATAATCCCAATGTTTCTGACTCTGGACTTGCAAAAGTGCATGCTACGGGCGTCTTTATAACTGCCCGTTATTCATTAATATTTTATCTCGTGGCCGAAAAATCTTCCAGGTTGTCCTTCAAACTATGCAAGGTATAACTTAAAGTCGTAGTTAAAATGCCGGGCTTCTTTTTACTGGACGTACTAATTCCTTGGAGAATTTGGACCGGGCTAATGAATCTCACGTCCTATTAGCCCCCCTCTTTATATTTAGGGGCAGTCCCCACAGCCGAGTCTCAACGTAGCAGTCCGGGAGGGAGGCAGGTGGCCCCAGCTGTTTGTGACCCTGGTGAACCCATTCCCAAGGAGCGCAATATCTTAATTAAGGAGAGGGGCACATGGCCCACCTCTCTGAGCCTTATTCGACCCCAGGGATCCCATCCCCCAGAGCCTAATGTGTTTAATAATGGGACCGGGCCTCACAGCCCCCTAACCGAGACTTAAAAAGGCCCTGGGGACCCCAACCCTCAAGGCTGTCACTTAAAGCAAAAGAGAAGGGGGCCATGTGGCTCCATTTCCTGAGTCTTAAATGGCCCAAGGGACTCCAACCCCTGGGGTGGGCTTACTTAGTGGGCCCCAGGAGCCCACCCTGGAACACAGTGCTTTCCCTGCCCACACCGGCGCAGGTAGGCAAACGTGTTTGCTCCCGCCTGGTGGGAACATTTTCAAATCTCCCACCAAACGCTAGCAAACACAAAGTCTGTTCCCAGCCGGCAGGAGCTTTAAAAATGCTCAGAAGAAAGAAAGAAAGAATAAATGATAAATGTAAGGCAATGGTTATTATACATAACAGCCGCCCCTTGTGTTAGAGGTTAGTTAAAGAGTCTGCTGAGCAGAGTAATTCCCCCCAACGTTTAAAAGTACATCTCAGTTAGCTTAAAGGCTACACAGACCTCCGACAGTTATGCTGTGTAAGCCATGTTTCTTTCAAGTAAATGTAACATAACTATTAATTTAGATCTAGAGTTTAGTAAATGTGATCAGCATATTGGTAAATTCGACCGGAAAGATAAAACAAGTAAAGATAAGTTGACTACTTGTCTTCATTAAGTATGACTTCCTAATGAGTCACGCCGTCTGCTGGGTGAAGCTGCAAAAGGAACACATACAATACATGCTAGGGAGAGGAACTGGCCCAAGCTTAATATCCTGAAATGCATTAGTGAATAGCAATGCTACCACCTACCTGAAACATGTCAAGAAGGCGTAAACTTTCAACTCTCTGTCCTTACTACTCTATGAGACTTATCAGGTATGTGACTAATTATATACTAGATATAATATAAAGATGTCTTTCTAGCAACCGCAGCGATTAATTGTCTACAGTGCCAAACAATGTATGATATTCTTTTTAAATATTACTTTAACTCCAAATGTTTTGTGGGGTCTTCCTCAGGACAAGAATATAAAGGCAGCCAACAGAAGTATTGCTCTCTGTAGTGAAGGGCAACACTAGCTAGAAGCTGTTCCTCATTAAGGCAGGGCCTCGTCACAGGAGCGTGGCACTCTATTGCACGCTGCTCCTCCTTGAAGGTACCCAGCTCTTGGTAAGTATTGCAAAGAGTAAGGCTCTTCACTGAGGAAACCAAATCTTCTGATTAAGTCTGAAAATTAAAATAAGTCTCTGCCAGAGGCATTTGTTAGGTAAGGCTCTGAGTGCAAAGGGCGATTTTCCATTTGCTCCTTTTCCTGGCTTTCCTTCAGAAGGCTGAAGGAGAGGAGACACTGGTAGAAATGAAATTCCCAATTAAGGCAAGGATACTCCAGGGGCATATTAGCAAGAAGCTCGTTAGAATTATCGCCATTTTTTGCAGCAGGAAACTGCCGCTAAAACAGCGATAATGGGCTTGCTAATATGCGTTATAGAATTCCAATAGAAGCCCAAGTTAGATGTGCAGGACATATAAACTGGGCTTCTTTTCGAAGTTGCCCTTTATCTGCCTGAACCTCTAGTGGCTAATAAGATGGTCTGCTAGTGCTTGCCCTTAGTGAAGTGTGAAAATAGCTCCAAGAGCAGAAACAATGGCCTGGTCAGGAAGAAGGCTGTCTCAAACCCAGTGGAAAGGAAGCTACCCTCCAGAATTAGTTTTTAATTACCAAAAATAAGAGAGCTACTGTTCTCCCTGGGCACATCTCTAGGTGGCATATGGGCTCTGCAATAGGGAGAAAGGGTTTTCCTATCTTGGATTTTAGGAGGAAAGCGCACTGTGGTATTGGTTGCATTAGGACAAACAGGAGGTGTGGAAAGGTTGATTAGGGTTACCCCAAGAAACATTTACCCCATTGGTTAGGGAAAAGGCACTAGTTAACCCAGGGCCACTGGAATTATGCGATTTCATGGCTGCAGCGATTTTTGTTGATAAGAGTTGCCACATTTGACACATAATCCATCATCTGCCACATAATCTACAGATTTGAACAAAAAAATATGTTTCTAGCTCAAACAGTTCTAAAGTTACTAAACATGCAGTGACACATATTGCACCACAGTGGAAGTCCCTTTGCAAAGCTGGACTGGACACACTTCTGTTGCTTATTGCCATATTTGGGTATTAAATAATTACTACTAATGAGGTGCAACCAATGCCCAGGCAGTGTTACCAAGTTTAAAAATAACAAGATAATGAAGTAATAGTATTACATAATTAACCTTTTCTTGCTGCATAATTTACTCAACCCTGCTGCATTATTTGGCCCTCTTCTGCTGATTAATTCCAGTGTAATTGAGTTATCTCAACCCACTAGCAAGTGCCAACCATCAATGTGGCACCCTTCTCAGAACACTTTCCGGACCTCCAGAAGATTAGAAAAGGACTAAACCCTGCATGATGTAAACTGAAAGGAGCTCACAAGGACTTTACTTACTTCCTCCTGTATCTTGGACAAAAAGGGAACTCCAAGGGTCAGTAGGCTGACCATCTATGTGGCTACAGTGACACAGCAAGCTAAAGGACCACTTTTCCTAGATGAATAGCTGACCAATCGGCACTGGGCCGTCACTGGACTTTGCACAAGGCCTTTGCTGAAACAAAACCCAGAATTCCTAAAAGAAGCCCTGAAGTCTGGGAACATTGGGTGAAGAGCTGAGGAAAAAGGGGCTTACCACTGCAGAGTTTTGGGGCTTAGAAACATTCTGACTTCCAGCTGCTGTGGATAGAGACTAACCTGCAAAGTTGATCTGCTGGCGGGGTGGCTCCATCAGGCTAAAGAAAAAGGTTAATATTGAAGTTTCTCTATAGCAGCAAATCTGTTTCAGATGAACCTCAGCAAGAAGATTTCCAACCCCTGGAGCTCTCTGCAAATACAGCTTGCTGCCTTGTCCTGCTGGAGAAATCGGAGCTCCATTTAAAAAACTAAGGGCTTGATGTAGGACACCAAATACCGGTCGGTATTTGGCTTTTGAAATGTAGGGGGCCTTAAATTTACCGATTCTGTAAATGTACCGATTCGGTAAAATACCGAATAGGTAAATTTACAGAATCGGTAAATCTAGATGTAGGTGGCACTGAAAACAGTGCCACAGGCCCTTAAGAATTCGTTATTTACCATGAAATACTATTTCATGGTAAATAACGAATTCCTGTATACATGCACATCTGTGCATGTACACCTGTGCATGTATGTGTGCCACATGGCACACAAGCCAGAATCAGGGGTGCAACAGGGTGTCAAAGTGACACCCTGTCCCCCTTGACAATTCGGTAATTTTACCGAATCGCTAAATACCGATTCGGTAAAAATTACCGAATTTTTACCTACATAGGGCCCTAAGTTCTAAGGTAGAAATCTTGATCCGGCAAAGGTGGCAAAAGTAATAGATACGTTAGATACGTTAGCAACATAGGTACTGTTGACTAGTCTAAGATGGCCGCGTTTTTTGAGTCACTGATAAAGCGCATATATTTCAGTTAAATTGATTATTTTATGCCGACTATCCATCATTGTCTTCAGACATATTGATTATTTGATTATTTGATTATTTGATTATTTAGTTATGTATGTTCGCATGTATTTTAATTAGTCACACCAAGCGGATTAAATTTCCGGCGTTTCACGCCGATAAAAATATAGTACGCGCGTTATGCGCATGCGCGACTTCACTCTGACACGCCAGAGACTGAGAGCGGGGATTTTTTGAACCAGGCGTTCTTACAAACATGCTAACCGGTGAGCATTTGCAAAGTGATATTTAGCATTAAGCGGGGTTATAGATTTACAATCTTTAATGTAACATTGCCACCACATAGGGATGTCGAGGGTTTTTGACCCGATTAACAATACGTGTAACTTACACGAAGTACTGTAGGAATAGCGTGTTTACTTTAACATTGTTTTTCATTTTACCGTATCGTTTGATCACTCCATTGGCACCCGAGGTAACTGTTGTACTGTTTGTTCGACCTTGTTCATGAGATAAGCATTAATGTCATATAACACACTGAGTACTTTGTTTTATTGTACTGAGCACCTGGCCATATGGGCTATAGTCACTTTAAACGAATTGTTAGATTTATTTTACGCAGACTGTGATCTGTTTCTTCCCATCAACTTATGTTTGTTTTAATTACCCCACAGAAATGTATTTCCCCTGATGAAGTGCTTTCTAGCACGAAATGCATTGGGCATGTGGATGAACTATTTGTTGTGAACATTTACAAAAAAGAGAACCTATGAGCACTGATAATGTTGTGAAATAACAACGTTCATTTACAAACTGAATCATAGCGAATAAATTCCAATGGACTAATTGAATTTCTTTGGATTATTTCATTGGCTAAAGCTTTGGATTTACTTGGTTTAAACCTTTGAAGAGGTCACTCTCCCAAAAGAGTGCGGTTGGCCAATCTGTCAACCTAGACAGCGGTTACTTTGCATTTCACTAACTCCCCACAGGGCAGAGGGAGCAGACCGGCCAGCACCTAAATAAGATAGACATTTCTGAACTCTTGAACACTTTACGTGTGCCACGCCACCCCACATTTACAAAAAGTAATAGAACAACATCCCTGGATTCAAAACGTGACTATTTCTACCATCAGCTTTAGGGGACCTGCCTCAGTGCCTAACCAACATCGGTGAGACCTTCTAAGATACAGCCTGCTACCTCAAAGTGCATCTGGTCCTGGTCTGCCATAACCATAGACTAACATTGGCACTTAGCATTTTTTGTTGCTATTTTCAGTTAAAGCTTTAAAATCTTCGGTTACCATTCTAAGATTTTTGTCGTTTTTGGTGTCATTTTTCTAAATAAATATACTGTATTTTTCTAATAAAAAAACTAATGCAAATTAATGATGGAAAATGCCCTTGCACTTTGAATACCAAATGCACTTTTATACACATTTAATAGTTTTTAATTTATTGATATTAGTAAAACGAATCCTAAACCAGTTTTTTTTTTTTAAAGTACCACACTATATCATGGAAACTAGATGAAGATTCGAGCTAATATGCAGTCTTTAGACGAGACAATAGCACTAGCAAATTTTTAACTTCTGTTAACATACATCGTTATTGAAAATAGCACTATAATGCCAGCCTGTGTTTTTAAAATTATTTTTTTAGTATCTTTTATACATCAGCATTTTTGCTTTTTATTTCAGGGACATAATTATCTCAATACACTTTCCCTCTCTAAAATCAGATTATTTTAGTGACTTTTGTTGCTCTCTTTTTTATATAGTTTTATTATTCATCGAGGCTGGTGATTAACAACACCCAATATTAATCCAGTTTCTTACAGAAGGGATCTGGTTTGATCCTCTGCTAATCTACAATCTCACCACTGCTATTCAGTTCAGTTTTTTCTGAACGCATGAGTTTCTGTTGGTCCGTGGGCTTCCTGCACTTGGGTCAGGCATCTTCTCCAGTTTTGGCCTTCTTCCTTTTAGTACTATGCCATTATGATTCCATCAACTTCTTCAATTAAATATAGTCTACTGTTCTGATTTATTCTAGAAACCCCAGAACAAGTAGTTTCTCTCTTCCTCCATTCTCCTGTGATTGTTGCCACAGACACCAGCAACACTAGATAAAGAGCAACTCTGAGGTCTTTTCTTATCTTAAGGTTGGTGGTTCTAGTCAGAACGAGGTCCTTCCACCAATTGGAGAGAATGTACAGCAATTCACAGAATTTTCCTTGGTTCTCACTACAGATAATTTGGTTGGGCAGTATTGCTATGGTCAGACTGCACATTCCATGGACCTTCAATTAAGTTGCAGAAACACTTTGCACACCTCTCTTTGATATTTCAGGGGCAATATTTCCCATTTTAAAAATAAAATGCAGAACCCTTATGTTTTATTATAATGCAGGAAATCTATTAGTGTTGGCTGTGCTCTCCAAATACTGAATACACCAGCATCCCTTGAGACCAGTCATCCTACAAGGACAGTGGCAAGGTCCGCAAAGGACAGAACCGGAAATTGAGAGTGGCACATTTCTGAAGGAAGCCGGAGAGCCGGAAGGCCAGAAGCCAGAGCTGCACTGCTACTGTATTGAATTGCTGGAGTCGACCTCAGGCCCTGCCGCTCTCCAAGCCCCTGCCACAGCCGCTGACCGCGGCTGTGATTACACTGGTCACACCGAGTGGAGTGGAAGGCGACATCGCAGCGGGAGTGCTGGAGCCTGTAACTTGGAGCCTCAACGCTGACGTGATGGTGTAGTAGGGGTCTGAGTGTGGGAGAGCAAGGAGAGCGAGGAGTGCTACAAGGGATTTGCCCTCATTTGCCACTTAGAATAGGCCTGCACCTCAAACTGGTCCCTCGGGGAGAATGCCCACCGACCTCCCATCTGTCTGTTTCCAGCCAGCCCTGCCCAGATAAGCGCCTCAAAGACTCAGTGCCCTTAACTTCCACTGAAGAGGCTGGATATTATTCTGCTACCTATGACTGCCCTGCTAAATACTACCATTGGCAGCTTGAGCAGTTGGGACAGGCTGGGCAGTAGTTTTCAGTAGTTTCTGTCTGACTGAGGTCCCAGGAGAAGAGTGGAATATAGGGGTTGTTCAATGGGCAAGGTAGCTGCTGGTTAGCTTTCACAGCACGGGTGGAGCTCCACTCCACGGAGGCGGCCCAGCTAGGCCTGAGTGCGGCTTGTGGAGTTGGGAGAGCTACCCAGCCTTGGCCATCAACCGTCCCCTCACACAGCCCTCACAGAGTCCTGTAGCCCAGTAGACCAGCAGCAAGTGACATAATTTTAATCCACGTCAATTTACCCTCATCTACGCTTCGGCTAGAACTGTGTGCTCCTGCCCCTCTTCCGTAGTTGCAGTCTGAAGAGGTGTGGTGACGCAGTCCATTGGCAAAAAGGAAATTGATAACTAACCGCCCCTACAGGTGATTCCAGATAGTTCTGAACCAATAAGGAAAGCAAGAAAGACACTCCTGCTAAGAGATGCATAATCCTTTGTAGGTCAATAAGATGCCCTCCAGGTGCTTACACTCTGGTCGCCTAATTCATGCTCAAGGTCCCTCACAGAATTCCAAGGATATCTTCTTGGCTTTTCAGGGTTTACCTCTAACCACTCCAGTTCTCCAACACTGATAAAGACCATCAGGCGGAAGAAGCCCGGAGCCTGCCTGTCCCACTTGAAATCTCAGCCCTCCATGCTGTCTTTGATCTCGAAGGGTTTGAGGGATTCAACGCCAAGGAATAACGAATCAGGAATGGGACCAGGTGTTGTTGATGTAGACATAATAAGCATATGTACAGCTCTCCCCGAGTCGACAGTCTCGCATCACTTCAAGTTGTCAAGGTTCTCCAAATTGAATTCTCCTGTACCAATCCCTCTAATTCAGGCCACTGATCATTGTATTTTAACACCAGAAGCTGGAACATCCAGAAATTAAATGGAAATGGATGACTGTGTTTTATTTACAGAAGTCGGAAAAGACCGAATTGGAAAAGGATATGGACTTGAATAATGGCAAGGTTAAACATGAGGCAATTGTTGCTGCTGATGTAAACCCATCAATCGAATCTGTGGTTAAAATGGAACATACGATCTTGACTACCATGACTAGCCCCTTGAAAGTTGTAGAGCCACCACCAGGTCCCTAACCAGTTAAAGTGAACCCACAAGCGACCCAGATTGTCAACTGCAGTTTTGATCATGAGGATTTGGAGGACCTTACATTCCTCGAGATTGCCAGACACTTGGAAAAAAATCAAGAAATAGAGCCTCAATAAAAAATGCAATATGTGCCAGGTGCTCCAGAATTAGCTTTGAGATTGTTGTCGGATAATCTTTTTAGCTGTTCTCGCATGCCGGCTGTGTACAGTAGCACTCCTTTGAGTGCCTCACTGGCGCGATCTTTGGGATGATCGAATTTGGAAGCAACCTCAAATGAAAGGGCTCAAGATGTCTGGCATACACTGAATGAAGGTGTTAATGACAATAGGGATGGGAAGGCAAATTTGGATGGACTTTATGCATTAGAGAGGAGTCTCTCGTCAATTTTAACCTTGCTTGAGAAATCCACTGCCCATTCAGATCATGTCCTGGGTGCTTTATCTCCGATTTTAAAGAGGGTGCAGCAGCTTAATTCTGTGAGTTCTTTTCTAGGAAAGACAGGAAAATGTAATGATGTGAAAACTCAGGTGAGTCAGATCAGTATAATGGGGACTGACATCGGGACTCAGGTGCGGAATTGGGAAGGTCTGGGGGCTATTTCCTCAGTATAGCCCAGAGAAAGCCCTATGCTTGTTAAATTGTCTTGTAGCAACCCAGAAGGTCATGAATCAGGCCATTTTCTGCACATCATTATAGAGGAAAATACAAATGCATTAATACCTAAGAATACCCCGCTGGTTAACTCTGTTTTTAAAAAGGGGAACAATAGGATGTCATCCGATACAGTTTCAACAATCATTAAACAGTTAGAGGTTGTTCCCCCCTGGGAGGGTGTCCCTCAGACAGAAGCTAATGGCCCTAAAATAAGGAGGGAGAAGAAGAAGAAGAACTGGCGTATAATAAAACAGAAGCCAAAAAACTACTTTTTCTAACTCTATTTGAGGAGCCTGTTGATTCCTCCTTGCTGCTAAAAGGTAGCGAGTCTAAGCCCGTCGGGTCCCCGGTTGATCAGAATCCAGGGTACCCAGAGGTAATTCGTCTCCCTTCACCTATTATTATGAAAGATGAACCTGTAGAGAGGGGTTTTCGACCAGAAGAAGGGCACAAGGTGTTGGGGGTAATGGGTCATAATGGGGGAGGAGGGGTGTTGTGCTCTAAATGGATGAACCATAAAATATTGACAAATCAGGGTTTCGTACTTCATAAAATAAAGATAACCCAGACTCGCAGAATACTGTAGTAAAGACAAACAATGCTTTGTCAGAGGTAGGGCAGGTAGGGGATAGCTTCCACTCAAACCCACAGGTAGGGATACTCTCCCTGTACGGGTAGATCCCAACCATGGGAGGATTTGTGTGGGAGGACCTACCTTTACTTCCCCGTAGGACAAATGCCAGAGCCAGTGTCTGAATCAAGGCTGAGTGATAGGGTACGTGTTGGATGTAGATGGGCTAAGACAAGTAGTAAATACCTTGGCCTTTGTGTCACTAATTGACAAAGAACTTAATAGAAGTTTCCTTCTGCAGCTATTATGTGAAATTGAAGATCTGAGATTGGTAATAAGTAAAGATATTGAACGTGTAGTTTTAGATCCAAGAAGTGAACTCCCACTTTCCAGAGTAACTTTTAGCTCTGAAATAATCTCTATGTTAGTATTGGCTAATATAGATGTTTTTAGAAAATATGAGATTGATGTTTTTCTATTTAAGGAGCCAGTTTTTGTCCCATGTCAGTCCCATTGGGAGGATTTCTAGGACATTGGCGGAGCATTACCCAACACTAAGGGCGCTGTAAGTCTGAAAGATATTAAAATCTCGGTTGGTAGCGCGTCAGGGAAAAGAGTGCTCAAAATGGTGGGACCCGTGGTTCATAGCACCACGGACCATAGAGGAGAATAGGAGGTGGACCATTGGAGTTGGGTAGCTAGCTCATTGAATGCTTCCAAAGAAGGGAAAAAATTCCTATGATGCGGAGGTAGCCCTCTGGGAAAAGTTTTGTCCTGGAATATGGCTGGGCTAGGAAATCCCAGCTCTAAGCTAGACGCCCTAATGCAACATGATCCACTGATAATCTGTCTACAAGAAACATGGTGCTGCACAGCTTTTTAATTTTGAGAATTCTTTTGCACTCTGCTGTGCAGCAAAACTCTTGGTAAAGGGTCATGCAAGCGGTGCTTAAGCTATTTTACTTAGTTGCAGGATAAATTGGAACCCCCTGGTTTTTTCCCATCCGTTTAATCTTTGCAAGGCCATGAAACTTAAGCTGGGTAATGTATATATTCCCTCTGGGAGGGTGTCTGATTCTCTGGTTGAATCCATTTTCTCTTTTATCCATAAAATCAATATCTCAGAAGATTGTACAATAATATTGGTGGTGGGAGATTTTAAAGCAAAAAAACTGTAACTGTTCCTCCCTGGTTCACCGTAACCAGGAACTGGAAGATGTATGGACCATCCCTGAGCCAATGTTGCCTGACAATATTAGGTCAGATAAGCGATGATTGAATGTTTTCACTGCTTGAGAATGAATGATCTTGTTATTTTAAATGGGAGATTCCTGGAGGATTCCCCAGCCTTCATTTACTTTTCACACCTCTCGGGGACAATCACTTATTGATTACATGATAATATCTTACCTGCTTTTTGGCACCTGCTCCAAATTTAAGGTACTGGGACAAACGTGAGCGATCATAGTATTTTATCAGTGGAAGTTAGTTTGGAGCTCAAGTCTTTAGAGCCCTGGCATTCTAGAGGCAATAGTATTACGTATAATGAAACAAAGGGACGCACCTTTTGGTCGAATAAAAGCATTATATACCTACGGAGGCAGGTTGAAAATGTGAGCTATGGCCCTATATGGGAAAATCCCATTTCATGGTTTGAAAAAAACCTTCTCTTTTTTAGATCCTGCAGAAAGAAAAATTGGGCTCGAGCAACCGACAGATAGGTCGGGCGGTAAAAAAGTTAAATCATCAGATAAATGCCCTAGTAAGGGAACAATTTAAGCAATCTTCTTTGATTAGGCAAAGGGAAATTAGTAGATTAAAGCAGATAAGAAAGAGAATTAAGGCGTCTCAATGAAGAAAGGTGGAGGACTCCAACTGGATTAAACTAAGAGAGGTCGCTCGGTCTGGTGACTTGCGCAAATACAGGGCCCAAATAGCCAAATATTGTGACAGTAGAGTTAAAGCAAAGGCTATTTTAATATCTAATACAGAATGGACCCAATACATCTCCCAGTTATATGCTCTGAATATAATGGCCAGGTCCAAGTTAGAGGTATCTAAGGAGATCCATGTGGGGAGTGACTACGGCTCCCCTTCTTGTAATGAAATAGAGAGCTTCATTAAAGGGGCAAGGTATTCAAGTGCGAGGGGCCCTGATGATATTCCAATAGCTGTAATCAAACAAGATAGCTCCGCTTGGGCTCAGTTCCTTTGCCCGGTATTTTCTTATTGCTATACATATGGGATTATTCCAAATTCTTGGCCAGGAAGTATTGTGGGCCCATTAAATAAAAAGGGTCCTAGAACGTCCCGTGCCAGCTTTAGGCAAATCGCACTGTTAGATGTGACCGGAAAATTGTTTGCTAAAAGTATCCTATGCCATCTTCAGGATTGGCTTTTGGAAATAATCTTGTGCCGGCAGAGCAAGGAGGGTTTCGTAAACATAGCTGCATATTAGATAATATTACCACCTTGCAAACCCTGATTAAAAAATACCCAATGGGTAAGGGAATGACCCTGTATACTGCCTTTATAGATTGCTCGACGGATTTCGACCCAGTAGACCGGGAGACGCTGTGGAGCAAATTGGATGCAACGGGGATCACTATGAATTTGCTGAGACTGATTATAGCATTGCACTCCTCAACTTGGACTCAGGTTTTGATGGAGGTAATCAAGGCCTGTCAAACAAAGTAAAAACGCATTTACTGAAGCAAGGGTGCCTGTTAGCCCCTCTCCTTTTCTCGATTTATGTCAATGACTTGCCAAGTAGGGTGGGGCTGTGTAAAGGGGACCCCCAATAATTAGGAACAGTGAAATGCAGTTGACTGCTTTATGCGGATGACGCTATCCTGATGGATTTAACCCCGATAGCACTTCAATGGCGCCTTATGAGCTGGCACGCTAGACTGATGATCATTTAAAAAAAATATATATATGGCAAAAAGTAAAATTATGATTTTTAGATATCAGGGTGTAAAGTCAGAAAAAATATGCAGTGGATCCTGGGGAAAGGCAAAATGGATGTTGTGAAATTGTACCGGTACTTGTGAAGAATTGTTACAAGCAGATGTTTGAGTAGTGATCATATTGACCAATGCCAAAGTAAGGCAATATCTCGGGCACGCACAATTGGTAGATTCTACAAATGTTGTGGACAAAGACACTTTGCACACGTTTTATCGGTATATAAAGTTAAAATCACACCAGCACTGAGTTATGCTTGTGAACTAGTGGACGAAAAGCAGTGGGTTTATTTTGAGATGGTTGAGGGACATATTTGGTGCCAGATCTGTAATTTGAACAGAGCAGCCCACATAGCGGCGGTCAGGCTTGAATGCGGGCTCCTCTCGAACCATCTGTTCGCAATGGCTGCATGTTTGCGATGGAGTAATGCCTTAATGAACAGCGCTGAAAACCCTTTACAGGCAGTGCTAAAGCAGGAAATATTTGCAAGCCTGAAGGTGAAAAGCGTTGTTTTTAGGAATCATGTAGAAACTGCACTTTTAGTTGACATTGGGCATAGTAGCGTAGGCTCTTTATCAAAACAAGATTTGAAAACGCTAATTAAAAAGACCATTTATGAAGTCAGTCGTAAAAGAGATACTGCTCTGTGCTTGGGTCATTCCGTTAATGATATAACTGGAAGTATTATTTATAAACAACCTCAACCGTATGTTATATGGAATCTACCGCACGGAGTGCGCAGAACTATCCTTTTGTTTTGGCTGAGTCAGCTGCCCCTACGAATTGTAACAGAAGCATGGGAAAGATTAGCCAGGCAGGACAGACTTTGCCATCTATGTGGAAGCTGGGTACAGGATTTAAATCATGTCTTATTTGTCTGTCACCTATTAGAACCATTATGACGTTGTTTGTTGAGGACATTGTATTTAAAATATAACATCACCACAGCTGAGGAGGCCCAAAACCTCTTTTTGCTCCCCTTCTGAACAAGTGTGATTTAAAATGTATATCTTTTTAAAACAATTTTTAAATATATTTTTAGATAAGTGCTAATGTGAAGAAGTAGTGTGTTGTATGCTGAAGAGGGTCCTTGGTGGACAATATTCACTGCATATTATAATTAGAATTGCAGGGTCCTCGTACTGTACATTTGATGATGTCATGATACAATCTGTATTACATTTTACCAGTTAGTTGGCTCCATCAACGATCAAAGGATGAATGGAATTGGCATAGCACTTACCCACTTGCACTTTTGATGTATGCTGCATTTAAACTGCATTGCATAATGAATGCATTGTGCATCTTTTAGGCTACTGCATGTATTTTGCCCCTGGGGTCCGTCTGAGCTCGATTTATTATTAATTTAAAAAAAATTGTTACAGGATGTTTTCACATTTGCACGTTAAATTATGTGGTGCACACTTTTGTATTTATTATGTACAATGAAAACTGTAACCATTAGGTCTCTGTGTATACCTTGTACTTATATCATATATAGAATTTGAAGCTGCTGTATAAAAAAGTTAAAGATTTTAGAGTATTTAAGGATACAGTTTGACCTAAACTGACATATCAGTACTCCACCACAACAGTGAAATTTGTTTAACATTTGTGTACTTGAACATTAAGTTGTAGCAAGCTGCTAGTAGCTCGTATTTGCTCAACAAAATTGACAAATGTATGGTTTTATATGTATTTTTATCTGTTACTGTTATTATAGCTCCGGTTGATTTGTAAAACCAGAGCATTGTTTTATATCTTTTTATGTGGCACTCTTAGGACCTCCAAATCATAATAACATTGAAATTGAATACATATTAGACGACTTTCAGATTCAATTGTGCTTTATCAGATAACTTTTGTTCACGTAACAGTTTTTACATTTCATGCAACATACATTTATTTCACAGCAGACATGGTAAGTGCTGGTGAAATGCGCCGCTGACAACTGTTTCATAAACATTGAACAAACATATTTAAACATAGAAAGATGTCAAACTCAACATACGATTAATCCACTCCCCTTTAGCACAGAATATGGATGACAACTCAAGTCACACTCTTAACCCAGCCCAAACATCTTTACTTGTCTGATATGCTTTTTGATTATGAATTGAACCTTCACCACTGAACCCAAAAGGGATATTGAAGTACCAGTAGGAAACTTGCATCAGTAATCTGGCCTCATGTGATGATTAGGGGGAATTAGTGAGACGTGGCCTCTCATTGCTAAAGACGCCAACAAGCTATAGAACATTTGGCACATAAGTTCTGTAACTGGGGCGTCTGCTATTCTATTGAAGCATTTTATACATTGGCCATATAAAACTTTCAAACAGTCTCACCTGCATAAGGAATACCTCACTCAACATAACATCACATGACCCGGGGTGGAATGCAGTACTTCATTTGTAAAAATGAAAGTGCTGGGGCCAGTCAAATAATTTTTGAATGCCCAATATTTGGTTGAAAACTGTTAATTAATGATTTTTATGATGCACATGTTCAAATAATACTATTGAATTTGAAATTCATTTATTCTGACATGTAAAAGTGTGCTTATTAATGTAATTTAGTCATGCTACATTTTCATGATAAGACATATTAGTTAACATGGATGCTCTTCTCATTATGTTAATTCACCTCTACTTCTTTCAACTCCCATCTCGTCCCCCTAGCCATCTTCTCTCCCCACATCTCCACAGAACACAGTACACTATGACATAATTGCGTATTTTCTAGATGTGCATGTATTATGAATGAACTCTCTAATGTTCCTGATGTAGCGAAAATGTTCAAGATTTCTTCCGCTAAAGATCCGCTGCTCAGTTAGTAGTGTTGTACTGGTGTACAGCTCATTGTTTAGAAAGGTTGTATT
Organism: Lissotriton helveticus; assembly: GCF_964261635.1. Lineage (NCBI taxonomy): Eukaryota > Metazoa > Chordata > Amphibia > Caudata > Salamandridae > Lissotriton > Lissotriton helveticus. The sequence continues at coordinate 1,643,020,447 of NC_136065.1, read as the reverse complement.
TCAGTTGAACTTCTGATGACAATGTGCTGCTGAGGCTGCTTGAATCTGTAAAAAGGGATAGTGTTTTTAAGATGTGATGTCACGTAGCTACTTTTGATTTGTCCAACACCATAGTATGGTATATTAAGAGTTTTTTTTGCTTATGAGGTATGCTGAAATTGTGTATTAAAACCCTTTGTTTTGGGGGTGAGCAATGAGTCTTTCCCTTTTCCCTTTTCCCTTTTCCCTTTTCCGTTTTCCACAAGACCCCAATACCTCAACAACAGAATCACCTTCCATGTACCCAACCAACACCTCCGCTCCACCAACATCCTCTTCGCCCACACCCCGCGTATCTGCAGAGCAGGCGGAAGATCCTTTTCCTATATCGCGGCCAAAACCTGGAACGAGCTCCCTATCGAAACTGGCATGCCCCCTCCATGAACACCTTCTAGAAGGCTCTGAAGACCTGGCTTTTCACATTAAGTGGATCTGCTGACCCCCTCCCCCTCAGTTCCTTGAGACCCTCAGGGTGAGTAATTTCGGCTGATTGATTGACTATAGATGGCGTATGTTTTCCTTGTGAATCTGGCAGTTAGATTTTAGATGTGACTTTCCTATTCCTTCAGGTACACGTAGGTACAAACAAGTATATTGGGACGATTGTCCATAAAACATTTTAATACTATAAAAATAGTTACATAATAAAACTATCCTAAAAATCACAAGTACAACCAAATGTACTGAATCTAACCTATCCTTAAAGCACTGCTTAACAAAAGCACTGCTTAACAACAAGCATGTATTGTGCGATTCCTAGTGTGTGATTCCTACTTCAACATCGATGAAACACATTTCAGACAGTAGCCCCATTGTGTCCATCTACCAGTCTGATCAAGCTCCATCTGTGCCGAACCATTTGTATATAAGACCTTCGTCGCACTAATAAGTTCAATTGGTATCTTCCCGGAACATTGTTTTCAGAAAGCAGACACCTGTCTACTGTATCAAAGGCTGTACAGAAATCTATAAAGCAACAGCACAGCTTCTCATTAAGTTCAAAGGGTTTCTAAATAGTAGCACAGAGAACAAAGCAGTGATCTATGGTAGAGTAACCCTCCCGGAGCCCTGCCTGATCAATGGGGATAATCTCATACTTTCACACCCATTCATCCAAGTGAGACAATCACATTTTTAAGAATACCTACTCAGAAATGTCCTGGAAGCGTATCAGTCTATAATACAAGGGATGCAGGCCATTACCCTTTTTTAGTATTGGTTTCACTATTGACCCTTCCCTTGATGGGAAATATTGACCCGTTATGGCTATCCAGCAGAACAAATGTGAGAAGACCCTCGCGACCAATCACGGTATGTCTTTAGTATTACTGCTGAGATATTGTCGGGTCCAGATGCTCTTATTAGATTAATACGGTTGATTACCATCCTTATCTCTTTCACAGAGAACCAATATTTTTAAAAGAACCCACATGGGGCCTATTTAGCGTTGACGATGTGCCATTTACACTCTCCAGAAACGTAGCCCAATTATTCTCTTCAATCACACAGGTAAGTGCCCCCTTCTACGAATTATAGTTTTCATTTACATTCTTCTAGAACTCTCTCTAATCTGAGTGTATTACCTCCAGCATTCCATCCCACTGGCTATAATAGAAAGTGTTTCTTTCTCTCTAAGCAATTACCTATACTTATATTTTATCCTATCTACTTCCTTTTTCTGTAATTCTTTTGGTCTCAGCCTAGACTGTTTAGACACCTTTCGCAAAAGGCTTTTCATTTCCCAACAGGCGGAATCAAACCAGCCTTTACCATTGCCTTGAGCCACTGCCCAGACGCCACACTTTTTGATGTTTATACGTATACAACCCAACACATTTTCTATAATCATATTGAACCATACAATTCTATTCTCTTTTCCCACAGAGAAAACGTCAGTATTTTTAAGATCTGATATGTGCACAGATGCTGGAGGTTTAAAGCAAAGCAGAAAATAATTAAAATATAGTTCATGATTGCACTAACAATTGGAAAAAGTGCCCAAAAAGTCAAATGAATTAAAATATGAATGTTGTTAAGTCTAGCATGAATCAAATAAATAAAATGCACATGCAAAGTGGTGGTAAAGTTGGTGGTATGAATGTGAATGTTGAAATGATGAAAAAGAACATAGCTTATGATTTGTGTGGGAAGGACTGGGCACCGGAAGAGGGAGTGCTATCAGAACATGGAATAGGATTCAGGGGAAAATGGTTTCATAAATTCTGAGAAATCACATGATCCTAAATATGTTGAATTGTGAGAAGAGTATGCAGTATCAGAAATCATGAGAAACAATAAGCCCTGTAGTGCAGGGTACCAACAGATTCCATTGATTCTGAATGATGAGTGCAGCCAGATTCGCAATCCAAAGGCGGCAGCTTCTTTGAAGCTCGCTAGCCCAAAGAGGCTAATCAGCAGGTCATCCTGTTGGAGGCGGTATTACACCCTCTCCCAGAGGCTTTTGTTTTGGGTCTCCTGAGAGCAAAAGGTTCTCACCCTAGGAGGTCAAAATAGCATCTCAGATGGCTGGCAGAAACCAGTCAGTAAGTACACCAGAGGCTAGTAGGTTTTCAGGCGGCACCTCTAAGGTGCCCTCTGGGTGCATGTATTGGTAAATCCACTACCCGCATCAGTGTGGGTTTACCAATACAAGTTGTGTGATACCAAAACATCCCTATTTTCAGTGAAGCCATCAGGTAGCTGGGGAACTCATTTTCACCACTGTCCAGCACACGTCTCAAGATGGCTTCCTTGGTCACTTGTACTGGCAGTAATAGGACTGACCAGCACAGGGGCATATATGGTCATGCAGGTATGCCCTAACATGCAATATTCAGCACCCTGCCTTAGGGCTGTTAGGCCAACTGTAGGCGTGACTTACAAATATTACATGCAGTGATAGGGGACATGGCACACACGGATGTGTGACATCTTGTTTTCACTTTTGTCTGCACCAAGCCAACAGCCTACAATGGCAGCCTTGCATGTGCTCTGTGAAGGGTTCCTTAGGGTGGTACAATTAGCGCTGCAGCTCTTAGGGACCCTCTTTAGTACCTCATGCCCTAGGTACCGGGATACAATTTACTAGGAACGTACAGAGGGTGGTAAACATTTTGCCCATTGGGAGAGCAACTGAACAGTTTTAGGAAAGAGCTTTGGCACTGGGGACCTGGTTAGCAGCAACCCAGTGCACTTTCAGTCAAAATCACATCATGTACCAGGCAAAAGGTGGGGTGTTACCAGGTCAAAAAGGGCCACTTACCTACCCTTACCTTTGGTGTTCTGAAATTCTGAGAAAAATGTTCTGAGAAGGTAAAGGTGTGGATACCCCTTTGGTAAAGAACCACTGCAAGGAATTGCTGCTGATGAGTCAATCCGACCCGCGATGCACCTTGGGTAGCTAGGTTGGTCCTGGTCTCTTCCTGGTTCTCAGAGCCGTTTTTGACCAAAAAGTGTCTAAGTCCTCATTTATGGATTTTGGCAATCTGCGTACCTTTAGCACCACAACCAAGGGTCCAATAACTGGTAGGACACTTGGGGGTTCAGGACAAACTCGGGCTGGGTCCAGGTGCAGGTGAAAGGTGGTGGGAGCCTTTTGTGCCCCTGTTGCTCTGAACAGGAGGCCAGCAAACCAGCCCTTGTAGTCACTCTGGTAGTCCTGGGTTCACGTGAAGATACAGGGCTCAACAAGAGAGCTGGCCTCTCAGGGTTCAAGGCAGGCTCCAGGCAACAAAGAAGTCCTTCCAGGTGTAACAAAGCAGTCTTGGAGAGTTCATATGTTTACTGTCATTTGCAAGTTCCCCTGAAGAAGGGCTTTATCAGTCCAAAATGCATAGGGTTCTAATAAACACTGCTTTTTGGATGAATTATGCTTCAGTGCGTGTTCTTGACAGAGGTCCGGATGGGCACATCTCAAGCATGAGAAACTTTGGAAAACAGCATGGTATTCCATGTGTGAACTGAATGGGATTATAATAAACAAAGTGGAATATAAACATGGAGTTACATGTAACACTTGGATTTAAATGGATTATAATGGATGGAGAAATGCGGTATTCCCACCCTAATAGCTGTGGCGACTGATTTATGGCATCAATGTTGCCCCATACAGTATGGTTTAGATTTCATATGCCATCAGGGCAGGGCACACCCAGTGAGCACACATCTCAGGATCAGTACTGGACAAACATGGTTGAACATAGAAAAGAAAAAGGTGTGCATCCCATCATTCTGTTGTACATTTCGTGAACTTTTTAAAAGTGACATTTTCAAAAATGTAATAACAAATCTGAGTTTACCATTAAAAAGGATTTTTCATTACAGTTTTCATAGATTCCAAACATGAACTGAAGACCTGGTCTGAATCACTTATTAAATGTAATAAGACAGCCCAATGTTATCCTATGGTATGGGTAAGCCGCACAGAAGTAAAAAACAAATGTTTTTCACTACCAGGACCTGTAAAATGTAAAGGTGCATATCCAATCTTTTAATTATAATACACTCTGCTCTATAGGCTACATAGGTCCTACCTTAAGGGGGTACTTATATGCAGTAAACAGGAGGTTTAAGGCTTGGCAAGGGGGTTATATTGGCAAGTTGAATTGACAGTTTAAAAATGCATTCAGCGAGGTCAGGCCAGGGACATGTTTTAAGGTGCTACTTAAATGAGTGGCAAAATAAGTGCTGCAAGCCCACTAGTAGCTTTTAAGCTACAGACACTGGGTATATGGTATACCGCTTGTCATAGGACTATTAAGTAAATTAAATATGCCAATCGGGTGCAATCCAATCAAACCATGTTAGCACAAGGACTTGAGCAGCAGTTATCAGTGGTAAAGTGCCTGGAGTCCTACCATCAAAAACAACTTTCAGCACAAAAATAGAGGTAAGCAGACAAAACGTTTTGGGGAAAGACCACCCTAAAGCTTCCAGGTCTAACAGGTATGCAGAATTGTTTAGCATTAGATATTCTTTAGGCAAAGGAAGGATGAGTTTATAAGGTAATTAAGGCAAAATGTTGTTGCATCTACGTGCCTAATAACAGTAGAATTATATAACCTTATATTACTAACCTGACTAATCTCTTGCATGCTGTTTAGTCTTATGAAGAGACTGGCGTATGGGAAACCATAGGTTCTAGGGTCAGTGAGTGAGGAAAGTTTTGCCAAGATAGGTGAATGGCTGTGTAATTTGGGTGGGATTACGCTTAGATTAGTCCAAACCTGTGTAACGATAATAATAAAGGTTTCTGCAATTGTTCTATTTTTCTTGTTCAAATTTTCCTAATGTATAATTGAACAATGTAAAAATAAAGGTAAAGGTGAAAATAGGATAAAGGAAAGAATACAGAAAACAAGTGATATGGAAATGGAATGTCTGAAGGATCATGTCTATGAGAGAAAAAAGATGGCAGAGGAGAGTTCCCAAAAGCAACTAAATGCAATGACAATGTCTGCTAGATAATTGCTGATTAATAACGTTTTATTAGTATTTTTAGTGAGTATAGAATAGTCAGAGTGGGGATGTTGTATAATTTCTTTAAATGTACAATTTTCTGTCGAAAATTATTGTTGTTAAATAATTATTTTTATAACAGACCGCAAATGTTAAAATAATACCATTGTTTGTGAAAAGAGTTTAATATAGCCTTGCAGCCCGCCGTAGAGGGCTATATCGGCTATTAAAGGCCCTCTCCAGCGTTAAAGGCCACGAGCCAAAGGCGAGGGACTTTAACAAGGGAGAGGGACTTTAATAGCCGGTATAGCCCAGCTACGAAGGGCTATAAGGCTATTAGAACATTCTGACACGAGAGGGCAGAATGTTCTAACAAAAAAGAACAAAGGCTTATGGGAGCGTGAGGGGATTGGAATCCCCTCAGGGTCCTTGAAGCCTTTGTTCACAGCCAGAGCTGGAACAAAGAAACATTGGAATGTTGGAGCTCCAGGCTTATACCAGCCATTAGAAGCTCGGAGCACTCCATTGTTTTCAATGGAGCTCCCAACATTCCAATGTTCTAATATGATATGTAGAAGTGTCTTTATTAATGTAATTTAGTCATGCCACATTTTCACAGGAAGCCATATTAGTTCACATGAATGCTGTTCTGATGATGTTAATTGAATCCTGAGGATTACCCCTCCTATCTCGCCCCCCTATGCATCTTATCTACCCTCAGTCTCCACAGAGGACTATACACTGTAACATAATTGGTTCTTTTCCTAGATGTGTATGTATTGTGAATTAACTCTCTAGTGTTCCTGATGTGTCAACATTTTCATGGTTTCTTCCGCTGAAGGCCCGCTGCTGGGTTAGCACTCTTGAACTGGTGTACAGCCCATTGTTTACAAATGTTGCATTTTAGTTGCACTTCCTATGACGATGTGTTGCTGAGGCTGCTTGAAATTTACTTAAAATTGGGATAGTGTTATTAACTTACGATGTGGCCTGCTACTTTTATCATTTTTTTAATACATTGAATTGCTAAACGTACTCTGCTCAAAAATAGGTTGAGAGTGCTATCATTATGGTGGTAACACTGTTTAAAACAAGTGCCCTTGTTTAAAAATAAGTTCCAGTGCCGAGGACTGGCAACCACCGGCACAAAGTAATTACTAGTGCGATGAAAACATCACAGTAAATCACATTATTGGGACCCGGATCAAAGGTAACAATTATGCAGCTCCTGACATAGATATGAGAAAGAGCAATGGCATAAATGAGTTACATTTGAGCACAATGGCTGCCATAAACTAACACATCTCACTACTAGCAAGCAAGGTAGTGAAATGTTGAGTAACTCCAGCAGCCTCTGCAGGTATCAACTTGAAAATAGCACATTTGCTTCAGAAGGGTGTTCTGTAACTCTTCCTGCAAAGGCAGCTTTTCCTGTTAAAAAGTTGAAGGCTGGTCATATAACCTGGCACAATGAGACACGTACCTGGGCCTAAGGATGTAAGTGGCAACACTGCTCATTACCCTGGCCACACTTGTGGGTGTGCACACAGGCTCTTCGCAAAGGGGAGAAACTTTAACTCTCTCACCCGCTAGCTAGTGCCAGGCATAAATACGGCATCATAAGGCAGTCTCTTCCGAACACTTTCTGGACCTGTGGAAGAACAGAACAGGACTAAACCTGCTCCTCGTTGTACCAGGGACAAAGAAATGGCCTTCAAGGGTCAATTGATTCACCTCCTGTGTGGCTGCAGGGCTTTCATATGCTGCAAGAGTCCTTGTCCTAAGTTCCCAGCTGATCCCAGCTAATCTGCTCCATCTCCACCTGACCTGAACCTGACTTTGAGTGAGACTTGAACCCCAAGTGCTCTTTCTGAGGTCACGGGACCCTTGGCTGTGTCTACCTGGATTTCCCCTACCACTCTGGAAAACCAGGGACTTAGAAACTTTACACACTTCCAGACCTTTGGAGGACTGAGACAAATCACCCACCCTATCAGGGCTCAGATATCAGGTTTCTCCTGTTCAGATCTTTTACGCAGCAGCAACTCAGATTTAGAAGACCCTCGTCAAGAAGGTACCCGGCCTCATGGAACTCAACATCGGAGAGATCTGCAGCCTTTTTCCACTGAAGGATTCTGAGCTCTGCAAAAAAGACATGGGGCCTGATTTAGATTTCGGCAGACAGGTTACTCCATCACAAAGGTGATGGATATCCCGCCTGTCGAAATATACATCCCATAATATTCTAGGAGATTTATATTTCAGTGAATGGGCTGTCAATCACCGTTGTGCTGGAGTAGCCCATCTGACAAAATCTAAATCAGGCCCTAAGTGAGAAGGTATCAATCTCGACCGGTGAACAGCCTTTACGACGCGGCTATTACACCGCCGTGCCGTTACAACGCGGTCTTTTCAACGCAAGTCGTTACCACGACTTGCGCTGGAGGGCGCTGCAGGACAAGGAATTGTTTAATTTACTATCCAACACCATCCCTACTGTACATAGGCTGGTGTTGGAATAGTAAGTTAAAAAAATTCCTAAGTCCGCACCCCCTCCAACGCAAGTCGTGGTAACGACTTGCGTTGAAAAAACCGCGTTGTAACGGCACGCGTTGTTAAAGTACACGTCGTAATGCCGTACCTCCATCTCGACCAGTGAAGGCCACAAAAGTATCTGACTGGCGAGAGGACTTCCTTGGGCATGAAATTTGGATTTCTCCTGCTCTGTACTTTTCTCACCAAAGCCAATGACTTCAGCAGTGCCTCACCCAATGTCTATCTGACTTCATAAGGTACATAAGGATTTCGCAAGGACTAAGGGCCCGATTTACATGCTGGTGGTTAGCGTACTCCTTCCCAATGACAACTGAGTGTGCTTACTGCCAACATGATGGTCCGCCCACTGATTTTAGAAGCGGGCAGACAATAGTTTGACGGTGGAGACTACTCTGTCTCAACTGTGGTCAAACTTCTCTGATGGCCATATGTATTAAGGGCCATCAGAGAACTGGCTATGTGTCCATTTCCCCAATTAGTATGAGTGGGCATATAGCTGTTTTTACTGCCTGTCACCTCCAGGCACACACTGACAGTAAGGGGCAGTAAAAGAACAATAATGCTCCCTTGCCAAGAGAGATGACTCCCATGGTGAGCGGCCCATTTTTGTTTTCAATTTTAAACACAAAAACCCACTTTGGGTTGAAAACATAAAGTTGGAAACTTTGCTGTACGGCTCTGTCATTTTTGACAGACCTGTAGGGCAAAGTTCCAACGCCTTCACAGGAACCGCTTTGAAGGTGCTGCTTGTAAATGCTAAACATGTCTGCCGACCCAACAAACATTTCTAAATATGGCAGTCATAACCTCCACCAGGGCAAAAGAGTAATTTACTCCATTGCCCTGACAGAAAACATCCAACCACCAAGAATTAAATTGGGCACTAAGTCGCAAGATAAAACCTCTGACTGGGTCAGACCTTTGTTGGTTTATCTGACCAGGGCTCCATCTCAAACAGCCTCAAATTCTGGTAAGACTCTGTATACTTTGACCATTGACTATCATTGGTGCCTTGCATTTTTTGCCACTATTTTTACTTGAAACCATAAAAATTCATATCTCCCGCTCTCCTTATTGGACTTTTGTCATTTCTGTGTAATTTTGTTCATTACATTTGACTCTATTTTATACATTGAAGTGGGATTTTTATTATTATTATTATTTTTTTACTGTTTTGGTACCTCTAAATATTTTCACTTTTTCTGTAAGTTAAATTTGCCGGTACTTTGCCCAAGCTACTAGAGGTTGAGCTTAGGTTCACATGATTGAAATCCTTGACTGAACATATTGAGATAGTGTCTTTATTACTTGTGGGGCCTCAGTCCAGCCCAACTAATAAAACAGTTTTTCCCAGCAAGTATATGCCCTAATATTTTATATATGTTTGCGTGTTGCAGGGGGGTTCTAGTTGAGGGTGGGGGGAATTTGGAGGGGGTTTAGTAAAGGCTGGAGGGTTTCCAAAGTTTGGAGGCATGGTCCAAGGTAGACACCCTTGGGGTTGGAATCCGACGAGGTAGCATGCATGACCGTAGCTGTGTTGTCTGTGTAGGTCGATGGTTGTACATATCTGGAGTGTAATCAGATCATTGTTCCTATGTCTATGATAAGTTTTACTCCTTTGTAGATGTCTACGAAATGCTACATGCCGCCTCTGTACAGATTGCTATAAATTCCAATAAAGATATATTAAAAAAATAATGTTTGTATGTTGCACCAATAGTTAATTGAAAACACAGCTCACCCTGTACTGTGACCTGCACACTCATACTTGTTGGGGAACGCAGCTTCCGTCCGCGAACATCCACCTCATGATAGCAAGAATAGTTCTTCCCATTGGAGTCCTGTGCCGACGTCACCTGGAATGAATATGCGTTCCGCGTCTTGCTGATGTTGTGTAGGATCTCACTGTGGCCGGTAGTAAAGTGTGCAGTGAGGTTCATGTGCCTGGTGCGCGGTAAGCACTGCAAGGTCACAATATCACCGTCAGCCACCTGCCCATCCAAGGGAATCAGCATGAGGATTGGTGGCAGCAGAGGTTCTGAAACCGGAAAAGAGATGTTAAAGGGATTAACATGGAGGTTCGCCATGTACTCCCATGACACAAATACAGAGTGAGGAAGACATAAAAAAGTGCAAAGAAGCAACACATTTTCTCATTAACCAGTTTCAGTGCATTTAAAGTTGAGCCCTACAGAAGCATAAACAGTCTACAGAGATCCATTACTCTCTTTTATTAAAGTTTCTCCCTTACTATCTCAAAGCCATCCTGTTGTGGATGATGAGATAGGTTTTATCCTCTTAAAGAAAGACTTGATCTGAATTTCTTCTCAAGTGTTAAAAGGCAACCCGTTCTCGATTGTAAAACAATGACCATTTCTTTAATCGTTATTGTCACTTGCTCATTAATAGACTACATTGTTACTCAACCTCATAGTACTCATTTAAATTACCTCAAAATGAAGACACATTGAATGAAACCCATAGGTATTCAAGGTAGAGATTAGCAGATTTTTCACAAATCTGTGTAGGACTTTTAAGTGGGTCGGGTACCCCCAGGTCTTAGACCTGGCAGTAACTAGAAACGGACATTAATTAGAATTAGTACAAAAGGGGGTGGTGATGGACGGGGCACAGGGTCAGACTGATTTGCATATAGTCATGTCTGAACTTGGGTGGCAGAGTGGGCTAAAGAACGGTGATGGATTAAACCCAGATCTTTTGACTGGGTGTGAGTGTTTGATTGATTCAGATGCTCCGTCCATCACCACCCCCTTTTGTACTGCTTTTGGCTGCCATTTGTGTGGCAGGGTATGCTCAGACGTGAGTCCCTTGCTCACTTTGCCACTGGATTCAAGCAAGCCGGGCTGAAGACGGCTGGAATGCCAGAAACCGGTCCTCAGAAACTTGTTTCCGGTCCAGGGAAGATATGGCTTGGCAGTTCGGGCTGGACTGTTCCCATGAGGCACAGGGTCAGACTGATTTGCATATAGCCATGTCTGAACTGGGGTGGCAGAGTGGGCTAAAAAACAGTGATGGATTAAACCCAGATCTTTTGACTGGGTGTGAGTGTTTGATTGATTCAGATGCTCCGTCCATCACCACCCCCTTTTGTACCACTTTTGGCCGCCATTTGTGTGGCAGGGTATGCTCAGACGTGAGTCCCTTGCTCACTTTGCCACTGGATTCAAGCAAGCCGGGCTGAAGACAGCTGGAATGCCAGACACCGGTCCTCGGAAACTTGTTTCCGGTCCAGGGAAGACATGGCTTGGCAGTTCGGCTGGACTGTTCCCATGAGGCACAGGGTCAGACTGATTTGCATATAGCCATGTCTGAACTGGGGTGGCAGAGTGGGCTAAAGAACGGTGATGGATTAAACCCAGATCTTTTGACTGGGTGTGAGTGTTTGATTGATTCAGATGCTCCGTCCATCACCACCCCCTTTTGTACCGCTTTTGGCCGCCATTTGTGTGGCAGGGTATGCTCAGACGTGAGTCCCTTGCTCACTTTGCCACTGGATTCAAGCAAGCCGGGCTGAAGACGGCTGGAATTGCAGAAACCGGTCCTCGGAAACTTGTTTCCGGTCCAGGGAAGACATGGCTTGGCAGTTTGGGCTGGACTGTTCCCATGAGGCACAGGGTCAGACTGATTTGCATATAGCCATGTCTGAACTGGGGTGGCAGAGTGGGCTAAAGAACGGTGATGGATTAAACCCAGATCTTTTGACTGGGTGTGAGTGTTTGATTGATTCAGATGCTCCGTCCATCACCACCCCCTTTTGTACCAATAATTAGAATTAGACATTGAAACAGGTCTCTATCGAGCCATACATTCATGTCCTTGACTCTGCAAGCGAAAACATTAATCGATTTCTAAGCAATAAATGTAAAAAGCATTAAAATATTCCATGTAAGCAATGTAGTCCCTGTTTATATTGTGCATGTCTCACTTAATCTTTTATTCCCTATGTGTGTTTGCTTTTTCAGGGATGTTGTATTTCTCTTGTTCCAAGTCTCCTCCGTGTGTTTAAAACAAGCCACTATGGAGAGGTCTGGAGTTGAGGATGAGAGTTTCTATCAGTAGGTTTAAAAGGTGCACAGAATACATGGTCCTTCAATGCTTGGCATCTCTGCAGAGAACACATAGTAATTGTGTTGTGTGCCGTTGCAATTGTGATTACATGCAACTGTGTGTGATGGAGGTGCACAGTTGTTAAAATATTGACGAGGCAAAAGTAAAAGAAAATGTATTTCTAACAAGTGACGCGCTGCCCATTTACAGGGCTTCTAGTTAGCAGCCACAAAGAACTAGACTGTTAACTATCAATATGTCGGCCCAAAAAATCTAAACAGAGCAAGGTAAAGCAGAAAAACAACCCTCATCAACTTCCGCATACTCATCCCACCACAGCACAGCACAGCAGAAGCACTATTGACAAATATTCACAATGGGACTTGAACAAGGTCTCAGAAGCATCCAGGCCTTCCAAACTCCTACACATCAATGAACTGAGGAGCACCAAAGGCACGGCCATCTTATCATGTCTGCCCCTAACCTGGACCAGTGTCCAGGGACCCTGCTCGTTTTCTTTACTAATTGAACTTGGAGCTTCATAATTTAAGTCAAGTCCTCACCTTGATCAAAAGGTTGCTGAGACCTTTTGGAGAGCAGGAGAGTAGGTATATTTAGAAACCACCCCCAGTCCGAGTGTTCCCTGGTCCCCACCCCACCTAGTTCTACTGTGTCCAGCTCTATTTTTCCATTTGCCCCCTCTTAACAATTCCTATACATGGTTTGCCTCAATACCAGGTTCCTGAGTAGAAGAACACTAACATTTATATAACCATCTGTTGTTCATTGGGGATTTTAACAACCCTCCTGCAAATTCCAAGGGCTAATAACTAATTGACCTCATGTCTTCTTTCACTTTCACACAACAGGTTCAGTTACCCACTAATGCTAAAATGCATAATCTGGAATTGGTAGGGTCGCCCAACACACCTATCAAGAAGGTGTCAGCCCTCCCTTGCATATAGACGGATCACACCTCATCAAATTTAAACATTTCTGAGGACCGGCACTGCATTGAGTAATGCATGCCTGTAAGCAATTTGGTTCCTGGATGAGGGGGAGGAACCTCTCTCAAGCAGCAACCAAAATTCTTCTCTTGGGGAAGTCACAAGCAAACCATACATTAATCTCTGCTTCATTTTCAGGTAACTTTGCACAGAGCAGTCAGGCTTAACTAAGAGGCAATGTGTAAAGTATTTGTGCAGCACCTCAAACAGGAGCCTCCAAAAGAGTTAGAAAAATATTAAATGTTTAATAAATAAACAAACCAGAACAACAAGAATCCTATTACAAGAATTGGATATATTCAATTTTGGAAAAGATTTTAGTAAAATAAGGTGTAAAGAGCCAACTGTGGATATCTAGTTGCACCGGACCAGGATGATGTCACAATTTCAGGCCAACTGCAATGGAGTTCAGGCCAACAACATGCACCAGTTAGGCCTGCTCAGCAAAGTATCTTTAATCCTGGTTTGTAAAGTGTTGCGAGGATCCACGTGGAAGATGCTTGGCGCAGCCGAAGTGATGCATCGATTCCGAGATTCAGCGAGTCTGTGATATGAGGTCCAGCTGTGAGGTCATTAAAGATCCCGTTCATGAGAGCTTGAAATGCAAAGTCCGGAGACGGGGATGCATCGCACAGTCAGGGCAATGTGTTGGTTCAGAGGAGATGTGAGGCTGCAATGCAAATTGGTATAGCCGCTGAAGCTGTTGTCCATGAGAGATGCGAAAGCCTGCGCCAAGGATGAATCGCACAGCAGTGGTTCTGATACGGCACTGAGCTTTGATACGATGCGGGGTTCTTGGCACCAGTTCCGATTCATGCAGCAGCGGTGATGCATCGGTTCTTCCCAGGGTTGCGCAGGCACAGCAGAAAAGACGTGTTGGTTCCACTGGATCCACAGAGGCTGCCAGAGCACCATAATCCCACTTCAAAGGGTTCAGGATTTGGGTGGCATCACTGGTCAGGGTAGACTCAAAGGTGGCTGATTCCAGATGCAGGAGTACGGTTGTCGGAGCCTTCTGTCTCTGAGGCGCAGCAGAGGAGAGGCGTCAGGTCCTCTGGATCCACAGAGGCTGGCAGAGCACCATAGGCCCACTTCCAAGGGGGTTAGAAAGTTCTCCTAACCACGTCTCAGTCAGCATCAAGCACAGCGGCTTTTCTGTTGCCAGGAGATCATAAATCTCCAGGGAATGCCGGCTAAGGGACCTAGTATTTAAGAGCATACACAGATGCTTAACACTATGTGCCTCCCTAGCTGGCACATGGGCGCACCTTTTCTGAGGCAGCCAGCCACAGTCAGGACACCGATTTTTTCCCTTATAGCGAGCTGGAAACACCTTACGACAGGAGCCCCCCATCCTCTGTAGGGACCGTAGCTCCAGCGCCGAATACTGGAGCATAATGATAGAAAGGACTAGAGAGGCCCAAAAAAAAGCCTGCCCAGCCCGTCGCCCTAGTCGCCTCCGGGACGCTGACGGGCGCAGACAGGCTGGACTCTGGCGTGACTCCGGCGCTGCGAAGGCGCACCCGCTGCGCGATCCCGCTGCACTTGCAAGGGAGCTATATGTAGGCGTGCCTCTAATCACCTGGAGCGCTAGTCCGCTCGTAGGCGACGCCCCCCTCTCAGCAGACACCACTCCAAGATGGCGCCCGATGCTTTTCCCACCCCAGAACCCGGACCCGCAACAATAGCGGTGGACACCAATTATAGTGCAGGTAAGGGGAGAAGGAGAGTCCTGCGTTAAAAACAGGGGAAAACGGAATGATAACAGCAAAAACAAATAACAAAAAGGTAGTTTTAAAAGTAGGCGATGTAAATAGCGCGAGGCGCTATGCAGCAATTTCGTTACCTTGATAGGGGAGAACCCTGGGCCGGTCGCCTTATGTAGGCGTGCCTCTAATCACCTGGAGCGCT
Source organism: Lissotriton helveticus (assembly GCF_964261635.1). Taxonomy (NCBI): domain Eukaryota; kingdom Metazoa; phylum Chordata; class Amphibia; order Caudata; family Salamandridae; genus Lissotriton; species Lissotriton helveticus. The sequence goes on along the minus strand of NC_136065.1, from coordinate 1,643,005,409 downwards.
AGTCCGCTCGTAGGCGACGCCCCCCTCTCAGCAGACACCACTCCAAGATGGCGCCCGATGCTTTTCCCACCCCAGAACCCGGACCCGCAACAATAGCGGTGGACACCAATTATAGTGCAGGTAAGGGGAGAAGGAGAGTCCTGCGTTAAAAACAGGGGAAAACGAAATGATAACAGCAAAAACAAATAACAAAAAGGTAGTTTTAAAAGTAGGCGCGATGTAAATAGCGCGAGGCGCTATGCAGCAATTTCGTTACCTTGATAGAGGAGAACCCTGGGCCGGTCGCCTTATGTAGGCGTGCCTCTAATCACCTGGAGCGCCAGTCCGCTCGTAGGCGACGCCCCCCTCTCAGCAGACACCACTCCAAGATGGCGCCCGATGCTTTTCCCACCCCAGAACCCGGACCCGCAACAATAGCAGTGGACACCAATTATAGTGCAGGTAAGGGGAGAAGGAGAGTCCTGCGTTAAAAACAGGTGAAAACGAAATAATAACAGCAAAAACAAATAACAAAAAGGTAGTTTTAAAAGTAGGCGCGATGTAAATAGCGCGAGGCGCGAGGCGCTATGCAGCAATTTCGTTACCTTGATAGGGATTGTCTTGATGTTGGGATTAAGTCTGGATTTCTTCAATAGTGCCTTCACCATGGTGTGTTTCCACAGTGGCGGTACTGGTCCAGTTGAGATAGAAGAGTTAATTAACTTCGGTAACACCGGGAAGACTACTTCCCCAGCCTTACTTAAACATTGAGGGGATGCCGGGTCCCGGGGAGAGACGGATTTTACAGAGGAGGAGATGTTCACTAGAGTGTCCATATCTATCAAGGGAATTTCCATGTGAGAGTGCTCACCCGTCACAGAGTCCTCCATAGACGGCAGATTATCAGGGGAGGCGGAGGGGGGGAGAATTGTAGACATCCTGAATCTTATTGGAAAATAACTCTGCAATTTCATCACACCATGCGGGAGAACCCTCATGGGGGCATCAATGAACGGTAGTTTAAAAAGATGCTTCGTAATTTTGAAGATTCCACGGGGGAATTTGATACTGAATTAATTCTTTCCTCATATTAGGATGCCTGTGCATCTTTCACTTTGGATTGATACATTTTTATGGAGTCCCTATATTTTTGTTCACATATTACATCATAGTCTCATCTCCATTTCCTCTCAAGTCTCTTGCAAGTTTGTCTGTACTCATGCAGATTGGGGGAGTACCACGGAGAGGGGTTATTCCTAACTTTTTTATGAATGCATTTCTTAGGTTTGACTAAGTCTAGGGAGGAATCGATCCAATTGTTACATTTGCCATTTGTGGCAGTGGGATTGGAGTCTAAAGTAGGCATTACATTTTTCAGAGCTGATTTCTAAGAGTCCAGCAGAAGGTTGGACCAGGAACGTTTCCAGCTACTGGTTGTGCCGCTGGCAAGGTGGGGTTTCAGGATATCCCAGGTGAAGGGGATCAGAAAATGGTCTTACCATGGCATTGGGATCGGGTCATCTCCTGAAAGTTCCCTACTAATAGAAAAGTTAGGATATGTGAGGTGTCATTTCTCATGGGTGGGGCCAGTGACATTTTGCTTAATTTGAATAGCTAGGAGATTCTGGACTAAGTCTGATATGTCTGGGTCCAAGGGATCATCAAAATGCAAGTTGAGATCCCCAGTAGATTGAAATTGAAGGGGGAGCATGCTAAATTGGTTACAATTTCTGGTAAAACTTTAAAAAGTTGTCCATGGGCTCCAGGAGGACAATATATAAGAATACCCGAAAAAGTGTAGATGGGAGAGAGCCTGATGACAAAGGAAACATTTTCACAGTCAGGTAAAATATTAGGGATGATGAAGCATTTAAAACACTCTTTTAAAATAATGGCAATGCCTCCTCCATTCCCCTGCTCCTGTTTCCTCCTCAGGATATGCTATCCCAGTGTGAGACATTGCACCAGGTCCGGTTTTGTCTCATTGTTGAGCCACTTTTCGGTAAGAAACAACACATCGGGACACTCCTCTTGAAGCAGAATGGAGATTTCAATGCTGTGTTTAGGTAAAGATATGCAGTTTAAAGTCAGAATTTTATAAACTGAGGGGGTTGCTAGAACCAGGCGGTGTTTGGGGTTAAGGAGTGGTTTATACAAGCAGTGTAGACAGCTAGGAACATCCATAGCTGGACAGATGAAGTGTAGACATTTCTCGCTGGTAGAGCCCCTCAATCTCCAGAGTTGCTCTGATGAGTAAGTGTGTTGACTTGTGTTGAAACAGGCAGGGGGTGACCCCTGGCCCCGGTCAGATGCAGACAGGCTTGCGTTTGGTGTGCCGCCGGTACGGCTGCTGCAAGTGTCCGCTGCGCGCTTCCACTGCGCGCTTCCACTGCGCATCGGCTCCATCACCCCTGTTTATAGCCGGAAGCCCTGAGTGATATTGGGGGAGACTAGAGTGTCTCACCTTCAAGATGGCCACAATGGAAGTGAGTGTAGAGCAAGGGTTAGCTGAATTTCAGCTGCTGAATTATCAACTTGAATCTCACCTGTCTGGCTATTCGATAGCATCGGGAGATTGATGTCCACAAAGTAATGTTGAATTGCCTCTTGCCCCACTATATATTTAGTCGCATACAAATGCTCATAATGCTGCAGAAAAACTTGAGGAATTTTTTCCTTATCAGTCACTGGGTTGTAATATTTCGGTAATTAGGGCCACTTCCTGTTTAACCTTAGTAGACCAGGCCAGCACCTTGCCTGACATTTGGCTCTCTTCATAGACTCGCTGCTGGAATGTCCGGGAACTATTAATTTCTTCTAAAATAAAAACTCCTTTAACTCCTGCTTAGCTTTTTCAAGCTGCCCTCCCACTGGCTTCTTTCCTCTGAAAAAGGCATTTTTCTGGAGCAAAGCAAAATTAACCGTCAACTGCAGTTCATCTATATGAGTCCTCCGAGTTTTCGACTGTGCAGCCATAAAGGCGATCACCTGCCCATGGACTTGCTGCCTTAAAGGCCTCCCATACTGTAAAGAGTTCTGCTGTGCCCTTATTGACCTTAAAAAAATCCAATATCCATTTTCTTGTATCGTCTACCCATTGTTGATTTGAAAGGAGTCAATTCATCTGCCACCTAGACCTCGTCCACCTAACCTCATCTATTTCTATTTCTACTTTGATCAATGAAAATGAATTAGCCCCCATTTCTGGTCCAGAATATTTCAAAGAACGAGATATTAGAAAAAGTCAATGTCGGGAATAGCAGGTATATTCTCATTCTTCCCAATGGACTCTACTCCATGGATCAATCTTGTGTGATTACATTGAATACTTTTTTAGGCTTCGACTTCTGCTGGTTTTTATTTTTATTCGAAGTATCCTTTGTCTAGTTCTGAATATAATTAAAATCACCTCCAAAAATAACTTTTCCAGTAGCCCCTCTAAGTATCTCATTGATCTTGACTATAGATGTAGGATCATTAACAATTGGACCATAATAATTAATAAAGTTTAAAGTATTCCCGTTTAGGCTTACCAAAATCCATAGCCATCTACCCTGTATATCCCTCTGTACTTGGAGAAATTCCTAATCCACCCTGACTAAAATATATAGCAACCCCCTTTACTGCAATACCTGATGCAAAAAAATCTTTAGAAAACAATTTAGGTATAACAAGCTTTGGAGTATTTGTTTTCAGACAAGTTTCTTAAAGAAAAAGAACTTGAGGTGAAAAGGAAACTAACCACCTTGTTATCCCTCAATACTTTTGTTAGTTCAGAACACCGTTTACATTGACCAAAATTATTTTTATTCCATTTCTATAATTCATACCTAAGTATTGTAATAATCCATTCAGCACAATAAACTATTTTCCCACCACCTCACTCCTTTGATTCTGCTCATTTTCTGCCCCTTTGCCCCCCAAACCGGCCTGCTTCCAACACCTCCCCATACCTAACCCTCCTCTGGAGATGGGAAAAGGCCCACTGGCCCATCTCCACCCTTCCCAAATGCCTCATCTGTGGGGTGCATTTGAGCTGTACCCTGGCTGTCCCCTACCCCATACCTCAAACCACCCCTGATATTTACATTTAATGAATCTTAACTCTATTTTATGGAAGAGATCTCTCTCAGCAGGTCCTGGGATTCCTCTATATTCACAAACATGTGAAACTTGCCTCTCACTATGACCCTTGGCTTCGACAGCTGAGCTATTGAACCCTGAGCGCTCTGTGCCTTGAAAAGATATAACAATTTAACAAATTCTTTTTGCCGACGTGCGGCAGCAGCCGACATCTTAATCGAAAAATGTCTCTGTGAATTGCTTTGAATAGTATCTGTTCTTTTAAACGGTAATTGGCAAAGTTAATTAAAATTGTTTGTGGTAGTTTTGCCTTCGGCAGAGGGTATGAGGGCACTTGATGTGCTCTTGTTATGGTGAGATCTCAAGTGAATTCAGGCAGACAACTCTTGTTGATAAAGGTCTCGATCCAATAAAGAGTTTGAGACCCTTCACTCCCCTCTGGGACCCCAACTATGTGCCGGTTTGCTCGCCGCGAGTGATTCTCAAGCTCCTCAAGTTTACTCTCAAGTGAAATTTTCTCCTTTGTTACTACCTTCACTTGCTGCTGTATGATGTTCATGTGATCTTCAAGATGTGCAATTCTTGATTCCGCCTCTTTTATCCTTGCTGGAAAAGTGCCCAATGCCTCCTCAATCTTTGAGAGGCGCTGGTGCAGAAAGGCTATTTAGTTTGCTTGGGATGTCTTGAGTTCTCTTATCTCATCTAAAATGAGATTCAGCATGGATTTATATCGCATTGTAGGAAAGTTTATTTTTCTTGAAGTTGTTCAGACAGGCTGCATTGGGGCCCACCAATTGTGTTCTGGATCCAGGCTTCCTGCCCCTGCTGTCCTATTGAATTTGAATTTAAAAACATTTCTACAGCGCACGCTTACCCAACGGTTTCATGGCGCTAGTGAAAGATCAGTGGATGGCAGCGGCAACGGATTTAGGGGAAGGCTTGAGTGAACAGGAAAGTTTTAAGATTTTTACGGAACAGGGAATACGAAAGGGAGGTGCGTAGAGCGATTGGGAGGGAGTTCCAAAACGTTGGGGCCAGGACAGCGAATCTCACTCCGCCCGACCTCTGCTTTTTAAAGCGAGGGATGGTAAGAAGGGCCAAGTGAGCCGAGCGGAGTTCTCTGCCTGGGCAGTAAGGTTTGATAAGAGAGCAGATGAATTTAGGAGCAGTGCCCGCTCTGGCTTGATAAGTAAGACAGCCGAGCTTAAACAGGGCGCGCTCTCTTATCGGGAGCCAATGCAGGGTCTTGAGTAGTGGGGTGACCCGATGATATCTGGGAAGGCCATGGATCAGACGGGCCGCCTGGTTCTGCACCAGTTGCAGACGGTGGATCATATATGCAGGGGCTCCGTTATAGACTATGTTGCCATAGTCTATCCGAGATAACACCATGGCCATCATGATGATTTTTAAGGCAGGGGGGGAAAAGAAGCGGGAGACCTTCCTAATCACTCTAAGGGAAAAGAAGGATGAGGAGACCACAGAGTTAACTTGAGGGAGAACCGAGAGCTGGGAGTTAAGAAAGATACCCAGGGTCTTCACTTTAGGAACCGGGAGTGGAGGGACACCAAGGGAAGGGGGCCAAAAGGAGGGAGACCAGGGACTGCAGCCACCTCCGGTCAAGACCAGTTCAGTCTTGTCCGGATTGAGTTTGAGGTGGCTGCAGTTCATCCAATCTTGGATAAGGGTCATGGTGGTTTGAACATTCAAAGCGGATGCAGATGAATGGGATAGATTGAAGATTAACTGGAGATCATCCGCATAATTAAATACGGTGACCTCCAGTTGCTGTAACATAAAAATGAGAGGGAAAATGTAAAGGTTAAACAAAAGAGGGGAAAGTGATGAGCCTTGGGGGACCCCGCACTCTACCTTGCGGGTGGCTGCTGCAAAATCAGCCAAATGGACACTCTGTGTTCTCTCAGCCAGGAAGGACTGCAGCCAACGGAAGGCTAGGCCCTCAACCCCCGCCGCCCTGACACGGTTAAGAAGAATGGTGTGATTCACCGTGTCAAAAGCGGCGGATAGGTCAAGGAGAATCAGAGCTTGCGGACGGTTGATGTCGATCCCGTCGCGCAGCTTGTCCATGACTGAAATGACCACCTTTTCGGTAGAGTGCAGGGGGCGGAAGCCAGCTTGACAGGGGGAAAGGCAGTGATTTGTCTCAATGTGAGTACTCAGCGTGGAGGTGATGTGAGTTTCGAGTACCTTAGCAAGGTAGGGGAGAAGTGAAATAGGGCGGTAATTGGAAGCAGAAAGGGGATCGGCGTCCAGCTTTTTCAAAATGGGGATGACAACCGCCGATTTATGTGAAATAGGAACGTGACCATGGATGAGGGAATCATTAAGGAGGGTCAAGGGAGGGGAAGGGCAGACTGAATAGATTTCCCTGAGTATGTTAGCGGGGGCAAAATCCTGAGGCGAGCCTGATTTGACCCGTTGAAGCAGGGGAACAAGGGTGTCAGTGGTAAGGAGTGGGAAGCTGGACAGTTTAGCAGAGGGGGGGGGGGGGAGAAGGATCCATGAAAGTGGGGGAGGGGAGGGGAATGTTGTGTTTAATCTTTTTAACTTTATCTATAAAAAACTCATTGAGCGAGTCACAGAGGAGTTGGGACGGGGGAGTGGTGGACGTGACTCTGGTGGAGGAGGCAAGCTCGTGGACAGTGGAGAAGATTTCTTTCGATTGAGACTCCGCAACCAGTATCCGGTGGGTGTAATATTCAGCCTTAGCTTCCAGAATGGTCTTTTTATAGGTATGCAGAGTGGCCAAGTAGATGGTTTTTAAGGCAGGATCGTAAGTTCTACGCCAGACTCTTTCAGCCCTTCTAGCAGCAAGTTTTTTCTCTTTCAGATCGGGGGTGAACCAGCGGTTGGCTGCGTGGGCCCTTTTTACTGAAAGGCGCCTGAAGGGGGCGAGTTCATCTCCAGCCCTCGTAAGCCAGTTGTTAATCGCGGCAAGTTGAAGGCCAGCTGTCAGGCCAGTAAGGACCGGGCAAGTCGTGGCCAGGGCCGAGCAAAGGGAGGGCATATTGACCTTGCCCCATTTCCGAACCCATGTATTTTTAGGAAGGGGGGGCTTGATCGGGAGTGATAGACCAAGGGAGAAGGTGATGGTGAAATGATCTGACCAAGGGCAGGGTAAAATGGTGGGCAGAGTGGATGGAATGTTTAGTGTCCAAATTTGGTCTAACGTATGGCCATGTTGGTGGGTGGGACTGTGGATAAGCTGTACAAAATTCAAATTTTCCATAAGGCTAGTGAATTCCTTGGACTGGGGGCTTTCGGCCGGGTCGGAGGGCCAGAAATTAAGGTCCCCAAGGACAAGAACAGAGGAGTAATTTACTACCAGAGTGGCCAGCAGAGTCTGAATCTCAGGAAGGAACGAGGGAGTGAGCTGGGGGGGGCGGTATATGAGGACAAAAGTAAAAGGGGCTTGCTGGGAGGTTGAACGAGCTACAAGAAGGTCAACGTCAGCAATGGGGGGGGAGGGGAGGATATGAAAAGTGATGTCCGTGCGGGCTATTAGCGCCACCCCACCTCCCCGTTTGCCGTCAGAACGATCCGCACGAATGGCGGAATAGGTAGATGGCAAGGCGGCAAGCACATTGGGGAGGGAGTCGGTCTTGAACCAGGTCTCCGTTAAAAACAGGAGGTCTGGTTTGTTGGTATCAAGATAATCAAATAGCTCATATTGGTGATTTACAGCGGACCTGGTGTTAAGAAGGGTAGCCGAGGTAAAAGGTTGTTGAGTAGGAGGGGCAAGGAGTGATGAGGGAGCAGGAGCGGGTATGGAGGCAGATGAAACGAAAAAGGATGCAAAACTAGGGGGGTGGGATGGGGGGGAGCAGTATAAGCCAAGATGTTGTAGGGTAGTGGTCGTGGTGAAATTTAAACAGCCAGGGGACCATATGAGGCAAAGCTGAGACGGGGTATAGGTGGTATAACCGACAGCGTCCCGTGCCCCTAGCCCCGGCTGGCCGCGGACGGGCGCAGACGGGCTTAACTCTGGCGCGACTCCGGCGCGCCTTCGTCGCGCCCGCTGCGCCCGTCCGCTGCGCTCCCGGAAGCACATTGCGTTTTGTAGCCTGCCTCCCCGAAAGCGCTGGACCGCTAACTCCGGCCAGGCTTCCCAAACAACACAGCCCAAGATGGCGCCTCGCCCTCCACTCAATCAGCACTGTCAGCTGCGGTGGAACGGGGCGAGGGAGGCCGCAGGAGGGGCAGTAAAGTACACAAAACGCAGTGAGTACAGTCCAAATTAAAATAGGTGCAACAGAAGTAAAAGTGACAGTTTTTAAAAAACGAAGGTGCCGGCATCTAAATCATGCCTGCGCACTCTGAATAGGCTCACAGCTTAACAGAAGAAATAAAAGAGCTTTTGGATTAAAATCCAGCTCGCGCTGCACATAAGCTCTCCAGCAAACCCTAGGCGCTGCCACCGACCTACTGGTTCACAGTGAGCCCTGCGCTGCTTGTCGTTTTGTAGCCTGCCTCCCCGAAAGCGCTGGACCGCTAACTCCGGCCAGGCTTCCCAAACAACACAGCCCAAGATGGCGCCTCGCCCTCCACTCAATCAGCACTGTCAGCTGCGGTGGAACGGGGCGGGGGAGGCCGCAGGAGGGGCAGTAAAGTACACAAAACGCAGTGAGTACAGTCCAAATTAAAATAGGTGCAACAGAAGTAAAAGTGACAGTTTTTTAAAAAACGAAGGTGCCGGCATCTAAATCATGCCTGCGCACTCTGAATAGGCTCACAGCTTAACAGAAGAAATAAAAGAGCTTTTGGATTAAAATCCAGCTCGCGCTGCACATAAGCTCTCCAGCAAACCCTAGGCGCTGCCACCGACCTACTGGTTCACCAGTAGGGAATTGGTGGGAATTATGTTGTGGCTGCTGTTCATTAGAGAATAAACGTTTTCGCTGTCAGATGTTTGGCAAGGGAGGATGCTCCATATGTTTTTTACCTTCCCAAAGCTAGGACAATTCTGGGAGAGGATCTTTTCGGCTTTAAGATGGGGGTTCAGAAAAGTTTTAGTCCTGACGCTGAGATTGCATTTTTTGGTCTTGCATGTCAGACAAATCCTTGGGATGTCGAGAAGGGAGGAGACATTTGTAGTAGTTTCCCCCACTAGTGGCACGTTCTCTGATGCTTCAGAATTGGAGGTCGCAAAAAATACCTACTTATTTGGAATTGTTGAATAAATTGATTTGTACTTAGAAATCATATGCTAAGAGAGTAGGTGCCAATGAAAGGTTTAATGCTGTATGGAAATATATGGGAGGCTAGAGATTTTTCAGAGAAGTAGGGCTGAATCTATAATAAAAAATACAAGTTTTCTTTTGCACTTTAGCACTGCACTTTAGTCATTTGTAGTTTGGAAAGTACTGTAGTAAACTGCACTGGCTGCACTTTTGGCAAAGGAAGCCTGGAAGAAGAAATGTGTACATCATGTTTAGATGGTAAATCAGCACATTGCGCTTTAGAGGGAAATCTATCCATAAAAATTGAATGTTAATTGGACATGATTAGTACATACTCATTAGATATTGTATCCGACCCTTTATACATGTACGCTATTTCTGAATTGCACTTTGCTAAATTTTTCTGCAACATACATTTCTACCTTTATGTCTAGATGGTAAATTGGCATATTGTACTTTTTATTGATAGGATTTACTGATGGAAGCCCAAGTTAATTTTATTGGAAGGACATATAGTGATTAAATATGGCATGTTGCACTTTATGAATGTTGTTGTTTAAATTTTATATGTATATATATGTATATATACAAGGATGCCTATTTATCAAATCGTTTGCAGCAATTCTTTGTACTCTCTGTGTTTCTGCTCAATTCTACCTCAGTCCACTGTGAGAAATAATCATTATGCACAATACCATACCTACAGCTGTACTTCACCACATTGATGGGTCCAATTATGTTGACACCCAATTTGGACCATGCTCTGTCAGGAATAGACACAGCCACCACCCGATTAGGAACAATGCCTTGTGACTTGTCACTAATGGCACATGCCATACATTCCCTCACAAAAATGCTCCACCTCCTTGTCCAAATCCAGTCACCAAAACCTGTCCCTTATCCTCCTTTTCATAGCTCTCTTCCCTACATAGCCCTCATGTGCTAGCTCTACCACCTTGCCATGTATACCACTGGCACAAAAGTATATCCTCTTCAAGGCAATCTGTTCACAACATTTAAGTCAGAAAAAACATGCTTGTAACCATCAATAGACACAAAAGAATTGCTTTGGGCCAACGCTTGCCAACAAGACTTCTGATATCTAGTAAATCTTTGTCGCCCTCCAGAGCAGACATCCACTCAACATTTGAAATGCACTTTCTGGTAATAAGAGTGATCGCAACCACCATGGCAAAATCATAGATATCAGCATTGACATCTTCCTTATCATCACTCAAGGGTAAGTGAGACAGACAGTCTGCAAAAATGTTATTCAACCCAGGAATGTACACATGGTACTGACGCTCTGAAAGTTTAAACTGCCATCTGGCAATACATGGTGTGTCATTACAAGCTCCTTTGGTAGCTAAAAGGTTAATTAAGGGCTTGTGATCTACACTCATTGTGAATGCCACAACCTATAAGTAGTTCCTTAAGTGGTTAGCCTCCCACCAACAGGCCAGGACTTCACGTTCAATAGCAGAGAATGTACTTTAAGTCTCTCTCACGGCAAAAGATGCGAAGACTAGTACTTCATCCTTACCCTCTCACATTTGCAACAACACAGCCCCTAACCCTTATTGACTGGCGTTAGTGACAATAGGCAAAGGCCCATGTATGTCTATTGGCTTTAAATGAATAGCACTAATAACATCCTTCTTGATTACTTCAAATTCGCGATCCACTTCCTTACTCCATAAAAACGTCTCATTCCTCTTGAGCACGTTTCTAAGATTGCAGGTTCTCCAGGCACATTTGGGAATAAAATGGGAATAGAATTCCAGCATGCTGAAAAATTATAGCACCTCATACTTGTTGGTGGGAGCTGGAAATGCGGAAATTACCCTCACTAAACTCTCCTTTGGTTTTATCTCTTTTCCAAAGTTTTGTAGCCCAACTAGTCCACACATTCAACAGTAAATCCGCACGTCATTGCTCTCAATATCAAGCCTTTACCTGCCAAAGATGATAGGACCATCACCGAGGAATTGTCATGGGAGGGCATATCTTAACCGAAAACCGTGATGTTATCCTGAAAACACCAGACATTGGGTATACACTCTCTGTAAAACAGATGAGTCCAAAGCCGAACCATATGGTATGCATTTAAATCTGAATGCATCTTCTGGTGTGATAAATGATGTTAAATACCTCGATTCATGTTTCAGAGCAATCTGGTGATAAGCAGTTGCCCACCCAAATTATTTTGTTAAGGTTCCTTAAGTCGACACACATCCTCAGTGACCCATTAATCTTCCTTGCTAGTAGAATTAGGGATAACCATTCAGAACTTTCAATGGCCTCAATAATACCCTAATCACACATACTTTTTAGTTCCTTCCTGAGCTCTTCCCTCATGGTTAGAGGCACATGCCTCACCTTGTGCACCAACAGAACAGCCCCAGACTTTAAGTTTACCTTTTGTCTTGGAAATTTTTTGAAAACCACAGGCACTCACTCACAGCTGCCACACACTTTTCCTTCAACAATACCTGCTCTGGACTATAGAGATCGAGGATTATTCCCAATTTCCTTTGCTCTAGCCATCCTAATAGGCATGATCCATCTTTGGAAACATATACAGTGGCCTGTTGCCTTGTTCCTTTTGAAGTCCAGCACAGCATCAAATTAGCTCACAGCATCAACAGACTTTCCTCCATACTCTACGGGTCGCGTTCACAACTTTTTCAAACTAGTGTTTTTGAATCTCTCCCACTCTTTTGTACCAATCAGAGTGATCCCAAATCAGCCATTGTATTGATAGGAACAGCTGTCACATTCACTAGACCAAACAGTCCTTTGACATTCTCAGACTCAATCTGTATCACATCCTTGTCCAGACCTCCATCAGCTTCTTCCCCTTCATTTGTACACAAAGCACTACATTCAGAGCTTTTTTCCTTGTTGCCAGTATCTTCAACCACATTAATCTGTTTTGGGAACAGCCTTCCAGCTGCTAGATCAGCACATCTTAGCAAAATGAAGTAATTAGAGACTAAAATTGCAGTTAAAGTGTGTGTAAATTACCTCAGAATGCAGATAAGCATGCAGGAAGTAATTTGAGGTTATAATTGCAGTTAAATGGTGTGCAGAACACTGTGATCTGCTGTTTAAGGTTATATTTTGCCTTCCCGCACATCGTGATAAATTGCAGTAAATGGTTTGTGTATCACCATGATCTACTGTAAGAGACCTTGCTGCATAGGCGCCTCTGCCTGATGTGCTGCGCTGAGAGCGTCGTTGCCATTGAAGCCAAAGGACATTTCAGGAAGAGTCACCATTGTCAGGGAAACTGTTGGCTTCTGATGTAGTTGAAGAGCACGTCACACGCAGGTCGCTAGTTGAGGCGCACGCACACCCTTGCACTTCAGAAGTGCGAGAAGGCTCTGATTTTTGGCCGGGCTCCAATCCAAACAATGCAACAGGAGTGTCATAGCAGAGTCAGCAGTGAAGATTAAGGTGTTCCCCACCATGCAGAATGCTCAGTGCTCCAGTTTGGCCGAAGTCCTCGTTGCCACTATGCAGAAGTACCAGAGGACCACCGGGTACGTTTCCAACTGTTTATTTCTTCTGTAATCACAACTGCAGGGAAACTTGCCTGACCAAGCAGATAAACCCTCTGTCGGTCAATTCTAAATATAATATTCTTAGAACTGTGTCGAAATCTGATGCCAGAATCCAGACGTAACATAACGTAACATAACATAACAAATTTGGATGCTGATATTTCATAAATGAGTCATTGGTCTCCGAAGTAATGCATTTTTGCTAAATATTTCCATTTCAAGTTACTTTGATTCTTTATTTATTTATTCTTTGGGGGCCGATGCCTGTTAAGGGACATAAGAGTCCACCCTCTTTTCGATGTCTCGTGTGATAGCTTAGGACTGATTCAATTCGAACCATCCAAGTAATGTGTGACAATAAAACACTGATTGTTGAGTTATGTAAAACACTTGAATGTGTGCTCTAAACATTGTTACGTTTACAAAGGACAAAATGTGGGAGACATTCTTCAAAGTCACTGGAACCAGCAGCAACTACTAGAAATGATCATGCAATTAAATGTCAAATGTTAACCTTTGATTATTTTACTCAGAATAGGTACAGCTGAAAGAAAGAATATGAACCTTTAATTAGTGAGAATAATGACACTCATTGTTTTAAAGCCTGCTCCACACAACTGGATGTTTACAGTGATTGCGATTGGTGGACACACTTACCTATTACATATACGAGAACTGCAGAACTCTCAAGCGAAGGGATCTCTCTTTCTGCCTGTTTTGTCCAGTAGATGCATGAATATGCGCCCTGCTGATCTGGGTGAACCTTGGAAATCTCAAACATGCCTGGTGCCGGGCCTGACCAGTGGACAACCTCTCTGCCGGCATGGTAGAAGCGATATCCACTCACTGTGGCAGCACTGAAGGCCTTGCACTGCAATATCAATGCTTCTCCAATGATGAACACAGGAAATAGGGGCTGGTAAGAGATGGTGGGGGCCTCTGGCTGATCTGAAATACAGCAAAAGAGTAATATAGCTCTTAGAATGCAAATCTGAATGACACAGTGGTGGTTTCTGTGAATGCTACCACATAACCACTTTACACATATTTCGCATCACAGTCCTCCAGATAGACAATTCACTTGCTAAATACAAATGAATACACTTTCTTCAAAGTTACTTCTTTTATTCTTCACTTAATATAATCTCTACCCCGGGCTACTTGTACAACAGACTGAAGGGGCCCAATTTATGTATTGGCGGTATGTATACTTCGTCACGGCAGAGTATACATATCGCCGTCATGAAGGTCTATCCATTCCCTTTGACTTGGCTATGGTGTGGTGATTACCCTGTCACTACCATAACCAAACGTCCCAGACAACCTGACAGAGTAAGGTACGTCGGAGAAATGGCTACATGTCCGTCCGCCCCCCCAATCAGAATGGAAGGTCATGTAGTAATATTTTTAAAGTGTGTGATTGCCAAGAAAACCCTGGCAGTGAGGGATAGCAAGCCCAAATAATGCCCCCCTGCCACGGGAAATTACTCCCATAGGGAGGGGAGTATTTCCTTTTTATATTCATAAAGAAAATCTTATTTCTGGATTTTCTTTTGAAAAAAAAAAATGTTTGGTTCAAGACTGTATCACGCAGCCATGCACCAAACTTCAGATTACACTGCCAGGAATTGCCATGACATTGGTTCCTGCCAATGCTTTATAAATGGCAACCAGCCTAACTGTCACTTATTAATTTGGCGGTCAGAACCTCCACCAGGGCGATGGAGATATTTATCTCATCGCCCTGATGGAACAACGGCCCAACCTCCAAAATATAAATGAGGCCCTTGGACTCACAGATTTGGTGGATGGTCACTGTCAACTTTTACAGCTCTTCACCAAACTTTTCCTAGAGATTTGTTTTCCCAAAACAAACCCCTTAAGCGAGAATTTGTTTCTGACAACAAAAAAAATTAATGACCCCAACACTGCAGAAGTTTTCTCACAGTGTGTGATGGTCATTATTGGGGGTCAATCACTGCCACATTTCCCTGGTTGTGATGGACAGAAAAAAAGACATTACACCATCCACTCTACAAAGAACGGGCAGTGTGATGTCCTTACTTTGATGGCCTCTACTCTTAAGATATCGGTAGAAACTTTCCTTCGACAGCGCCAATGAGATCGCTATTGACCGCCCATTTATAAATAAGGCAGGTGGGCCAAGACATTAGCAGACAGGGTACTCCATCGCGTTTGCAGCAGAGTATTCTGACCACCAAATTCTAAATCAGGCCCTTAGGTCCTCATTATGAGTCAGGCAGGCTGTATCTCCGACTGGGATGCCACTGCACTTATTATAACTGGCCTGGTGTTCCTGCACCTGAATTTTCCTGATGTAGGAAAGCAGACCCAATTTTACCACTGTTTGATTCCAGCCACTAAAATTGCACAAGGCTTTGGCTTGTGCAACAGCAACAGTAGCCACCCTCTGTCCCCGTCCCCACCCTAGAATTGTTTTCAGCAAGGAGGAAGCATGTAATGTTCTGCCTTGTCAGGGTAACTTGTTCTCCTTTCCTTCCCTGCCCTCCATACCCTGCTCCGACCACCCTAGCCTAGCACTTCCCAGAAGCTTCCATTTACCACTTGCTTATAGCTGGTGGCAAACGTGAGTGTTAATCACCCCCGGGACAGGGAACACTGTGAGGAATTTCACCCAGGAAAGCGGGTCCGCGCAGTTAGGCCAGACTCCCTGGATATTAACTTGCAATTTACACTGTACTGGAGGTGCTATTGCAAGGTAACTTTCATTTGCAGAGTTACCACTCCACCAGTAGGGTTCAAATTATAATGCAGGCATTATAGAATTGCTGTCATTACATATATGTTATATGGTATAAATAAGTATACTACTAACGGTAGTCATGTAAGTTATATAAAAGTTTAATGGTAAAACCATATACAAATGTGTGATTAAATAAAAACAAAAATATTTAGACCTTATTTTAGTTTACTTTTACAATGCATATGTATCAAAACTGTGTAACAGGACTACAATATTGAATACTTCCTTTTCCTATTATATGGAGGCGCTTTCAAAAGGAGGACAGCCCCGGTGGAGCGGGCGTTGTCCGTGTATACCTGGATACTTGAGGGGACTTTTACCGGCCTCCCGCTTTCTCTGCTGCCTGGTTGGTCTCCCTCCCACCGCCGCTCACCTACACCTGTGGCCGCTGCGTGGAGGGAGACTACATCTCCCAGGCTCCTTTGCCGGTCCTGAATTTCCGCACCCGGAGGCGCTTTCAAAAGGAGGTTAGCCCCGGTGAAGCGGGCGTTGTTAGTGCATACCTTGATACTTGAGGGGACTTTTACCGGCCACCCGCTTTCTCTGCTGCCTGGTTGTTCTCCCTCCCGCTGCCGCGCACCTACACCTGCAGCCGCTGCATGGAGGGAGACTACATCTCCCAGGCTCCTTTGCCGGTCCCGCATTTCCGTGCCCGGAGGTGCTTTCAAAAGGAGGACAGCCCTGGTGGAGCGGGCGTTGTCCGTGCATACCTGGATACTTGAGGGGACTTTTACCGGCCACCCGCTTTCTCTGCTGCCTGGTTGTTCTCCCTCCCGCCGCCGCGCACCTACACCTGCGGCCGCTGCATGGAGGGAGACTACATCTCCCAGGCTCTTTTGCCGGTCCCGCATTTCCGCGCCCAGAGGCGCTTTCAAAAGGAGGACAGCCCCCGCGTCGCGGGATCGCGCGCGGGTTGCGTCGGGCTAAGCCCGGGCAAAAGGCCGGCCGTCTTTGGCCGTCCGGGGCCAGACGAGGCCGGGCTGGGCCACCCCCCCAAGGACTCGACCAACGGTGCGACATCAATGACAGGTGATAAGGACGCTTGCAAATTTTAAAGGACTAACCCGATATCTGTTTAAAATATATGTAAATTGCTATTCCTTTAAGTACGGGTTGTCTCACTAAACATGTCCACACGACTGGATAAAGGGGGAAAGCTAGCATCTAAATTCACCAGTGGAAGCCTTATCGGAAACTCTTGACAACTATATCACCCGGGCCACAGCTGCCCTTGACCAGGAGATTGTAGATGTTGAGAAACGGCTCTCACTTGAAATATTCTCCAAACGATCCTCATTGGGTTCTATTAAGTGCTGCACAACCCCTGAAAATCGTTCAAGTCAACGCCTTATTGATTTAGGACTGCCAGAGATTAGCATAGGGTCTGACACACATAGCAACATTTCCCTGGGGAACAGCACACAGAATACACAGATTGGGAACTCTATTCATGAAGAAAATGGGCTTTGTATGACAACCCTTACGAATAAACCTGCTTTCTCCACTGTTGAAACGATATCCAAAAGTAATATATCTACAGGAAAAAGAAAGCGAGGTGGGGGAGGGCAGAAAGGCAAACGGGCAAAGATCCCCAAACTAGTGACCAAAGGGGTTAAAGCTCTGGGTACACAAAACCACAAACAGGCTGATACCCCCGTACAGAACAAGAGTATCCCCCATCTATTAAAAATTTGACAATTTCAGCAGTTAAAGAAATCACCAATGTCTGTACAGGGTGATGGTGCGCTGATAGGGCAGGTGGAACAGTTAGTCAAGTCCCTAATACTTCCTCTCATTGAGAGACTGAAAATAATTAATGAAAATCTTGGTAAACTTCAACAGGCCACTTTAGATAAAACCCAACTACTATACTCTTTAACAGACAATAAGAAGGCGGGAGGACAAGCCATACACACAAGCAAACGGCCAGATAATAATCAACCCCCCGCATCCATCTCACATCAACCTGTACTGTCAATAGAAAAAGGGATTCTGACCAACAGAGATAATAGACAAGTGGATATAAAGGATAGACCCTTGGGCAAGGAGGGAAGTCAGAGTCCTGTGGGGGCCCATCAGACACATTAGGGTGAGGGCACTCAACCAGCTCTACTGACGACCGCACCTATTCTGCCCAATAAGTCGGCCCAGGGAGTGGGTAACCGAACTATCCTAGACCTACCCCCACAAAGTACGCCCCTAGTGATAGTCTTGGGAAACGTTCACCCTCTCCGTCAAGGAGAAAGAGAGGACTTCTACCAGATTAAAAACAAGGTCACTTACTGGCTTTCCCGAAACACCACAGGTGGCCACATGGTAGCACACAACATAATCATGGCCCAATGAGTCGCCTGGTTGGGACATTCTAGGAAAACCAGAGAAGGTGACTATATAGTAATAAACTTTAACAGTCCGGTATTAGTAGATAGGATACTCAGGGAAGCAGAGGGAAGCACCTTGATGGTGGGACAGGGTATAGAAATATTGCTCTTTGGGTTCTTTTACAGACCAGGACAACAGGGCGCTTCCAGCAACCAAAACAACAGGAACAGGATGTTCGCTATCAAACCACCTTATCCTAGGGGATCAGAAGGGTGGAATACAATACCTCTGAGTTCCAATGGAGCCCAGATGAGATGCGGACCAGGAGATATTCCGGATATAGAAGTCACAAATAGATTCAATGTCCTTTTGGGGTTTAATGATTGTGATTGACTGTGTCGCAACCCGTCTAGCTTTTCCCCTCAGGACGGCTTTAACACTTTGCCTGCATACCCCATATCCCGGGATAGTTCGGCGAGCGGTTTTAACAATCTTGGTGCAGCTATCTCTAACAACACTGCACCTTCAGTAGATGTAGGTTCCCGGGAGGTTAACCACTCTGGAACAACCCAACTTGACCCACCCATAAAACCTGTCCGGTTGACCATAGAGGATAATCCAGAATTTAATGTTGTCTCATGGAATGTCGCGGGCTGTCAGGAAAGGTTGAAGACCCCCTGTGGGTGCAGTTTGTAAGCAAGTACTCCATCATCTGTCTCCAAGAGACATGGGCTACCAACTGTAGTAACATCTCATTAGAGGGTTACAAATCATTCTGCGTCCCAGCTACAGGCCGTGCCTCGGGTGGATTAGCAATCTTTACCTGCCTGGCATTAAGATGCAACATAAGGGTCTTTACCTCAGGTAACAGAAATATCCAGGCCATTATCTTGGGGAAAAAAGACAGCAGCCTGTGTGTGATGTATTTTTATAATGCTAGTAACCAGGGCGAGGGATGTAGGATTACAGAATTGCACAACTTCATCATCCAGTGCCGTGGAACATCAAGAAGGAACCTGCTACTTGCAGGTGACTTCAACCTACACCCCTGCGGCGACCCTATGTTAACCACCTTAGCGACCATGGTTTGCCATATGATAACGGGGTTACATTTCGAACACACAAAACAGGGAAATGCGCTGAACCTTATGCTAGATGAGCAAGACCTTTTATTCACCATGAGTATCGCACCACCATTATCTATCCAGAAGGAACCTACTTATAAGGGTAGAAGTTCTGGGACCTTTATAGACTTTATTCTAGTTTCTAGATCTATTTTGAACCTCCTTTTGGCCTTTTGTATAACATCGAGCGCACACAGTGACCATAACCCCGTTCGTGTGCTGTTAGGAGGGAATCTAATGAAAAAAAAGGATAAAGTCGTAGGCGGAAACACCTTGCAAGCTATAAACGGAGGGCGACGCATCAAATGCAATCAGGTTACACGGCCTGACTTCGTCGATAGACTTAAAAAGGATTGCGCTGCTGACTTTTCAACCTGCACTAGCACAGAATCCTTAGGCGAAGGGGTCCTAAAAGCCTTTGAAAGCATAGCCCTTCATGTAGGAAAGATGTTACAGGCCCCGAGGGGAAATTATCCATCGGATGACCCCAAATGATTCTGTCACAAGTGTTCTAAAGCAGCCAGAGACCTGAAGAAGGCCCTTAAAACAATCCCCCGGGACAGATCCCTGATTCGCACCCAGCGATTAATTTACAAAAGTGTGCTGGCGAACAGGAAAAAGGAGCTGAAAAATGAGCTCTGGAAGGAGCTCTTAGATCCTGTGACCTTGGGAAGCTGCTCAAGATTCTGGTCTACAATTAATCGTTCACCCTTTTTAACATCAGGGGCCAAAGAAGTGGGGTCAAATATTACGGAGGAAGATTGGGTGTCTCATTTTGCCACAATTTTTAAGGACAGTGTCACATGTCCAGCCCAACCAACAGAGGAGCAGGGGTTGGCACCTATGGTGTTTACAGTTATGGAATTGACGGAGGGAATTAACAACCTGTCAAACAAGAAGGCCCCTGGTCCAGATGGCATCCCCCCTGATTTATTTAAATCCTGCCCCTCATTCTGGGCCCCAATTCTGACAGCAGTGGGAAACGCCGCTGCGTCCAAGGGTTGTCCATCATCTTGGGGATTATCGACAATTGTACCTGTATTCAAGAAGGGAGACCGCAACAGTACATTAAATTACAGACCAATCTCCCTAATTGATTCTATTGTAAAAGTCTTAGGGGGCGTTATACTAAAGAGGCTGACCACCTGGGCGGAGGAGAAAGCGATAATTTCTGACATCCAGTACGGGTTCCGCACAGGACACTCAACCTTGGCGCAATGCCTTAACCTTTATTTGATTTTGGGCAAATATACCCTCTCACGCCCTGGTACTATCTACATGGCCTTCATGGACCTTTCCTCTGCTTTTCACTGTGTCAACCGGGGAAAACTGTGGCAGTCCATGGAAGCCATGGGGGTAGAACAACAGCTGGTGAACTTTTTAAAAGATCTACACAGAGACACAAAGGCAAACGTAAGATATTCCATGGATCTCAAGGTAACAAGAAATTTTAGAACTAGTCGGGGGGTCAGGCAGGGGTGCATCCTGGCCCCCTTTCTTTTTAATCTTTATATAAATGACCTTGAAGACACCTTGGTTGATACAGGGGCAGACTACCCCTTTGTGGGTCACCGGGGACTGCCCGTCCTGCTGTATGCGGACGATGCTGTCCTTATAGCCCGCACGCCGAAAGGGCTACAATCTTTACTCAACGCCTTTTACGGGTTTATGGACAGTCGTGATCTTTCCATAAATAATACAAAATCTTACGTGATGCAGGTGTGGAAAGGAGCAAATAACCTCTACCCTTTTATGGTAAATGGCACCAGGGTGCCTCTGTGTACCTCTTTTTCTTATCTTGGTGTCCATTTGCATCACCAGCTGAATTGGGCCTCTCTTTTAAATAAAAAAAGGGGGGAGGTTATAAGGGCAAACGCAGCGCTCTTTGACTTCGCTGCGAGAATGGGCCATAGATCAGTGTGGGCCATGTTGAAGGTTTATCGTGCAAAGAGTGTCTCGATAGCCAGCTATGGAAGCGAACTATGGGGATACTGTAACCTAGAGGGCCTCCAGGTGGTTGAAAATAAATTCTTAAAACAGCTCCTATGCGTCCCACAGGGGACACCGAACATGTCTGTGCATGAAGAGACTGGTATGCCTTTCATTAGTGACACCCTGTCCATGCGCCCTCTTATCTTTTGGCTACAATGCTGGCTCAACAAACAGCTTGGGATAACCCATAGTCTCTTAAAAGAGACATTGAGCCTAGATTGTATGACCAAGATTCCCTGGATGAAATACCTTAAATCTAGTTTTGGGAAGGAAGGACGCTTGGACCTGTTTTTAAACCCGGAAGGTATCACCAGAAATGATGTAGCATATATAAAACAGTCCTTCACTACATGAAAATTAATGGACAGGCAGGAAAAGGACCTGTTGAAGCCCAACGTGCACCTTCATATGATGCTCAAAACCTCGCCAGGCGAGGAACCATACTTACTCGGGCCACTAACGGCTCATGAGCGTTTTTTACTAACCAGGTTTAGGTTTAATTTGTTCCACCTTTTAATAGCAGTCCCCAACGGGTGTCACAGAGGGACAGTGCTAGCACCCTGTGGCTGCGACAATTTGTCTCCACAGGACCTTCTGCACTTTATGTTTTTCTGTAAATATTATGAATTCCCCAGGGCTTTTTATCTTAAACCTATTTTAAAAAGATTGCATTTTGTACAAGCTCGCCCCGCCCTACTGTATTTACAACTGTTAAAATCCAAATGTATACCCTATGTGATCGGCTTCCTGAAAAACTCAGTGAAGTGTAGAAAATGTCTGGACACATAGAATTGTATAAGTAAACCCTCATTTTATTATGTGATAGATGGATTTTAATGTTATGAAATACCTGTTTTATCCACTGTATATTTTAACATGTTTTTAACTCAAAGTTTGAAACATATCTCGTTTTATGAACTTTTATGGTTTTGCACACAAAAAAAACGAATAAAGTACTTTTGAATTTGAAGTATACTACTAACAGTAGTCATGTAAGTAATATTAAAGTTTAATGGTAAAACCATATACAAATGTGTGATTAAATAAAAACAAAAATATTTAGTCCTTATTTTAGTTTACTTTTACAATGCATATGTATCAAAACTGTGTAACAGGACTACAATATTGAATACATCCTTTTCTTATTATTTAAAAATACCCATAATAAATTAACATGCCAGATACACCTCAGACTAACTAAGCCAAATGGTACTCCTTAGTTAAACATGGTGCTTTTTACCTAGTGTGGCGGCCCTCATTTTCTACACAATTTTAAATATTATTAGTCTCAGCAACTGAGTCAGATTTACACAAATCTTCACCTATGTCATATTTCCCTTTCGCCATCACACACACGCAACACACACACATAAATACCTGTTTAATTAATCAAACCATGTATGTGCAAACATTGGGGAAACAGAAATAGTACACTCTCTAAAAATCTACTTTTGAAGTTTTAGTAGAGAACTATAAATGTATATATTGACATGTGCCTCACAACTCGTCTGTGCCTAAATACTATTTCAATATATGTTACTAACTTACTACAGTTATTATTTGTATCACCCATTTAACAGCCCGCATTGCATCCCTAATAGTAAGTGGCCTATTTTAAACAAGTTTTAAAAGATTTTCTCCAGGGTTCTAGTAAACTGGGCATAAGCAAAATATGTGTTACGTTGTTTTCATATCCAAATTCACAATCTGCAGTAACAGTTTTCCTTTTGTATACCACTTTACGAATTCATGAACTACAAAACAAAACTGGAATACAAAATTAACAAAATCTAAACATGTAAATGTTAGAATGGTAAGGTAAATATAAGCGTTTAATAATTATTTGCGTTCATTTTGCTATTTATTGAACCTTAAGTTAGTTGTTTTATATTGAAAAGAAATGATGGTGCCTTAATTCAATATTTACGTAGCTATTTAAAACAAATATAAGTTAAAGCAGTGTTGCTGGTTATAAAAGCCAGCTTGGTGCATGCTTAAACCTTTTAGGAAAAGACTACTTTTATCCAATATAAAGGCAAAGCACAGTAAATGCTGCTTAATTTCTTCAAACAATTTTATTCTTAACTAATTCTTAGTATGTAATTTAGAATACGTTTTTGATCTGCTGATTGCAGATATTCCTAGATCTAGTCTGATTCAACATTGTTCGGTTAAATGATGAAGACTAAAGAACTGATTAATATAATTCCACCAACAACTCTCCTCATATCTGTTCCTCATATCTGGAACAAAACATCCTTTCATTTTGGATTCTGCTGCAACCACAGCACCGAGCCAGGCCTCATCGCAGTTACCGATGACAAGCGAGTGCTACCTGACGATATACTGAGACTCAGAAAAAACCACAGTACGGAAACCGCCCTCCTCGCAGCAACAGGCGGCATCCGTACCTTACTGGACAAAGGAGAAACAGCAGCCCTCTTCCTCTTCGACCTCTCAGCCGCGTTCGACACAGACTCTCACCACACCCTAATACGCACACTCCACGATGCAGGGATCCAAGACAAGGCCCTTGACTGGATCCGCTCCTTCCTCTCCGGCAGAACGTAGTGGGTCAGACTCCTCACATTCCTCTTGGACCTCACACCTACCACATGCGGAGTCTCCTAGGGGTCCTTCTTCAGCCCTATGCTCTTCAACGTCTACATGGCTCCGCTCGCCCCCACCGTCAGAACTTACGGACTCAACATTGTGTCATACGCAGACGACACCCAACTCATCTTCTCCCTATCCAAAAAACCCAACACCGCCAGACACAACTTTTGAGAAGGCATGGAAGCTGTCGCCAAATGGATGAAAAACAGCTGCCTCCAACTAAACACCAACAAAATGGAAGTACTCATCATGGGCCCAAACCCCGACGCCTGGAACAACACCTGGTGACGCCCCACCCTCGGAAGCCTGCCCACCCCCATGGACAACGCACGCAACCTGGGAATCATCCTGAACTCAGACCTCAAAATGGACCACCAGATTAACTCCGTCTCCTCCTGCTTCCACACCCTCTGCCTCCTACGTAAGACCTTCAAGTGGATCTCCTTCGAACACAGAAAGACCGTCACTCACGCCCTGGTCACCAGCAGGCTCGACTACGGCAACGCACTCCTTGCGGAATAAACAAAAACCTCACATGCAAGCTACAAAACATCCAAAACTCCTCCGCAAGACTGGTCCTCAACCTGCCAAGACACTGCCACATTTCTTAGCACCTGCACACACTCCACTGGCTCCCAATCGAAGCTAGAGTCACCTTCAAGATGCTAACCCACGCTCACAAGGCCCTCCACGACACCGGACCAGCGTACCTGAACAGCAGACTCAAATTACACGCACCCCAAAGGACGCTACGATCATCCCAGCTCTCCTACGCCGCGGTCACCCGCACCAGAAAGACCAGACCAGGAGGCCACTCTTTCTCCTTCCACGAGGCCAGAGCCTGGAACCACCTTCCTCTCCATCTCAGACAGATAACATCACTCCCCATCTTTGCAAGAAACCTCAAAACCTGGCTCTTTGACACACCCCCTCCTTAATGGACTGGAACCTGCGACACCCACCCACTCCTAGCGCCTTGAGACCCTGACGGGTGAGTAGTCCCGCTTAACAAACACCTGATTTGATTTGATTCTCCTCGACATCTGAGCAGCCTTTGATACGGTCTCCCACCACACACTCATCACAAGGCTGCACAACGTAGGCATCCTAGGAGCCTCTCTCAGATGGATCACCTCTTTTCTCTCCAGAAGAATGCTAAAAGTCTGTCATCCCCCATCACCTCTGAACAAAAGGAAATCATCTGTTGAGTACAACAAGGATCATCGCTCAGCCCCACACAATTCAATACTTATATGACACCTCTGGCAAGCATCGCCAAAACCCATGGCACATCATGACACACAACTCATCCTCTCCCTCTCCCTCTCCCTCTTCAAAGACACCACCAACACCAAGATCAACTTCCACAACTGCATGACTTCGCCAACTGGATAAAGGACAACTACCTGAAGCTCAAGACAGATTAGACAGACATACTGATTTTCGGAAACAAAACTCCCCATGAAAGGCATCCTGGTGGCCCTCAGAACTCAGACTTACACCTATCCCACTGACCATGCTGGTAACCTGTTCATTATTCTGGACAGCAAGCTAACCATGAAGACTCAGGTCAACTGAGTCTCCACCTCCTGTTTCTTCATCTTCCACATTTTGCAAGATATTCAAAAGACATCCCAAAGCTCAAGATGCACCTTCACCCAGGCCCTCATCTAAAACCGAGTGGACTAGGGAAATGCTCTCTAGGTAGGAATTGCAGCTCACCTCCTCCGATAAGTATAGACTATACAGAGCATCGGAGCCAGACTTGTCCTGCTCTCGCTAGACAAACCCACATAACTCCCTACCTCAGAATACTCTACTGGCTCCTTATACCGAAAAGGTGTCAGTTCAAGCTTCTGATCCATGCATACAAGGCCCTCCACAACTGTGGACCCACCTACTTAAAATACTGCCTGAACTTCTATCAGCCCATGTGCTCACCTATATGACAGGACATGTGTGTGCATAAACAACAGCTGCAGGGACATTGATGTTTTACCTTGCCGGTGGTATTCAGAATAAATCCCACGAAAATAACAGAATGCGAAAACATATGCAGGGTCCGTGTGAAAGTACAATGTGGCACAAAAGCAAAAGTGTTTATATAATAACATGTGCAAAGGAAAATAAGGCCTACAATGTGTACAGTGAGGCTAACATAGGGAAAACTACAATGGGCCATGCAGGAAAAACACAACAATATAGCAGCCTTATTGTATAACCACCACATTTCTTAAATTGATGAACATTACAAAATTGGTCATTTCTGATGTTAAAGTTAATTGTCATAGTGTAAAGCAAATACATATTATCACATTAATGGAACTAATTACTAAAAGGTCCAACCCTGAGAATATTGCCTTTTCCAAAAGAGAGCAGTATTTCATAGGTTTATGGTTTATGTCACTATTTGTATTCATATGCAGGTGATCTTCTTGCTTCAAATGTAACCATAAGGCAATCATTTCTGTTTAAGAATCAATACATTAGCACATTTTATCGACTCAATGCCATTGCTATAACATCTCTTCATAGCCCAAAAAAAATGTTGCATCATGTATAATGCTTCCCTTTTATACCTAATGGAGGAATATCATACACAGAAAGCTAACCATCTGCCAATCTCACAGCAAAACAAATATACCCCAAATCGTAGGTCAACTTGAATCCACCCAATAAGGAAAGAGCCCGTCACCCATGTGTCCACAGACTAATACATATACTTTATGGTGGCGGCATCTCCATTCACCAGGAAAGTACACTTTTAATCTTACTTTTATAAATGTTTGGTATGATGGCAACGATATGTAAATATGGCGCACGAGTGGAACACCGAGAGCAAGCCACTCTACATTCTGCCTAAAAGGACTGGTGAGTGTAGGAAATGCGGTTACTGGTTGCGGGAGGGGGGGGCTGAAGAACTACTCAAGCAGCTGCCACAATTCTTGTGATCTGTTTCCACAATTTCCTAGGAGAGCAGGACTTGTCATGTTCTGAGGTTGCACATACAACCTGTTACCTTGCCAGGTTAGGGGTACAGATGGTGCACTCTGAGCTAGCCAGATCTTAGGCCAACATATCCTGATGGTACGCATGGACTTAGTCTTGCGCAGTTTGGGCGTTTATGTTGTCCAACAAACACATTGTTTTACTGATAAAGTACGAGCCGTACTATACACTGGTCAATCAAGGTGTCTGCCCACAGGTGGGGACAGTGCCCTCTCAGGACATTTGGTGTCTCTCTTGGAGTGCCCATATTAGTAACACATGGTACATTGGGGGACGAGTTTCCCTGTCTGTTTGTCATAAAAAAACAACTTTCATTTAGGCTCAGGCTGGGATTGGTTACTGTTGTTCCCTTGGGAATGCTTTTGAGGGCCTTTAGAGAACTCCTTATTTTTAAGTTTTTCTCCCCCCTCTTTCTTCTGATGGGACCTCTGACGGCCTTTCTGGTGATCACCCAAGATACCTTATTGGACACTCTGATGCTGACCCAGAGGTGTGCCTCCTTTACAAGCACGCTCCCTGGGGTCAGCGAGTTTACTATCAATCAGGTGCTGGCGCAGCTCTGTAAACCAGATACTGAATATTTGCTCTCTCAGTTTCAGACTAAACAACTCAGTAAAATCATCAACTTTGCTGCCCACACCAAACCATTCAGTGCCTTGTTGGTGTAATGAAGAAAGTCCACTCAAGATTGGTTCTGCATCTTTTGTCTAGCCTTGAATCTAATGCAGTATTTCTCTGGGGTGAGCCCAAACAAGGATGGCTTTCACTGGAGTGCACGTTATCTGGTCCCCCATCTCCAGTGTAACTATGCTATCTCTCCCCACTCTAGGCACGTATTTCCAGAGTGAGGCCCCCTAAGTTCCTTTGGTACCCTCAGCATCTTGAGGGCCACCTCATAGGCATAAAAGCACTTGTCAATATAATCCCCTACCAGATAGATGGGCAATGGATCTTTAGGTATGTGAACCTTTTTGACCCCCTCCGACACTACTTGTATGCTTCCACAATTGTTGTTGGACTCATAGGCCATTCTTCTCTCCTCCATGGTCCATTTTGTTTCCTCCAGGACTCTCTTGGTGGTGGAACCCTCGATCTTGTGTTTGACCAGCTGCTGTCTGAGCTCTCTCTCAGCCTTCATGTCTGCCAACTTCACTGGGGACAAGCCTTGCGAGGACACACTGCTTTTAGCTCTAGGAGGGTGTTCCGATTAAGGGGCAAGTCACTTCTTCCTTTGTGTGCCTCATTTCAACACCTGCACCCAGGTCTTCCACTTGCTTCTCCACATCATCCACCTTATCTTGATCCTCTGCTGCTGTAGCAACTGGAGAGTTTCTGCCCCCACCCGCAGAGCTTTCCGAAGCTCCATCTTTTTGATACCTTTCTTAGTTGGCGGTCCCCATTACAGAACTCCATGAGCTCGGCCACAGTGTAGCTCTCCAGGTTGATGAGCTCCAATTCCATTTCTGCAGGTATGGTCACAGAGAGTCAGGTAGAATGAGAGAAAATCTGTAAAAAATTAAAGTGTCAATCAAGGAGAATTGAAAGGAAACTTGAACTGGTATCAAATAATTTATCTGGGATTTTAGTGTAACACAAAATCACTGTATGGAACTGCACAAAGACAAGTCCTAGACCTCACTGCTGAACACCAATGTAGGAAATTGGATTACTAGTTGAGGGGGGGGAGGGTGAAACCCTACTCAGGCAGAAACCACAATTCTTGTCAGGATGAAACACAAGCATACCCCAAATTAACCTGTGCTTTACCCTCTGGTAGCTTGGCACCAAAACAGTAAGGTTTAAAGTAGAGGCAACCAGTATTTATGCAGCACTACAAACAGTAATAAAGTGAAAACACAACACAAGAAACCCCCCACATCAATTAAAATAAAATGAATTAAAATTATTTGACACCAAAACAACAAAACTTCACCGGAGATGTGCAATTTTAAATATTTTGCTAAAAGGGGTGCATAAAAGCACAAAGCACAAAGTGAGGTTATCCAGTCGCACCAGACCAGTACAAAGTCATAAGTTTAGGTCCACCACGATGGAGCGAAGGCAGTTGCAGGGACAAAGTTAGGCCAGGTAAAAAAAGAAACCTTGCTTCATTGCAGAGCATTGTGAGATCCAGCGTCGAGGATGTGTTGCACAGCAGCAGTTCTGAAAAAGCTGTGGTGCGAGGTCCTGCATCAGAGATGTGTTGAGGAGTGGCAGTTTCCATGAAGTCATTGATGGGGTTTGGGATGTGAGGTCCTGCATCGTTGTCAAGGAAGCCGTCGACAATGGTGTGCAATGAAAAGTCCTGCGTAGGGCATGCATGGTGCAGCAGCGGTTCTGAAGAGCCGAAAGCTGCGATGCAATGTCCTGCTTTGGGGATTCTTCACGCAGTGGTGGTTCTAATGAGGAGCTGCGAGGAGATGTGTCGCACTGCATCAGTTCTGCCCAAGAGACCATAGCTGGGCTGGCAGAGAACCTTCAGGCCCACTTTCAAGGGTACAGTACTGGTGTGGCACCACTTGAGGAAAAGACTCACAGCAGACAGAGTCCAAGTGCTGGGTTCAAGATGGCTTGAGCCTTTTCTGTTCCTGCGGCTCAGACCAGACAACTAGCCAAATACCATTCTGGTGGTCCTTGGTTCAAGATGTAGGTCCAGTCCTTTTCATTAAGGCAGTAGGGCAGCAGGCATCAGGGCAGCAGAGTAGCATACCCTCTTACGGCAGAGTAGCACAGCAGTCCTTCTGACTCTTCCTCAGGCCCAGAGGTGTACTAAAGAGTTTTGTCTGAGTGTCTAATATTTATACCTGGTGCCAGCTTTGAAGTAGGAGAAGGTTCTGGAGGTTTCCACTCCAAAGGTGTTTTGAATTTTCTGCTCTCAGCCCTGGCCTCAGGTTGCCTGGGGGCACAAAAGACTAGTGTAAAACCATTTGTGAGTGTGCTGAGGGAGAGCCTCTGTGAGGTACAAGTGTGGTAGGTAACATCTCCTACCCTCATCAAGTCAGAGATGGTCCATCCTGCCAACACCTATTCCCCTTTTGTCTGGAAGTAATATACAAAGACCAACAGCCAGTTACACCTAGTCCCAAGATAAAGGCTGCAAGCCCAACTGGGTGGGACACGAAAATGCCACCCTTCTAATAATGCCCTTTTCAGAGTTGTGATTTAAATCCAACTTAACCATTAAATAATATTTTAAATTACAATTCTTAAGGCACCAAATTACACTTCCTAACTGCTCCCAATTGAAAGTTATCACTTATTAAATATAATAAGGTAACTCAACATTATCCTATAAGAGAGGTAGGCCTTGCAGTAGTGAAAATTGCATTTAAGAGTTTTTAGCTACCAGGAAATGTAAAAATGTAAAGCACTTGTCCAATTCTTTTAAATGCACACACCCTGCCCTTTGGACTGTTTAGGTATACCCTAAGAGTGATGTATATGTATTAAGAAAGCTTAGGCCTGGCAAAAGGTTTATTTTGCCAGGTTAAATTGGTAGCTTAAAATAGCACCCACATGCTGGAGACGCAGGACAGAGATGCAGGTACATGTAGAACCACTTTACTAGGGACTTGCAAGTAAATTAAGTCTGCCAGTTAGGTGTGAGCTAATTCTACCATGTTTTAGAGAGTAAGCATACACACTTTAGCACTGGTTAGCAGTGGTAAAAAGCACAGAGTTCTAAGGCCAACAAAAACAAGATCGGGGAAATTTGAAGAATAAGGCAAAAAGTCTGGGTAAGACCACCCTAAGGCTGACAGGTATAACAATGGGTAGAATCCATTAGTAGATGTTGGTTCTTTTAGAGTCTGGATAATAATATCTCTCAATGAGTAGGGCTAGGTGTGGCTACTGCCCTTTTATTATTACATGTCCTATTATTTCTCTCATAGTACTAAAGATATCTGCAACAATTGCCAAAGGAGAGTTACTATTGGTGTCATCATAGTATGTTTGCCACCATTAGAGTCATTTCATTGTTTTTATATTCTATAATCATGGCAAAAAGTTCTTTCTTGATAAAACATCATGTCTATGTGTGGCAGTAACATGACAGTCACACAAACTAATATGAAGATGGCACTCAGGTGCAATGCTGAGGACACGCCGTATAGCACACCACCGAATAAGAGTGGGGTCTTTTATATTAAGAGCAAGTTTTATGCATAGTTGTGACACCCATAGGGAGAGGATTTCAATGATAAATCCTATTTTGAATGGGATTCAGTTTACTGATAACTAAATACCCTCCACCACAAAGTATATCCATTAGTCAGTGGTAACTTGGGTGTCAGGCTCTTCCCTCATTGGGAGGATTCAAATAGACCTATGATTTGGATCTACTAGTTTTGGCACATGATTATCATTTTATATATGATCTTCCTCCATTAGGTATGAAATGGGCTAATTATACATGATGATCATGTTTTCTTAGCTTTGAAGAGATGTTTCAGCAATGGCATTGAGTCTACAACATGCATTAATTTATTGATTATTAGGACAGTATTGACTGAATTTTGATGACATTTGACGAATGAAGGTCACATTAATATGACTACAAATAATGGCATAAACCCATGAGGGATTGCTCTCATTAGGAAAGGGGGTGTTCCTGGGTTGGACTTTTTAACTTGATAATATATTTGATTTACACTATCAGTAACTGACTTTAACATGAGGAATGACCAATTTTGTAATGTTCATCAATTTGAGAGATGTGGTTATACAATAAGGCTGATCGAATTGCTAAAAACGTTTTATGTTTGGACTTGTCTGCAGTATGATGAATACCTTAGGGAGACTATATTGACATGGACTAACAAGTTGTTATTTACCTCTAATAATATTTGTCATATGGAACATATTGAGGAATGCATTGTGGTTGATTTCTCTATTTTGTTCCAACATCGGGGTTGTACTAATGTTTATTTAACCTGGATGTGATCAAACAATTTCACCATAAGGAATGCTGAATAATTTACAGTCAATAGCTAAATTTCTGTTGGTCCGATGCATAGAGGTTTGAAGTGCTCGATGAAGCTTTGTCGCATACTCACCAGAAACGCTGATGGTGATATGAGTGTTCATTTTAATGTGTATATACATTGGGCCCGATTCACAAAGGTAAAGTTAGACAAAAGTCTAACTTTACGTCTTTCGGTATTCACAAAGCGCATTTACTACTTGTAAATGCCCTTTGTGAATACCGAAGGTCGAACTTTATGATTTTCAGTATTCACAAAGGTCATTTACGAGTAATGAATGCCCTTTGTATATACTGTAAGCTATAAAGTTAGACTTTTGTTTTTACTTTACATTTGTAAATCTGGCCCATAGTTTTTAAAGGTGTTGAGTATCTATCTGTTTACAAGAAGAATGAGACAATAAAGGATTGAATATAAACTGCATTCTGGACCATTTTTAATTTCTTGGAATAAGAATGAATGGTAGATATTGATCAAAATATCATGTGGCCATCACTGTACTGAAGTTACCTGTAGATTCAGAGCGCTGAGTAGCAGTTATTCAGTCATTGCTCTATTTACCTTTTTAGGCTCACTTTTCCTCTCCACCTCCACTACCTTCATGTGTACCATAAACTGACAATCTAATCCGTGGAGCTTCTTTTTTCCAACTTGGAGGTCCTTAGCATTAATACTGTTTCAGTGGGTGAGAGTAAGAAAACATTGACTACTACCCTTAGTAGATGGTTACTCCTGGCCATCACTGCAGCATATTCGTCAACAGAGGAGTCCTCCTATCAGCAGTGCAACAAAGATCAAAGCGTGGGATGGCAGCCTTCTGGGCCAAGTTCAAGGGGTAATATTGAGGGGATAGCGGTCATGTGGCAACATGGGCTGTGCCATATATATTTATTCAGTATTATGCAGTATTACTGTGGATGCTGAATATGGTATTTTTGGTGCAGGTGTATTTCTCTTTCTATGAAATTGGCCTCCAATGAATTGCATTGACCAACTTATTGAAGGCGCAATATATATTTTTGTGGTACTGTTTTGATACATAAACAAACAAAAGAGGGGGGACCTAGGAACCGGTTAATGGTCCAGTGTCCATGCTCCACGTGATCATACCAATACCAAAAGAGGACACTGTTCCAAGGATAGGGTGCAAAGAGTCACCCATGTATCTGCAGAGGCAGAAGTGCTGAGAAAAAAAGGGAAAATGAGTGAGAGTCCTAGGTGGGGCGGACACATCAATCCATTTGTGCATTATTGGCTGACGGCTGGACGGGGTAGGTTTAAGGGTTGAGGCACCTAAAACAAACTGTGAGTATACTACTCTTGTGGAGATTGGGTATGAGTCTTTGGAGCGATTCACTCCTGGTTTTGACAATAATATCATGGTTTCTTCATGCCGCCCTCTTCCATGTTTTTCCAATCTAGCCTAGCAAGGTGCGGGCGTCCAATGGCCACAGTCATGGGAGCGAATCTCCTTGTATAAGGAGGTAAGAATACGTTAAGAGGCTCGTTTTTAAGCTACTGGCTATGACTTTTTTGAGTATCAGTTTGACTGGGGGTTCTCATTTTGGTAATGAAGGGCATTACGACTTTGGATGTATTGAATCCTTTTCACTACCAGGGTCCCTGTGTGATTTTTCCCGCCGCTAGACGGTCTTAGGCAGCCCTCATAGTCTGAGTTCATTAAAGAGACCATTTACCCCCCACTGGTCTCGTGTGACTTCCACCTCCTTTCTTTATCATTGTTATGTGATGCACACGATTGTGGCACACTATGTTGCATTAAGCCAGACTAATGCACATCCTTTGAACTCTCCTTTTTCTTTTGTCTTAGGTCTTGATCAGGAGCAGCACAATGGCCCGCCCTGACATTCATTATGGGTACTTATTTTTATTGTTTTCGCGTGCACTTCACTATACATATGTTTTTAAATCCCGACCCTGAAGAAGCGCCGATGACCTTTACGGCGACAGAGGCGCGAAACATGTTGGTCACGTTACGTTAACTAGGTACACTGTGCCTCTTGGGATTATACCCTCTTTATGGGTTTTTACTCTACAAATGTTTTTTTAAACCACTATGCACGTATCTGGGTACCCTTTCAAGGACCCATCAACCCCTCACCCACACACCTGCATGCACCACCCGGCATACTTTAAAAGAACTCCGATAAAGAGACCCTTCGGGGAACCCATTGGGAATTGCAGCGCCGGCCCAATGAGGAGCTAACTGCCCGATAATGAAGCATGACAACCCTTGGGGTATGTGAGGGCAACAGGAGGCAAGACTTGTTCTCCTCTCGGATTGATGTGTCCGCCCCACCTAGGACTCTCACTCCTTTTCCCTTTTTTTCTTAGCAATTCTGCCTCTGCAGATACATGGGTGACTGTTTTGATACATGCAATTATTATTACAATGCTGATATCCATGTTATATCTTCATATATCTAAAAGCCATTGTGGGAAAAATGCAGAATGTACTAATGTTCTGTTTAAGCACTAGCAAACTTTGCTATAGCAAGTCAAAGTCTCCTTCATAGCCCCTAGTATGCCCTTCCACAGTGGACGCTCTCTGGGCCTCACTGACAAGGGCGGCAGCATAGCTAGGAACAGGAAGCCTCCATGAATGCAGAATCCTCTTGTGTGATACCTACACCACAGGAATAGAACAGACCATCAGAGGATTCTCTACCGCCGGCTCCCCCAACTTAGAATCTACCGCGCTTATCTAGGGCGTCATTGGATTGCCTGTCTCTAGACTGAGGGCTCATATTGGTCTTCCAAGAATTGTTATGAAGAAGACCTGGACACAGAGGTATGAAGTTTATCAGTAAGTAATCAGCATGTTCCACATAGACAAATTTGGACAATCTGTGGCTGTGATGATGGCTAGTATACTTAATACCTTTTCGTTCTGGATGTTCAAATATGGTTGTTTTTAAGATCTTCCTCATTTGTTGTTAAGATTTGCCGTTTCTCTTGTCAATTTCTTTATAACGTCAAGATGTCTTTGTATAATTAAAACCATTCTGGCTCCTTGTGGGCTTAAATTGAGAGCACTCCTTGTATATATCGATGCTACATTGAACTGCATTTAATAGACCAGCACAACGGTCTAATTACTTTTTGCACTGAACATTTAATATAATTTCCTACTGCATTTGGAATTTAATTATGTATGTAAAATCAACAATGAATTCATGCTAGATATATTGTAATAAATTTGAATACTTTTTGTAAACTTCTGTGTGATTCGCTCAATTGGGAGTGCTCCCGATGAGCATGAACCTCTATTTAAGTTATTATACAGTCAGCCAACACATGGTTCAATGGATGATCCTCTTCGTCAGGTCTGATTTAACTAATTTATGGATAAATCCATGGTTTTGCAAACAATTTCTTAAATACTGGTCAAAGGATGCCCCATTCCAGTATCCGCAATTGCGCCACCTCAATGCATCAGCAACCTCCACTCATTACTCAAACTCGTGAGTATCATATCCGTCTAGGATTCCGACCACTAGCAGGGAATCCCGGATGCTATCCATGTCAGTAAACCCTAGTGTAAATGGAATAGGTTGCAGACTACACTCTGCCCCTTCATTTTTTACAGATCTTGGGAACCAGCAGGTGCGCTTCTTTCCACATAGCTATCTGTATACTGTGTCGCTTAAAGTAGGCACTTCATAACGTTGTAGGGAGCTATTCAGGCCTCTAATTATCCATGTCAGTAATGTATGTTTTATGTCAGATCGAGGCTAGGTGTCTGCATTACACACCCACCTTCTCTGAGATGGAGTCCCATCCCTCCCATCTATTCGGGCTGCAATGTTTAGCATCTCCCCCCAACAGTCTCTCCTGAACCCGATGTAGCTGAAACATCAACCCCTCCCAATCCTCCCTTCGAACAAATCCATCTTTCACCGTAACTGATGGCTCACCCAGGTGTATCACTAGCTCTCCTAGAATACCAGAGGCCTTCTTTGTATGTTCCCGCCAACAGCAAACGTTATTAAGGCACAAAGTAACAATAAACTATAGAAAAACAATGTCGCAGGCCAAGCACAAACGACTAGCAGACCCGCTGAGGCATGGTCTGTCCAACTCTCTGGCACGTAAATGTCTATATTCCTTCTCCCGGGAAAGAAGGCATCTGGGAGCAGACCACTGCAGACAGGGGTGGTCCGGCTTCCCCCCGGGCTCCATTGACTTTAAGCAGGTGACCTTCCACACATTGGTGTTAGTACGTTTGTGTACATATTGCAAATGTGTAATATTTTTACATTTTTGTATTTACTTCAACATTCCATTTTGGTTATGGTAGAGCACAGTAGCCGTGTCCTTTAGTTTGTATACAGTGCCTTTCCAGTGCCCAAGCAGTCTCCACCTCTGTCTTTTCCATCACAACCCCTCAGGGCTATGCCAGGCACCCAGTTGAGGGATCCAAGTTTTCTGATGAGGAGTCTCTGGCTCCCATCATTGTTACATCTTCTCTATTTGTAATCCTTTGGCGCTGCCGGGTTTGGCTGTGAGTATGCTCCTCGTTGAGCCCTACTTTGTTCAACGTATACATGTCCCCACTGAAAGATGTGGTCTCTCCTTTTGGGATTAAAGTAGTCACCTACGCGGACGACACACAACTAATCGTCTCGCTCACTCAAGTGGACCAATGCCCTGAAAACCTTCACTCCTGTCTGTCCGAAATACATGCCTGGATGAGTAAATCCCTTCTTAAATTAAATGGAACTAAAACCGAGCTCATGCTCCTAGGACATAAGTTGACATCTTTAGCTGATTCCATCGGCCCGCCTGTCTGGGGGCTCTTCCCGCCCCAAAAAACGAAATTAAAAGTTAAGGGGTGTGGCTCGAACAGGACCTCTCATTCAAAACTCAAGCCAACAAAACGGCAGGCACATGCTTTGGCCTACTTCGCTCAGCCCGAAAAGTGCTCCCTCTCCTACCTCCCCCCTCGAGAAACCTTCTCATCCAAGGGTTAATCCTCTCAAGGCTGGACTACAGTAACGCCCTCTATTTGGGCGCTCCTGAAGCCACCATTAACAAGCTCCAATTGATTCAAAATTCCGCAGCCAGGCTGCTTACAGGCTCATCTGCAAGGTCCTCAGCTAGACCTGCCCTAAGATCTCTTCACTGGCTGCCAATACGCGAGAGGATACAGTTCAAATCCCTGTGCATTGTCCACAAATCCCTACAGGGTAAGGGACCCCCTATCTTGAGGAGCATAGTGTGCCCTTACAATGCCAACAGGGCCCTTCTCTCCGACCATGGGCATCGTGCCACTGTCCCCAGAGTGAAGAGAGCTCGAACAGGAGGACGCTGATTCTCTGTCAATGCAGCGACTCTGTGAAACACACTCCCTCTCAGCATTCGAACTGAACCCAGCCACTTGAAGTTTTGTAAGCTTCTTAAAACCTTTCTCTTTCCCCAGGACTCCTAATTTAGCACTCCCCTCACAGTATTCTCTGCTCTATAGCACTGGGACGCTCCCGGGTAACCACGCGCTTTACAAATCTGTTTCTATTCTATTCTTCTATTCTATGCCTGCCAGGTCTCCTTCTCTGCCTGCAGACCACACTCCAGGAAGAATCAGTAGCTTGTGAGCCCGATGGCCCCTGCTGACCGGTTCATGGCCTGTCCCATCTCTCTTGCCATGCTCACACATCCTCCAGGCTATCAAAGAAGTGAATCTTTCCATGTAATATTACTTTCTGACAGGCATTAAAATGTTAACATGCAGTGTAGGCCCGTGGCGTGGTGTTTCTGTCTCACCTCGATATATGACCTCTTCTGACTTTGGACCTTTGGGGTAAAGTCTGGGTAAATTGTGATTGTGCAGTTTTTGAAGTGCTTCTGTGTGACCAATTGTGTTGTCCTAAGGATGCTGTCTTCCTCTCTATATTTTAAGATGAGGGCGATCAAGGATCTCAGTGGGCACTGGGGGAGGACATGAGGCCAGCTCTCTGTGTGCTCTTTCCACTGTAAAAAGGGCCGATAGGTCTGGTGTATTGAGCTCCCGCTTGATCCAGACCTCCAGGAAAAGTGTTGTTTCCCTCCGCTTGTTCTGGGAACGCCAAGAGTTGGAGATTGTTCCACCAGGAGTGGTTTTCTGAATCCTCTGTATGATTTTCCAGCTCCATGGCAGCCCTCGTAAGGCATGCAATCTGACCCTTCAAGGTCTTTACCTCGGATTCCAGCTCTTTTACTGTACCTTCAACTGTCTGAACCTGGTCTACTACTTTCCGCAGATCCGCACGTCTATTGTTCTTGGGAGCGAAGGATTGGCCAGTTTTTCTTGATTATTTTAGCAACGATATTGCTGTCAGGGCTGAACACGGAGACAAAAGGGATTCTAGTCGATGTTTTTCTGTTGTTGGGAGTCAGCAGATCTTCCCGGTGGTTATACCAGGCCCGTTCTTGGCTTTCAATACTAGGCGTCGTGGGTATCCTCTGTTGATGAGCTTGGTGACCAATATGTCAGCTTCTCTGAAGTAGTCTTTTCCCTATTTACAATTACGTCGAATCCGCAAGAAATGGCCGATCCTTCGCTCCCAAGAACAATTCCAGGAACCGGCCTTATTTTCATATCAAAGAGGCAACAACATCGCCAATCACCTTGTACATGCCATCACCTGGCCTAATCAACCTATGGAGAAACATACTATCACGGCGGCCTGGGGCTTGGACCCTGTCGTTGGCCATTACAAATGCCAATCTTGCAGTGTGTGTGAATTAACTTTCAACACCAAAGAATTCAACTACAATGGAATCTCCCACCAACTGAACCACCACTCAAACTGCAAGACACAAAACGTGATCTATGCTATCCGCTGCCCATGTGATCTCGTGTACATTGGCCAAACCACCCAAATGGTCAAGCAACGGATAATACAACACAAGAGCAGAATTAACTGTAAAGTGCTAACCGCTCCATTGGTCACACACTTCCTTGAAAAACAACATGTTGATACAGACTTGAGATGGTTGGTCATTGAAAAAGCCACATTACCCATTAGAGGTGGGAGCATGACACACCTCTTAAACAGAGCCGAATGCAAATGAATTTCACGTGTTGACTCGGTCAATCACGGGCTCAACACTCTTGATGAATGGAACAACACCATTACTGTATAACTACTGTAACCCTTACACATGTTACACTGCATTCCTCATCTCCATTTCAAGGCATAGGCTTACACCATTCATAAACGTTTAATTGATGCTCACCACTACTTGTCAATAAATTTGCGGGATATTGTACCCCAAATAAACCCACCCCTTCCCCCCCCCCTTTTTTTCCCCCACCCCCCATTTATTAAGTATGTACACTAACCCACTGGTTTCATACCATAGCCCTCCCTGGGCACCAGTCCTCTGTATCCCAGCTGAATAATGTGCCCATGTGATTATGAACCATTGTTAATTACATACCTGATTCACCACATCCCAGTCATAAATGTATACCATCTCACGCTGGTTCAAGATGTGGAATCGTTTACTACTCCTACCTGTCCACTCAGGGGTCCTTTGCTATTTATATACTGTTTTTTCCATTTGATTTATTATCTTTAGACGTGTTCATTTGAACTGTGTTACTCCGTTTCCCATGTCTGTTACTCATTCAGGACCTTGTTTTATCGCTTGTCATGCTCTCCCTTGTGCGTTCCGTTCTGATTTATCTTCTTCTGCATCGTTACTTCCTGTTTACTCCTTCTGCTACGGCAACGTAGTGACACGCTCCTCAACCACGCCCCCGTCCCCCGGGCACGCCCCCTTCCCTCCTCGCTGCCGCTCGAACCCATATCATTCAGTCCGAGGTCCCTGGCCACCTCGTAGCTCCTGCATTCAGTGCGAGTTTGCCGATCCGAGAGAGCCCTAATCGCCCTCCTCAGCCCTGCTTTCATCAGGTATGTCCACTACTTAGACTCGCACAACATTGTGCGATTTCACGCACTAATTTCTTCAACCCGTCCACTAAGGCTCTTCTACCTCCCCTTCCTTCCCACAGGCGCTTCCCTGCTGATCAAACTCACTCACGATCAGGTAATTCTTTCTAATTAACTGTATTCCGGCACTTGCCTATCTATCTAGCCGGTTTCCGTTTTTAACATTCCCTCTCCTCCCCCTGACAGCCGCCGACTCCGATGACCCAACCCGGACTCTAGAATCCTCACGCAACCGTTGTGTGCGTGTCCAAGTAGGTTCAGACATTCTTATCTCTGGTCCTTTTACCGCGCTTTAATTTAATCGCACCCGCCTCACTCCCCCAACCTTCACTCCTCTACCTACGTGATTGAACCAGCACCATAGTTCACGCGGTAAACACCCGATGTATACTTTGGAATCCCTATCCAGCAATTATTTATCCTCACGGGTGACATAGTCAGGATTGACCCACCACCGTAGTCCACGCGATAAACACCCCGTGTACATCTTGGATACCTTATCCAGTGTCTACCCATGCGCTATAGTTACACCCATGCCTCAGTCACTGTCTGCCTCCCACCCCACCCACCATCACCCCATTCCATCACCCTCCGGTAGCCATCCCAACACTCCTTGGCTTCCCACCCAGCATCTGCCTACCTCGCGGTTCCCATCCATGTCCCTTGCTTACTCGCCCTTTCTCCCTACAGCACTGCCCTCATCGACAACCTTGTCCTGATGACGATCCCGACTTATCGGGATCGAAACGCCGTCGACACCACAGCATTATTTGTTGGCGCATTTTACGTTTTGTGCTCCTGAAAATTTATTGAATCATGCTCTAAAGTGACTGCAACTTGACCTTGTGGAGCCATCACTGTATATATTTTTTTGGCACTATGCGTCGTTCACGCTGTTCACCTTAGCACTTGCACTTTCACTTATTGTATATATCACTACTCACCAAGTGCCCTCTGGTTGTCACATGATTTACTCTGCACAGTGCTGTTTAACTGTATTGCCATGTGAAAGACCCTTTATAATTGGTGAATAATAGGCTTCTACAAAACTTCTTTGAGACTCCTTGTTTTCCTGTTTCATGTAATGCTGATTGCATACATCGCTTAACTGACTTCTATTGATACCTGTTGGGAATTGTTTCTTGCTTTATTACTCACCCATCCCAACATGGTCCATGGGTTTACTCCTGTTGTTCTTACACGTTCCCACGACCAAAGCATGATGTGTTCATACTGCTTTCTCAAACGCCTTAGAGTTCGCAAGCCTGGAGTCAACACTTCCGATTCAGAGTGGGTGGGTGCTTCGACAATTCCTGATTACCCGCCTTCCTTTTTGCAGAAAAAGCAAATAATGCCAACTTCGGTTTTTGTCTTCTGTCAGCTATATGCTGTTCAGTGCATATGGATACTCAAACCTTTACTGCAAAATGTAAATGTACAGAAATGCAAGGAAGCACTTCAGTACCTTCAGTTGCTTCAGACTGACGAGTTGTGTCACACCATCTACAGATTCATATCCGCAGCAAATAAGCATAGGCGCATTTTTTGAAAATGAATCTACACACACCCTGAGTACTTCTTCTTTGTGAATTTTAAATGGTAGTTGCCACCGATTAGTATCTACGTAACTCCACACTTACATGCTAAACCAGTCTGTCTGAAGGAGAGGAAACATGCTCCACTGTTCGTTCTTATTGCATTTAGCCAGTGCCATAGCGTATGTCAGTTTGACCTGCTGAAATGAGATAACTTTCGTGACGAATCTGCTTCATTGAGAACATTGCTTTGCTGGAAAATGTATGATGACGTGACGGTCTTCTTCTTTGAGAAAGTCGTGGTTCAAGTATTCGTGGTTGGAATCTTCGTTGTGTCAGATTCCTCTTGATTCAGAATTCGTTGTAATGGTAAGTCGTTGTTCCAGTTTCGTTGTTCAGGATGTTTCCCTCATGTGGTATGTAGGGCCACAACAGTCTCAGTAAGTGGGTACCCCAGTGAATACCCTCCTCAGGGGACGTCGGACGTGCCCCGGCAGGCAGCTTCTGCCTGCTTAAAACCAGCACAAGTACCCTCTTTAGGGGCTGTCAGGTGCTTGAGGGAACCCTCCACTCTGTGGGCCAAGTCACCCCGCGATAGCTGGACAACATAGGCCCCAGAGCCCGGAGCCGTTCACTCACCTCAAGGCTTGTACATCAAGTTCTGCAGTCTAGCTTGGCCCCTTCGGCACTTCCCAGGCTGCGCCTACTTTCCAGGGGTAGGTGTCTCCAAACCAATCAGCCACCCGCACAGCTACTTACTGGGGCAGGTCCTGGAAAGTCATACCGCTCTCACCCACTCAGGCCCCGCCATTCTCCCTGAGTCTATGGTCTTGTGCCCCCTCAGCTCCAGCAGCCCCAACATCTCCCAGATCTCTCATTCCTTTATCCCTGTGGTGGTGACAAAGGGGCTGTCTTCTGTTCGCCACGCTCTCCATTTGAGTATATAGGGTTGCCGGCTTGCTTCCACCCTAGGGGCCTCTTCTGCAAGGCAGTGGGTAGGGCCATTCTTGTTCTCTCCTGAGTTGCGATCTCTCTCTCACAGCAGATCACTCAGGCCCAGGCAGTTGTGCAGTGTAGTGTATGGCCAGGCAGAGGCCCCCTCAGCCACCTACATAGCTTTCCCTCCTGGTCCCCGCAGCCATCATTTTTCTCACTGGAGTTGCTGCGGAGGGACATTCCCTGCCCCGCAGTCTCTCCTTCATTGGGCTGCAGCTACGCAGATTTTTCGTCCCTCCATGGCCCGCAATTGACTCTGGCAGGCTCGCCATGTTCCTCCAGAGAGGAGCCTGGATCTAGTCTGAACTTTCGGCCCTTGCAGCCATAGACTCGGTTGTCACTGTGTCCATCCACAGCTTTTGCAAAATGGCTGACAGCTCTTGTGTCTCGAGCCCGGTGTGGTCACTGTCTGCTTTCTTCCTTAATCACACTGCCACTGCCATTTTTTTTTTTTTTTGTCCTCATCTCACCCTTGGCAAGTGCAATTGAACACTGACAACCCTATTCCATCCTGGGCGCCCAGGGCTGAAGTTCTTACTTTGCCTGGAGCCATCCCGGCTGCCCCTTTTTTCTGGGGCCTGGTGTAATCATAGGACATTTTTAGGACTTTAAACCAACCTCATTTCTATGCTCCAGTCTATCAAAGGTTGCCAAACAGTACTATTAGTTTTATATACCATTCCAGATGTGCCATTCTCAATACAGCCCGGAGCCAGTTTTCATAGAGGGGAGGGCTAGCATCTTTCCACAGCTTACAGATTTCTCTAC
Source organism: Lissotriton helveticus (assembly GCF_964261635.1). Classification (NCBI taxonomy): domain Eukaryota; kingdom Metazoa; phylum Chordata; class Amphibia; order Caudata; family Salamandridae; genus Lissotriton; species Lissotriton helveticus. The sequence goes on along the minus strand of NC_136065.1, from coordinate 1,642,962,490 downwards.
GTGCAATGAGTATGAGAGTGAAGAATAAGGCAACATGTGCCCCCCTAAACCCGCTCATGAGGTCCGCGTCCAAACAAAACAAAACCCTTACTACATTAAATCTAAGCGTCACCTTAAAAATACTCTCCAATGTCTTCTCCACAGTACCCCAGAAATTACCCAGAATAAAACATTAAAAAAAGACGTGGATGTCATCCACCTCTGGCATACCACATCTGGGACAGAAAGGGGGTGGGCTAACAAACTTTGCGATTTTTTTGGGCATATAGTAAAGCCTATTTACAACATAGAAGTGATTCTTCTTGAGAGAGGCAGACTTAACATATTTATACAGGTATTGGAGATATGTATAATATAGGGTGTCTGAAACAGCATCCAAACTAGACAAGCTCCAAACTAGATGTAGTGGAGGGGCCTGTAATTCATCTGCCTCAATCAGTTTCCAATACCACAGTCCCACTTCCCTTTTCCTACAGCCCGGGGATTGGAGAGCGAGCTTAATGTCCCAGTTGCCGCCGATGTTCTCTTTCTCAGCGGAAAACCAGGAACAGAGTTGTATGTATTTAAATCTAGAGAAGGAGTCCCCGATTGTTTAACTCAAAACCTCCCAAGGGAGTACTCCCTCTGCTGTTACCAAGTCTGACCAAGTTGTTATTCCTGCTCTCCTAACAGGAAGGGACAGACTATCCTGGAGACAAGATGGTGTACCGGGAGAATCACATTTTGGGGCAAAATCTGAATAGTATTTTATACCCCAACTTCCTTTTACTCTAGTCCAGAGCAATAGGGCAGATTTTAAAACCTTAAGGCGTACCTTTTTGTCGAACTTTGGTGCGCCAAATTTATATAGAAATCCAGGCCCACCTCTGTCTTGGTCCACCATTGTATTGAGGATCTGCCCCCAATTGAAAACATCCGGGGTAGTAAGGAGGCTTCGAATATTTTTTAGCTGAAAAGCAAAGGCATACTATAGGATATCAGGAAGCGCAAGTCCCCCCTTTAACAGCCTTCTTCTCAATTGTTTCCATGATATCCTAGCATTCTTATTTGCCCAGATAAAACTACCAATCTTCCCCTGAATTTTTCCTAAGATTTTGTTTGGAAAAGTCAGGGGTATCGTATTGAACAGGTAGGTCAGCTTGGGCAAAATAACCATCTTGACCAGATTTACACGGCCATATATTGTTAGCGGAAGATTTTGCCATCTCAAAAAGAGGTGGCCGATGTCCTTAGTCACCTTTTTTACATTAATCTTCACTATGTTGTTAAGATCTGCTGTTATTAATATACCCAGGTACTTAAACTGGCTTCTTCGGGCTCCCTCCCATTCGTCGACTCCCCTGCACATTATTTCTGTCTTCGAATTATTTATCAACTAGCCAGAGTAGCGACCGTATTCAACCATTATCTCCTCCACTCTCTGGAATACCTCAACCGGATTACTGGTATATACCATCAAATCATCCGCATACAGCCGAGGCGCCTTCATAGCATCCTCTCAGTGCTTGAATAAAGGTTACTCCAAACCCCATTATGCTAAGAACATCCCACAAAAATCGCCAATTGACACGGTCGAAGGCTTTTGCAGCGTCATATGCTGCCATCGCTAGCGGCTCCGACCGTGCCTCCGCAAGATCGATACTGCCAATCAGCTGTACGGTTAATTCTTGAATATATCTACCGGGTATAAATCCTTTTTGGTCAGGGTTAATAAGTGCAGGAGCCAGCTTGGCCAATCTCCCTGCCAAAACGCTGGTAAAGATCTTATAGTCCGCTTTTAGCAGGGAGGTTGGCCGATAGGAGTCCGCCTTAAGGGGTCTTTCCCTGGTTTCAAAATTCCAGGAAGGCGGGATCCTGCCCTCCGGGCTATAGATATAGTTAAACAGATCACATAATCTCGGCGCCAGGAGATCTTGAAGTACTTTATATACTTCGCCAGGAAGAGCATCGGGCCCGCAGCTTTATTATTTTTTATTTTTTTTATGGAAAGTTTAATTTCTTCCTCTGTAAAGCAACTATTCAACATATTTCAGCCTTCCTCAGTCAAACCTGGAAGAGCCTTACTCTCTAACCACCGCAGAGTGTTATCGGAACTTGGAGACGACTCTTCCTGGTATAGTTCAGAAAAGAGGGAGAAGAAACATCTTTCCATGTCCTCCTGATGGCAGGATATAGTGCCCTGCTCATCAATAATTAGCCTATTAATATTATTTCTCACTCGATCTGCTCTGATCTTACTGGCCAGTATCGCCCCAGCTCTCTCTTCCATAGAGTGAACAGCCCACTGTGTCTTAACTTTTAAGTCTAACAGTCCTCGATATTCTAACCGGAGGCGCTCTAATTCCAATAGAGCCTGTGGTAAGTCTTCTACTTGGGCACTTAATCTTAAAATCTCTGGGGTGCAATTTTATCTTCCAGTGTTTTACATTTAATTGCCTCCTTCCTATTGTTTGAGCTAGTCAAACTAAGAAACTGACCTCTGATGTGGGCCTTATAGGTGTCCCAAACAAGCTCTAGTGGAGCTGAGCCAATATTATCAGAAAAGAAGTTAGTGGTGGACATACCTACTGCTGTGACTATATCCTGGTTGTTTAAGATTACCCTCTTTAGAGTCCACCTGGGGTTTGTTGTGCCTCTAGTCCTACCTATACCATTTCAGAAGGGTCGCCTACATTGTGGTGCCATGGCACTGCATTGAATCACCTGTTTGGGCCTTGCACCCTGCAGGTTGCTGTTGGATTTTGCTTGGGGCCGTCAGAGGTTTCACGTTCTATGACCAGTCGACCATACTGCGCCCTGATAATTTTTAAGCAGCACTAACAGTTTAAAAAAAAATCAACATAGTGATTATAACTTCCACCCAAACAGCACTTGCAACCAATTCGAATGTTTCATGTCTTTCAACTGATTTCTGCTGACAAAACAACCTCCTAACGAGGGACCAGAGACCCCTGTCAATAACCATTCAGCAGAAATCCAAGTAGCAGAACAAGGCATGGGAGCTAAAGGCCTTCTCTTCTCAATAATCAGGCCTCCTATCCCAAAAATGGAAGAAACGTTATTTAATTCTTTTTTATCATCTCATTCAAATTTTCGAGTGTAAGGTGGAAGCGTATCAAAAGTGCAAGGTCTGCCTGTTCCACTGTTTCCTGGGCTTTATCAAAGAACACAAAGCTGCCACATTGGAATTTTAGTTGTAGCGTGTTAGGAGGCATGATCATAACATGTCTACATTTTGCAACACCTCAAGCTTCAAGACAACATTTTAGATATAACTATGTATGAGCCGCTTGAATATTCATGTCTAGAATGAATTCATACCCTCAAGCTTATCTGAGTAGCGTGGGTATCAGCTGGGTGTTCTTTACATCACACCGGTGGAAGTGTATACTCATAATGAGCTTCTTAACTAGCCCATTTCAAGGCATTTATCTGGATCACTCCCTCAGTGTGGCTTTCCCCGCATCGTTGATGATTTGGCTGGGGAAATGAGGCCAGAAAGCACAGGGTTCAATGATTAGCACAGCACCTAAAAGGATGACCCAAACCTTGGTTCCATTCAGTTGTAAACAATGATGGTTCCTCCATTTCTCAGTGTCATTGAGACAGGAGCCAATCTTTTTGTATTGATCCTAAATCTATCCACCCTGATCATGAGCCTGCATATAAGACTAAACCTTGAAATATGATGATTATATCTAAGGGAATTATGACTGTACCCGTTCAATTGAGGCTGTATGTAGGCATTTGAAGCTGTAATAGGGAGTTTGAGCCTGGTCCGTCATTGAAGACATGTCTTGGCTTATGGATGTGTGATGGTTCTGTCTGCGTGTTTGAGGTTGTGCCTGGCTGTATGCTGATTGTGCCTGGTATTTGAGACTGTACTTGAGAGTTCAAAGCTATTCTTTGCCACATTTTATAGACACAGACTCTGCATCTAGGTGCATGATGGTATTTCCACTGACCTGTGATTGCTGCAGCCATGGTATATCATAGTGCAACCCTTGCATATCAAACACAACCGTATTAAATACATGGTTTTGACTATATTATCATTATCTCACCTGTGACGTACAGAGATACTGGAGAGCTTAGCATGGAAGTCAGAAGCCGACCTGACAAATGAATAAGGTACTGGCAGGTGTACGACCCTGCTGATTGGCTGTCGGCGCTGGCTATGACGTAAGTGCTCTCGGACGTGCCTCTACTTGCAACAACCTTTGCTCCATCTTTGAAGAAGTGGTATTCTAAGGGGCTGGCCATCACTTGAACCTCACAGTGAACACCGACAGATTCTCCTCTGAGATATACAGAATATTTGGGCTCTAAGGACAAATGAGGCGTTGCCGGGTGTTCTGGGGAAAAAAAAGAAATATTTCTGAGTTTTTATTGCAACTTGACACAAATATTTAATCAAGTAAAGACAGTTCATGCTATTTTATCTCGGCTGATTACCTTAGACCAGGCATCTCTTCCTATCCCACACTGTCAATCTGCACCCCACTATAACTCATGGAGGTCTGTTTAGAGTAGACGTGACAGGATCCGGAACCTGCTGAACACACCTGGGGGTTGATTCACTAATTTTAGCACAACCCAGAGCACCATCTAAAGTTGCTGTATTGTGTTGCAATAGAAGGAGAGAGCAGGGCTGCACCATATCTGCCAAGATATGGCTCTTCTGCTCTCTTACCCAGCACTGGCACTATCTCAGGAAGCCTGGTGTGACGCACACACCTTTGCACCATAGTGCACCATCGTGCATAGATGTGTGTGTGATGTCTAGCAAAGGTTTTGGACTGGAAAAGTGCTTTTCCAGTGTAAAATACTAAGCTTTTAAAGGGATTTGGAGCACCCTGCTGACACGTCACAGCTGAATTACCTCATGCATCATGGTCGATGTGGTTCAATGTTACTCGCTTCACACACAGTTCTCACAGTTTGTTGGCCAGTGCCAGTACCAGTATTCTTTTCAAGTGTATCCCCAGACACGTGTTTCTAGATTCCTCTTTCATCAGTGGGGAAAATGTTCATAGGTCGCTGGACGTGCTGCCGCAGTTTCCTCAGGGTTATTGCCACTCTCAGCGCGCAGGTGCTCACAGAGCTCGTCAGCTCACGGCCCACGGGAGCCATCTTAAACAGTCAAAGGGATTTGGAGCACCCTGCTGACACGTCACAGCTGAATTACCTCATGCATCATGGTCGATGTGGTTCGTGAGCTGACGAGCTCTGTGAGCACCTGCGCGCTGAGAGTGGCACTAACCCTGAAGAAACTGCGGCAGCACGTCCAGCGACCTATGAACATTTTCCCCACTGATGAAAGAGGAATCTAGAAACACATGTCTGGGGATACACTTGAAAAGAATACTGGTAGTGAAGTTTATTTAAGTTAACTTGCATGTACGGGCAGCCCTGGTGAATAGAACTTAGAGAACATTCCTCTCTGCTAAAGATAAGGATAAAAATGATTTGCTTCACAAATGCAAGGTTTCAACCTTTCTCATTAAGGAAACATTAAACGTTTTCTGAACTTATATGGAAATTGATCACATTCAATAATTATGGCTATGTCATAATGTCACCAGTAAGACAGTTGTGTTGAGCAGGTTTCAAAAGACATTCGAGTTTATTAATGGAAACTGACTGGAAAATTCAAATAATAGAGTGAATTGCTTAAGTAAATAGATGAAATGTAAAAGAAAGATCTATGTTTGTTAATAAATATTCTTTACAGTCACTGATGATTATGAAATCGATATTAATTCATTGCTCTAAAATTCAGCTTAATAATGGAATATTCTATCTGTTTCAAGAAAAACCTTTGATAGCTAGCCAGAGATCATGGCACAGCAAAAGAATAACCACAACATCAAGTCCACTAATACTCGGACATCTTCAACATACCTAATCCAGAAAAAAATATCACACAACCCCAGTGTTGGTTGAGGCACTGCAATATCATTAGAAAATCAAATATGACCTCTTATCAACAAGTAGTTAAACAAGTCAAGCTGAAGAGCTCTGTTGCCTGCAACACTAAGGGGCCTATTACGATGGCGCACTGCATCGTAGCACGGGACCGACCGTCCGTGTTGCGGCGGTCCCGCTATTCAAATTAGGATGTGCCCAGGCGGATCCCGCATTTTTTACATTGGGGCAGGCGGTGCTATAAGCAGCACCCGCCGCAATGTAAAAAATGCATGTTGTGCATGCACAACGTGACAGGCATCGTGTGGTGCCTGCCACCTTGTGCATGCAAATGCAGGGGGGTACCATAGGTACCCCCCATGTGCATCCCCCATCCACCCAACGCCCTGGTGGCCTGCAACTAGTGTCTTTGGGGCTTCATGAAGAGATCCTGTCCATACTGTAGCCTCACTGCTTTGCATAACCTGTGAGTGCTACACCTTGGTGACATGTGTTCTTTCTTCTTTGGCATTACCTTACTATCAATCAGAGTTTTTTAGCCCAGCTCCTATACTTGCCTAAAACATGCAACTGCACAGCGAGGCTCTCCACAGATCTGACCTCCTGTCCCGACATTTCTACCCAGTATGTGCAGGTGTATGACCCTTGGTTTCCTCTGTTCACACTAGCTATCCGGAATGTGTCCAGGGCAGGATCTTGAGGTCCATTGACTGCTCTCCCGTCCTTGTAGAACCGGAACCCTCTTGCGATAGTGGGAGAGTTGCACTTGAGACTGGCAGATTCCCCAATCAGGTAAGTGGTGTAGCCAGCAGAGTATGAGATTGTTGGTGAAGATAGGTGACCTGGAGAGTACAGAATAATTAAAATGACATGTTGCAGACATTTTTCATTGTATTAAATTCCTTTTTTCTATTGGAACAAGAAGAGGTCCCTATAAGATGTGAAGAACCTCCCCATCCCTAAAAACACATTCTAGTTTACATTGTACATATGATCTGTTGAAATAATCCACATGCCAAGGTCATATATGAGTAGAGCAACAGGTGAATGGTTCCCTAATATAGTTACAGAACAATGAATCAAAATTGACTGCAACTCATTGTCCCCCCTCACACCTTGAAATGAAATGAGCACCTGTGAGCTTCTAGCATGCGCAAGTCGATGCATGAAGAGACAGACTGAAGTTACCTGTGTGACAGTGCCCTACCACCTCTACTGAGCAAGTGAACTCAACATCCATGCACTTTCAGTGCTCGTGCTTGCTGACACAATAGCAAGGACTCGCCAAAACACATTTTTTTCTGGAGACCATGGAGGTGTTTCTTCTCGGGCTTCAGTCTCCTGAAGAGGAATGCCACGACCAATTTTTTCATGATGATTCGTCAGGCCTCCTTAATTTTTGTATGGCCTGTGTCGGTATCAGACGGCTTCAGCGGCAATCGGTGTCCTTCACAACATCCTTGGCATGATTATCCGTGGCAATGATCTGACTTCACGGTGGTTCACTCTTGGCACATGGGGTTTGCTGACATCAGCTTGCATATAGGCTATGATCCTGGCTTCATAGTGGCACCCTCCTGGCACACAGGGGTCACCAACTTCAGCTCTCACACAGGCAATGCCCTGGCTTGAAGGTGGCGCCCTCTTCGCATACAGACGTGCCTGATTTCAGTTTCACACATGGGCAATTGGCCTAGCTTCACAGTGACCCCCTCTATGTACATGGGGTCACTGACTTCAGCTCGCAAACCAGCTTTGTCCCTGGCTTCATAGTGGCCCCCTTCTCGCACACATGAGTCGCTGACTTCAGCCCGCACACAGCAACAGCCTCGGCTTAATAGTAGTTCCCCCTGGGCACACAGTGGTCACTGACTTCAGCTTTCACAAGAGCTATGCAGACTTCCACTAGTACAAGCAGACGGCCCGCACTCTTGCAATGATGCCAAATGGACTTGCCATCTAAGACTTCACTCACTGGGATCCACTTGACAAAATACTTACTGGGTCTCACTCCCTCCATCGCATGCCATTACAACGTGGTTGTTACAACAATCGCGTTGTTACATCGCATACGATTATATCGCAAGTCATTACACCGACTTGCTGTAGGGGGCGCACTGGACTTAGGAATAGTATAATTTACTATTCCTACTCCAGTTTGTGCAAAAGCAGGGAAGGTGCTGGATTTACATTCCAATACCTTATGTCCCCTACAGCAAGTCGTTGTAATGACTTGCGATGTAATCGTATGTGATGTAACAACGCGGTTGTTGTAACGACTGTGCTGTAAAGGCATGCAATGTAACACATGTAAAGTAAAGGATGTCTCCCCCAAGCACTGTCTTCTTCCTTACAGTACCACCTGGTGCTCCAGGCTCATGGCAAATGGCCTTGACTTTCTGGGTATAGCTCCTCCCCCAGCAGGGAGTCTAGTAGACCTTGTTCAATATGCCTGGATCCATCAGCTAGAAGTCTTGGTGATCTTCTCTCGTATTGAACTCAGCTTTAAATCAGTGCAGTTGAACAGCTTGTGACACTCACACCTCCTCCTTTATAGTCCAAATCTCGACATCCATGTGATTTAGTGTTGGGACTTTGATATTATATTCCTGTTGTGCGTGTCAACTTTTTTGAAGTGCCCTCTCCTCTGCACTGTCCATTGTCAAGGGACAAAAGCAGGAGCAGCTCCAATTTTGATTGATACACAACACAGGCCAAGGAAGTAACCAGGGATCACACCTGGTTACGAGCCTCTGCTGAAATATGCCTCACAAAGGTTCAAAGGCTGAAGTTATCTCCTCTATCCTGATTGCCTTGTCCTACAGTGCTATCCTTATCGGACACAACCTTACCAGACCCACAATGGGCCCAGGTTTCACTGACAAGTAACTCTTTCTGGGATCAAAGAGAGGTTTGATGTTCACACAGGGGGCTTTTCTCCCCTTCCTCCAGTATTTCTGTTACCAACATATTACTTAGAAATGTCAGTAATCCACATCTCTTGTATAGCGGTTGCAGTCCTCACCTCCACTGACCTTTCCAGACTATGAGCTCCAAAATGGAACCTACCTTATTTTATCTATTACAATTTCTGACATAGCTCTATTTTTTCCTAGAGACTATAACACATCGCTACACCTGGGATTGATGCCACAATCTTAATACCTTTAATGAAAAAATGTAAAATAAAGGAGGATAAAAGTGAGAAGCACTAACTCTTTTCGTAAAGCCCATCATTACGCACTACTGCTGTTTCCAAGTGCTGTAACTTACAGGTGTTAATAATACCCAATTTATGATACTCCATTTTCGACCTTCAGAAGAATGGGAGGCTGGGTCAAACTCCCAACGATTCAAACTCACATCTTGTCAGTCACCACATGCTTCAGCACCAAACGTTCAACTCACTCAGCGATACTGCAGGCTCTGGTGATGGTGTTCAGTAGATAGCAGTCAACTCAGTGGATTAAAGAGCCATTGTAGATTCCTGCATGTAACCTGGAGAGCACAGGCTGCAAAACAGGTTAGTCTATTCATCCTTTCATTCTTTGCTGAGCGACTATTGAGAGTGACTACAAGGAGTAAATACACCTGTTATATAAACTGCTGAGAGTCACTACAATTTATTGTGTGTGCTATCTAAATGTCAAGAACTGTGTTCAGGCTGAGCATCTGCCTGCTTTACTCACTCACTCACTGTAGGAAAGTAGGATCTGCTTTCATGGTTACCCCCACTTTTTTTCTGGTGTCATACTGTTTTTCTGACTTGACTGGGATCTTGCTAATCAGAACCCCAGTCACTGTGCTTCCTCCCTTAACCCCTTCGACGCTCATGACGAGCTGGGCTCGTCATGCAGTAGCCTCCTGCTACACTGATGACGAGCCCAGCTCGTCATGTAAAGTGGTATCTGCAAATTCCCAGCACAGGAGAAAAATCCCCATAGCGTTCAAGGTGTTAATTGGCTATGGTGAGTACCTTGGTACATTTCTAATTGGTTAGCTGGCAAACTCTAGTAAGTCCCTAGTATGTGGTTCTAATGTATCTAGGGCCTAGATAACCCAAGGGTTCCCCATGAGCTGCAGCATGTATTATGCGACCCACGAGGTACACTCCAAACTTGTACTATGGGCCTGCCATAGTTTTGAAATTCCCCTCTCATATAATGCACCTGCCTAGGCTATATTAGATTATCAATATGTGGCTAAATAAATACCATTTGTGTTCACGTTATGCAACCTGCCGAGTTATCCAAGTAACATGTAAACTTTTGTCAGTCCATGTGACTCCATTTTGAATTTTGTAACTTGTATTAGACTGTCTGGACTGTGCTCGTACTAGGCGTTAGTATTCGGAATTTGCTCCCTCAGCAGAACATTGTACAATCTTATTATTTTTTTCTGTCGTTCAAGGTTGCTTCCCGACTTGCTAACGAGCAATTATTCTGCTTCTGCATACCATTCTCAATGTGCAACTCTGCTCCCACCTTAGGAGACGCTGAGACCCGGCACAGTGGCCTTGGACCACTGATAGAATGTACCCCTCTGGCTGGTGTTCGCTCATCTCTGTGCTTCCTTTGTCTATAACCGGCTCAGGCCGGTAGTTTTCTACTAGAGGTGTGGCCAAAGTCTCCGAAAGTGGTTTATCATGTATTAGCAAACTTTGGGGAGACAGTCCCCACGACTGACATCTTAGGGTGAAGGTCTGTTAGAACTCCTCTGCAGAGTATATGCTGAATAAACATAAGTTTGTATTCTATACTGGCTGACCGACTCTTCATTTTAGGAAGGCCTAGCAGGTGGTTATAAGTAACCTGCATGGCCCTAGAGGACCCCGTCCTTCAACCTCTCACGAAAGATATATTTATTTATTTATAAAGTTTTATATAGGGCAAACATGATCCCGAGGGATATCAGAGCGCTTTACAATTGAGGGATAGATGGTAACAGTTACATTACATGTGTCACATAAAATACCAAACAGGACACATATCAAATAGGACTTACAGAACAAGAACGGTTACAAATACAAAGGGTCTACCAAGAATAATATAAAAACTGGCACATAGTGAAATAGGAGGGGAGCAAATTATTCAAACCAACAAGAATAGCATCCAGCGCAGGGCTTTAAGGTGTAAGTCCAATGCATTAGAGCAGATGATCTATCACCCTATTATGGTAAGAACTTGTTCATAAGGAATATTTTTACTTCCAGTTTGAAAGCAACCTTGGAGTAGTTTCTACGTATTTCCGGTAGGAAAGAATTCCAGATCTTTGGTACAGAGCCGGCGAAAGCTCGGTGACACGTTCTCTTTTTGCGAAAGATCTGAGGTTTCAGGAGGAGAGAGTTAGCACTCCTAGAAGGTCTCCCACTCCAGATAGTTCCAGCTTTTGCACTAGATAACTGGGGGTTTTGAAATGGAGGGGTTTGTGAAATAGGCAGGCAATCTTTAGCTGTATTCTTGCTTCGTAGGGCAGCCAATTTAGGGATTTTAAGACTGTGGAGATGTGCGCATTTCTATTGGTACCCGTAACCAATCTGACAGCCACGTTCAGTGAGGCCCTTAGTGGGGCCAAGGTATATTTGGGGAGGCCACAGAGCATAGCATTGCCATAGTCTAGCCTTGGAAAAACAAGCACTTGGACCACTTGCTTGAAGTCTGCTTGTGGGAGGAAAGGTTTGAGATTCCTGAGTATCCTTATCAGGTGGTTAGCTCCCTTGCACACATTGCTAATATGAGTCTTCATGTCTAAGTGTTTGTCCAGGGTGGTTCCGAGAGAATTAGCTGAGCCAATAATGAGGGGGGGAGCAGTTGAAGGTGGTGAGGTGGTTCATCCAGAGGTCTAATTTAGGCATGTGATTCAGAGGAGAAATGAGAAGGAATTCTGTTTTAGAGGTGTTGAGCAGGAGGTGGTTCTCAGTTAACCAGTTTTGAGTAGTCAGTAGGGTAGTGTTGAGTGAAATTATGTTATCTGGGAAGGGGATTTTCAAATAAAGTTGGATGTCATCCACATACGAATGGAAGAGATTGTCCATTGAATTTAGTGCATTAACTAATGGTTCCAAGAACAAGTTGAAGAGTATGGGAGATAGGGCAGACCCTTGGGGTCCCCCATGAATACTGGTGGTGGCTGGGAGAGAGAGTGGTCACCTTCACTCTTTGGGATCAGTGATGGAGGAATGACGAGAACCATTGAAACACCGGACCAGACAGGCCGATCCTGTGCTCCAGAATGAATAGGAGGTTGTCGTGAGAAACAGTGTCAAATGCAGAGGAAAGGTCAAGGAGGATAAGGAGGCATGATTAATTTTGGTCAAGCATTTTTAAAATGTCATCCATAACGTGAGTGAGAACCGATTCAGTGCCATGCCCACTACGAAAGCCAGATTGATGTTGGTCCAGGAGATGGAAATTTTCAATGTGAGCACAGAGTTGCGATTGGATGCATTTTTCAAGCAGTTTGGCTAGTGTGGGGATGTTAGAGATAGGGCGGAAGTTGTTAAGGTCAGCGCTGTCTGCGGTAGTTTTTTTTTTAATATAGGTGTTACCTGAGCTGCTTTGAGGCACTCCAGGATTGTGCCTTGTGACAGAGATGCTTTGACAATCTTTGTCCTAATGGGAGAGACTCTACTAGTTGCACCCCTGTTCACTCACAGGAGTGTCACCCTAGGCACAAGCTTCAAACGCTGAATTCCAGCAGTAATAAACAATATCATTCGTACTGTAGTTTAATTGGTGATCTTTAATTCTTTTTTGCATCACTTTTTTTTTCTTTTTTACGTTCCAATCAGTTCATATTAGGCGTGAAAACAAATTATTTCAATGCATTTCGGTGCACTAGGCACCTTCATCAGGAAAACGCCTGAAAATTAAACAAATAACACAATATGTAATCAAAAGATTTCATCTCTATCTTTACATTCAAAAAAGCATATTCGTTCATTATATACTTTGTACCCCTCAAGTTGAGAAATTCAGTAACTCAATTTAAACTGATCTCATTTCGAAGCGTTTCATCGTGTGTGACACTCGTAACAGGCTTCACCTTCATGTTCTAAACGTTAACTCATGTGTCTTAAAACATTTCCCGCTGCCCACCTAGGCGTTCATGTACTACGTTCCCCGTTCTATTTATCGGTGAAAGATGCTATCCAACCTCGTATCTCACCTTAGTTAAACCGGGATTAGTATCCGTTACAAGCAGAGTCTCCGCTCCCTGCTACGCTGTTGATTCAAACACGATTCTAGCGCATGCACACCTTCTAGAGGTGCCGAGTTTTTTTCAAAAGATTATTCAACCTTAACTTTATCAAATACAATTCTCTCTACTTCGTTACATTCACTGTGTGTGATCAATCTTGCGAGTCCTACGCTCACCACATGGTTAATTCTAGTGCAGTTACATGATCATTAATACAGTCGTAAAATGTAGCAAATCTAATCGATTAATGGTTACACGAGCAGTTGTCTATTATAGATAACAAGTAAACTCCATTCTTTCATTGAGCCCGTTGGGTTTCAGACTGCATAAGTGGTAAATCCAATAGTTTTCCCTTTGTAAGAGAATTTTCTTATTCAACGGTCCATCTTTTTTAGGTACTATTTCTAACACGCAAGCCCTCAATTGGCTGATGTTATGTTTTTTGTCCATAAAATGTGCTGCTACTGTGGATTTCAATTGCCCTGTTCTTATATTGCTTTTGTGCTCATTCAGGCGAGTCTTAAATTTTCGTTCTGTGTGGCCCACATATCCCTGTACACAAGGGCATTTCAACAAATATATAATGTTAGTAGTGTCACATGTGGCATTAAGATTCAGTGGAATTTTGTATCCTTTCATCGGGTGTGTGATTCTTGCACCCTTCATTATGTTATGACAATTGGTACAGTTCAAACATGGTACTGTTCCTCTGAATGTACTTTTATTTGGCCTCTCTTTAGGAGTTTTTAATAGTTCTCCTATGTTTTTACCTCTGGTGAATGCAAACAGTGGTTCTTCTTGAAATATTCCTTTGAAATCCGGTTCCAATTGGACTATTTGCCAATTTTTTCGAATTATTTTTTTGAAGTTTGTGCTTACGTTAGAGTACTTGCTGACACATGTGAGTCTTTTTTCTTTGGTTTTGGGTATTGCTGTTAGCAGCTCCGATCTGGTTTTACTATCTGTCCTTGTCCGTGATTCTCTAATGATTTTTTGTGGATAACCTCGAGCTTCAAATCTTGCTGTCATGATGTTTAATTGTTGTTGACAAGTGTTTTCTTCTGAGACCAACCTTTTCACTCTAAGAAACTGGGAGTATGGTAGATGCGTTTTCAATGATTGAGGATGATGACTTTGGTATTGCAATAGGTTGTTTCTGTCAGTTGGTTTGCGATATATGTTAGTGATGAAAGTTGTTCCTGCTTTAGTGATTTCTACATCCAAAAATTGTATTGTTGCTTTGTTTATGGTCCACGTGAACCCAATTCTGTTGTTTTTGGTGTCCCATGCTTCTAGTTTGTGTTTTAGTGATTCTTCTGTCCCTTTCCATATTAAAAAGATGTTGTCAATGAACCTCACGAACATTTGGAGGTTTCTCGCCCATTCATCATCATGGTAAATATGCTGATCTTCAAATGGCTATCAGCTATCCCGCTATGCCGGACGGTATTCCCTGCAGCCCGTCGCTGGTGTCCCATTGAGGAGCAACAACCACCCGGATTGCTTTACTTAGCAGCCGAGCCGTGCAGCCCACCACCCAGCCCACCAGACTTCCAATTTCTACATTTACGGGGCACGCTGTAAAGTCTACAGGTCTATTTTAACACGACAGGAACGCTCAACTGACGTCCTGCCGCACAATTTTGCCCTTCAAAAGAAGCCTCATAGGCTTTTGATGTAACCGTTCAGGTACATTCGCTTTTCCATGAGGCTTCGTAACTGATGCCGATGGACCGCACCTTCCTTGGAAAGAAGGCCAAAAGCTCAGGCAATAGTAATGTATATAGTCCTGAATATGATCCCAGTATATAATTGGAGATAGGGATCGAAACGTCACGTCGACTGTGTTAACAGTACTGCATTTTCTCTCTTGTATTAATTATTGCAGTTACTGTTAGGTTTAGCTTACACAAGATTTGCATTGTTTTGTAAGCATCCTTTCGCTCCACTCTGTTTGCCTGTCATTTTCCCCATGTACTGTCTTCACCCCTTCCATACTTGGTACAGGCTTGTGCCCAGGTTGTGATTTGTGTTCCCTTTCATCATTTGAATTCTTAGTTTATCTTAAAAAATAAAAATGTCCTCTGTCCGGCTGGACATTGGATAGAAAACATAGTTCTTATTTAAGTCTATGCTTATTACTCTTAACCGTATTTGTATGAGTTCAGGACCTTTGTTTTCTTGAATGATCTTCAAATGACGTCATAAACAAATTGGCATACGCCGGTGCGGCACAATTTCCCATTGATGTTCCATTCAATTGACTGAACCATTTGTCTTTGTGAGAAAAGTAGCTGTTGTACAATGTAAATTGCATTAATTCCATTAAAACACTTGTAAATCGTGAGGGTATGTGCTCTGGAGCAATGCATTTTCTATGGCTTCTAAGCCTTCTTGATGAGGTATCGAAGTGTATAACGATTTAACGTCAACTGTTGCCATTACACTTTCATCATCGACCTTCACATGTTGCAATTTAATCAAGAAGTCTGTAGTGTCTTTTATGTAAGACAAACTTTTTGATACCAAAGGCTGTAAGTGTTTGTCTATGTACTTTCCTACTGGTTCGTGAATACTCATTTTTGTGGAGACTATTGGGCGACAAGGTGGTTTAATCAAGTCTTTGTGTATTTTTGGTACCATATACATATGTGGGCTCCTGGGACTTTCTTGTGTGAGATACTTTCTCACTTTCTCACTGATAGTTCCATTATCCACTCCTTTCTTTAGAATGTCTTGTAGTATCTTTTTCATTTCTTCAGTGGGATTAGCTTGAATTTCCATATATAGGTTTGGGTCCTCTAAATGTTCTTGAACTGTGTTTTCATAAAACGCTGAATTTAATATTACCATCGCTCCTCCCTTATCAGCTTTTTGACACATTATTTTTGGGTTTGCTGCTATGTTCTGTAAAACTCCAAATTCCTTGTTAGACATATTCCGTTGCTTACTTTTCTTGTTAGTATTGATTTTGCTGATTTCTTGCTTGCATAAGTTCTCAAACAGGTCAATGGTTTTGTGCGACGTGGGTGGCATGTACGTGCTCTTGGTTTTTAATCCTTTTAGTTCATCTTCCTGTTTTGGTTTTGGATTTATGACCACGTGTTCAAAAAAATGTCTTAATCTCATTTTTCGTCTGAGTTTAAAAAGACTAGTTTCAAGCTCAAGTTGGTTAGTGCGGGCAGTGGGTACAAAGGACAAACCACGTTTTAATATTTCTGTTTCGATAGTGCTCAAACGTTGATCTGAAATATTTATTACCAAATTCTCTTGGTCGTTTAATGGTATTTCTTTTTGTCTTTCTTCGAGGCCATCTGTCTCGTTTGAGGCTGGGGTTTTTCTTTTGTTTTTTCTAAGTCCCCTCCGGGGTCTACTGTTTCTTCTGAACCTTCGCCTAAAAAAGCCTCCGGTGTCGGTTGTGCTCCTGTGTTCTGTGGTTTAGAAGGTTTGGTTGTTCTTCGCGATTCATTAGTTTGTTTCTCACTATCTGTTGAGGAGGTGTCCGTCTGTGATGTATATTGTCTCGTTTGACGCCGTTTTGCATAAACTTCAGCCCAAGTGTACACCTCTTGAAGTTTGTAGTCCAGTGTATCTCGTTTGTATTTTCTAATGGGAGAGACGACATCCTTGATTTCTTTGAAGATGGACGGTGGCAATAGGTCACTGAAGTGATTAGATGGGTTGATACTCTGAAGAACCTTTTTTTTTTTTTGTTTTTTTTTTTTTTGTTCAAAAACCTTTATTTGAGCAAGCATAGAAAAATGGATGGGCCTACAACCTCACGGGCTGGCCGCTAATAATAAGGCACAAGTCATGAATTAGAAATGTACTCCCGTGGTCAGGCACAAATCAAGTGCCAAGCATTACTCCCAACATATCACAGAGCATCTTGAATTTTTATTTTATACAAAAAGAAAAACAAACACTAAAAAGGCGAGTGCACAGTAATCAAGGTCAGCCCAAAGAACGGAGGGGATGGTCTACAATCAGGAGAACATACCAAGAGCCCTGAGGCTCTAACAAGGTCGGGGGGGGGGGGAGCAGCGGGGAGAATCGGAAATTCACAAAACAGTATGAAAAGGTTCCGGGAACGCTCGCCTAGGGAGATAGGACAACATCAGTAGTGCCTACAAAGGGAGGGGTACAGAGATCCCCACGATATTCATTCCACTGGCCCCAAATCCTCGTCCACGCCCTGGGTCTGCCCCTGGCCACATATACAGTCTTCTCACGAAAGATGGACCAGTCCATGTTGTCCTCCCATTTCGAGACCTCAGGGGGCCTGGATGCGCCCCAGAGTTGCGCAATGTCCCGTTTCGCAATCATGTAACCCAAGGTAGCCCATCTGGTCTGGGCTACAGAGTAGTCAGTGGGCTCCCACACATTCAACAGACACCGTCGTGGCTCCGGCCGCAGGGCAACACCAGTCACAGCAGTCATCACCTCAAGCACAGCAGTCCAGTAAGCCGCCACAACCGGGCACTCCCAAAGAATGTGTAAAAAAGTAGCACTCGACCCACAACCACGCTTACATAACCCATCCAGGGAAAAGCCCATCGTCACCAGACGCGGGCCGGTGACATATACTCGATGAAGGATTTTAAGTTGAACCAAACGGAGACGGGCAGGAATGGCTACCTCCTTGGGAGAGGAGAGCGCCGATTGCCAATCCTCGTCGTCCAGTTCCAACCCCTCGCCGACCCAAACCTCCCGAAGTCGGACCAATAAGTCCGCCCGAGTATTGATCAGCTTCTTATAGATCAGAAAATAGTGCTATCAGGCAGGTGGCCATCAAGGACACGATCTTCGAGGGGGGAGGACTCGGGCAGAGCCTCGTCAGGAGTCAAGACTGAGGCGAGGGCGTGTCGGACCTGCAGATAACGAAAAAATTCCCTACCATTCAAACCGTATTCCGCCTGGAGGGCCTGGAACGACTTCACACTACCTTTCGACCATACATCACCCACCTTACATATCCCAATCATATCCCAGCGGTCAAAGCCCTTAGTAGACCAGAGACACCCCAAACGTTCCGAGGCATAAAGCGGCGTCGCCAGTGTCATTCGATCCTCCCATCCCAAACTCACATTCGCGGCTCGCCACACAGTTACTGCAATCCTGGACGGGCCCACAAGATGGCGCCCGGCCGATCGAGAATAAAGCACTCTATTAAAGTCCCCACCCGGAAGCTGGAGTCTATCCATCTCGAATGCAGGATTTCGATCCGGTGAAAACATCACGTGATTAATAGCAGACAACTGGGAAGCCCAATAATATCGCTTGATATCGGGGAGCGCCATGCCCCCGTCGTACCAGGGGATGGTGAGCTTCGCGAGGGCAATACGTGGACGCCCGTCCCAAATCAGTTGCCTTTGAAGACTCTTGATCTCTCGGAAATAGGTCTTGGGGATATCGTCATAGGAATTCTGGAGCGCGTAGAGGAACCGCGGCAAGGACATCATTTTAAACAGAGCCGCCCTGCCCAGAGGAGACAAAGGAAGCTTACGCCAACGGGCCACGTCCAGTCGCAATCTAAGCAACGGGGGGAAGAGATTCCGCTCAAATTGGAGCGAGGGGTCCAGCGTAATGAAAATCCCTAAGTACTTGAAGCCAGACTGGACCACCTGGATAGGAAGTCTGCTAGGCAATGGGGGTAAAACACCCGAGAGAACATACACGCAGGACTTGGCCCAGTTAATAACGAGGCCCGAGTTGGCACCAAACGAAGTGAGAACATCAAATAAAACAGTCAGAGATTTACGTGGGGAGGTGAGATATAAAAGAATGTCGTCCGCGTAAAGCGAGACGCGGTCCTCAAAGTCCGGTGACCAGCGAATCCCCTTAAGCGAAGGCTCCCACCGAAGCCAGGCAGCTAATGGTTCCAAGGCGAGTGCAAAAAGCAACGGAGACAAGGGGCAGCCCTGACGGGTACCCCTGCCAAGGGTGAAAGGGGTCGAAACTCTACCATTTACCACTACTTGCGCCAGAGGTTCAGCATATAATAACTTGATCCAACCAATAAACTCAGGCCCAAAACCAAATTTCTCAAGAGCCGCCCAAAGATAAGGCCATTCCACAGTGTCAAAAGCCATTGAGGCATCCAACGATGCCAAAATGGCCGGCTCCGTCAGAAGCCCCGCCCTCGCAATCGCACCGTGGAGACGACGAAGGTTAAGAGCCGTGTTGCGATGCGGGATAAATCCGGATTGATCCGGATGGACCAAGCCACCAATGACCGACAGGAGGCGGGACGCCAGAAGTTTCGCCAATACCTTGGGCTCAACATTCAGCAGGGATATGGGCCTATAGGATGAACAAAGGTCCCGCGGTTTACAATCCTTAGGGATGACAACTATCGTGGCCAGTCTCTGATCATATGGGAGAATACCCCGTTCCTGGGACTCCAGAAACATGGCGCGAAGATATGGCGCCACTCTGTCGGGACGCAACTTGTACAGTTTAATTGGCAACCCGTTCGGGCCCAATGCTTTGCCCGAACGGAGTGAACGGATGGCAGTAGCTATCTCATCAACAGTAAAGGGGGAATCCAACTCTACACGATCCAAGTCGGAGACACTGGGCAGAGCTATATCACGCAATAGAAGGCGAGAGTCCGCCACATCCCTCACAGACACAGGGGTATATACTACACGGAAGTACTCAGCAAAACAGTCAACTATTCCAATCGGGTCCGTTACATTCTCACCACTCGAAGACTGAATCACGGGCACCACACGATTAGCTCTCTCCTTCTTATCCAGCCATGCCAGCAATTTACCCGCTTTGTCCCCCACATCATACAAACGACCCTGTTGCTCCCGAAACATCACTTTAGCAGCATCCGTGACCATAGATTTATAGGCAAATTGTTTCAGACCCAGGGCGTGGAGTTTCGCAGACGTGACACCAGATTCCAAAGCATCCTCCAATGCAGAGATCTCCCCCTCAAGGTCCACCACCTCCCTATTCCTCGCCCTCTTAGCTTCAACAATAAGGGAGAGGGCCTGCCCACGAATCACCGTCTTAAAGGCCTCCCACAGGAACACAGCTGAGGAAACCGACCCCTCGTTATCCAGAAAATATGCGTCCAAAGACTGAAGCAAAAGGCTGCGGGTCTCGGGGGAGGTAAGGTACCACGGATTGATGGGAGCCACCCGGCCCACTGTCTCCACTCCAACCTCAAAACGGAGCCAGAGCGGAGAGTGGTCAGAAATACCCCTGGGTAGGTGTACAATCTCACTCACCGCTGGCGACTGAGCCGCAGGCATCAGAAAATAATCCAGCCTAGACAGACTCCCATGGGCCCCAGAGTGAAAGGTGTATTGAAGCTGAGTAGGATGTAAAAGCCTCCAGCAATCCACCAGGCCAAAGGTATCCAAAAACCCACCCAACCACTGTTGGGCCGCAGGAGTATCTCTAGGGGGGTGGCGATCGTGGAGACCGGAGAACACCGAATTAAAATCACCAGCCAGAAAGAGAGTACTATCAGGGAGGTCCAACAACACACGGCCCAAATCGGAAAAGGTAGAAGTCTGCAAGCCGGGGGGCACGTAAACAGTAAATAGGGAGAGGGCACGACCCTCATAGCGACCCACAAGGACAGCATATCGCCCTCGATCATCCTGAATCACATCATCAATAGCTAGGGGGAGGGAAGCCCGAACAAGGATACCCACACCCCTAGAACCCGAGGTGAACCCCGAATGTGCAACGAGGCGATAGCCCCACCTATTCATCGCATGACAAACATTGCCTACCAAATGAGTCTCCTGCAGGAAAACAATATCAGGAGATAAACGTCGTATACATTTCAACACCACACTCCGTTTGATACGATCACCCAGACCGTTAACGTTCCACGAAACAAATCTCAACCCGCTACCCCCCATCCCACCCAGTAAAGCCAAAACCCCCCACCAATGAGCAGGACACAAGAAACATCTTCAAATACAGGATAAAATCGCCTTGAACACAGAACACACCAACAACGAACTTCCCAACCGCCCACCCCCCAAATAACAACAAAACACCCCCCACCCTGCACCCCTGCAAAAAGCTAAAAAGCCACCCCAACCTGCAGTGTGCCTGTCGCCCAAGAACCCCTATTCTACACAAAGACCCCGGAGGAGGAAAGGCTCCGTCCCACCCGCCACCCCGATCAAGACCAATAACGAGAAAAAACCATACATCAAATCACATAAGCAGTAGAGGAACGGAGGCATACACTCCTGGAAAGAGTTATTCAAAACAAGGCACCAGGCAAAGACGAAATGTTCAGCTCTCTACACCACCTTCAGCACCGCCCGGGTGGGCATCGGACTCAGTCTCAGGAGGTTGGCCAGGCAAGGAGTCCAGCCAGTCATTCACAGCATCCGGCCGATCAAAGAAGAAAGTTCGGTCATTGTACTCAACCCGCAGCCTGGTCGGAAAAAGCATAGCGTAGCGCATCCCCATGTCCCTAAGACGCTTCTTAGCACCACGAAATCCCATCCGCTGCTTCTGGACCTGTTGGGAAAAGTCCGGATAAAAGTGCACCGTGGCATTCTCAAAGGCCACCGGGCCCTTCACCCGTGAGGCCTGCAGGATAGCGTCCCGATCCCTATAGTGGAAAAGTTTTGCGACAATAGGTCTCGGCGGGGCACCTGGCTTACCCTGGCCCCCCGGAACACGATGTGCACGCTCCACTGTGAAAAATTTACTAAGGCCAGATGGAGAAAGGTGGTTTAGGATCAGGTCTTCAACCAGGAGATCAACCGAGTGGGGTTCTGGATTCTCCGGAACACCAACCACGCGAACATTACAGCGACGTGCCCTGTTCTCAAAATCGTCCAAGCGCCTGGTCATGAAATCGTTCACCCTACGGAGATTGCCAATCTCCGTCTGTATCTCAGAGACGTCCGCCATGAGGCTGGATGACTTGATGTCCAATGACTTCACCCTCTCATTCGTTTTTGAGAGATCGGCCCGAATTAAGTTCACATCGATGGCCACGGTGTCAATTTTGTGGGTCAAGGTTTCATATTGTTGGCCTATCGACTCCCTCATGCCAGAAATGGCGCCCATGATGTCCTGCAAGGAAGGCTCCGTCGACGCATCCACGACGTGGTCAGACGCACTGGGACCGGGCAGGGCAGCTCCGGGGGACCCCCTAGAGTGGGTGTAACGGTCCATGACGTTAGAATGGACCGGACCCCCGCGCAGAGGTGTCTTCGTCTTCCGCGTCTCCCGGTCCCCTCTGCCCGCCATTTTGGAGATGCGTCACAAGGAAATTCACCAGGGTCAACGGACCGGGCACCAGAAAGGGAGGCTTCGGGACCAGAGGACCGCAACAAGGGCACCACTAGGATAGGGACAGCCAAATAGGAGAATAGTCCAGCCAAAGGCCCAACAGCCGACTCGTGCCCTGGACCCAGCTCCGGCCTGATCCTCTCGCCGATGTCCCAGTCAGAGGCAGAATCGAAACCGAAACTTAAGAAGGGGACCCACAAGTCCAATCCCCCTGCCGTTGTTGTTCAACTCCAAGACGGCCACTGAACCTCACCCAGTCCCGGGCGCACCTCAAGGGCGGAGCCCAAAAGTTCGAATCACCGTAACTCAGGCACCCGGTGTCAAAATAAATTTCTGAAAGGTCCAGGTAGATCAGCCCAACGTCCTCTATACAAATCCTCGTGAAAATTCAGGATTCATGCAGGATATTATGCCGGGAGCGGCGGGG
The DNA here is from genome assembly GCF_964261635.1 of Lissotriton helveticus. Classification (NCBI taxonomy): domain Eukaryota; kingdom Metazoa; phylum Chordata; class Amphibia; order Caudata; family Salamandridae; genus Lissotriton; species Lissotriton helveticus. The sequence goes on along the minus strand of NC_136065.1, from coordinate 1,642,939,647 downwards.
GTCCGGGGAGCGCTGTGCTCACGCGGCCATCTCGGATGCCCACCAAGCTCCTCCAACCCTGAAGAACCTTTTTAATGTCTCTTTCACTGAGGGGGGTAAAGGTGTCCCAGAAGGCATTGTTCTTGATGAATAGGTTCATCGGTTCGATCTTGTCTAATAGGGCTGGGTGGGGGGGGGGGCGCAAACCCATTGGAGAGCAGACTATAAGATTCATTATATCTAAGATCACTGCACCTAAAACCTCTAAGTCACCCTTCTAGTAGGCCTTTCAGCCCTAAAGTAAGGGTGCTCTGTTCTAAGTGTGAGGGTGCCCCTGCATGAGCAGGTCATCCCTGCAACCTTCGGAGTCCATTCTCCAAGGTTGTCAGTGAATCAGCCATTATGATATAATAGAGTGGCCATGCGTCATTACACGATGAACATCTCTAAACTGGCTGCAACGAACCATCTCATGGTTGGTATCAAACATGTTGGAATCATACCTCCCATACAGTAAATGGTATGGGAGGTATGATTCCATGCACTGTAAATCTCCTTTGGGAGTATTTCAGTGCTCCCGGTACCAGTCTTCCAGAACCGGATAGCAAGCTATGGCTGCCGCCGACCTGAGACACGATTCTGCCCTCCTGCTGCTGAGCCAAGCTCGAGCTGGGAAAGCAGAACAATAGGTATCCTTTCACAGGGAGGTGTGCCCGCCTCCCAGACAGGGTTTAGTGTATTGATACAGGGTGGGAGCCCTTGCCAGCACCACTCAGACTGTTTGAGGGGCACATTTGGTCCCCTCCTTGCATACCACAGCTCAAACCAGTTCAGAGAGCCGTTGGCTCCCAGCCCTGGCGTGAAACTGGATAAAGGACAAGGGAGTATCTGCCCCACTGTCGATTCCCTCCTCTGGGAGGAACCTCTGAATCATCCCAACTCTTTCCTTAGGGTACTTAAAGGCTTACCTGAGGGTGGGTCCCTAGTTTCATCATAGGATTTGATTCAGATCAAACTCTGCATCCTCTTCAACCATCTGGAGATCATCACCGTGTTGTGTAGACCGTGTTGGACTGACCGCATCAGACTTTGCCTTGGAACCCAGACTGCAACCAGGAAGACTCTGTCTACACCTGAACTCTTTGTTCTGCAAGCCTGCTCCATACAGGTCCTTTCCAGGTCCTGTGGACATCCAAAGACACCTGAAGGAATCGCCCTTGGAGTGAAGGAGTCACTCCCTGCATCCGCAGGCACAGCAACACAGCTGACCGATTGCTGATTCTGGTCTCCAACTGGGTCAGTAACACAGGTGATGGTCCTACAGTATCCTCGAGGCCTGCACTGTCTTCAGACCAAGTTTTCAGCCGGTATCCCTCAGCGACACAACCGCCATTACTAAAGCTGGGCGACTCTTGTCACCAGAGATTTTTGGGCCCTGCTGAGGGTCTTCTTCAACTCCAGAGGGCTCCCCTGCTTGCTCGGGCCTATTCTGATTCACTTGCACATAGTGAGTCTCTTGGACCTTGCTGTTCCTGACACTGTACCTTTTGGTCCTCTTCCACGTGTTGCTGTTGCAAAGCCTGTTGGTGTCCCCACTAGACTCCGACCCCCTGGATATCGACATATGACGTGGGACAGCTTGTACACCATTCCTGTCCTCAGCATCACCTGGCCCACGCAGCTGCCAAGACAAGGGCACCGTAAACTCTTCTGCAACAGCCGTCCATTGGTGGGCACTCGACTCCTGTGCCTTCTGGTCACTCCTGAGTGACATACACTCTGTCCCTTCTGCTTCCAGGTACTACACCTCTTGAATCCATCTTTGTGTTCCACGGATACTTTCAGCTTCTTCGCCAGCGGCATCTTGCTTGAAGTCCTCCATTGGGGTCTACAGCGGTTCCCGATGTCACTTCGCACCTATGCACCCGGCTTCCCTGGGGCAGATAACCTGGTATCCTGGGTATTCACGGGTAGGGGGATTCTCAAACCACCCATCTCCAACGTGGTGTCTTCCAAGTCCTCTGGGAAGGGTCCTTTTTCGTAAGAATTGCATCAGTGACTCCCCCATCGTTTATTCACTTAGCACACAGCCTCTGTGGGGTTCTTGAGTCCTTACCTCGGGTGATTCCTTGGTCCCCCAGCACTACTTAGTCTTCTGGGTCCTCTCTCGACTTCAGTTGTTAGTCACATTCTACTATATTTGTATATGGCTTGGTCTCCCCCTGAAGCCCACTGTATTTCTGTGCTATTTACTTGTCGGATTATCAAAGTATTGTGTGTATTGTAATTATATCTCTGGTTAGGAGATATTGCATTAGGTTAGTGAGTGACTGTTATAAATAACAATATTATAACTATACTTTGTGCTCTTTTTCACTTAATTTGTACTATACGCTTAGATACTGATGAAACAAGCTGGTTTACACAGCTCCCAGACTAAGCCTGAAACGCGCTTTGATAACAGAGATATTCCAGTCCGGTCGAGGAGCAGGGAAGCCGAACCTTTTATATTAGATTTGATTATTGAATGCAGGGAGGTCATCCCCCAAGCCCGTAGAGCCATAGTAAAAGAAGGCCTTCGGCTGCAGCGATTGCCATATAATTACAAAAGAATTTTAATTGAAAAAATCTTTCTACACATTATCGGTGGCTCTCCCGGATTGCTTAAAGCTGGCACCAATTTGTCAAAGTCCCCAAAATCGATGGGATACGCCAGCAGACCGTCCCTTATCAAATAAAGAATTAAGAAATAGCGCAACAACTCCAGTATATGACTGAGTCTAACACATTTCTCCTGTTTTTTAAACATTGAGAATCTGTCCTGAAGAAGGTGTTTTATTCACACAAAGCCGAAACGCCGTGTCGACACTTGTATGTTCCTGATTCTCTTTTTTATCTTTTTATTTCATTTATGTATTTTATGTAATGATGTATTATGTGATTGATTATTATATTCTGTGATTCATATATATGTATACTGATTAACATATGTTTTTAAACACATTATAAATTGCAAACTGTTTCCAAAAAGATATATGGAATAAATACTCATAATATTCTTATGACATTGTATATAGACTGTTTAATATATTGGTCTCATGCAGATGATTACTATACTAAATTTGTTATAATACACCTTTGGTTCTACCTTGCCTCTCTCATAATCGGTAGTTCACGTTTGTGTGATCAATTAAGTTGCATCTTTTTGTATCAAGCTCTGCAACAGCTGTTAGGATTTTACATTTGCATTATACTGGGACACCCTGTGTTTCTCTAAGCCTGAAGGGAAACAGTCAAAACACCGCGGTCTAAACCACGAGTGTTTAGACTCTGCAAGCTTAATCACGCTTGCCTTAACCACGTATTTGCTTTAACCATGCATGGGGTGGGGGTTCAGGGCTAGTCTTCACGGCTTTTGGGGTTGGAGGTAGTTTTCAGGGCTGGGCGTGGGGCTAGTTTTTAGGGCTGGGGGTGGGGCTAGTTTTCAGGACTGGGGCGTGGGGTAGTTTTCAGGGCTGGGGGTTTAGGGGTAGTTTTCAGGGCTGGGGGTCAGAGTAGTTTTTAGGGCTGGGGGAGTGTTGGGGTCGTTTTTTTAATTAGGTGTTAGAGTATTAGGCCTCAGGGGGAGGAGAATGGGTAGTCGGGGTAGTTTTTAGGGCTTAGGTGGTGGTGGGGCAGGTTTTTGGGCTGGGTCAGGGCTGGGCTGGGTCAGGTTAAGGGACAGGGTTAAGGGACAGGGTTTTAGGCATCAGGGCAGGGGGAGGGCACAGCGCGGGGGATGGGAGGGCGTAAGGGTATTTGCACCTCTGGGCAGGAGGGGGGTGGTGGGGAGCTTGCACCTTAGGGCAGTGGGGAGGGGGGTGGCGACCTTAGCCGCATATATCCCTTTATCATTCATGCCTTTACCACGAAAATTTGTGGTAAAGGCATGCGTGGTAAAGAAATGCGTGGTTAAGACGCAGTTGGTACTAAGACCGCGTTTCTTAGGCATGCGGGGTTTGGGAATTTGTGGTTCCATCATCCAATCAAGCCTGAAGGCTGCTCTCCACAGCTACAACTTTGAGAGCTTTCTAAGGTTGTCTAAACTACTAAAAACACCATAAGGGTTGTCTGGGTAGGTGCAGGGTGCCACACTTGAATAAGTGTACACCATATACCAAGCCAGCCTCCTACACTCATCTTGTGATTTTTTTACTGCTTGTGATCCCACAGGATCCCACAGAAATCAGCATCTCACCGCTTTGAGGGTCTCAGGATCTTCTGGTTTTCTCTCAGTGACGGCACAGTTTACCAAGTTTTCTGCCCTGATGATGCAGAGTGTGAGAAGCAATGATAGCTTACCTGCAGCCGCGGCTGGTAGTGATAGTACCGGCCGGGCGGTGACGTGGGGTGAGGGAGGGGCAGGGTGGGGGGTAGTAATGTATGGATTCCGGACCTTAACAGGTAAGTAAACATATTAATAAATAAAACGAATTTATTTTGTTGCACGCACTGCATCACCAAATGCGATGCAGAGCGCGCAACAAAATTAGTTTTATTTATTAATATGTTTACTTACCTGTTAAGGTCCGGAATCCATACATTGCTACCTCCCACCCTGCCCCTCCCCCCTCCCCACGTCACCGCCCGGCCGGTACTCCCACTACCGGCCGCGGCTGCTTACCTGTATACACAGTTGGCCATCAGAATGGATCGGGATGTCACGCTTATTCACCACTATTCCAGCTCAACATATACTCACACCGTTGTTTGATCTTGTGCCTGACTTCTTTCTTCTCTGTTTGGATAAGTGATGGTTTGATATTCGAGTGAATCTTATACCAGACTGCTTGTTATCTAAGGGCTCTCAGTAGGGTCCTGAATGGCAAACGACATTTCCACCCAACTTTCTCCCATGATCCTCTTTCCCCATAGTATCAATTTAGTTTTGAAGCACTAACCTGCAGATGTCACGGGAAGATGGGCACTTAAATACACTGCAAGAGAGACAAAAGAGAGGCGAAACAGTGCAAGCCCTCTGCACCAGCTTCCAGGACTCCCTCTCGGTCGTAGAATCCATTCCTGACCCCTGATGTCCAGGTCAGTCTGTCCTAAATAAGCAAAGATATCATAAGAATGGGTAATCCAACAAAAGCTATGCTCTGTTTGCAAACACAGACGCGCACACACTCCCACAGGAACACTCACCCTCCACATCCCTCACACATTCAGGTGCACAAAGGATGCTGCACAAGTTCACTGGTACTCACCCAAGAGACCCAGGTAGGCTGGACTCATGCTGAGACATCACCTGCAGAAAGAGGGAAAAGAGTATCATGAAGCAGATATCCGTGCTGAAACCGAAATGGCAGCAGAGAAATGCCAAATGCAAGAATTTCAGGGCGCAAAACTGAATTTCAAAATAGTGTCACTGAAGTGCTACATCTAAAAAACGCTGGCCATTTTTCACGCAACCCAGCAAGACAACTTGCTGCAGTGCACTGCGTGAAAGGGAGAGGGTATGAATGTGCCATATTTACCATTATATGGATTATTCCTGTACTCTCTTTGCACTGGCGCACTCTGTGCAGCCTGGCGCCAATTCAGGCTCCCTTGTGTCATGTTGCAGGGTGTCTGCATTGCAGACAGGATTGTTTTGTACAGGAATCGACACCATCCTTCTCAAAAGCAATCCTTTGAGGCAATTTCTTCTTTTGAAATGTGCTGCAGAATGCAGCACACTTCGAAAAAGGAAACAACGAGGAGAAATAAAGCTATTTGTCCTCGTGCACCTCTGGTGGGAAGGCGTACAATTGCAACGCGTTCCCTAGTCTTCCAGTGTTGATAAATCTGAGAATGCTTCAGAATGAACGGGTAGATGCATGGGAGCACTCATCCTCCACTCATGTAATGCCTCCGCTACACTGTAATGCAAGGCAGCAACTTGCAGTGCTTTGCGTTACACCCAGGGTTGGCCCCCCCATTAGGGTGGTGGAGCATCTCCCCCATGCTGCCTGTGCAGCAAAGGTGAAAAATAAATTGGCAATACAATGAATTATTATTTTATTTTTCACTGCTTCACCCGTAAGGACCGCAGCTACCAAACAGGAGGAGGAATCGCCATTGTCCATAAGAACACCATCCGAATCACGACCAGTTCCGACGACAACCTCGCTACCGCCGAACACCTTCACTTCCAGATCCACACCGACCCCAGGACCACACTCAGAGGCACCCTCATCTACAGACCACCAGGAACCCGCACACAATTCAGCGAAGACATCACGGACTTCATCAGCCCACATGCCCTCACCTCCGAGAACTACATCCTACTAGGAGACCTCAACTTCCACCTGGAAAAGAAAAACGACAGCAACACCTCCACCCTGCTGGACAACCTGGCCAATCTCGGACTAAAACAACTCGTTGACACCCCCACCCACTTGGCCGGACACACGCTCGACCCCATCTTCACCTCCAGCAAACACATCTCCTTCGATCACACCACAGCTCTCCACTGGACGGACCACAGCTGCGTTCACTTCAGCCACAAACAGACCACGACCCACAACCCTCCACAACCTATTCCTCGAAGAAATTGGAACAAAATCACCACCGACCAACTCTTCACTTCACTTAACCTAAACCCTCCCGCCATATCATCGGACCCAAACCAAGCGGCCACCAAATTCACACAATGGATCTCCCACAGCGCTGACGAATTAGCACCCTTGTAAAACCATCAATTCAAACAAGGGAGCAAAAAGGCCCCCTGGTTCAACGATGACCTTAAGAAATCCAAGAAGCTATGTCGTACTCTCGAGAAAACCTGGAGAAAAAAAACAACCACTGACAACCTTGCCACCTTCAAGGACGCCACACGCAAACACCACCAATTGATCCGATCCACCAAACAATCAGCATTCAAGGATCGTCTCGACAACAACGCCCACAACAGCAAGGAACTATTTAACATCGTCAATGAATTTACCAACCCCTCCGCCGGCTCCAACGACATCACTCCCTCCCAAGACCTCTGCGACTCTTTATCCTCTTTCTTCCACAACAAAATCGCCGACATACATAACAGCTTTGAAAACCAGCCCGAAGAACAGTCCACCCCACCCACCCCCGAACCTAAACAACACCCTAACAACCTCTTCGCCTGGAACCCAATCACTACTGAAGACACCATCCGCCTGATGAACTCCATCCACTCAGGTTCGCCTACCGATCCTTGTCCCCACCACATTTTCAATAAAGCAGACTCCATCATCGCACCCCATCTCCGCGAGGTCATCAACTGTTCCTTCAACTCTGCTACCTTCCCGGAAAGCTGGAAACACGCCGAACTAAGCGCCCTTTTGAAGAAACCCACAGCTGACCCCACGGAACTCAAGAACTACCGCCCCATCTCGCTCCTCCCATTCCCTGCCAAAGTCATCGAAAAAGCTGTCAACAGCCAGCTCGCCACCTTCCTCGAATCCAACAAATCCCTCGACCCTTCACAAGCCGGCTTCCGAGCCAAACATAGCACCGAAACCGCCCTCATCGCAGCAACTGACGACATCCGAACACTACTAGACAACGGAGAAACAGCTGCCCTCATACTACTCGACCTCTCCGCCGCCTTCGACACAGTCTGCCATAGCACCCTCATACAACGCCTCAGCAACGTTGGAATTCAAGGAAAAGCTTTGGACTGGATCATCTCGTTCCTCGCCGGAAGAACCCAGAGAGTCCGCCTCCCCCCATTCAAATCAGAAGCCACCGAAGTCATCTGCGGCGTACCACAAGGTTCATCTCTCAGTCCCACCCTCTTCAACGTTTACATGAGTCCCCTCGCATCCATCGCGCGACAACACAACCTCAGCATCATCTCCTACGCAGACGACACCCAACTGATCCTCTCCCTCACCAAAGACCCAAACACCGCCAAATCCAATCTACACGAAGGAATGAAAGAAGTAGCCAAGTGGATGAAGAACAGTCGTTTAAAACTAGACTCGGACAAAACGGAAGTCCTCATCTTAGGATCATCCCCCTCTGCCTGGGATGACTCTTGGTGGCCACCGGCCCTGGGTACAGCACCCATACCCACAGATCACGCACGTAACCTAGGCTTCATCCTAGTTTCCTCCCTCTCAATGACCAGACAAGTCAACGCTGTCTCATCTTCTTGCTTCAACATCCTACGCATACTCAAAAAAATCTTCCGCTAGATCCCCACCGAAACAAGAAAGACAGTCACCCACGCACTGGTCACGAGCCGACTTGACTACGGGAACACCCTTTACGCCGGAACCACAGCTAAACTACAGAAAAAACTCCAACGCATCCAAAACGCCTCAGCCAGACTCATACTGGACATACCCCATCAAGCTCACATCTCCAGTCACCTGAAATACCTCCATTGGCTCCCCGTCAACAAGAGAATAACATTACGTCTCCTCACCCACGCACACAAGGCCCTCTACGACCTAGGACCCGAATGCCTCAACACACGACTGTCCTTCTACACACCCACCCACCAACTACGTTCAACCAATCAAGCCCTCGCCGCAATTCCGCGCAGCCATAGATCCACCATGGGAGGAAGATCCTTCTCCTACTTAGCGGCCAAGACCTGTAACTCCCTCCCCACTCTCCTCCGCCTCACACAGAACCACCTCTCCTTCAGAAAGCAGCTTAAAACATGGCTATTCGATAAATAATGCACCCACCCTCCCTCAAGCGCCTTGAGACCCTCTGGGTGAGTAGTGCGCTATACAAATTACTGAACTTGAACTTGCTCCCAGCCCGAGCAGTTTGAGGGCAGGCCACTTCTGCTGGCTGTCAGCAGGGGACTGGTGCTTACTCCAGCTTAAAGTGCGAATGGCACTTCGGCTGGGTGTCTTGCGAAGGCAAGCCTGACATGGGCACCTTAAACTTCCCATCTAGCACTCTTAGACAACTGAGTGGAGAGCAGACACAGTACCCCCGCATCAGGGCTGAGGCTCCATGAGATACAGTCGTGCTGACAACATTCAAGAAGAAAGCACGGAGGGCAAGAAAGCTCGGTAAGTACTTTTTTAATGTATTATTTTTTTGGAACAGTAACAAGCACTATGAGCAACTCACTCAACTCTAGAGCTCTCAGTCATGGCCTGCTATAAAAAGACATTTATCAATGAGCCATAGTTGTGATCTTTGGCGTTTCAGCCTAAAGGCCTTGTGATTTATTACAGTTCCTATGACTGTCACTGGGTTTGGCTCTTGGTCCGCACCCCTCTACTGTTGCCACCGAAAGGCACGGAGTTCCATGGCAAAACTTTGCTATGTTCTGTAAATGTGTACTCAAGTTTTACTCAAAGGTTCCTTGTGGCTGTTGTAAGGCAGTTTCCTTTCAAGTTCAAAATAAGTTCTGTATTGATAATATTCCCAGGTTTGAAATGCTCTATATAAAACCATAAAATAAATAAATATAGGCTTTAGAACAAGACCAAAGGCCGTGTACAACTGGAATGGCTGAGACGGGAGCCAGGAAGAGGGCCTGGGTAGAGAACCTGTCAGCAGCCAACATGACCCCATGCCCAGAGGCCGGTGTTGCAGGGCACAAGAGAGGCTGATTCTGTGGGGCGAGATGCTGCACTCAGGGGTTTACTGCAGCCAAGGTCCTGCAACGAGAGCCCCCCTGTTCACGTCTTTCACGGCTCAAGGCCATGTGCAGCTGGGTCGGATTCGGGGGTCTGTCACAGGACCTGGCTGATTTGGATGGGATATGGGCTGGGTGTGGTCTATCATAAAACAAAAATGACCGAACAACTCTCTTAAAAGACAGTTAAGAACTGTTAAAATGCTGAAATTTGACATCACTGGTGATTACTTCACCATTTACATCATCAATCATTTCACTACATGTGGTTATGGCAGAGAAAGCCCATACCAACAAAAATATCTTTGATACGCCATCTCTAGTCTATACCAACAAAAATATCTTTGATACGCCATCTCTAGTCCATACCAACAAAGATATCTTTGATACGCCATCTCTAGTCTATACCAACAAAAATATCTTTGATACGCCATCTTTAGTCCATACCAACAAAAATATCTTTGATACGCCATCTCTAGTCCATACCAACAAAAATATCTTTGAAAGGCATCTCTGGGCTTTTTGATTTACCTGGTTCTTCGCTAAAAGTGAAATGGTTATAGAATTATAGATTATTATGGCTGTGCTCAATGGAGTAAGAAAGTAATGTCTGCCCCTCAGCCTGCAACAGGCATGCAGCAAAAGTGATAAAGATGCAGAAGTCTATGTTAGTCAGTGTAAATGGTGCCTGTGATCACACATGTAGTTGGTTCTGTGTCTGGGACACTCAATCTCCACAACGTAAGGCAATGCGGAGCTGTGATCACATGGGGGCTGAGCGCTCCGCCTGGCTGCAGGTGAGGGATTCTGTGAAGCTCCAGTGATGTCACTGAGGATATCAATGCTTATGTGTGACATTACCAGTGATATAATGAATGGTTTAATCTGTAATGTCTTCTGTGACATCATGTGTGAGGTCATGAGAAGGGCATTAAGGGGCAAGTTATGGATACATTGTCATCCACAACTGCTGAATATCAGATTTTTTAGGGTCAAAATCATAACTATAATATCACTTCAACTGGAGTACATAACTATTAACTGTGAAATATGGTCCTGCATTGATATTGAAGTTCTAGTGACATCACACGCCAAAGACTTGTTTGGGTGCACAAGGGGCATGGCCTATGACCTTATCATGTTTGACGCACAATCAGTTCACATCCTGCTACATGCACTTCTCTAGACATGACACATACAACATCCATACACTACTTACACTGTGCAGGGCTCTGTGTGCTTTTGAAATGTTATTTTTAATGTATTTTTATTAAAGGTAATTGTAGAGGATACGTCTTGCCCCGGAGAGCAGTGGAGTGCTGTGCATAGCAACAGGGGAAGTTAACCAAAAACAGGATAACAGAGGCTTGTGGAGGACACACAAAGCGATACCGGGGAGCAGTATTTTGGAATGCGTGTGGGAGCGAGATCAGTAATTGAGTGAGAGGAAGATAATAAGGAGGCGGATCATGAAATAAAAGGGGAGGAGAGTAAATCTGACATATAAAGGAGGGGGTTTTAGTTCCATAGTCTAGAACCATGTAAACAGATGGTCTGATTTTGTATGTATTCTTGGCAAGTTTTTGTAATTTCAATCCAGGTTTATGAACTGTGCAGCCTAGGGCCATGGCTTGTATGCAGTATATATCTATGCACACGATGGTCATGCCATGTGAATAGATGTGGGCCATGTGCAGTCTGTTTAGGGTATGGCTTGTTGTGTGGAACTGCGACAAAGCTACACATGCCTAGGACAAGGCATCGCTCTGCGACTTCAAAATCCTACACAAATCCAGGGGCGTGGCTTGCGCGCCGCTCTGAGATGGCGGTCGGCGCTTGAGCTCTGGGAGGACAGCGGCTGCCGGGACGTCTTTTGCAACCATACCGGCATCGCTTTTGTTCCCGAACGGCGCAAAATGTATCGGAATGCGCCAGGAGTGGCATGAGCTGTTTTTCTACCACTGCAAATAGCGGGAGCCTTCCTTTCAGCTCCTTTGAAGCTCCGTTCACTGCCTTTGCGGTGCAGACGTCATTTTGTCTCCTGTGTGGCGTCGCTCGAGCATGTTACCTCAGGTGCAGTGACACACTCTGGAAGCCGTTGTTTTCTGCTGCAGTGAGGTGATATTTCCTGATATCTTCATTATTCATTATTCTTACTATTGACTTGGCGGTTTTTTATACTGCTGGCAACTATTTTTCATGCTTTTCCCTGCTTGATGTGCCTCATCTATTTTTGAGTGGACTTCCTAATGTTTTGCACATGTTTTGTGCCTACTATGGATTGATGTTCTGGTCAACCTGATTACGAGGTTACTGGATGTCTGGAAGTCGATATTTTTTAATATTTGGTGACTTCTTTTTTCGTGGTATTCTTCTTTTTTTTGTTGCAACATTCGTACTTCAGACGCCATTTTGTGGTCTACTACTACGATGATTGATTAATGGTGCTGCGCACACAGTTATTCCTAACAAGGAGCCCTTGAGTCTTGTATTACACCTGTTGAATCCTCGCTTTGCGCATATTTCTTCAGATATAGTGTTGGTGTTTTTCAACGAAGATTGTGCTTATGGCGGACAACATGGGTGTTCCTTCTAATGCCAAGGACTCTAAAGGGGCTCTTAAGAGATCCAAGCAACATTCCCCTACTCCAGAATCTTCCCAGAAGGATTCTACGGCCACATTAGATACTATTTTGTCGCGTCTCAATGCAGTCCATGATATCGCTCAATCTACTAAAACTAATACTGACCTCTTACAAGCTGAGGTAGCGGCTCTCAGGAATGATTTTAAGACATTAGGTGTTAGGGTTACTGCTGCTGAAACTCGCATTAGTGGTGTGGAAGATACTACGCGCCAACACTCACGGTCTCTTCAACAAATGGATCGTTCAATGGCGGCTTTGAGGAGAGACCTTACGAGCAGGAGGATCGTAACAGGAGAAGTAACCTGCGAATTTTTGGCCTTCCTGAAGATGCAGAGAAGTCTGCCCCTTCGATGATTGACTTTATCTCCCAATGGCTTCCTTCTACCTTGCAGTTTTCATTTCTGAGAGACTTTGAAATTGAGAGGGCTCATCGTGTCCCCTCCTTCAGGTCTAAATCTTCTACAAGCCCAAGAGCGGTAATCTTCAAGCCATTGTGTCACCAGCATTCAGAGCAAATTTTGGCGCACATGAGGAAGGTCAAATCTGTGACTTGGGAGGGACATCGCATTTCTATCTCGCAGGACTTTGCGAAAGATACTGTGATTCGTAGAAAAGGTTTCCTCAATCTGCGGAAGCGTCTGTTGGACATGAACATTCCTTTTTCTTTTGCTGGCCCTTCCAAATTTCGTTTTCCCTTCAAGGGCCGCTACAGAATTTTTGATGAACCTGCTGATCTTTCCTCTTTTCTTGATAATCAATCTGAATCACAGATGGATTCGTCGCCTGCTCCAGTTCCTTCTGGTTCTTGAATATTTTTTTTGTTGTTTCTGTGATTTTACATTTTTCCGTCTCACATGTGTCACTGTTTAGTGTTACATGTTGACTACGGCTCCCCCTCGTAGGTCTCTGTAGTTGGTCAGAAGTTTGCAGTTCATTTTGTATTTTATATTCATTTGGTTTTTCCTCTCCGCGTCATATTATTACTTTGGCCTTTGTCGGTTCCTCTTCCCTGGTTGTGCTAATTGCATTTTGTTCATCCAGCCTTTGTCATTGGTCCTTTGTTTACTTGGGTAATTAGTCTATCTGTTTTCTCTTTTTCTCTTTCTGTTATTCTTTGGATTGAGAGTGTTTCCCCCACCTCCTTTTCCCTTGTCGCTGATATATACCTTTCGTATGTCCTAATTACTTCTGCTTCGTTCGGTTCTCTTGTTTCCTGTACCACAACAGACTTTTATTGGTGCTCGACGTATGTCTTTTGGTCGTTTCATTCTTTTTACTTAGCATGTTTTGTTCCATTGTCTTTTGCTCGTTTTACATTGCGTTGTTTTGGTTTGTTTTGCTGCACTTCTCTCATTTTTTCAGATACCTTATGTATTATTCATTTTTGATCCTACTGTGCGCTTTTTTTCCATGTTTTACTCATTCTCTCTGATGACTTTATATGTTTTGCTACTTGTGTATCATATTGATTCATGATGATTTGCTACTACAATTTTTTCAGTTTTTTTTCTATTTCTTCTTATTGCATTTATTCTGAATATTGCTATGTTTCTTATATTGCTAATTGTTTATGCCTATATATGAAGTTTCACTTATGTTTTTCCCTTTATTTATGATCTTTTTCTCCACTAATATTTCTCAGACTTCAAGTTTGCATATATTGTATGTTTGCTGCCTATATGAGATGGTTGTTTAGTTCTTAAGGATATTTTGCTTGTTCACTTTGTTCATTGCATTCTCTTAGCACTTCTGATGCTCATAATTCTTCATTAGATCTGTAGCTTATTGTATGATGCACCCCTATACTCCTGGATATGTTTTGACTTAGAGGCTTGTTACAACTTTTCTTCTATCCCTCTCTGGTCTCTTCCATCGCTATGGTCACTCATTCCCTTTTTGACATCTTTCTTTCCTTTCTGTCTGGTTTAGCATTGCTACCTTTATTATTATATACGGCCCGGCATCCGTCTTCCCTCCCGCTTCCATGTCTCCCCAGATATGAGTTTGGTCCTTTACAGACCTTCCCTGGTGGGTCTTTTTCTTTTTTTCTCTCTATTCCGTTCTGGTTCCTCTATTCCTCCTTCTCTTCCCCTTCTCTCTCTCTTCTTTTTCCCTATCTCTCTCTTCTTACATCTTCCAGTAGTTCTTTCATTTTTCTTCTTTTTCCTTCTTACTTCTCTTCACGAACTTCTTGTTGGAGCTCTCCTCTTGTGTTGTCCGTCATACAGCGTTGGTGGTCTTATGTTGTCGTTGGTTTCTCCTTCCTGTTATCTACGTACTATGATTTATCTTTTCTGGTAGGAATATGCCGGGCTTGAATGTGTTGTCCCTTAATGTTCGAGGATTGAATCATCCGGTAAAAAGATAAAAAATTCTGGAATACTGTAAATCCTTATCTTCAGATTTGATTCTTTTACAAGAAACGAAAGTATCCTCCAAAGAGGCCTTGTTTTTGAAGAAGGATTGGGTTCTTGACGTTGTTTGTTCAGAGGCCTTGGGCAAAATGAATGGGGTGATAACGCTGATTTCTAAGAATTCTGGTCTGTCTGTGATCTCTACTGAACATGATTCGGAGGGTAGATGGTTACTATCCAGGTTCTCGGATGGTACAAATGATCTTTATGTTATGAATATCAATGCTCCAAACATTGATGATCCCTCCTTTTGGCGAACAATTACTAAAACATTAGCTGCCACACCGCATAAAGGTAATTTAATTGTGGGTGGGGATTTTAACTTACCAATGGATCCCTTGTTAGATAGAAACTCTGCATTTAGCTTTCGTCCCCCTAAGGCTCATAAGCAGATGACGAATATGTGTTCCTTGACTCATCTCCAGGATATTTGGCGTCTTCATAATCCTACGGGTAGTGACTTTTCCTTTTTTCCTCTCCCCATTCTAGTTTCTCTCGTATTGACTATCTTTGGGTTCATTCATCTCTTGTCCAGTCTTCCTCTTCCCCGTACATTCATCCTATTCTTGTCTCTGATCATGCGGCGGTTTCCTTTACACTTTTGTCCTTTGCTCCTAAATTGCGTCCTCGTTCTTGGAAATTAAATACTGAGCTTTTGCATGACGACTCTCAAATATTGACCATTTCCAAAGAAATTGATACCTTTTTCACTGACAATGAAGGCTCCGTTTCTTCTCCAATAGTCTTGTGGGATGCTTTTAAATGCACTCTTCGTGTTCACATTCTTAAGCGTATGGCGACTAGGAACACTACCATCAAAAAGTAACTTGTTGATTTAGCGGACGAAATCAAAAAGCAAGAACATATCTATCGCAATTCTAAGGACAACACATGTTTACAGTCCATTAAGAATTTAAAGTATTCCTACAACACTATTGTTACTAAGAGAGCTCATAAAGGTGTTCAGGCTCAGAAATCTAAAAGACTACTTTTAAAAAACCAGGCAGGTAAAATTCTGGCGGCTTCATTGAAGTTTCAGGAGTCTTCTTTTCAATCCTCTCAGATTTCCTCTATCAATGATAGCTCGGGTATTAAAAAATTTCAGACCACGGAGATTCTAGATGTATTCTGAGATTTTTACAGTAAGCTCTATACTCCCACTAATCAGGCATCTTTTTCCCAATGTCAAGACTTTTTGAAGACGATTCCTATTCAATCGGTGTCTGCGGAGGATAGTAACAAATTGGGTAGTTTGATTACCTCTGAGGAAATTGTTGCTGCAATCAGAGCCACGCGATCTGGGAAAGCTCCCGGTCCAGATGGTTTCCCCATTTTGTTTTATAAGACCTTTCTTCCCTCGGTTGTTCCTCGTCTTAAGTCAGTTTTTGATGCCTTTATTCAAGGGGGGGTCTGTTTCGGGTTCGGCAGCTGATGCCACTATTGTGGTGATCCCGAAAGAGGGTAAGGATCATTCCGATCCCAAGAACTTTCGTCCTATTTCCCTTCTTAACATGGAGGCTAAGATTTTTGCCAAGATTTTAGCCAGACGCTTGGAGGCTTACATTCCTAAGCTTGTGCACCCTTCTCAGACGGGCTTTGTCAAGGGCAGACTCGCCAGAGATAACATTCGTACCTTTTGTCATATTCTGAGTGCGGCTAAACATTCTAATCTTCCGGC
Organism: Lissotriton helveticus; assembly: GCF_964261635.1. NCBI lineage: Eukaryota > Metazoa > Chordata > Amphibia > Caudata > Salamandridae > Lissotriton > Lissotriton helveticus. The sequence goes on along the minus strand of NC_136065.1, from coordinate 1,642,923,318 downwards.
TGCAGCTTTGGCCCTTGATGCCGAAAAGGCCTTTGAAAGGTCTCTTGGCCTTTTCTACGTGGTGTTTTATGTGCACATAACCTTGGGGACTCTTTTGTTCACATGGTTGTGTCCCTCTATGCTCAACCTAGAGCCAACATTAGAGTTAATGGGGCTACGTCGTCTTTTTTTAACCTTTGCCAAGGCACCAGATAAGGCTGCCCTTTATCCCCGCTTTTGTTTTTATTATCTATTGACCCGCTCCTCAGATTGATTGATCTCCACCCAGACATTAAAGGCTTTAATTTCGGCTCCCATTGTATGAAGACAGCAGCTTATGCAGACGATGTTAATATTTTCTCTGATGACATAGTTTTGGCCATTCCTGCCATTACTGCCACCATTTCTCTTTTTTCTAAAGTTTCGGGTTATACTCTTAATAGAGACCAAACTGAGATGTTTCCCTTAAATGCATATTGTTTCCCAGCAAACATGGGTTCTGCAGGCTTTAAGTGGCAATCTAAACAACTTAAATACTTAGGGATTTGGTTTTGTAGTACCCTTTATGATACTGTAGCGTATAATGAAGCCCAGACTATACTCAAAGTGCGTCGTCTTCTGGACACCTGGTCTCCGAAACATATTTCGTGGTGGGGTCGTCTTCAAACTTTGAAAATGAGGATAACACCTATCATTAATTTTGTATCAGCTTTGCTCCCGGTCAAATTATCCTCTTTTTTTTCATGAGATTGATGTCATTACCTCTAAATTTCTCTGGAATGACAAGCGAGCTAGAATTGCCTACAAATTCTTGAGAAAACCTTATGATATGGGGGGTTGTAACTTCCCCGATTGGGAGAAATACCAAGTGGCTTTTTTAGCCTCTCAAGGAGCTCTTTGGTTTTCTTTGGATCCTGCCCATGTGCCCTCCTGGATGGTTATTAAACAAGAGCTTTCTGCTCCTTTGCCACCTTCTTCGTTTTTAACCACTTCTACTTTATCTATTCCGTTCTCTCGTTCGATTATTTTAGATACCATTGCTGCAGTCCGGCTGGTCGACAAAAGAGTTGCTACTCCTCTTCACAAACCACGATGGTCCTCAATTTGGTATAATTCTAAGATTAAAATTGTTATTGATCAAAAGTTGATGTCTTATTGGGCTACTAAGGGAATATCGCTTGTGCGTCATCTTTATGATGCAAATAATGATCCGTTACCCTTCTCCTCCTTAGCTCAAAATTTTCTCTCACTAACTTAGACTTCTACACATTCCTCAAAATTAAAGTTGCTCTTGCTAAATTACGATTGGTTCCCAAATTCACCTACTGTTACCTTATTTCATTTATGGATTAGATCCGGTCATGTAGCTTCCAAAATATATACATTTTTATCTTCCACTACTTCTGTTCAGCTTACGGTTACCCAACACAAATGGTTGCACCATTTTACTCCTGATCTTACAGAACATGTTTCACCAGATTCTTGGCAGTTAATTGGGAAGATGTCTTTGCGTAACAAAATTGCTCCTTCTTTAATGCAGTCTAAGTTCTTTTCTATCAATCTCCTTCATTGGACTCCAGTTCGATTGTATTCCCTGTCTCTAAAAGAAGATGACCTATGCTGGAATTGTGGTTTATCGGCTGGTACTTTTCCACATATGTTTTATGAGTGTTCTCTCCTGCAATCATTTTGGGATTTAATACATAAACATCTTATGTTAATATTTGATGTTCAATTCCAACTCTCTTTTCCCATGATTATACTGGGTCCCTTGGCCTCTCCAATCCCGTTGCCTTTAGATTCCTTAGAATTACAACTCATGGATCTTTTATTAACTATAGCTGTTAAAGTGATTCTTATGGAATGGAAGTCTTTTTCCTCAGTCTCATACCACACTTGGTGGGCATGGGTTTCCTTTTTGAGAAGTGCACATACTTCGGTTGATGAGGCCCATCTCTCTCCTTCGATCTCTAGTAATGTTTGGAGAGCTTTAGATGCTTATATGGATTTAGCATCGAAAGGTTTGGTTCCTCAATATCCCTTTGTGTTGCCTGATTAAGTGTGTCCTGTGTGTTTTGTTTTGTGGAGCCCTTCAAGAGTTCGTTTCTCTATCTTTTCTTTCCTTTCTATTCTTTCCCCACTTTCTTTCCCTTTTCCTCTTTTTTCTTCTCTTTTTCCTTTTCTCCTTTCTCTTGCTAGTTCTCCTCTCTTTATTACATAGTGATACTGTTGATGCTTTTTATTATTCCGGTCACTGACTCTTTGTTTTCTTCAATATTTCTATGCAATTTACCCAATGAATTATTGGTAACTTAGCCTTCATGATATATTATTCTTTATTGATTCTCATCTCCTGTATCACTTTTTTATTATGTTTAACTATTTTTTTTACTGCCTCAAATTCTAATAAATTCTTTGAACTAAAAAAATCCTACACAAATCCTGTGCAATGTATGTTTTGTGCATAAGGTTTGCAGTAGTGGGTAGTAGGGTTGCATGCTACTTGCAGACTAGTCAGGGCATAACCAATGACTTTACTTTGCACCCATTATACAAGTCATACAGCATGTAGTCCTACATTGTTTCAATGTAGTACAAAGAAGACACAACCAGCAGCTCTGACCTTCATGCATTAAATTAATCTGAGCCCGCATGCATTAAATAGTAGGTGCCAGTGCTTAATTTTTTCGCCACAGGTGCTGCTGAATACTACAACTTCCTATTCTTTATCCCACTTCGTGCTTCTGATGTAGCCTACATCAGAAACTTGTTTCTGACAACAATGACCTCCCATGCGTTTCAAAGGCTTTTATTTTGCTAGATGCTAGAGCATCTGCCTCCCTCTAAAAGTCTTCCCAAAACTTGTAATGAGCTTTCTTAGAGTACTCAAGAATGTTTTAACATCTGTTGACAACTGATCAAGAGGAATCATATTTACCATTGATACATTTCTCCAAACCCACAGGCCCTCACTACATTTCTATCCCTGGTAAAGGGCCTGTTTGCACAGAGATTGTAATGACCAGTTGTGTGGTAATTATCTCACCCTTGCACTTCTCCCATGATGGATTCCAGCAAGTCAAACCTGCTGAAATGTATCAAGGGGAGAAAAGGCAAAACATGCAGAATTCGGAATGTTAAATTTGGATTCTGCATGTTATTCCCCATTTTCAAGTTGAAAACTCGGAATAGGAGAGTTTTATCACATGTAGTAAATATCTCACCTGGGGGCAGCAGTACTGACCACCTGTGGTAAATACGACTCTATTTTGCCCACATTGTAATGAGGTTGGACTATTTTTCATAACCCAATCATCACATTATTTTCTATGCAAAGATAATCTAAACATTTTTGAAGGATATATCAAAAACTGATTAAATATTTTATAGTATTCCAAAAAGAGAAAACTCTCATCTCATGCTAAATTTGGTGATAAACTGTGTTTAAAAACGAAGTTAGGAAAAGCCCTCTCTATAACCCTTAACGCCCTTGAATTCGCTACACAAGTTTTGGCATATTTATGCATAGATATGAAATAATATTAAATAATTGCCTATTATGGTACTATAATATTGACATAGAGGAATCCAGGGGAAACGATAAGAAGCAACAAAATTGGAGTCAGTAGCGTAGCTCTGTAACTGTCGCCAAAACCCACAGATGCTAATACTGTCCTGTAATATAGTTACTCACACGTATTTCTTTGCTACAGGTTGATTTTGATTAATTTGGGGTAAAAAATATAATTCTTAGTTCGTTCCACGAGATATGTATCTGTTTGCCAGGCTCATGTATAAATTCATAGTTGACAACCATTGGCAAAGCCAACAGGTCTCGGAAATGCCTGAGCTCCCAGCTATTGACGTTGTCAATGTGAATGACTTTTAGCTGTGTTTTACTATGATAGTGTTGTGTCTTAAATCAGAACAATTGTTAAAAAGAAACTTGCGTGGAATAATCCATCAAACATTGAACTGCAAAAGGAAAGTAACAGGGAGACACAAATCTTAGAAGTTAGGGATCGGTCAAGTGCAACTGGTTGAATTATACTGAAAGAGACAGATTTGTCTTTTTTAGGGCGTGAAATGACAACTAAGCTAATGAAACAAACACAGAAATATGAGAAACACAGAGGTGAACAGTACGTGATTCAGGGTGACTTAGAAGAACGTTGGACAAAAAGTAGGGATGGACAGCAGAGTTTGCAAGGTTTTACTACTCTGTTTGGAGTGCAATGTTTTGCAAAATCTCTGGCACCCGCCGCGGAGCAGAGTTTAGTGGTGCGCCCTGCATTGTGCCTGACCTTGCGACAGGCTCTTTGTTAGCGCAGTTTGACATGCACAGTTCTTGCAGCAGTTAGCTGCACTTCCAGAGTGAATCAGAGTAGGAGTGGACAGCGGCAGCTTCTTCTCAAAAGAGTCTGGCGCCGTAATGAATAAGCACCACATTAAGGTAAGGTAACCATCCTGCTGGGATTGGGAATTTAATGCATTAACGCTGTGGTTGCACTTGTGAACGCACAATTTGCAGTTCTGCACACGGAGAAGTGTGGCTCAATGGTTAGAGCGGCAGACCCTGATGCAGAGGTCTAGACCGGGACCAGGGTTCAATTCCCCGCCTCGGCGGGTCTTGGGCTCAAAAATTCCACGGACCTGATAATTCTCGCCTCGGTCCTATTCCAATCATGGAGTCCAACTCTGGGCAATAGCTTGCTTAATCTCCATAACGGCCCCCACAACGCTAAGGATGCCTGGCCTCCACCTTGGGGGTGCCCAGGAGTAGACACCTCACAGGGAAAGCCAGGATGGGCTCCACAGTGATATTTGTACAAGCGCCTTGAGACCCTTGCGGCTGAGTAGTGCGCTATACAAGTATCAATTTACATGCTGCACTTGTATCTGGGTTTTCGCTAGTGCAGAATTGTGTGTGACTGTGTGCCGCAACATTGCATCGTGCGAAAATCGTTGGGCTGGAGCACTTGGGGTATGCTAATAGACATAATGTTGGTTGTAATAATGAGTGCAGGCATAATACTTCCACTCAACTACCACAGCCGTAATTTGGAAACATGTTCAGTGACACTGTAAGGTGATGGTTGTCACTTATTAAGAAAAAGCAACATCAATAAACACAAATCTTAAACTAAAGTATTAGTAATTGGATACAAATGGAGGGAATAAAACAACGGAACAAAGGGTCCATGCTTTGATAACACATCAAATTAGGCAGGAAATGGGAATAAGAGAAACAACCAAACATAATGGACTACAATTGTTGTAGAAGACTGTAATTATCTTGATCTCGTCTCATTGACAAAATGACAAGTGAAACGGGTAGCCTTGGTTTAGGACATGAGCAGATAAAAATGGAGCCAATTGTTGCTGCGGTAATATTCATCTCTTCACATTTAGATGCTTAACCCTCGCACTCGCCCCTACCTCCCCCCTTTGTACCATTCACCATACTCCATTCCCATTCTGCCAACTAAATAAACCAATATACACTTCTGTCTTTTGTGGTCATTTGTTGGCCGCAGTTTTTATTTTGGAATACAGTGATAATATACATAACTTTTGCATTTTGCTGTTTAGTCTCTTTTTGCCCTTGCGGGACGTTTTTCCTTTTGGTAGGTTTGATTTGGGCTCTCCTTGTGCGAAGGGGAGGGGTAGCTTCTGTCCCGGGAGTTAGGCCATGACTCGCTACCTTTCCGGTTCTGGTTGTGCCCTGCCATCCAGCGGGGGCTGGGCTGCGAGCGCCGTCTCTGTTTTTGCTACCCCCCCTTTTTTGGTAAGCCGCCTCACCCAGCCGTGAGGCATCTGAAGGTGAGTGGTCTGGTCTTACCCTCTGCCCTTTGGCCAGCTCTCCCAGCCGTGAGGCATCTCAAGGTTAGTGGTCCCATCCTGGTACACCGCCCTCCGGTGTGCCTCGTTACCAACCCTTATGCGCGTAGTTCTCTGCCACGCCGTCTGGGAGGCATCCGTTTCCCTATGGCTCCTCCTCCAACTACGCCGTGTGTCCTGCTATTTGCTCCCTCCTAATGCCATGGCGCCCCGAGGTTGCTCCAGAACAGGCCCATGCCCTCGCCTGTCAGGTGTACGCCGTCTTTGGCGTATAGTTCTGGGCGACCCGTGTCTCACTGACCCCAGGCCATTAGCCCTGCAGTATTTACTGACTGCCAGATTCAATTAGTTGCGGGAATTATCGACTGCCTTTTGTGATGCCGCTCCACGCCATTCGTGCCGGCTGATTATCTCAGACCACACTACCGCTGAGCCCCTGAATGTCCTGGCTATTTCCATGAGCTCCCTTTGTATTTTGTGTAGGAGCGTCCTCCTCCCGAGCTGTGCCAGGTCGTTGCCGCCCAGGTGTATTATTAGTACGTCTGGGTGCCATGCTGTGTCCGCCCTCAATTCCTCGAGGGTTGCCGGCAGCTGCTCCCATCTCATCCCCGGCCGACCAAACCACCGGATGCAAGTGTCCGCTGGTCCCCCTTTTGTCTTATTGCCCCCATCGCACCACCAGGTCTGCATCTGGGATATCAACGAGTGCTCCATCACCCATCCCAGGCGTGGTCTCCTTTCTGTTAAAGTAAGGGAAAATTAGTCACTCGTGGTTCGGCCTGGTACGGGTTCGCCAGTCCTGTGGGTCAAAGCAGCTGGGGTCTTAGATACGTTCTGTAGGCCTGTGACCTCCATCTCCCTACCGCTTTAATGCCTGCTTCTGTCATCCCATGCAGTGCTGCCGTCGTGGCTGCCCCTATCCTAAATTAATGGGACCCGAAGGCTGCCGGGCTTAGTCCTGCTTTGCCTAGTGCGTTGGGCATGACTGTCGTGAATTGAAACCTGCTTAATTATGTACCATCTTTGTGCTTGAACAGGGGGCCTTCCCCCCGCCGACGCACTGCCATGAAAGCAAGCAGGCAGCATACCGCGCAGCACCCTTGGTCTTTTATGCAATGGAGTCATATCCTGGCTCCTTTACCTGCTTGGTCGGTTTTTGACCATTTTAGTATTATCTCCACCCCATTTCCAGTGGGTGTCACGTCGCTCGCCTGTATGCATTTCCCTGCTGGTTCCCATTTCGTTGGGGCTACTAGCTCACGGAAGGCCCCAAAGAAGGCGGTGGAGAAAGCCGCCTGAAATAGCACCAATTCAAACTCGTCTGTTACCACTCCCCCAAGAGCGCCGAGTAGTATACACACTCGTGTGAAATCAATGGGACGCCTGGTATCCATTCTAGGACCCTCTTTCCTTCTCCACCCCTTCATTGCTGCCTTGATGTAGTGTGATGCTACCGGGTCATGCCCCGTTTCTATTCTTGCAAAATGGGCCATGGTGGCCAAATGGGCCTGGGCCCAAGACCTGGATTTTCCTGCCTTGAACGCCCATTCTATAAACTGCTCCACTGCCGGTGTGTCGCGCATAAGGCGCCTAGGGACCCGATCCCGCCTACCCTCATCACTGTCTCCACGTACTTCTGGTACCTTCTGACCGCTTCAGGCGCGAGTGCCTGGTGGACCAGCTCCGTCAAGTCTGTCCTGTCAGTTTCCACAGCTGCTCTGGAAAAGGGGTCATGCTCTGTTCCGCCCTGGGTGCCAGCCTCCTGAACCTGTCTGTCTGCTGTCTGGACAAGGCATCTGTGACTTTGCTCTCCACCCCCGGGACGTGGCGCGCTCGCAATCCCATGTTGCCGTCCAGCTGCAATGCAACCAACCTAGGCATTAGACGCAGTGTGTCCGGGCACCTAGCTGAGCCCCTGTTGATGGTCTGCACCATCCCCTTGTTGTCTGACCAGAGAGTTAGTTTCATGTTCTGCATTCGTTCACCCCATATCGTCAGTGCCACTATGATGGCAAACAGCTCTAGGAGGGTGATATTCTTGGTGATGCCTTGCCTGTGCCACTTGGCAGGCCACTGCCCTGCACACCACTTGTCCCCCAGGATAGCCCCAAAACCCGTGCTACCTGATGCATCCGTATACAGCTCGATCTGTTTGTTAGTTATCCATCCCTCGCGCCAAATTAACGTGACGTTAAAGTTTGTCAGGAAGGAATCCCACATCACCAAATCCTTCCTTACTTTCGCTCCCAGCCTGACGTGGAGGTGCTTCTGTGTGAGTCCGCGCGTCAACTGTGTTAATCTCCTGGCAAACACCCTGCCTGCTGGAATCACCCTGGAATCACCCTGGTTGCGAAATTCAATTTGCCTATTAGCCTCTGGAGTTCCCGCAATGTTGCCTTTTCTTTTCTGCATAAGCCCCTAATCTCCATCCTGAAGTCCTCTACTTTCTCTCGGTAAGTCCAGCTCTATCCCTAGGAAGGTGAGTCTGGTGGCGGCCCCTCTGTCTTTTCCTCCGATAGGGGAATCCCTAGCTCTTTGACCAATACCTTGAATGCTACCAGGGTGCTTTCGCACTCGACCGATTCTGCTGGACCTGTGAAGAGGAAGTCGTCCAAGTAGTGGAGCTTTCCCTCCGCTGGGTGCCTATCGTGTAGTGCCCACTGTATGAAGGTGCTAAAAATCTCGAAATATGCCCATGACACTGAGCATTCCATTGGCATAGCCTTGTCTATGTAGAGGTTCCCTTCCAACTGGAAACCCAACAAATAGAAGCTCTCCGGGTGCACCGGGAGGAGGTGGAAAGCAAACTCAATGTCTGCTTTCGCCATCAGGGTCCCCCACCCGGTTGCCCTCACTAGGTCTATGGCATCTTTAAATGTGGAGTAGCTTACCGAGCATATCTCTGAACTAATCCCGTCGTTCACCGAAGCGCCCTCCGGGAACGATAAGTGGTAGATTAGACAGTACTGCCCTTTTTCTTTCTTAGGAACCACTCCTAGGGGTGAGCTCACCAAACCCTCTCTCATCTTGGCGGGAAGAGGACCCTCGATTCTCCCCAGCATCTTCTCCTTCTCAATCTTCTTGGTTACCACCCCCGGGTGTTGTGTCATGGATTTTATATTAGTTTTTCTGCCAGGAGGGAGGGTGTACCTGAAAGGGATGGCAAAGCCTTCTTTGAAACCCTGCACTAGTATGGCTGCGTCTGTCTTATTGTGATACCTGTTGGCTAGTCTGTTCAATGCTGGTGTTTTGATGGAGGACCATGCTAGCCTGAAGATCTGGTGCCCCGCTGTGTCGCCTTCTCCCCCTGTTTCCCCCCTTCATTTCTTCTTATCTTTCCTGTCTCCCTTGTGTTCCTTCCTGCGCTGGCATCCCGTTGCCGAGTGTCCTCCCCCGCACGCGGTGCATATGTGTTGGAACTTATATGCTGCCCCATATGTGCATTCGTTGGTCTCAAATTTCCACCATACTGCCGGTGGACCGGTGTTGTGCGTGGGTTTTCCTGCGCCATAGTGCCTGTGCCTCTGAAATGGTTTGCCCCTTCCCCTGTGGGAGTGCCCGCGAAAGGACTGCTCGTTCCTGCCGTACCATGTCTTAGCTTCCCTCGCTGCCATCATCTTATGGATGAAACCGGACATGTCTTCCTCATTCCACTCCATTTCTGGGTGGGTCTGCATTTTTAGTCTAAAGCCTTTGTCATATTCGAGCCACGCCTCGCCTGGAAATAGCGGGAATTTTTCTACAGTTATGTATGTGTAGTAAAGAGCCACTATGCAATAAAGGTTCCAAAGTCCGATTTTATTTTCATCAAGAATAAACAGGTGCTCCCAGCTTGGCGGCAGACTCTCACCGCTAACATTCTAACACGCACTCCCGGAGGCATAGTGGGCTGTACCAAGAGGGGAGAGGATAGAGGGGTGGGTAAAGGGAAGAGAGGTTACAACACACCTTCCCCCCTAAGGAGAAAAGAAGAAAAGGAATTGCGGAGCCCCAGGCGGGGGGGGGGGGGACGAGAGTAAGCAGCAAGAGGGGAAAAGGAGACGTGAGAGATGAGTGGAGAGGTGGCGAGGTGGCAGGAAAGGAAGAGAGGAGGGGTGGGGAAGAAGAAAACTGGAGCTATATCAAAGGAAACATTAAACAGCAAACTGTAAACCATCTCGTTAACCTCAGTATGGAACTGACATGAAGTAGTCTTGAGCGTTGGGTTCCTTTGGTCCACTAGGTCCCGCAATTCTCTATAAGGAACTAACAGGGAGTGGACTGGGACAGAGGGTACATAAGTTCCACAAGGTCCCTCCCAATTTACTGGCTTTTCTCGCACAGGGATGAGCAACTTGGTGTCACAGTGGGTGTGGCAGAAACTTCCTATCCCTAGAACCTCCTCTGCCACCCCACCATACTCTTCTTAAAGTCTCATTGATGAACCTCATGACCTTGGTTGAACACAGATATGAGAATCTCATCCCTCTTGCACCTTGGGCTCCCCTTAGGGTGAGCAAGCCCAACAGTCTAATTCGCCATAAAGTTCCGCACTTCTTCTATTAGTCTTTCCATCCCCCTCTGGGAAGGATGATCCTGGGGGTGAGGTTCATATCTTATTTTCAAAGCAGCAAATTGGACCAGGGCACTGCCCGGAAACTCCTTCTGGCACACTATGTCTCTCTTACAATGTCATTCTCTGTGACTGGTCTAGGCCACCTTTTACTCTTCCTCCCTTCGCCATTACCAGAATCCAAACCTTTATCGAATTCCTTTTCAAACAGCTCCCGATCATCAAACTGAGCCTCTTCTGCCCTAACTCCGTTCTCCTGTTTCATCACGCGTCTACAATGGGAGAACTCAGTAGTGTTTTCTGGGTCACGAAAATTATGCTTTCTCCTATAATCATAGAGTGAACCCTTCTGCCCTGACTGAACTATTAGTGGGAAATCTTTTAGTATTTTCTGCATTTCCTTATTCTCACTCTCCAACTTCCCACTGTAGGGCCTTTGCGTGTTTTTGCCTTTATTCTCACTCTTTGGTTCAAACAAACTTGAGTCCACCTCTCTTTCCTGTTCCCAATTGACCACATACTCCTCCCTAGTTTTAGTCTTGAACTCAGACGATGTGGTTCTTGGCCACGTCTCTTTGCGATTGAAATGGTTACTCTTACATTTTGACCTTTTCTGCTCATTTGCTGTAGCAATTATGCGTTCTTCCTTCCTTACGAATTCTCCTTCTTCTCCAACTATACCCTCTCTGCCTTTTCTCTCGTGTTTCTTACGTATTTCTCTTTCATCCACCCAACATTGGTAAGATTTTCGTTTTTCTTTAAGTTTGTCCTTAGCTGTTTTTTCTCTGCGTTCTTTAATACTGGCAGCCCCTTCAAAAACTACTGAAACCTTGGAAGGCGGCGTGAGTACCTTCAAGGCACCACCCTTTGTTACCTGCATGCTTTGTCTCTGTGCCTGCTCACTCATTTGTTCTTTTCTTCTTCCATTAAGTGATATTCTCAATTTCTTTTGATCCTTCCACCCTAGCATGGTGGGTCCGCCTTCTGTTATATATATGGTACTCCTAGTATTTTTTCCCTTGTGCATTAAATCCATGACTTTGTATCCTATTACGTTGATGTCCTCCCCTGTATACGTTGTCAGGGATATGTTTGCCTCTTTGAATACATTTCCACATTTTTTAACTAATTCTCTATTCCCTCTTGCTTACCAAGCTATAACGTGATCCTGAATCTAAGTTCATATCTGTCTTCACTCCGCCTATGTAGATAGTACACACCGGGTTTATTTTACTTGGATTAACTTCCTCTTTGCTATCCATTCTTTCCTTGAACACTTCAACCCTTTGTACTTTTACCAACGAGGCTTGTGCATAATGTTCATCCAACACTCTCAAGATGTCCTCATAAATAATTCTGACTGTTCCTTTCATGAATTCCTTTTCCTTTTCACGGTATTTTTCCCGTCCCCCAGTTCCTAAACTGTAAAGTAATATTTCCGCCTTTTCCTTAGGTACAATGGATACTACCTCTTCCTCACGAACTGACATGTATTTCTTAAAATATATTTTCCATTCACTCCATTCTGCAACGTTTTGCTCATCCCCTTCCATGAACAGCACTGGTGGCGGAAAATTATACTTCTGGCCCCACTCCATGTTGAACGCGCTGTTATTACAAGGAATAACCGTGAAGATGTAATGTTCACCTCCCTCCAAAATATGGCAGTACCAGTGCGCCACGTTGGACTCTCTTTCGCCCCAACTGGTAAAAACACTGCGTGGATAATCCAAATGTTAGGGTCAGATAAATGGAGGGAGAGGGAGGGAGTATTCCTAAATCTAAAGCTCTGGTCAGGTGAGGGTGGGACTGATTCAAAGCTAAGGAGTGGAAAGATATTTTGGTACACTCCCAACTGCACTATAATGAATTCCACAGCTAAAATGCCCCACCCTACTTCTTTACAGCATTCAATGTTTCCTGCGCTGCTTTACACTCGGTCATTTTGCCCCTTCAAGCATGCGTATGTAAAGAGTTCCTCCTACTTGAATGTTCCAAATGACCCCGACACAGGAACGTAGACTACTCAGACCGGCGGTATGCCACTTTCAGTCACGCCGATTTTCCTCAGAGGCTAATTCTCTCCTAAACGAACTTATGTGCTTATAGGTACCCCCTTATTATCTTTAGTACCACCACACGTCTTTTATTTTTTTTTATTTTTTCTCTTTTTTAAAGTCCTTATCCCTTCTATTTTTCCTCTGATCCGGGATTGCAACAAGCGTGCGTTTACAAGAATGGCCCGCAGGGTGGCAGTGCAAAATGGTGCCTGTTCGACTTACGTGCTGCAGGAAACGGCACTAGCGCCTGTCAAACTTCAAAATTTTACTCTGCTGCGTAGGAGAGCAGTAAACCTAAATCACCATCGACTTCTCCTTACGATCAATTTCTCTGGAGCGCACCTCTCGAATTCAGAGCAAAGTCACAGTACTTTTGTCCAATATTTCACTCACGAGTACTCCCCACGTTACACAGTAAATTTACTTGAATAACTATGTAATCTTTTACTTCAAGGAAGTTCGTGAATAACTCTCTCAGATTTCACCTTTATAAGACTTTTTCCTTTTACTATCTCATGTTTCCCTCTCGTGAAAGACGAGCACAACGCGATGTCGTACCTCAACTTCTTCAGGGGTGAGTTATACAGCCGACAGGTTCTCTACTTGGGGCAGATTCTGTCAGAGAATACCTCTCGGTGAAGCGCCGAACACTCCGTCACCTCAGCGCAGCTCACGGCAGGGGCCGTGTGACAACCCCTTTTTCTCTGTTAATTCCCCAACCGTTTCCTCTCACAGAATATTAGCTAGCACTGCGTGCACACACGGCTGGGAACTGACACGGCTTGCCTTTCGTGCCTCTCCACATAGCGCTTCTCACCTCATCTTAGTGCCTTCTCCCGCGAAGACGAACCTCCTATGCAGTTCTCACACAGGATACCCCGCCACCTGCACCAGCATAGACTCCACCTGTGGCACCCTCAGGGATGTCTACAGATGTCGCTTCCTCCTCATGGACTCTGTCTTGCTTCGTGCTGCATGGGGGTGACGCGATGCCGGGGAGAATAGCGGCGATGCTGTTACACAGGAGTTTCTCGCCTCAGGCAAGGACTTCCGCGTTTTCCTGGGTTCAATTTTCTCCTTTGTCACCAAAGCTCATATTAACAACTTCAAAATGCGGTGAGAACGTTTAATAAAACATTTTTTGTTCCTCACTCCGCTCAGCTCACCTCAATTGTCCTCACTTCAATTCTTTTTCTTTTCCTTGCTCGCAGTGAGAACGATTTAAAAATACGTTCGTTCCCCCTCCGCTCAGCTCTCTTCATAGGCTTCAGCTGCTCAATTCACGGACTTTCGCCTCTTTTAAAACTCATCAACTCGGGTCTTATTCCTCTTTTTAATTTCAATTTCACAAGAACGCCCGAAGTAGGTCAACACTTCATTTCATCATATCTTCTTTTTCCTTGTCCAAGGACACAGGTTACCAGATACACCAACGCCAGTCAGACCTCAACAAGGAGGGAACGGTCCTCTTCTCCACACGGCTCCAGTTCACCTTCACCGAGGCTTCACACCCGACTTCCTTTTTCGTTCCGGAATCGAGAATCTCACGTCCCCCCCCAGGGGAATACCTCGATGAGAACAGCCTGGATACCGGTATGTCTGCTGTCCAGTGATCATCAAACTTTAACTGGTGAGTCCTTCTTTTCACTTCAAAACTCCGCACAAGCATCAAATTTATCCAGGGGGGAAAACACCAAACTGACCCTGCATCAGCTCCTCGTCCTCGTCGCCAGAAATGTAGTAAAGAGCCACTATGCAATAAAGGTTCCAAAGTCCGATTTTATTTTCATCAAGAATAAACAGGTGCTCCCAGCTTGGCGGCAGACTCTCAACGCTAGCATTCTAACACGCACTCCCGGAGGCAGAGTGGGCTGTACCAAGAGGGGAGAGGATAGAGGGGTGGGTAAAGGGAAGAGAGGTTACAACAGTATGCCATAAGTTGAAATGCGTATAGCCAGTTATCGAAGTTCCGCTCTTTGCGCTCTTTGCACCCTTTTCTCTTCATCTTTCTTATCGTATGTTGTCAGGTCGAACCACTCTAGCTGTATCTCTAGTAGCAAGAAGATATCTATGAATTCCTTCCTGCAAATCCTTTCCTTAACTGCAAGCAATATTAAGCTTGCGAGCCCTGTGACCCTGGTGGGCAGTGATGCCGGCCCCGGGGATGGCCGTGCATAAGGTTCTAGCACCAGTGTTGGGGGACTGGGGTCAACACCTGCTCCCCATGCTACCACTGGTGACCCGTCACCTGGTCTATTGTTTGTTGCCCCGTGGCCTGCTAGTGCTGCCCGGCGCGCAAACCCTGGATCCAAGATTGGATCAGGAACGCTGCTGATCAGGTAGCCCCGGAAAAGTCTATTCGACCTAACAGAAGATCTCCGTCGGCGGTATGGTACACAGAAGAGCTTAGACTCCACCGACAACATTGTAGGAACCTAGAAAGACGTTGGAGGAAATCTTATTGCCCCATAGCTAAGCAATCCTACAAAGATGCTTTGACAATATATAAAAAGGCTATCACTGCTCAAAAAACGACCTTTTTCTCGACCCAGATAGATAACGCCAGGAATTCTGCCAGAGAATTGTTCTCGGTGGTCACCTCCCTATCTACTCCTCCCTTAGGTCCTGGAGTTGAACCTTCCCAGCCCTTCTGTAATGCGTTATCCACCTTTTTTATCACCAAAGTGACAGATATTTACGCATCCTTTGCCGGGGATGTAGGGATAAAATCCACTGTTAGCAGTAAGGAAATACCCGTTATAGACCATGACTCCCTTTTTTCATTTGTTCCCACCACACAAGATCAAATTAGCAGACTCATCTCCATTACCAAGTCTGGCTCTCCCTTGGATCCCTGTCCTCCTTCAGTGATGGCTAATCTAAGTGAGGTGATTTCTCGCCCACTTATGGAAATCTGTAACACCGCCTTCCAAACTGGCTACTATCCTGCCCCGTGGAAGAAGGCAGTAATTAAGCCACTTTTAAAAAAGCCCTTTTTGGATCCCACTGCTATGGCCAGTTACAGACCCATTGCTTGTCTCCCCTTTCCTGCCAAAATATGCGAAGCATTGATGAATAAACAACTCTCAGAGTTCGTCGATAATTACCAACTTTTAGACGAATCGCAGTTTGGCTTCAGGAAAGGACATGGAACCGAGACTGCTCTAATAAAAGCCTCAGATGAGATTAGAGCCATTATGGACCAGGGAGGTGCAGCCATTCTGATTCTTTTGGACCTATCCGCAGCATTTGACACAGTCGACCATGCCATATTGGTCGACCGTGTCACAGCTCTGGGGATAAACGGCACGGCCAGAGACCTTATTTCATCTTTTTTGGCCGCCGCACCCAGACAGTCAAGTTGGGTAATTTCTATTCTCCCGTCTCTGCACCACCTTGTGGAGTTCCACAGGGCTCCTCGCTAAGTCCCACGTTATTTAACATCTACGTAGCGGACTTAGCGAGGGCAATAAAGGCCCACGGGGTGCGTCTGACATCTTACGCAGACGACACCCAACTGGTGCTGGCAATCCATAAGGATGGCATAGCGGTGGCAGCCAATTTTCAGGAGGCTATGCTTGCTGTCAGTACATGGATGTCCTCCAATTGCCTGAGGCTTAACTCGGACAAAACCGAGGTTATGACCTTTGGCAATCTCTCCCCAGAATGGTCCTCCATTTGGTGGCCCAACCAGTTGGGCTTTCCACCTGTCCCAGTGGAAAAGGCGAGGAACCTGGGAGTTATTTTTGACAGCAAGCTAACATTCAACCTTCATGTCAACAAGGTTGTGTCATCCGCCTTCTTTATTTTAAAGAAAATTAAGAAATTGCTGCCTTACCTCCCTATCCCAGCTGGGAAGACCCTAGTAACCACCTTGGTGTTTTCCAAAATTGATTATGGAAATGCCCTATTCCTTAACTCCCAGAAACGTGTGCTATCTAAACTACAGTCTATACAAAACGCGGCTGCTAGAATTCTCTTAGATATTCCTCGTCGCCAGCCTACTACTCTCGCCATTCGCCAGCTTCATTGGCTTAGAGTAGAGAGTCGAATTAAATTCAAGACCCTCTGCATTGCCTATAAGGCAGTGCATGGCGCCGGACCCAAGTTTCTGACTGAGGCTTTTCAGCTGTACACCCCTAAAAGATTGCTGAGATCCTCTAACACTGGCCTCCTACTGGTACCCCGTACAAGAACGGCAACTTGGGGAGATAGACGCTTTCTAGTTGCTGCGCCAAAACTCTGGAATCTTCTGCCACCTACTATCAAAAACGCCCTTAACTTGATGAGTTTTCGTAGGCTTTTAAAGACATGGATGTTTAACCAGTGAATTTTGTTGTTCTGGTCCTGCGAGTCCACACATGCGCCGAGACACCTTCGGGTATTTGTATGCGCAATAAAAATTCCAAAAATAAATAAATAAAATAAACTAGGTGCCATGGCAACCCTGACAATTCCTCATCCTCCTCCGAATCCTCTGCTGCCTCCGCCCCTCTTGTGCCTGACTGCATTCCCCCTACTGGGATACCTGCGCCCTGCAAGTTTACATTCATTTACATTGGTGCCATTGTTCTAATACATTCCGCTGCTATTGCGCTTATATGCTCACTTGCTGCCGGAGTGTCCAACTCTCCCCTGCCTGGTCCAGCCGCCGTCGTGGAAGGTCCTGGTGGCCGGGCCGTCTTTGGGGTTGTTCTCTTGTGGGTCCCCGCCTCTGCCAACTTGGCTGGCGCCCTCCTCTGTCTCTTGCCTGGTGGTGCGCTGGCCTCATCTTGTCTTTGGTTGCTTTGCCCTTTTCCTCCATTCTCCCACAGGTGGGGCTGCAACCAGTTGCTCCCATGCACTGCTGATGCTTCCCTAATCCTCCGCAGAAGGTCGTTGATGTCCTCCTGCTGTTTCTTGCCTCTTCCCCTTTTTGCCATTTTCGCTCTCTCTGCTCCTCGCCGCTTGCCCCCTGGCCGTTGTCGCCCGTTCCTGCCTGTGCACTCGTGGCGAGGTATAGTGTGTAAAGGGGAGAAATCCTGGCACGCTATACCACTTGCGCTGTCCTGGTGGGGTGCTGCTGCCGAGTTTATGCACCAACTCCTTGCTCATGCTCTGTGCTTGGAAGAAATCCTGACGATGCACTGACCTGTATTGTCCTGGCAGGGTGCTGTTGCTGAGTTATTCACCAAATCCCCTGCTCCTGCTCTCGTGCGTGAATACAATCCTGGCGCGATGCGCCAACCTGCACTGCACTGGCGGGGTGATGCCGCCGGTTATATGCATGAAAAGCTCCTTGTTACCGGTGCCCTGCACTGCTCAGACGTGCGCTTTCTTGTCCCCCGCGGGGACCCCTGCCGTTGGGTTCCTGCTGTGCTGCCGGCTGTAGACTCCAGGCAGTGTGTTGGCGGTCCTGGGCTCGCTTCTCCTTTGCCTGGTGGGCTCCAGTTTACCTCGCCGCAAACCTCGTTTCCTCCTGCCGGGTGGGCTCCGGTTTCTTTCGACGCGGTCCTTCTTCACTCTTGCTGGGTGGGCTCTGGTTTCACTGCGACGCCGTCCTTCTTTCTTCCCGCCGGGTGGGCTCTGGCTTTGCCGCGATGTAGTCCTTCCCCTCTTGCTGGGTGGGCTCCGGTTCTCTTCAATGCTGCAGTCGCTGTGTTCAGTCCGTGGCCGCCGGCACCTCCACGCCTGCTGCGATCAGGTGCTGCCTGTCGCCTGCTTACGCTCCTGGGGGAGGTGGCACCCTGGTCCCTCGTGTCGCCGGACAGCTCTTCACTCTTGCCGGAGAATGCCTCGATCAAAGGTACGCAAATATTCCTCTCCAGGTGCTGCTCCCCCTGCTCCGGCCGTGGATATGGAGCTCACCTGGGGGAGCAGGCCTTATATCCCCCCACTCCTTTGTTTCCTAGCCTGCCTCCTGGCTCGGCCCCTTATTGGGGGGTTTGTATCACGCTTCCCCCCCATTGGCCTCGGTGTCCCCACGGGGGGGGGAGGGGTGGCGAGCCCGGGCTGTTTTCACGCCCAGGCTGTTTGCGCGCCAAAAACCGGCACGCGGACCTGTTCCTTTGGGAGGAGGGGGGAACGGTGACCGTTTTGGTGCTGGCTCTCGAGCCCCCCCCTTCGTGGAGGCAGCCTCTACGATATTTGGTATAAATATGCAAATGATCGCTTTTGAGAATAATGTATTTTTCGATTCCTTTTTTAGCTCTATTGCACTATCTTCTGGCAACATGTAGTGTAGAATAGCTCTTATCGACTACGTGCAATATTTTACGAGCAAGGACTGCATTCAACCCAAGGTCTGCAACTCGGTTCAAGTTACTCCACCAGGTTGAGGAACTCCACGCAATCTCGCTGAGTTTTTCAGTAACTCTGCAGAATTACACCAAGTGAAACTCCGCAAACCCCGCCCAGGCCTAAGAAAAAGCCAGTAGGTCTCACCTAGGGTAGGTACTGCCTTTTTCAATGTTTGAGCAATGTTATACAGCTGCTGCGCTGCTGTACAACATGGCTAAAACATTTACAAATTCGATACCTCACATAGGGGAGACCAATTGACTTTGCCAACGTTTCTTTTTCATGTTTACTTGCTGCCTGCCTCTGCTCTGTGAGCTGTTTGTCCTCTGGCAGTAGGACTTTGGCTGAGCATTGAATGTCACATAATAAGCTTAAAATTATAGCATGGGCATCAGCTTAACATCATACTTCGAGCATGACAGTACTCTTCTCTACCTAATAGAAACCAGTCTTCAAAACTAGAGTTACTAACACACTGATAACAAGCATTTACAATGCAATGGTCTCGTCTTAGTTAAAGTTAGAGCTATTGGAATTGCAAATGTCATTTTTTTCATTTATTGTTTTTTTTTTAAACTGAGAAATATATGGTATTGTCATTTACAATGACAATAGGTAAGCATTAGATAGTAGTAGAGAGTAATAGCTTAATCTCTCGCAAATGCGAGACCTATTGGGATTTGCAAAAAGGTGGAAAACTAAATCCATGAGCACAAGCATCGACATCGTGGCGCTCATCCCCTAGTCAAAGCCCCTAGATGCTGCCGGGTGACCATTATGCCCAGCTCCTGCAAAGAAAGCAAATTACAGACTTATATAGCGCAAACTTGACCCGAAGGTAGCTTAAAATGAGCACTGGTCACTCACACGTTCAGGAACAGGGAGACTAAGTGATTTACCCAGAATCACCCATTGTGGACGCGACCCCGAGGCTCGCACTCTGGCTTCCAGCACCCTAGACGGCACTCTAGCCAACGGACCACATACTTTCCCCGAGAAGTTACTGTAGCAGCTCAGCACATATACCCGGGCACCACAGTGAAACAAAAGCACCCAGAAAATGGAGTGTGAATCGGGGGAGCAACTTCACCTCCTACATGCTGAATTCTGGTAATAGCACTTAGACAGCGTGTGCAGCCTGATGTGCTACTACTGTCGCCACATAGTGGGTGGGAACAACCCTAAAAACGAGCCACTATGTTATAGTCTCCCTAAATTGTTTAATATGCAACGTGCAGCCGACTCACCCCCCCCTGCGGCCGGGTCAGAAAGATCCAGGGGAAAATGGACAACAGCAAGCCAGCGAAGTGTGTGCCGGGAGAACAAAATGTAACAATAGACCACCGAGAGGCCTAGCGCTGCGTGTTACAGGGGACGATCATCCGTAAAGACGGGCACCGGGTCATCCCTATGAGGCCCAGTGCAAATTTGGCACTACCCAGGGCATGGGCATGGAGATTGCGGCTCGCTTGAGAAACCAGGAGGGTGCGCGGGAGTGAATCGGTGAAAGGGGAAGAGGTGAGTCTTGAACCATGGGGCCAGCCACGGGATGCACCAGAGATCAGCGCAGGCGCACCTCAACGTCCGAGGCAGGAGCCCTCCCGGCGTCGCCATCATTGGAGGGTTCCCAAATCCCCACTTTCCCGCACATAAAGTCCCTCCAGTGTTCGGCCTGTCGTCCCGCACACAGGCTGTCACCGGGACCAAAAGGTGGCTTCATTCAGCCGGGGGCCACAAATACCCCCATCGCTCAACTGTTCCCCCGTCCGAGGCAACCACGCCATCCCTGATTGAACTCTGAAGCCAGTCAGGGAGGTCCAGGCCTTTGCCCAGCCGGCGGAGTGCTCCCAAAATGGAATGTGGGGGCATGGGGGACAGGCGCAGTCACCCAAGTGAACGGGCACACACAAGGCACCAGACCAGGGGATGTGCATGACGGACCTCGTGACCAGCATGGAAACATGGGCGCGACCCAACCAGCGAGACGGGCAGCGGTCCGCCGTGCACAGAAGAGCTGTTCGGCCAGCAAACAAGAAAAGCGAGCACAACCAGGGAACAGAGGCAAGAAAAACCGCGGCGAGGACACAAGGAACTAAGCCCCGTCCAAGAAAAACCACGGCGAGGACACAAGGAACTAAGCCCCGTCTTTTTCAGACTGGGGGACGTGCTTTGGACTGAGGACGTCACTGAGAGAAAGAACCGAAAAAACACGCCCCCCCAATCCGAAAAAGACAGGGCCTAAATTGAAAGACAAACCTCTTCTCTAATGGCTGGCCGCCGCTTAGGTAGCCAGCCAGTGAGGGGCGGGTTTAAGCCTCACTACTAAGAACATAAAATGTCGCCAGCGAGACTGCGCATGTGCACAGCCTACGCTAGCCAAGACCTAAAAAGGGATACCAGCCCCATACAAAATACAAACTTTTATTGTGAAATGAGAGGGCACGCCTTCACCAAATCCAGTTAAGATGGTTATTCACCACAAATAATGGTGTAGTCTTGATTGAAAGCACAAGGACATTTACTCCACCCCTGGCCTCTAGCTCCCAGACTAAGATAGTTTCTGTAAAATATACGTTGAATTCAGCAAGTGTTTGCCCTTCCGGTAATAAAAAGTGGTTTCTTTCATTCTACACATCCCCGTGATTTCACTTTGTGTTGACCTATGGGTGTGCCTTAACACCTCTTTACCTTAAGAGCGACCTGCGCAGACACGTATCTTACAGTTTTTTTTGTATAATGTAACCGTTTTGGTAGCAGGTGCTGTGAGATTCACATCAGCCCCAACAAGCTTTGATGTGGCAGGCAGCTGACAAAAATGCACACAGTTAGTACTAAACGTAGCCGCCAATTGTGACTGGAAGTATTTTGTAATAATGTGAAAGAATAACGTTATTGACAACCAAAGATACTAACTGGGACTACCATGAAATGAATGTATACTTGTAATGTAACTGATGCTCATGTAAAGCGATCCAATCCCTTTGGTTTGAGTTAGCGCTACAAAAAAGTGCAAAAGAAAAAACCTACTGGGAGACAGAGAAATGATGTAACAAAAGACATTGAAAGAATGGGGGACACACTGCAGGCTCACATAAGAGGTCAATGCAGAGCACACTTACAAGCTCACTGCAGAGCACACGTACACGCACACTGCAGGCTCACATAAGAGCTCAATGCAGAGCACACTTACAAGCTCACTGCAGAGCACACGTACACGCACACTGCAGGCTCACATAAGAGCTCAATGCAGAGCACACTTACAAGCTCACTGCAGAGCACACGTACACGCACACTGCAGGCTCACAATAGAGCTCAATGCAGAGCACACTTAGAAGCTCACTGCAGAGCACATGTACACGCACACTGCAGGCTCACATAAGAGCTCAATGCAGAGCACACTTACAAGCTCACTGCAGTGCACACGTACACGCACACTGCAGGCTCACAATAGAGCTCAATGCAGAGCACACTTACGAGCTCACTGCAGAGCACACGTACACACACACTGCAGGCTCACATAAGAGCCCAATTGCAGAGCACACTTACAAGCTCACTGCAGAGCACACGTGCACACACACTGCAGGCTCACAGAAGAGCTCAATGCAGAGCACACTTACAAGCTCACCGCAGAGCACACTTACAAGCTCACTTCAGGCTCACATAATAGCTCAATGCAGAGCACACTTACAAGCTCATTGCAGAGCACACGTACACGCACACTGCAGGCTCACATAAGAGGCACTACATCTACAAACAAATTAATGGACATTCCTAGGAGCTCAATACAGGGCATGTAGGACAGGCTTATGAGCTCAATGCAGAGCAAGCTTAAGAACCTGCTGTACAAAGGCAAAGTTTGAGACCCAACGGTACAAGGGGGTCAAATGTAATCCCATTTGCGCAGTGCTTTACAGTGGTACATAGGCGCTAACTTTTACATCGTGTTCCATTGTGTGAGTACTCAGGAAACTTCTGCAAAGGTGGGCGGAGTGTGCCAATAGGACACAGTGCCCACAGAAACCCTTCGCCTCAGACCGGTAAGCAAGCGCTGCCCTGGTAGAGATCCTGCCCTAACCACAGGGTGAAGAGCTGGGAGACCCCTGTGGCTGTCCTCTATGCCACAATGAAAGCAGGGAACTGAAGGGCTCGCCATAGCGTCACAAGACCCACGTCATTGAGGAGCAAGTCTCGCCATCAAGCTAGACAAGCAGCAGTGCTGTCATTTGGGGCGTATGGATGGCCCCTGCACTGGGGCATAGTTTATTAAACAGAGCAAGGCGCGCTATCCCTAGCAATGTACTAATCATTGTCCAACTGCTGGAGAGAGGATATGGCGTAAAGCCCCGAGCTGCCAACTTTAGAGCTGGGGAACCAGGTTCCAAGCTAGGTCTTGGCTCAACATCCTGTGATTCTGGGCATATCACTTAATCTCCCTGGGGTTACTAAGAAATTAATTAATCCTTGTGTAATGTAACTGGTGCCCATGCAAAGCGTTCCAATCCCTTAGGGTTGAGTTTGTGCTATTAAACTAGCGGGAGACAGATAGAGGATGCAACAAAAGACAGTGAAATAATGAGGAGTGAAAGAGCAATATAGAGGGATTGCGAGAGGCAAAGAGAAATAAAGAAATAACGAGGCAACATGAACAGGAAACAGAGAACGGCAAGTAAAAACAGCAGAAGCCTTCTTCAAGTAATAAAAAGTGCTCCCAAAACAATGCTATAAAATGGCCCCTGCGTATATTTAGTAGTAATTGATTGCTGCTTTTGGGGAGGGTTACAGACAGGGAGCGGCATAATGCATCCATGCCTTGGGCAAATGGGAGGGAACGAATAATGGAGCGACAAAGGAGCCAGCAAATGGCAATCCAATGGGTGGGTTGAAGCCCACAAAGCACATACAACAGGTCTCTTTTTGAGACAGAGCCTGCATGGTGTCTAGAGCCGAGAACTAAAAACAACTTTCTATTTTAAAATGCACACACACATGTACACACACACTCACGCACACCATATAGCATGAGGCAATGTGTCTACTTCGGCCATTGGCTTTCTACATTGTCAACACTAGACTGTTCTTGTTTACATGTGCACATATGCGCATCAAATAGACCACTTCAATGCCAGAGCTGGTAGGTCAACCGTTGCGCTATTTGCAAAATATGCACAACACATTTAGACGTTTTACGTTTTATTATTTTTACACTTTAAAATCCGATAGCTTATGCTTGCAAACATTAATTAAATAGAAAAACAATGTAGGCTTGCCAATGTCAAACATATTGGCTTTGACAGTGCTTGTTTCCAGTAGGATACTGTTTAATGAGCAATACGTTTAATACAGTGCAATACCTTTTGGAAGACTAATGTTTGTAGTATATATAGCAAAATGTCTTTTTAGTGAAAACCTATTTGCTGGGTTAAAAGCAGGAGTAATGGACGTTGTTGTTGTTCTTTGTAATACTAAGCAAAAACTGTCTATTTCCAGTTAATTATGAGAACTAACTGTGAGGACTACATCCTTCCAATGCATTATGGATTTTGAAAACGCTACTGCTTGTGAAATGATAATAGCAAAACATGTGATAGATACATATAGAGTATAGAGGACATAGAACAGGTGCACATTTCCTGACCCCAGAGCACCTTTGAGGGCTTTGTAAGTCACTGATATTTAATTTCTTGCTACTTATTTTAATATGATAGACTAAAACCCTCAAATAAGTTTCACAATCCTGTTCTTCTAGCCATCTACATCACTGGAGCCAGGCTAACTCAAATGTTCATCCGCCATATCACCCCTTTGTGACCTCTCCTTAATTAATACTGCTTCATGTATTATTAGTAGGTGTGCATTTGATAGTGCATCTACTACTATTACTAACAAACAAAGAGCTACTGATACTACTCATACCCCTAGGATACAACTGCTGTAGAACTTACTACTGTTATTAATTTTTCTTTGGTTATTACTGTTAGTTCAACTTCTACTTTTAATCAAATACTATTAGTACTACTACTTTTGTATTGTATTGTATTGGAGCATTTGTAGAGTTTTTCACAGACCTGACAAGGCAGCAACACTTTCCTTGGCACCCTTCTGGAGGTAAATGGATGGAATGGTGTTGGGGGAGTAAGTTTCATGTGGGCGATGTTCATTGAAATGCCTGAGGTCTGAAAACATACTACAAACCATGCCAACATACCAGTTTGTAAGGATCAAAGTAAGTTGCGTTTGCTTATAGTGATGGGTATCGGCTACTCCACTCCCTCAGACCCTAGGTTCAGAGGCAGTGGGTGAGACAGTCGCCTACACCTGAAAGGGGGCAGCTCAGATTGTCTGTACTGTAAGTGTGTGCCTCTGTCAATCCTGCATGCAGCTTGCTGACACCGCCCTGCCCCAGGCCTGAAGAGAAACAAAATAACAACTTCTTAGTTTCTCTTTCAGGCGGGGAAGGCCCCTTCGGGAAGTGGCTACACTCTTCAGAGGATGCTACTGATGGAGCAGATTTCATCTGCAGTCATGCATTGTTTTATTTTTTGTGCTTCAGACAGGCTGCATTTAAACTGCCACGCACATTTTGGTGCAGGTTAAAAACATGGCACATGAAAAACATGAAAAGTGAGGCCTATTCACTTCAGACTGAAAA
Source organism: Lissotriton helveticus (assembly GCF_964261635.1). NCBI lineage: Eukaryota > Metazoa > Chordata > Amphibia > Caudata > Salamandridae > Lissotriton > Lissotriton helveticus. Next base: position 1,642,897,958 of record NC_136065.1, on the reverse strand, counting down.
TGCTTTTGCTGAATTAAATTAACATGTGTTTTTTTTGCAATGTAGAGAAAAAGTGGCCTTTTTACCTTTGAAGATTTTTAATAGAATGTTAGTCAGTCATAAGCTTTTATTCGATATGCAAGATATCTTGTAAGCACATTTGAATACAAACATTACAGTATCAAAAATAGAAAAACATGCCGTACAAGAAGCCAGTATAAAACTCATTTAAGAGGGATAAAAGGGCGTGAAATGCCCGTTAATAAATTAGCTAAAAAATGAATTAAACAGCTACTGACAATCTCTTACAACGAATAAGCCAAAACTGCTTTAAAAATTTTGCTATTCCACACACTAAAGGGGGAGAAGTGTCTGTGGTTAGGATACGCAAGGCTACTAGGTGGTTACGTGTGCCCATATTTCGACATAGAGGTTTCAGCCAAGAGCTCCTAGGCCTTGCATAATCCGGGCATTCAAATAGAACGTGGGCAATGGACTCAACCCTTTAATAGAATGTGTTTCTCTCTTCCCAGCACATCCATGTAAACTAAATGTATTATTCCTGTCTTAATAGACTTTGACTTGTTGCATATTTTGATAAACATTTTAAGTTAATAACACCTCTTTTTATAATGTGTGTGAATTAATAATGCACTTGGGACACATAATGGACTGATTTACATGAAATTAATATTATCTTTGTGTTTGTTTTATTTTTGGGGCCTACACAAAACATGGCTGCCTGTGAATCCATCAAGACTATGGCTTGCAATTTAATGAGAAGGGAGCATGCGCAGACTGTGGCAGCTTTCCTCATGACAAAAAGTCAAGGACAACCTGAATTCTTGTCATTCTGCCAATGTACCAGTTAGTTAAAAGTGTCCATCTACTGCGCTGAGAAGGAAGGAAAGATGAATTAGATTGAAATATTTTTCCTAGTAAATGTTGCAATGTTTATAAATGTAGTTATTCATGTATGCTTCTTTTGTTAAGACTAGTGAAGTCAGGTTTTTAGAATGAGTCAGGGAAGTGTGACCTCATGCCTTTATGACTGACCAATCACGTAAGGTTCTCCTGAAAAATGTTACATCTTTGTGTACTCTGCCAATAATTATGGTATAAATACTGTCCTCTCTGGATGGGAGCTGCCACTTCTTCTTTTTTTCTCAGCTCAGCTGGCTTCTATGGGTTAGGTACGAGAAACGTCTCGGGAGATTGCTGAAGGGCAGGTTTGCGTCCGAGGAGATTCAGGGGGAGGTTTCTTGCTTCCACGTCATATCTTGGCACTTCATGCCGCATTCCTTTGAGGTCTGGTGAAGGAGGGGCTGCTTTCCTCTTTAGACACAGACAGACAGAGAGTGCAGTGGATCAGGATAGATGCTAAACTTTAAGTTCATGTTTTGACTAATTAATTAGGTCTAAAAGATTTATTTGTCTTATGCATTTATTTCTCTTAATGGGAGATTTTTTGCCAACTATTTAATTATTGATTAGCTTTGCAAGACTATTTTTCTTAGAAACTCTTTAAGAATTGTGACTGAAATTTTGCGCCACATTTTCATAACTACATGTAATGCTTATATGCAGACTGTAATGTGTTCTGTATTATTGATATTTTTCCTGTTTTCCAAAATTCTGTAACCTAATTGATATTTTACTAATGAATAAAGGGTCAGAGAAAAATTAACTTTTTGACTAGAAAATAAAACCCTTTAAAATAATCAACAACTCTCTTTATTGGCTTACAATAATAATTGCATTTTGACTGTTCATCTTTATTTAAATTTCTCCTGATGGTAATACATGGTGTGAAGGGCCCAACACCTTTTGAGCGGTAAAATAGAGGTAGCATGAGGGTTTTGCATTGAGAAACTACCAGAAGAAATTACCGCTCTCTATCAGTTTTTGGTAAGCAGAGGATGGTCATTATTGATTAGTTTGGTGATTAGTAATTATTGATTTCACCATCAACTACTCAACTAATGGATCATTGACCTTAAGAGGGAAATAAAATAATTGCCCAAGTTAGATAAATGTCCAAGTCCTGATTCCTGACTCCAATGCTCAGAACCTGAAGACTGGCAAAGCAGTACTGGCAGGTGATGCAAGAAGTGGTGTGAGTATCAATAGGGTTGTGAAATGGTGTTAATATGCTAGCATGTTTTTTGAAGTGTTGAAAATATTAAGTTTTTTTGCTATTGGTGAAATTTAGCTCATTTTGAATTGATGGTGTTATTGATTATATTGGTAATTTCATAGGACATACTTTTTTGGTTATTGATTACATGTTTTAACTCTTCATGTTTAGTTAGTGTCTTGTTCTTTGTTGTCTGGAACACGCAGGTATGCACACCTGTGGAATCCCGGGAAGGAATAGCGGGTGGTAAATGGAAGCCACACTGCACTGAGGTTACTCGTCTGTTGGAATAGCACTGAGAAGCTAGGTAGGGCTGGCAGTGTTAAATTAGGGACTATTTTCTGTGTGAGTGATTAATAGCAAAGAGTTCGCTGGTGAAACTTTGGTCTGATATCACCTAGAAAGGGTCACACCAAAGGAGTAGCAGGTTCTTCTGAGCTTGATTGATAGCAAAAGGGTTCGCTGGTGAAACTTTGGCCTAAGATATATCCTGAAGGATAAGTCCAAAGGAGTAGCAGGTTCTTCTGAGCTTGATTGACAGCAAAAGGGTTCGCTGGTGAAACTTTGGCCTAAGATATATCCTGAAGGATAAGTCCAAAGGAGTAGCAGGTTCTTCTGAGCTTGAGTGAAAGGTAAGCGGAAGGGATTTACCTGTAGTGTTTGAAGAGTAAACGGAAAGTCTTACTTTGTGAAGGGTAAGCGGAATGTGTTACTCGCAGTGAATATAAATCTATCCTTTATTTAGCACAACAGACAGAGTAGCGAATGTATTTATGTTGTTACTAACAGAGTTATTGATTAAGAGAAATATTGCAGTAAGATTTTGTGGAGGGTCAGTGGTAGGAGTAAAACTGACTGAAATTTAGATTGACAGCTTTGGAGAAAAGAAATTGCATTGAACTATTGCAAAAATGAAACTGTTTGAAGGTTTAAAGAAGCTGTTAGGAGGTAAAGTGAAAAATTCGTTTTTTATTGGTGATGCTCCTGAAGGAACACCTGTGCATTTTATGTCTACCAGTTTGGGACAAAACACATGTATGTGGGTTCAACAATGGTGCAAGATTACTGAAAAAGAGGGTGCTTTGAGGTTTCCAAAAGATGGTACTTTTGAATTGCAAATTATTGACAAATTAAGGGAAGTGTTATGTGAAATAAAGACACCATCTAAAGCTGCACAATTTGAGGCCTTAAGCCTGTGGGAGAAGACAGCAAGAGAGAAAGCAAGTGAGGATAAAAAGGTAAAGCACCAGATGCAGGAGAAGAACATTTGTGATGAAAAAGAGCTTCAAATAAATAATAATTCAGGGGATGAAAAAATGGATGCATTGTTAACTGAGTGTCCACCACTTTATGTGGTTCCCATGAAAAAGACTGAAAATAGTGCACCAGTAAATACTACAGGGGCTACTGCTTCTGTTGAACAGAGAGAAATACAGACTGAGAAAACTGTGCAGACATTTTATATTGAACCATTACCTGTTGATTCAGTACTGACAGTGATACCTCCAGGTGTTACTGCTTTAAATGTGCCTGATTTAGTCCAAGAATTGCAAACTGCAGATGCACAGATAATGCCTAGAAAAATTATGACTGTCCCAATTAATATGGTCCCTACTGAAAAGGTTCAAAGAGCTGCAGAATCAGTGATTTTGCCAGGGTTTATTTCAGAAACTAAGAACACACAGATTATTGAACAGAAAGTACACCAAGCACTGAAAGGTGAGAGAAAAATGGTATTTACAACATCTGCAGCCCAGGATAAAATAAATATATTTGAAAATGGGATTTTTCAAACCTGCTCTGAGGAAGCAGCAGTGATTAAAAATATAGAAAACATGGGGGAACATATTAACACAGGCCCTGAAAAAGAGAAACAGCTTAGTGTTTTAAATTCAACATGTGAACATGAAGAAATTAACTGTCCCTGCTGTTTAAATAATGAAAATGTGAACCAGTGTCAAGAAAAAGAATTAATTTCCCTGAGTAAGGAAACAGCTACATGTTCATTAATTACTCATAATGGACTGACAGATTTGGCTCAAAAATATAAAACTGATGTTTCAGGAAGTTTTCCATTTCAGAAAAGTTTCAGGGTACACATGGATGATGAAGCAAATGAGAAAATGTATTCTTCAGAAATGCAATTGCACCTTGCAGAAATAAAATATATTTTCAAATGCAATGGGTTTGAGAAATTAGGAGACAAATGGGCACGAAAACATGAGAAGAAAAAGAAACGACCAGACCTAGCAAGGAAAATGGATAAGGAAAAGAAGCCACCAGATTTAGTTGAGAAAAATAATAAGCAGAATGAGGGAGAAGCTTTTGCTTACTCATTGAGAGAAAAGGTGGGAGAAATGTATGTTCCTATGCTACAGAATAAAAGTGAACTTGCAGCATTTCTGAACACATTCCCACAACTGAGAGACAGAATTGTGCTGTGGTACCCACAAGTTGATGGATTTGATGACTTTTTAAAAGAGTTATGCATTCATTTGGAAATGTTCTTTTACATTGCCATGCAGACTAAATTGTGGTTTGCATCTAAAGTTGTGGAAAGGCCAAGTGAAATGAAAAGGGTTAGCATGAATGCACCATCATTTTCTGTTGTTATGGAGGAAAATATAGCAGTGATTATTTTCCTGAAGGGCAGAGGGCCAGCAAAGGATGTTGATTGGGTACAGATTAAAAGAGCACAGGATGGAAGTAAAGGTGTTTTGGTTTGTGCAAATTCAGGTATGGATGTTGTACTGCTGGAAAATGTGTCCTTTTGCCATCTTTATAACAGATTTGAGCATTGGAAGAAGAAAACTAAATTTAAACATGATGCACAAAAACATGGAGAATTGCAGGTGCAAAATATGCCAGCTAAGCAAATGCAAATGTCAGTTCAGAAACAGGTACCTATGGCAGGAATTTTTCAAGCACAGATGGTCCCACAAAATATGGAAAATGTTAAAATTAATTTAAATAAGTTGCCCAGAGCAAATGTGAATTATTTCCAGAGACAAAATGAGAACCCAGTCAAACAGGTTGCTTTGTTTGCAAATGAGAGTTTTAACACTCACAATTCTGAATTTACCAATTCCATTGTGAAGGCAATGGAAAGTCTAGATTTAGTTGCAGGAGTTTTAAACAAAGAAATTACAAACCCAGTTTTAGAAAATTGTGCACCAAAATTAGGCCCATTTGAGGAAGATTGCAAAACTGTTGTCTGTGACTCAGGCCTAGCAGGAAAACAATTATTTTGCAAATTAAGCAGCACAGATTACTGTACACCAGATAATGTTATTTTTCAGATTCCTGATGAGGATGTACATTTTAAAATGGCCCAACAAGAGACAGCTGTAGCATTATTTTCAGAAAAGACAGTTGAAAAATTACCTTCTGCTTTGGAAAAAATAATAAACACAGAAATAAGAGAGTTCACAGAGAAGGATGCCAGATTAATAAAATGTGCAGAACATGTCTTATTAAAATTTGAACCAGATGACATGTATTCAGGAACAGAATCAGTTGCGAGAATTTTACCAATAAAAGGATTTTTGATGGAATTGATTAGAAGTTTATGTAACTTTCTGATCATAGGTTCACAGAAAATAAATGAAAAGAACAGAATAGTGCAGGAGATTAAAAGCATATTTTTTCCAGGTTGTCCTGTGGTACCGAATCCAGCCAATATATTTTTTCACATTCCATGTGCTGAAGAATGGCTTATTTTTATTGATTTTTGCCAAGTTCATGTCACAGTGCCATTGCATGAGAATAGTCAGGAGTACTGTCAAAAAGAAGATGGAAGTCTGGGACACAAAATTGGAAAGGGAGATAGAAAGGTGTCACCAGAGAAGGTGGAAATAATTTCCAAGATGAATCCACCTCAAATCCAGAAAGAAGTGAGGACATTTTTGGGAATGGTTAGCTGCTGTAGAGAGTGGTTACTGAACCTTTCCCTAGTGGCTAAGCCTTTACTGAGGCTGACACACTCAGGTGTGTCTGATCCGCTTCCATTGGACAACAACTGCACAAAAGCATTCCTAGAGTTGAAAGAGAAAAAATGGCGCGCCCCAGCACTAGGAATGAAAGTTTATTTGAAAGAAAATACACTAATTTGCAGTGAGAGGGAGGGCTGCACTCTCTCATTGCTTATTGAAAAAGATGAATGTTTTCAAAGGTCTGTGATGTATTGCCCAATGACCTTTGACCCTAACTTCACAGAAATGGCAGCAAATGGATTGGATTGTGATGAAACTGAATATGAGTGTCTAAATATCATGCAAATATGCAAAAAGCCAAATTCAGACTTGAAGGATGAACATCTGAGTCAGCCCAACAATGTCCATTTTGTAGATGGCCCAAGTTTGAAAGGTGACACATTAAAAGCAGCACATGCTGTGCTCCTTATACATGATGTTGTCAAAGCTTCATGGCTTTTAGTAATTACCCCAGCCCAAAATTCGAAATTGATTGCCCTTACCATAACATGCAGTATATCTGCTCAATTGGGAGTCACTGTAGTCATGGGAGAGAGAAATGCTAATTCAGTTGCACAAATTTGTGTTCTGTTAGCATGTACATTCTATGGAATCTTCACAGTTAAATTTAAAGAGGCTCAAGAAAATGTTTTTGAAGCAGCACAACAGGGTTGTATCAGAACTGTTTTTGAGAAAAATGACAACTGCAAAGTGGCAAATGTGTTATTGCAAAGACTGATGCCCAGGTATAGATTGCCAGTTTCTCTGAAATCAGATCATAATGTGGTCTCAAAGATAATGAGTGCAGAACAACAGATTGGACAAGAAATGGATTGTAGCCATCTGCCTGAAGTGTCACGCATAATAAAGCAACACAATGGCAGCACAGAGTTACCTTTTGCAAAAGACTGTGTTTCAGCAACCCTAAAGTGGCTTGAAAATGCATATGCAAATGCACTTGTGGAAAACACTGAGGAGAACACTAGCCATTGCTGTGTAGGTCTGGTTGATGTACAGTGTGCAGTTTCTCACCATATTGCAGCTGCTACACAAGATCTGCATAATGGATGGTGCAACGGTTTTGATCTGAGAGATGCTGTGGTGAAACATCTGAATCTGATCAAAGTGAAAATAAGAGTGAAAGGCCTTGGTTGAAAAAGTGCAAAGGATTGATGGTGCTCTGCCAGAGTTTCTCAGCACCTAAGTAGTCTAATTTGCATGGGAAAACTACAGAATGCCACACTTTATGAGCCATTCTGATGGCAAGCTGATGACACAGAGCAAAGAAATGCTGAAACTGTCATGTTGAATCCTTTTTTATTATTTTAGTTACTTATTTTAAAGAAGACTGTTCCAAGAAGCTACTTACAGAACTCTGCACTAAAACAATTGAGCGTGGCTATATATGATCTGATTACAGACCAAACTTGTGTTTGCCTTAGAAATAGAAGTAACATTCTTATATGCTCAGCTTTTGCAATTTAAAAAAATAAAAATAAAAAAAAATTGTCACTTATGAAATGAAATATGTGTGATGAATTATAAATCATTTTATTATGATTTGAATTATCAAGAGGGTGGATTGATGGAGCAGATTTCATCTGCAGTCATGCATTGTTTTATTTTTTGTGCTTCAGACAGGCTGCATTTAAATTGCCACGCACATTTTGGTGCAGGTTAAAAACATGGCACATGAAAAACATGAAAAGTGAGGCCTATTCACTTCAGACTGAAAATGCTTTTGCTGAATTAAATTAACATGTGTTTTTTTGCAATGTAGAGAAAAAGTGGCCTTTTTACCTTTGAAGATTTTTAATAGAATGTGTTTCTCTCTTCCCAGCACATCCATGTAAACTAAATGTATTATTCCTGTCTTAATAGACTTTAACTTGTTGCATATTTTGATAAACATTTTCAGTTAATAACACCTCTTTTTATAATGTGTGTGAATTAATAATGCACTTGGGACACATAATGGACTGATTTACATGAAATTAATATTATCTTTGTGTTTGTTTTATTTTTGGGGCCTACACAAAACATGGCTGCCTGTGAATCCATCAAGACTATGGCTTGCACTTTAATGAGAAGGGAGCATGCGCAGACTGTGGCAGCTTTCCTCATGACAAAAAGTCAAGGACAACCTGAATTCTTGTCATTCTGCCAATGTACCAGTTAGTTAAAAGTGTCCATCTACTGCGCTGAGAAGGAAGGAAAGATGAATTAGATTGAAACAGTTTTCCTAGTAAATGTTGCAATGTTTATAAATGTAGTTATTCATGTACGCTTCTTTTGTTAAGACTAGTGAAGTCAGGTTTTTAGAATGAGTCAGGGAAGTGTGACCTCATGCCTTTATGACTGACCAATCACGTAAGGTTCTCCTGAAAAATGTTACATCTTTGTGTACTCTGCCAATAATTATGGTATAACTACTGTCCTCTCTGGATGGGAGCTGCCACTTCTTCTTTTTTTCTCAGCTCAGCTGGCTTCTATGGGTTAGGTACGAGAAACGTCTCGGGAGATTGCTGAAGGGCAGGTTTGCGTCCGAGGAGATTCAGGGGGAGGTTTCTTGCTTCCACGTCATATCTTGGCACTTCATGCCGCATTCCTTTGAGGTCTGGTGAAGGAGGGGCTGCTTTCCTCTTTAGACACAGACAGACAGAGAGTGCAGTGGATCAGGATAGATGCTAAACTTTAAGTTCATGTTTTGACTAATTAATTAGGTCTAAAAGATTTATTTGTCTTATGCATTTATTTCTCTTAATGGGAGATTTTTTGCCAACTATTTAATTATTGATTAGCTTTGCAAGACTATTTTTCTTAGAAACTCTTTAAGAATTGTGACTGAAATTTAGCGCCACATTTTCATAACTACATGTAATGCTTATATGCAGACTGTAATGTGTTCTGTATTATTGATATTTTTCCTGTTTTCCAAAATTCTGTAACCTAATTGATATTTTACTAATGAATAAAGGGTCAGAGAAAAATTAACTTTTTGACTAGAAAATAAAACCCTTTAAAATAATCAACAACTCTCTTTATTGGCTTACAATAATAATTGCATTTTGACTGTTCATCTTTATTTAAATTTCTCCTGATGGTAATACATGGTGTGAAGGGCCCAACACCTTTTGAGCGGTAAAATAGAGGTAGCATGAGGGTTTTGCATTGAGAAACTACCAGAAGAAATTACCGCTCTCTATCACTACCTGCAGAGAACTGCTCAGTTAAGAGGGGAAGAGGGACAACAAAAGTGACTGGAGCAGAAGATGGATTCAGTACCACCAATAGGGCCAGAAGTCTCTGTTGAAAGACAGTGAAGTGAAGCTGTCAAGATTATGATATGGATGCTGGTGTACTCGGGAAAGGTACACAATTTAGTTGGGATGTTGTAAGCAGAGGGTTGATTGGACATGGTGTGATAAAGTACTTGTAGTGTGTGAGGAGTGGGAAAGTGGGTCCCAAAAAAGCTCCTCCCCCAACAATGACCCCTTTTATCAATGACTGGTACAGTTGTACCTCCCATGTAAAGTTGTGGCTGGTTAAACGTCTGCTGGGAGGTGACAGTGATTTCACATAGTGTGCATGTTTAGGTTGGTTATGACTTGTTGACAGCTGTAGGCAAGGAGTCAGCTGCATATGCATAAAAAAGGTGAAGTTGTTGGTAGACAGGTGCTTTACTTTATTCCATGCTATGGATTATAGAGTACCAAAATATATTACACTGAATGGAAACCCCTTAAAGAAAATATTATGGCAAGACCCAAAGGCTACCATTATGCAATCTTTTTGATTGTCGCAACTCATAGCAGCCCCTTTAAAGAACATAGAACACAATACAGATTCTAAAGCATATAAAAAGCCAGAACCACAGCCATCTTCCTTCTTTTTTGCTGCTGCTCCATGCAGATAAGTACAGTTTAGGTGCAGTGTAAATAAGTACAGTTAGGGTGCTGTATTGACATTGGGATGTCTAAAGAATTTTTGTTGGAGGAGGTTATAGATCATGTTAGAATCTTATTATGAGTGGCTGGGTGTGTGTTTTGTGGCAGCAGTATATAGAATATGTTACGTGTGGGCACTGAAATATTTTTTCTAAATGCAATTGGTGGTAGACCCCTGTAGGATGAAGTATTTTATACAAATGAAGCATTCATTAGGCTCAAGAATGTAAAATAAGTCAAACCTGTTTGTAGCTGTTATTCACACAAATTCGGAACGTTGGGCAAGAGCGGGGCTTTGTGGAAGTGTAGAGCAGGCGGGGTGAGTCCGTTGGGGCGTGGGGCAACTGCAGAGAACAGGGGGGTTGAGAGGGTGACAGTTCCTGGGCAGAAATGCAGGCCTACAAAAATGGATTTTTGTCGTGCTGATAAAATTTTCCTTGTACAAAAGAAAAACGACCAGGTGGGTCCTGTGAAGGTGTTTGCCACGAGATGGCAATGTAAAAATCAATGGAGTCCTATAAAAAATGATTGCCGTTCAAAAATACATTTCCTCATAGCCATGCCCTAAGCCAATCCTGGCGCTGCTGGCACGCCAGGATTGGCTGAGAGGGGCTGCCAGTCTGCTCCAGCCCTGTTCATGAAGGCGCCAAGGAGAGCAGAGGTGGCACGACCGGCTGTGTGAGGTAAGTTTTCCTTTTTTTACCTCCCTGGCACCCACCCCTGAGCGACACCCCCTCCCGCCCTCCCACACCCCGCGAAGGAAGATTTGTAAAACCTCTGATTCAGCGCGCGCACCTTCGTGCTCATCTAACTTCCCACGGCTTTCCCCCTTTTCATTACGTGTGCTTCAGGAGGTGTCGAAATAGCAAACAGAAAGTTCAGCCCATCCAGTGTGTAGAGAGTAACACGACGTTGGTGCACAAATGGCCCAGGGGGCTGAATTAATAAGTCTGCGCTAATCACACTTGGGAACCTCACTCAGGCTTCTCTGCACGTCGAGCGGCGCGCAGTGGAAAAGGCTGGCATTGGCTGTCCCGTAGCAATCAGTAATGGTTCGGGCTGGTTGATTATATTTACAAGAGAAAGTGTCATACGAGTGCTAACAAGATATAGATAAGGTTGTGCAATATGTTCTGCGTGACTGAAAAAGAAATAGGTGTGAAAAGTAACAGTCTGTACGGCACTACGTAGCAATTAACAGCAAGTACTAGTTTCAATTTTCTGTATGCAATGCATGACGTTTTAAGTATGACAGTTTACGGTGTAGTGACCATGATTAATTATAAGACCTAAGATCTTTAAACAAAGGGGGCCTTATTTATGAAGGCCTTGCGCCGCCGGTGCGCCACTTTTAAAATGGGAAAAAGTGACGCACCGGCGGCGCAAGGCCTTCATAAATAAGGCCCCGGGTTTCTTGTCAATGAAAGTTTCCACCTGCCAATGTACATAACAATTCTGTACTAGTTTGCACCTCGAAATCAAATACCTCTGCCCATCTTTAGGTCAGCGAAAGTGCTGAAAACTAGTAGCACCTGTGACTTAGTGGACTGCTCTCATGACCATCACATGGCCGTGCAGCTGCTAGGAACTTAATCGTTGAATCCCTTGTGAAACCAATGGTTGTGTCAAATTTTAACAGATAAGGAACACCATTAAATGGCAGACCTAATGGCTCTGCCAGTGCTTGATTTTGTAATGGACTAGTTAGGTGCTATATTTTGATGTGGAGACAGACAACACACCCACACGGGGCCTTCATACACAAAGATCACACTGCAGCGCATGCAATATACTCTACGTATTTGGACTCCCACAGACCCAGGAATGGAGTTGTTTAAATGCATGTATGAGTGGATTGATTGTTGTGTGTTTGAATACAAGGAACCCTCCGTAGGTTGTTCCGGCTCGCTCGCTCGCTGTGGCACATTAGGACAATAATTTTACGCCCTACCACTTTCAAATGTCACCAGCCGCCCCTGGTGTAGAGTAGCGACCCAGTCTTCAGATGTGTATGAAAATAATTGAAGGAGGTTCAGTGTGGTTGACACACCTGCGCGCTTGTGCATTGCGCCATAAGTTTTGTGACCTTGGAAAGTTATTGTTAGAAAGAAACTTAAATACGAGTTTGACGAATCGGTTTCTCTCGCGAACGTCCGATGGAATCAGTATTTCTTCTGAGGAATTTGAGTGACAGAACCTTGGAGTGTGTGATTGATGAGTGTTTTGAGGCATAATTTGTGACATAATAAAAACAAAATTTGGGTGGTTCAATAGTCATTGAATTTAGTGACAAGCGACTCAGATTTAGCAGGAGATTTTAATAGAGGACAAGTTAAAGAGTGTTATTGAAAAAATAACTTCAGAAGTTGGTAGCAGAATGGAGTGGAAATTGGATTCTTTATCACAAGCAAGAAGTATTGGCTCAGAAGAAGAACAGTTTTGGTCTGCTGGTGAGACATCGTCCCGTGAGGAGAAAAGCAGGAAGGTCTCAAGGAAGAGTAAGAATACTGAAATCAGTTTTAGTCAGGTTAAGAGAAAGAAGTCTGCAGAAGCAGTTCAAGGTTTTGGTGAATGCACAGGATATGGAAGTGTCTGGGACACCCACAGGGCACAGTCTTAAGACCCAGGGAAGGAAAGAGGAAGTTCAAAGAAAGGTCGTAAGCATACAGTGGTGCGCTGTGATGGGTCCTCTGGAAGTGTTGAGGTTGAATTGAGCTGTTCATTAGATTTTGAATCTGATGACCAGGAAGGTACGGAATCCTATGGGAGTGAGAAAGATATGGATAATGAGATATTGGCTGATCCATTAGGGGGGATTGCATGTTCAATTCCATGTTGATTAAACACCCACTTACCCTCAATGAGCTACTACAGCTCATGTCGCAGAGTATGTGGAATCCTAGTTGAGGAAACACATTCCTAAGGGGGTAAGAATAAGGTTGCGGTTGGAGTGCCCAAGACCTACTGTGGCAAATAAGATGATGATCAATCAGAGTTGGATGCAAAAATGTAGCTTTAATTAGGGGATATGATCATCATAAAGGACTGGATAAGGGTTTGAGAATGTGACAAGACAGATTAATTGACATGATTGGTCCTTTGACCAAGGTATTTGATATGACTGAGGAGGCTTATGAAAATGAGAAAGAGTTGAATGTGGAGAAATTAATGCAGCGGGTGAAGCACGCAGTTTGCTTTTTTGGAAATGCTAGTACAGCAATTTCAGTGAAGCGCAGAAAGAGCATTTTGCTCAAACTTGATTCGAAATTGGTGGATTGTGCAAGCAATAAATCAGGGCCCGCAGCAGATGGTCACCTTTTTAGGGGTGAGTTCATTAAATATATGTAGAAGTTTGTAGGAGCATACTGCTCCATTCAGAAGTAGCAAAGCAACATTAAGAACGTTTTTACTGATAGGGTTTTTGATTTGGGCGTGCGAACAAGAGGTCGAGTTTCCGGCTGTGGACCGGGAATCATGAGGAACTCTTTCTCTTGGGGAATTAGACCCTTTCAACATATCCAGGGATCAGGCCAGTCTGCTAGATTCTTTCCTCATAGGGAGAGACTCAAAGTAAGAGGGAATTGTGGAGAATGCAATAACCGAAGTTCAGGTAAGGGTAGACCCTATTATTATTCCATTAAAATTGTGCAACAGACTTGCTCAGATTTACCACAACTGGGATCAAAATACCACTGATCCTTGGGTATTGGAAACAGTGCAGGGATATTGCACCAATTTCATAGAAGAACCTGTGCAATCTTGGGTTCCAAAAAGTCTGATGTCCAGCAAAGACCAGTAAAGGTTGGTGGACAAAGAAGTTCAAGAACTGTGGGAGAAAGGTGCCATTGTGAAGTGTTGCAGGATTTGGAAGGTTTTGGAAGCAATATTTTCCTAGTGGAAAAGAAGGACAAAGGTATGCCGCCAGTGATAAATTTGAGGAGTCTGAACGATTGGGTGGTTTATCACCATTTCAAAACGGAAGGTATGCATGTGTTAAGAGACATTTTGCACAAGGGATTGTTTAACTCAATTGGACTTGAACGATGCATATTTAACGATTCTGATTTGGGAGTCTCATTAAAGGTTTTTACAGTTCAGATGGGATGGAAGGATGTGGAAGTTTGTGTACCTATTATGGGCTCCGTCGTGTTTTCCGAAGGTTTGCCATCCAGTGGTGAAGTTTTTAAGGGAAAAAGGTGTACAAATGATAACATATCTGGAAGACAGTTTGATTGTGAATCAGGAATGATCAGAAGTGAAGTGTTAAATGGACTTGCCAGTGAATTTGCAGAAAAGGTTGGGCTTTGTTAAGGCTTATGAGGGGCAAATTGAAAAGGGTAACAAAGGAGATTCGAAAGGTTTTAGATCAGATTTTACTGAGGGTGTTGGGTCCAATTGGGGGTCTCTAGTCTTCAACAATACAGGCTATTTCTTCTGGTCCTTTGAATTATGAGGCACTTCAGCGATTGAAGGCATTGCATTTGACAAGTGGTTTGAGATATAAAGAGAAGATAGTTCTGTTCTTGGAAGTGAGGGAGGAGCGTAAGTTGTGGCTAAAGAACATGGAGGCTTGGAATGGGAGACACATTTTTGGATAAAATCTGGAATTGGGCAATAGATTTGAATGCAAGCTTAGATAGTTGGGGTGCAAGTTGTGATTTAGTGTCAATAGATAGACGTTGGACGGAGGAGGACAGCAAGCTGCACATACATTGTCAAGAGTTGCTGTCAGGATCTTTTGCAATAAGATATTTCAGAAGGAATAAGGTGATATCTATGGCCCTGTTGAGAATAGACAATGTTTTAGCGGTGAGATATGTGAACACGTAGGAGGGGTTCAAGGTCCAAATATCTAGTGTATCTGGTGTGAGTCTTTTGGGAGTAATGTTTGAGGATGAATGCACCAGTTCAGGTAGAGTGTAAAAATTTGTTTTTAAATTATATAGGAATACTTATATCTACCAGGAACTTGGAGCCCCAATGTTCACAAGGAAGATGTGTATTATGTCTTAATCCGCGCTTTGCGTGGGAGATGACCTCACCTCACCCAGCATCCGCTCGGGAATATGAGGCCCCACTCTGTCCATCGGTACCTCTCTCTGGCGTCCTCTCGGGATGCCGGGTGAGGTGAGGTCATCTCCCACGCAAAGCGCGGATTAAGACATAATACACATCTTCCTTGTGAACATTGGGGCTCCAAGTTCCTGGTAGATATAAGTATTCCTATATAATTTAAAAACAATTTTTGTTAATATTTTCTTCACCTTCACGTTTATTAAGTTGCAGTAGCTAACTATCTAGGTCCTGACGAAAGCCGGATAGATTTCCAATTTGGCTGAAACATGTTGACCGTCCTGCACAGCGCCACAGTGTAGTGATATATTCAGACTACCAGGCGTGATTTTAACCTTGACACCCAGACAATCTTTATTAAATAACCCCCTTTTTTGTCTGAGTCGTTAATTTTAGTCATTCACCACAGCACTGCACCACACACCCTAAGCACTACCCTCTGAGCAACAGTTTGGCTAGAGTTTCTATTCTACATCCATATCCGCACCATCACTTGATGGCCTGGGCAGTTGTTTGGATGGATTAACAAATATCCCATATGATGAGACTCCGCCAGAAGGGTGGTCTGATGGGAATATCTCAGCCAACTGTAACTCTTTTACTATTTACGTGAGTCCTGTCTTCTCAGTCACTAGTACAGCAACACATAGAAGACCGGTCATTTCCATATTTTGTATAATGTCTATGATGTAGGGAAATGAAATGACAGGTTGTTAAATATATTCCCTTGACCCCCTTTAAATTGTGTTTTTTGATAGATGCATTCTGTCAGGATGGGAGAGTTATTCATCTTTATGCTTTTCCACCCTTTTCAATGATTTCTCGGGTTACTTCACAAGTGGAAGGAGGCAGTTGGGATAGTTACACCTCTCTGGAGGGCCCAGGTTTGGTTTCCCATACTTCTGGAGTTGTCAATAGACTATCCGATTCTTTTACTAAGGTTCAAGGGAATTCTGGTGGATCCAACAGGAAAATTGAAAGATTTGGTGAGTATGGGTCACTTGATGTTGGTGGTTTGGAGAATTTCAGGAGAGAATGGAAGTTGTAAGGCCTTTCACAACAGGCGTCAACGCTCATCAAGGAATCTTGGAAACCAGTTATAAGAAAGTTGTAAATACTGGCATGGGAGAAATGGTTTAGCTCGTGTGTGGAGAGGGATTTTGATCCCGTGTCAGTGGACGTAGTAGAGGTGGTTAATTATTTATAAGAAATGTTTAAGAGAGGTTTGTCATATAGGACTGTTAATGTACACAGGTCATCAATTTCTGCTGGCCATTGTCTGGTTAATGGATTGTCAGGGCAGGATGTTTTGGTAAGGATACTATTGAGTATAAGGATTGCAAATGATAATGAGAATTTGTGTGTTGTTCGTTGTTTAAATGTGTTAGACCTGGCCTCATTGGCGTGAGTCTCCCTTCCATTTTTGACGGATTGCCTCCTCTGTTTTGTTATGTTTTTCTGGATTTATGCTTAGGGCACTGTGCCACTGCTAATCAGTGCCACAGTGCAAGTGCTCCGATTTTAGTATGCCTGAACTCAGAATAATAAAATACATCTTTTAGTGAAGTTTATTTTAATATTCTGTGTTTGCAAATACCACTTTTAGAAAGCAGGTATTTGCTAGCCTAACCATTTGAGCCTGCCTCTGCTGGGTTGTGTATTCCTTGTCTGGGTGTGTGAGTGACAGGTCTGGGGGATTCTAGGAGACAGGCTGGGGCAGCCCAGTGGTGAATAGAGAGATCTGCATCTAGATGAGAGGGAGGAGTTGCACCGGGGACCTGAATAGGGCTGGACCTTCCCTCTACAATGCTGGCTCCATCCCCTGTGGCTTGTCTGATGTCTCTGCCCTGCACTGTGAAAGGAGAGGAGGAATCATGTCAACAGAGTGCTCCAGAGCTGTATCTTCCCTCCCCTGTGCTGGCTCCACCTCCTATCGGGCAGCTGATGTCTCTGCCCTGCACAGTGAAAGGAAGAAGAGAGTCATGTAAACAAAGTGCTCAGGAACTGGTTTGGACTAGGCAGAGGCCTCTCTGCCTTCAGAGAACAAAGGATTTTGGGGTATAAATATTGGGACCCTGATCCCAAGAAATTAGAATACTTCTGGAACAAGAATCCTTTCTGCCAAGGAGAAGAACCAAGGAAGCTGCAGGAGTTTGGACTGCCACTCTGCCAGTGTTCTGTTTGCTGGGTTGGCCTGCAGTGGTTGCTTCATTGCCAAGGGAAAGGAGAAGGAACTTTGTAAGGACTTTCATTTACAGAATATTCTCCAAGGGCTTGAACTGTGCTTGCCTCCTGCTGAAGTCTCAGGGACAAAAGACTTCACCTCCAGCTCCCTCCTGAATATCCTTGCTGGGAATTCTGACTCCAGTCACTTGCTTGCCGTTGGGAGCTGGAAGCGTGACGCATCGAGAAGAAGCGTGTCGCCGCCGCAGCTGAACCTTCGTCGCATCTCCCTGGAAGCGCGTGTTCATCGAAGCTGTCTGCTGTCGCATCACCGAAGAGGCGTGACGCCATCGTGAGAGTCGCCATCGCATTACCGGAGAAGCGTGTTGCAGGGCCTGTCACGGCTCCAAAGTACAGAGTCTTCGCAAGGCTGCCAGGGCGTCATCACATCGTCATCCCCGCATCAAGGGCGCCATCTTCTCGCATCGCAACTGGATCGTCGCATCACATCAAAGCGCCATCTTGCGCACCGCAACGGGCCCTTAGGCCGAGAATCTACGCATCACCTCCGTACCGGTAAGGCTCACGGTGAGTCCCCTACTCTGCGCAAGCATTGAGGAAGGACGCAACCATTCCCCCGGGTCACGGAACCAACGCATCTCCCCTTTTGCGAGCATTTTGTTCACTTTGCGTTACGCATCCAGGTACTTTGTTGAGAACTTTGTCACATTTACAAACAACTTTAACTAAGAGACTTTAATCATCTTTTGAGTAAACTTAAGTGTAGTATTGTGGATTTTTGTCGTTTGTGGTCTTCAGCCACATGCATCAAGTGATTTAGAAATCACAAACGGTCCGAATCGCAAAAATCGTCCGTTTGCAATTCCTAAATCACTATTTGGGATGCATCAATCAAAAATACAAGAAATCGCTATTTTTTGCGATTCCTAAAAATGCGATTGCATTTAAGGAATCGCTATTTGCGATTCCTTAAATGCAATGCATGACACCTAAAAAATTGCGAATTCGCAATTCGGAGGAAAAAATTACCATGAGGTTGGACCTCATGGTAATTTGCGAAAAATCTGAAAAATGCAATTTTGTGCATTTTTCAAACTGTCATGTTGTGCACACACATGCCCTTAGGGCATGTGTGTGCACAACATATGTGCATAGATTGATTTCAGGGGTGCAACAGGGTGTCCTTTGGACACCCCTGCACCCTTGAAATCGCAATCTCAATTTGCGATTAGCTAATTGCGAATCGCAAATTGAGATTGTCTTCCCATTTATTCCTATGGGCCTTTTGGCCCATAGGAATCAATGGGAAGGGATTCCTTAATTGCGATTCGCAAATTGTGAATCGCAATTAAATAAAAATAAGGAATCGCTAAAAAAATTGCGAATTTTTGATGCATTGCCGTTTGCGATTACTTAATTACGAATCCTTAAGTTTCGCAATTAAGGAATCGCAAACGGCAACAATGATGCATGTACCTGCTTGTGTTTAAGTCTATATAAAGAATACTTATTTTTATAACACCTGTGTTGTGTCCATCTGTAGTGTTTTCACTGTATTACTGTGTATATTCACAAATGCTTAAAACACTGCCTCTGAGATAAGCCTGTCTGCTTGTGCCAAGCTACCAAGGGGGTGAGCAGGGGTTATTAAGTATTAAGGAGTGTAATCCCCTTATCCTGACTTAGAAGTAAGAGTCCCTATTTGGACAAAGGTGAATACCATTGCCAACTTGAGACCCCCAGATCTAACAAAATGCAAATGAGGAAATAACAAAGGATGTCAGATGAAAGAGTGATGGAGTTGATTTTTTTCTTTTAAGAGACCTTTTAGAGCTGTGTCATCCCCTACGCTTCAAAGACAGGTAAAGGAGGTTGAGAAGAGCTGGTGTGGAAGTGAGTGTGGTATGGGCACATTCACAAGATGTGCAACTGCGTCTAAGGCTTTTATGATGAGAGGGGCTTTGCAGGACATTTTGAGGTGTGCAGATTGGTCGACTGATGTGACTTTTAGGTCGTTTTATTTCAAACCTGTGGAGAATGCACCATCTTGTTTGTTTGAGAAGCTTTCAATTTGCTGTTATAAATTGGGGTTTCTGGTTGGCAGAGGTATGCACCCCATCCAAACAGCAACCACAATCCTAGTCAGGGTAGACCATAACACAACCTATATTATCCTGTTCTTACCCTCTGGTAGCTTGGCACAGAGTAGTCAGGCTTAACTTAGGAGGCAATGTGTAAAGCATTTGTGCAAAACTTCATACAATAACACAGTGAAAGAACTACAAAGTCAAGAGTTGTGGCTGACTGCGATGGAGTGTGCGCCAGATACAGGGCCCTCAGGTGGTTTAGGTGTTGTGCCAAATGTATCGACGCAAATGCACCGATGCATCAGTTCTGTGAGCGAAACTCCTGTTCTGAAGTGCGGTGATTCTGAATGCAATACGCCAGGTTTTTCTGCATTGCAGAGGTGATGCATGGATCTTCTCCACACTTTGGCGGTGATGCATCGGTTCAGAGTGCGATGTACGGTCTGGTTCCTGCAACAGTGGCGATGTGTCATTTCTGCTCTCACAGCAGAGGATGCTCTCACAGCAGAGGATGTCAGTTCCACTGGAGCAAAACTCTAGGTCCACTTCCAAGGGACCAGGACTGGGGTGGCACTACTTGGCAGGGGTTAAAACAGGAAGGTTTTATGTCTTTTGTGTCCCAGAGACTTAGGCCACAAGAAGGCAAGTCAGCAAGCCCTTGAAGTCACTCTGGGTTCAAGTGATTCAGGTCTTGTCCATCTCACTGGGGCAGCACGGCAGCAGAGCAGCGGTCATTCTTGCAGAGCAGAACAGCAGTCCTTCTGAGTCTTCTACAGAGTTCAAGAGGTGTACTGAAGAATTGAACCTGAGGGTCCAATATTTATAACTGGTGCCCATTTTGAAGTAGGAGAAGGTTCTGGAGGCTTCCAGCCCCAGAGGTATTTGGAATTTTCTACCTTCATGCCCTGGCTCCAGTTTTCTAGGGTCCCAAAAAACTAATGTCAAACGTTTTGTGAGTGGGTTTAGACAGAGCCTTTGTGATGTGTAAGTGTGGTAGTTTACAGCTTCCCTCCCTCATCAAGTCAAAGATGGCCCATCCTTCCAACACCCATTCCACCTATGTCTCACTGTCCGGGAGCAATCCACAATGACAACTGCCAGCTACAGCTAGTAATGTGACCCAGGGTGCAGGCTGCAGGCTGCAGGCACCAAATGGTTAGGAAAGAAAATGCTGACTTTCTAAATGTTGCATTTTCAGAACTGTGACTTAAAATCCAATTTTGCCATTAAAGAGGGGTTTAAATTACCATTACTTAGACACCAACCTCAACATTCCTAGCTGCTCCCAACTGAAAGTTATCACTTATTAAATGCAATACATGAACCCAATCTTATCCTATAGGAGAGGTATGCATTGCAGTGGAGAAGTGTGGCTCACTGGTTAGAGGAGGCAGACCTGGAAGCAGAGGTCAGCCTGGGACCAGGGTTCAATTCCCAGCTCTCACAGGGGAATACCAGAACGGGTTCCCTAAGCAAGCGCTTAGAAACCGCTCGGTGATTTGCGCTATATAAATTCCTTTACATTTACAGTACAGAAAAATAAATTCAAGAGTTTATCATTACCAGGGCATGTAAAGTGAAAAGGACATGTCCAACTTTTTAGAAACACTGCGCCCAGCCCTTTGGAGCATAGCTCTAATGAGGACTACCTCAGAATCAATATAAACATGTGCTACAATGCACACTAATGCAGAGTATGGTGTTCACCAATATTAAGGTGTTTTCTCTGCTAAAGTTATGGCTGAAACTCCTGCTGGCATGTGAATGCTGATGACAGCGGTGAAGTACTACTACAGGGTGGGTGGAGACTGCCAGGGTGTGGGTACTGTAGTGTTGGGTGCAGTAGTGCTCCCGTCACTTTTGCTTGCAGGCTGCTCCTTAAGGTTTTCTTATGCCACACGGTCTGTAATTACTGTGTAATTCACCTTATTTATGTAGCAATCGATTCCAGTGTTTGGCTGTCTGGACAGAGAATGTTACTCTGCTGGAGCCATTGAAACAGGGCAGAACCAAAGGTCTTAATTGGTGATAATAGTGAGCTTGTGTTGAACCAAGAGTGGTCTAGAACCATGGATTGCCCGATGCATTAAAGGTGATCCTTCTGGCAGTTGGCCAAAACCCAGATTGTGATGCAGGTTTGCATTGACTAGTTGAGGAGCTGTCTGGTGAGCTGTGTTTTGAATTCTCTGTATTCTTTGTAGTTTATACGATATTAGTTGGAGTGCTCCAAGATAGAGAGCACTAGAGTAGTGAAGATGAGACAATACTAGATTATGAGTAGATCCTTCAAAGGCATCTCATCATGTGAAAGCTTTATTTGTTGGCTTATTACATAGGGGATAGTGTAGTGTGGTTTTCTGACAAAATACTGTATAAAAGTTATTGTGGGTCACAAATATTCCAATGTCAAAAATATTGAGGGACAGAATATAGCAGGTGCGACTACAGTCTTTTTAGCTATTTAATATGTTGTTTTTTTTAAATATAACTGCAAATAATATTATTTTATTTAATAAGCCTGTATCATATATTGTTTTTAATTAGTTTCATATATTTTACGTATTTCAGTACTATATATTATTAGTATCATAATAATATTTGTGTCTAATTTGTTTTGGTATAGTTTGTAAGTTTTCATATGAGCCTTATTTTTTTTAATGTAATTAGAACTTGGTAATTTAGTAGTGGATTGATGTTGGGTTTGTAGGGAACTAGGGTGGGACGTTTTTTAAAATGTATACTTTTTATTTATAATACATTTTGTGTATTTAATTTTTAATGATAATTAATTGTGCACATTAATTAATTGATGAATTATTATTTTAATTATTTGTGGATTTTAAATATCTGTAATTGGCTGTCCAGTTTATTTCAGTATTATATTGTGTTTATTTTATACATATTATTTGTTTTACTTTGTAATGGCATCATTTAATAATTAATTCATTATTAGTCATATTCCATTTTTATAATATTATTTATTTTGTATTAATTTGTATTGTTTGCCGGTGTTTGTTTGTTAGTGTGATAAGGAGGGAAGTGTTTTAATTTTAAAATATTTTTTATATTGTGTTTAGATTAAACTTTTTTAAGTTGAAATATATAATTAGTTTTTTCTATTTAATAACGCATTTATTCTTTAAAGTATGTTATAATTTTTCGGTCCCTATTTAAATTTGTTTTTTAAAGAAATAAGAAGTGGGAACAGTAATTCTGATCCATCCCACCCCTCTAAAGTACAATACTTTTTCTTCTCTGGCGTAGATTGGACCCCCTACTTTTGCTTAGGTTGGAGTTTGAATAGTAAATGTGAACGTTTCAAGTCAAACACTTTTTCTAATGTAGCTTGGGTTGGAGTGTGAATAGTAAATTGAACCCCTCCAAAGTCCAACACTTTCCTTACTCTTGCTTACATTGGTGAGGAATTAGTAAATCTAACCCCTTCTAGGTCCAAAACTTTCCCTACTTTTGCTTATGTTAGAGTGGAAATAATAAATCTGACTCTCAAAGGTCTAACACTGCCCCTGCTTTTACTTACAGTGGAATAGTCATTTTCATCCTCCAAAGTCCAATACTTTCTCTACTGTTGCTCACTAAGCTTCAAAATTGAGGATCTATGACTGTTTGAGAGTCTCTATCAGTGAGATATCCACCAATATACAATGTATAGACAACTGACAAGCAATGGAGCTTTCAGAGACATCTTCCTAGATGCCTTATTGGAAATATCATCCAAAAATACTACCCTGTGCATCCTTGGAGACCTGGAAATTCAGTTTTACAAAACAAGATTGCTTCAGCCAAAAAGCTTCAAAACAAGTCTGGAATTTAACAATGTCTGCCATCTGCTAACATATTTCCGGATCAAGACACTGAGCAATACACACATTAAATGTAATCTGCATCCATCCAGAAAAGGTTATGATCAAAAGAAGTGTGCCCATCTCATGAAGTGACCATTGTTTCCTTTCTTTCACTCATAGCATCCCATCAAAACCTATTTTCACGCCAGTTCTGTCCTCTGTAACATATAGGCAATGGACTATCTAATCAATATAAAGCAGCTGTATAGTTGGCTACACAAAGAATTCAACAAATGTATCCCCCTCAAAACCTCCAAGGAGGAGGCATAGCCAGAATGTTGCACCTCTCCAGAGCACCACTCCAAAACATAGTTGGCTAAATCAACCACCATTTGCAAAATGTTGCATCAACAAAGCATAGACAAAGGTGCTTCCCGGAAGTCCCAGGTCCTTTCAAATCCAGCAAAGTAGTGCAGTGAAAGCAACAGCTATGAAGGGAAAAATTCTGGCACTTCTTAAAGATTTCTGTAAAGAGATTTCAGCCTGGAAGCAGGACATCAGCAAAAAGATTTCAGACCTGGATAATCACATCCAAAGAACCGAAACACGCTTAGATCAAGTTGAAACTGAATTAGCCCTTAATTCAAAGAAGATTTTCCGGACGATGTCTACTTTAGAGGTACATCAAAAACTGATTAACAAACTAGATGACAATGAAAACGGATCAAGGAGAAATGCAAAAAGGAAATTTGGCCCTCCACGTACTCTCAAGAATCCACTTCTTCAAGAAAAAGGAGGCAATTATGTTGGCAGCTCGATGGCAGCAACTACTGGTATTCATGGGTGACACGCTGACTCTCTTTCAAGATATCTCCTTTCATAACCTAACTAGATGCAGAGAGTTTAAAGAGACTACTGCCTGTCTGAAGCAAGAAGGCATACCCTATTGAAGGGGGTACCCATTCTGCTTGCACAAGGTGCTCATCACATCATGAAAGAGGTTCACAAAGTGAAATACATACTAAGCCTCCCAATTGACACAATCCACGCATGAGCTGTCTACTCCGGCAGATAGCCAACGATCAAGCACTACACCTGAATCAAACAAAGCTTGTAAAGAAAGGTGACAACAGAGATGCTTGCAATAAAGAGTGGAACAAATTGCCTCAATGGAAGAATACTAATTAGTAATTGCTTCACCTAGTCCTGAACAGACAACTCTAGACGATTTTTGTGATTAGTACAGTGAATCCCTCCCGCCATTTCAATTAACAGGCAATCTGGTTTTCATGCTCTCCCCAAAGCAAGACCCTTGTCACAGGGATTCTGCTCCTTCAAGGAACTGTGCATAGAGACTTGGAACCTCAGTGAATTAGGGTGTGCCAAAACTCACCTTAGTATCCAAAATCCCCTACCAGACTAGCAATAAGTGTCTCATTGGTTCTTCCATACCCCCAATGATTAGACAACCCAGAACATGGACTTAGAATACCTCAGGTAACGTGGAACACACAAACACTCTTTCGTTATTCTATCATACCAGTCCAAATCGAGGAGTAAATGAAGACACGTGCAAGTTTGAAATATTTTTTGCTAATGCCGTGTTCTCAAGCGCAGTATCTTAGCTAATGCAAGCAGACATATTATAAGCAACAAGGCTATCAGCATAGTTACTAGTCCATAAAATACAAAGGGAGAAAGCATGTTAAAATGCTTAACGGGAAGAGGGCTAAATTGCACCTCAGTCTTACCCTCCCTTGCTAGTATATCTACAGAAGGTCTCTTTGGGTTTACAAGGGCGGCCCCATACCTCTGGTCCTAGTAGAAATGGATCACATAATTTTCTACACCAGCTCTCTGCATGCGAATGTTCTCCAAACTGTGTGTGCATGCTCTGCGCAGTGCATTATTAAACGCGCCAAAATCAGAGGTGGCCACAGCTGCATATGTGGTATGTCTAGAACGTGCACTGATCAGACCGAACAACAACCACTGTGTTGAAATAACCTTGAAGGCCTCGGCACTCACTGTTCAGACATAGCTTACCAAGCAAGGCTGATACTGTAGGAAAACATATTATTCTCGTTTGAAGCAAAATATTCTGCTAGACTCTAAACATATAATATTGTATGCCGTGTGCAAAAGCAGCAGAGAGGAAAAATGGCGTTTAAACTTCTAATAAGCTCATGCTAACTTAACACAGTGTAAAGGCAAAGCCCATCTCCATGACACACTTAGCTGAAGTAAACCTTCCAACTCCATGAGATAACTACCAACGTCGAGCTCCTGGTGGAGATCACTGACTATCCGTGGAGCTTGCCCCACAAAACAGTCAATACAGCTGACAATTAACATTCTTGCTCTCAATGGCTGGGTTCCCCGATACTATCCATTTGATATTTGGATGTTTTACACTAATGGTCTGGTTTTCCTCTCTGTTATGTTATAATTATCTTACTTTTTATGTTCTGCACGGTCACCTTTTTAGTTATACAGCTCAGGTCACACTCCAGTGCACTGAGGAGGACTAAAGTACCCGGCATCGGGTCCAATATTACTCCCATCTCTCTGGACTCGACTCCCAGGGGACAGTGGTGAAATATTTCTTGTATTAGACATGGGCACGCTAGCTCTGATTATCCTGAATGTGCAGGGCCTTAAGAGATGCTTCCAGTAATGGTTACAGGTGAAAGAGGTTGATACTGCACTGTTACAGGAGACACATCTATTGAGCAAAGATGTGCACCATCTCCGACGCTTCTGGTTTCCAGTCCAATTCCACGCCACAAAAAAGACCAGCATGAGAAGACTAGCTATCCTATTACAGTGAGGACTAAAATGTGATTTTGAGTCGACTGCCAGGATAAAGCAGGTAGATACCTGGGACTGCATATGAAAATAGGGGAATATATCAGTCACCATTTTCTCCTTATATGCACCCAACGAAGGTAAGGAAAACGTTTATGCAGAATTTATGCTTAAAGTTGCATCGTTTTCGAAAGGGCACACAATGGTAGACAAAGATTTTAATATTACCCTGAACACTTTAGAAGATAGATCTTCAGTACATCATATATGCCCCACTCCCCCAGCCTCCCTGCTTCACGGTACGGCGTACCTCGACCTGGTGGACATCTGGTGCCACCAGCACTAGTGGGATAAGAAGTTTACATTCTATTCACATGTGCACAGATCACACACAAAAAACGGTGATGGATCAAGCCCTGATCTTTGGACTGGGTAAGAGTGGTCTGCTTAATTCAGGCACTCTGTTCATCACCACCCCCTTTTCTGAATCATTTTGTCCACCATAAGCGTGGAAGGGTATACTCAGATGTGAGTCCCTTGCTCATTGCACCATCAGTATTCAAGCAAGCCGGGCCGACGACGCCTGAAATGGCAGAAACCGGTCCCCAGAAGCTTGTTTCCTTCCCAGTACAAGAATTGGCTTGGTAGTTTGCTTTGCCCTGTTCCCATCATGCACTGGGACAGGAACAGACTAATTTGCATATAGCCAAGTTCTGAGCTGGGATGGTGCAGTGAGCTAAAAAACGGTGATGGATCAAGCCCTGATCTTTGGACTGGGTAAGAGTGGTCTGCTTAATTCAGGCACTCTGTTCATCACCACCCCCTTTTCTGAATCATTTTGTCCACCATAAGCGTGGAAGGGTATACTCAGATGTGAGTCCCTTGCTCATTGCACCATCAGGATTCAAGCAAGCCGGGCCGACGACGCCTGAAATGGCAGAAACCGGTCCCCGGAAGCTTGTTTCCTTCCCAGTACAAGAATTGGCTTGGTAGTTTGGTTTGCCCTGTTCCCATCATGCACTGGGACAGGAACAGACTAATTTGCATATAGCCAAGTTCGGAGCTGGGATGGTGCAGTGAGCAAAAAAACGGTGATGGATCAAGCCCTGATCTTTGGACTGGGTAAGAGTGGTCTGCTTAATTCAGGCACTCTGTTCATCACCACCCCCTTTTCTGAATCATTTTGTCCACCATAAGCGTGGAAGGGTATACTCAGATGTGAGTCCCTTGCTCATTGCACCATCAGGATTCAAGCAAGCCGGGCCGACGACGCCTGAAATGGCAGAAACCGGTCCCCGGAAACTTGTTTCCTTCCCAGTACAAGCATTGGCTTGGTAGTTTGGTTTGCCCTGTTCCCATCATGCACTGGGACAGGAACAGACTAATTTGCATATAGCCAAGTTCTGAGCTGGGATGGTGCAGTGAGCTAAAAAACGGTGATGGATCAAGCCCTGATCTTTGGACTGGGTAAGAGTGGTCTGCTTAATTCAGGCACTCTGTTCATCACCACCCCCTTTTCTGAATCATTTTGTCCACCATAAGCGTGGAAGGGTATACTCAGATGTGAGTCCCTTGCTCATTGCACCATCAGGATTCAAGCAAGCCGGGCCGACGACGCCTGAAATGGCAGAAACCGGTCCCCGGAAGCTTGTTTCCTTCCCAGTACAAGAATTGGCTTGGTAGTTTGGTTTGCCCTGTTCCCATCATGCACTGGGACAGGAACAGACTAATCTGCATATAGCCAAGTTCTGAGCTGGGATGGTGCAGTGAGCTAAAAAACGGTGATGGATCAAGCCCTGATCTTTGGACTGGGTAAGAGTGGTCTGCTTAATTCAGGCACTCTGTTCATCACCACCCCCTTTTCTGAATCATTTTGTCCACCATAAGCGTGGAAGGGTATACTCAGATGTGAGTCCCTTGCTCATTGCACCATCAGGATTCAAGCAAGCCGGGCCGACGACGCCTGAAATGGCAGAAACCGGTCCCCGGAAGCTTGTTTCCTTCCCAGTACAAGAATTGGCTTGGTAGTTTGGTTTGCCCTGTTCCCATCATGCACTGGGACAGGAACAGACTAATTTGCATATAGCCAAGTTCTGAGCTGGGATGGTGCAGTGAGCTAAAAAACGGTGATGGATCAAGCCCTTATCTTTGGACTGGGTAAGAGTGGTCTGCTTAATTCAGGCACTCTGTTCATCACCACCCCCTTTTCTGAATCATTTTGTCCACGATAAGCGTGGAAGGGTATACTCAGATGTGAGTCCCTTGCTCATTGCACCATCAGGATTCAAGCAAGCCGGGCCGGCGACGCCTGAAATGGCAGAAACCGGTCCCCGGAAGCTTGTTTCCTTCCCAGTACAAGAATTGGCTTGGTAGTTTGGTTTGCCCTGTTCCCATCATGCACTGGGACAGGAACAGACTAATTTGCATATAGCCAAGTTCTGAGCTGGGATGGTGCAGTGAGCTAAAAAACGGTGATGGATCAAGCCCTGATCTTTGGACTGGGTAAGAGTGGTCTGCTTAATTCAGGCACTCTGTTCATCACTACCCCCTTTTCTGAATCATTTTGTCCACCATAAGCGTGGAAGGGTATACTCAGATGTGAGTCCCTTGCTCATTGCACCATCAGGATTCAAGCAAGCCGGGCCGACGACGCCTGAAATGACAGAAACCGGTCCCCGGAAGCTTGTTTCCTTCCCAGTACAAGAATTGGCTTGGTAGTTTGGTTTGCCCTGTTCCCATCATGCACTGGGACAGGAACAGACTAATTTGCATATAGCCAAGTTCTGAGCTGGGATGGTGCAGTGAGCTAAAAAACGGTGATGGATCAAGCCCTGATCTTTGGACTGGGTAAGAGTGGTCTGCTTAATTCAGGCACTCTGTTCATCACCACCCCCTTTTCTGAATCATTTTGTCCACCATAAGCGTGGAAGGGTATACTCAGATGTGAGTCCCTTGCTCATTGCACCATCAGGATTCAAGCAAGCCGGGCCGACGACGCCTGAAATGGCAGAAACCGGTCCCCGGAAGCTTGTTTCCTTCCCAGTACAAGAATTGGCTTGGTAGTTTGGTTTGCCCTGTTCCCATCATGCACTGGGACAGGAACAGACTAATCTGCATATAGCCAAGTTCTGAGCTGGGATGGTGCAGTGAGCTAAAAAACGGTGATGGATCAAGCCCTGATCTTTGGACTGGGTAAGAGTGGTCTGCTTAATTCAGGCACTCTGTTCATCACCACCCCCTTTTCTGAATCATTTTGTCCACCATAAGCGTGGAAGGGTATACTCAGATGTGAGTCCCTTGCTCATTGCACCATCAGGATTCAAGCAAGCCGGGCCGACGACGCCTGAAATGGCAGAAACCGGTCCCCGGAAGCTTGTTTCCTTCCCAGTACAAGAATTGGCTTGGTAGTTTGGTTTGCCCTGTTCCCATCATGCACTGGGACAGGAACAGACTAATTTGCATATAGCCAAGTTCTGAGCTGGGATGGTGCAGTGAGCTAAAAAACGGTGATGGATCAAGCCCTTATCTTTGGACTGGGTAAGAGTGGTCTGCTTAATTCAGGCACTCTGTTCATCACCACCCCCTTTTCTGAATCATTTTGTCCACCATAAGCGTGGAAGGGTATACTCAGATGTGAGTCCCTTGCTCATTGCACCATCAGGATTCAAGCAAACCGGGCCGACGATGCCTGAAATGGCAGAAACCGGTCCCCGGAAGCTTCTTTCCTTCCCAGTACAAGTATTGGCTTGGTAGTTTGGTTTGCCCTGTTCCCATCATGCACTGGGACAGGAACAGACTAATTTGCATATAGCCAAGTTCTGAGCTGGGATGGTGCAGTGAGCTAAAAAACGGTGATGGATCAAGCCCTGATCTTTGGACTGGGTAAGAGTGGTCTGCTTAATTCAGGCACTCTGTTCATCACCACCCCCTTTTCTGAATCATTTTGTCCACCATAAGCGTGGAAGGGTATACTCAGATGTGAGTCCCTTGCTCATTGCACCATCAGGATTCAAGCAAGCCGGGCCGACGACGCCTGAAATGGCAGAAACCGGTCCCCGGAAGCTTGTTTCCTTCCCAGTACAAGAATTGGCTTGGTAGTTTGGTTTGCCCTGTTCCCATCATGCACTGGGACAGGAACAGACTAATTTGCATATAGCCAAGTTCTGAGCTGGGATGGTGCAGTGAGCTAAAAAACGGTGATGGATCAAGCCCTGATCTTTGGACTGGGTAAGAGTGCTCTAGTTAATTCAGGCACTCTGTTCATCACCACCCCCTTTTCTGAATCATTTTGTCCACCATAAGCGTGGAAGGGTATACTCAGATGTGAGTCCCTTGCTCATTGCACCATCAGGATTCAAGCAAGCCGGGCCGACGACGCCTGAAATGGCAGAAACCGGTCCCCGGAAGCTTGTTTCCTTCCCAGTACAAGAATTGGCTTGGTAGTTTGGTTTGCCCTGTTCCCATCATGCACTGGGACAGGAACAGACTAATTTGCATATAGCCAAGTTCTGAGCTGGGATGGTGCAGTGAGCTAAAAAACGGTGATGGATCAAGCCCTGATCTTGTATTTGTATTGTATGTATTTATTGCTTATTAAGCGCAACTGCCACCCCCAAGGGTATCCTGGCGCTGAGACCGAAACGTACATCTATCAAAACAGCTACATTACTCTGAGAAACAGGTAGGTTTTAAGGCTCTTTTTAAAAGTGAGCAGATCAGGACAGCTCCTTAATGCCAGGGGGAGAGTGTTCCACAGCGTGGCAGCCGCAAAACTGAAAGCGCGACCACCCATTCTCGTTCTATTAATTTTAGGAACTTTTACCAAGAACGCCGAAGATGATCTTAGAGGTCTGGCTGCCTGATACCAGAGGAAGAGAGTCTGAAGAGGTATTGGTCCCAGTCCATGCAGGGCCCTAAAGACAAGGCAGAGAGCCTTAAACGCAATTCTCTGCTGGACTGGAAGCCAGTGTAGATCGGCCAAAGCTGCCGATGAAGAGGCGGACCGAGGTCGAGACAAGGCCAATTTGGCGGCCATATTCTGTATCCTTTGGAGCTTTAGGATCAGAATCTTCGGAGCACCCAAAAGTAGTGCGTTACAGTAGTCAATCCTACTGAGGATGGAACTACGCACTACCTCAGCTCTGGATCCCCGTGGAAGAAGTGGCAGGATTTTCCGTAGAACACGGAGCAGACCCATGCATGTTGCTGCCGTTTTGTTTACGGAGGCATCAAGCTGCAAATTGGGTTCAAATAGAACTCCCAGATTGCGAGCTGACTCTGCCGCCTCCACCGATCCCGGGATGGACACTGGCCAGAAATCTGCCGGTAGTGTACGGGGAGTTCGGTCCAAGGAGCAGTGGAGTACCTCCGTTTTTGATCCGTTGAATTGCAACGCATTGGCTCGCAGCCATGCTGCTGTGGCTGCCATACAACGGTGAAAGACATCCCTTGAAATAGCCTCTGAACCCTCAAATGAAAAAATCAACTGAGTGTCATCGGCATAGTTGACAACAGATATGCCGAATGACTTTATCAGTGCTATCAAGGGACGGAGATATATATTAAATAGGATCGGGCTAATTGCCGATCCTTGAGGGACTCCCTGTTTCACCCGCCTAGTGGCTGATCGAAAAGGTGGTAATGCCACGGCTTGTTGTCGGTTGTCCAAGTAGGACGTGAGCCAGTCTAGGGCCAGGCCGCACACTCCCGCACTCCGAAGACGGCCAAGTAGAACTTCATGGTCCACCGTGTCGAACGCGGCCGACATGTCAAGTAGCACCAAGAATGCAGACTTGCCCTTGTCGACTCGCGTTCGCAGATCGTCCAACACGGTGACCAAGGCCGTTTCGGTGCCGTGCGCTGGCCTAAAGCCATATTGTACAGCATCCAGACACAGATTTGTTTCTAGGAAGTTGGATAAGGCTCTTGTGACCCATCTTTCAAGGACTTTAATCGCAAATGGTAATAGCGAGATTGGCCTATAATTGGCCGCACAAAGAGGGTCCAGAGAAGCCTTTTTCAACAGAGGTGTTACAATGGCCAACTTCCAGCTGTCTGGAACTGACGCTGTGGTCAACGATTGACAGCAGATGGAATGCAGCGGAGGGAAAAGCTCATCTTGAAAGGCCTTCCAGATCTTGTGAGGCATGGGGTCCAGCGGTGATCCTGACGATACACTGCTTGCCAGGATAACAAATTCCTCTAACGAGGGGACGGGGAAGCTGGACAACTGAGGCATACCTTCCTTGTTAGGTACCCAATTGGAATCCATGTTGTCAGACGGTTCCAAAGGAGAGACTGCGGTTGTTACAGATTGATCGCAATTTTTCAGTCCAGTCAGGATAGTCCTGATTTTCTCCTCAAATGCAAGGGCCAGCGAGTCGCACAGTGCCTGTGAGGCCGGAATAGTGGACGCCATGCAAGGCGGGTCAGACAAAGTCTTGACCAGTCTAAACAGGGTCTGAGATTTGTTAGAGGCCTTCGCCAGAGTGTCTTCCAAAAACTTGGCTTTTGCGGCTCTTAACTGGACCTTGTATTCGTGCAAGGCTGCTTTATAAGCTGCCTTATCCTGCTCCCTATATCCTCTCCTCCAAGTGCGCTCCGCCTGTTTACAGCGGAGTTTGGAGTGCCCTAATTCTTCGCTGAACCAGGCGTTAAGGCCCCTGGGCCTGTCTCTTACCTTGCGTAAGGGGGCCAGGTCATCAAGAGATGATACAATATGCTGGCAAAGAGAGGCATAGCTCTTATCCACATTCTCCTCCATCTGAAAGGTTCCCGGTAGGAGTGTGGGTCGAATCGGTTCCCTAAGGAGACGACTCCATTGCCGATTCAGCTTCCTGCTGGTCGATTTATTGGGTCTCCATGGGCCAGGTATAAGGAGGGACAGGACAATCATAGAATGATCGGTCCAACCCTGGGCCTCGACCTTATCTACCACAACCAGGTTCTTATCTGCAAATACCAAGTCTAGTATATGTCCCCTATCATGGGTGGGTGCCTGAACCAGTTGAGCAAGTTGGATATTGCTACATGCTTGACACAGTTCTCGGAAGGCCAAATCATGGGGGCCAGAAGGCCAGAGGTTGAAATCACCCAGTACTCGAAAATTGGTATGCGAGTTCGAGAGGTCGTAAATCAGATCAATCAGAGATTGAAGGGCTGTCGTAGGCAAAGAGGGCGGTCGGTAGCATAAAAGACCTGCTACTAAGGTACCTCCTTGAGCCACGATGGAAAAGCCCATTAGCTCAAACCCTGCTACCTTCGTAGTCACCAATTCGGTCAAGGATATAGAGTCTCTGAAGATGTAACCTACCCCACCACCCCTGCCCGAGATACGGGGGGTGTGTCTTATCAGATAGCCTGGCGGGCACGCCCAACCTAATTCCATGTCACAGTCCTTCGTGGCCCACGTTTCAGTCACGAATAGTATATCTAGCTGTGACGATTCAATTAATAAAGCGGTCTCAGCGTAGTGCTTTATCAAAGAGCGAGCATTCAGCAAGCCGCAGGACAATGTCTTATGCGGGATGAGGATGGGCTCGGGCTCTAAGTTCTCAGTGGAAGCAGGGCAGGGGTATGCAGGGGCAGGCGCGCCAGAGGCGCCCGGGACGCGAACGGGCGCAAACGGGCTTACCTCTGGCGCACCTCCGGCGCATCTACGGCGCCTCCGCTGCACGCATCCGCTGCGCGTCTGCTTACACATCCTAGTTATAGTATTACGCCGAGCGGGCTTCCGGCTGCTCGAGCCTCTAACCCAACCAATATGGCGCCTGAGAATGTCTCAGAGCGTCACTACCTATCCAAGATGGCGGACGAATCACCAGGACCGGGGACCCCTAACTCAGTCTCGCAAACGCGGCTTGTGGGGCACAATTTAGATGCAGGTAAGCCTATCTAATCCCCAGGTGACAGCAGTAGCAGCGCTTAGATTTAAACAGCGGCGGAATACAGCTGCGCAATTACAATGACGCAAATTTAAAAGTAACGAACAGTGCAGGTTTTAAAAACAAGAATCCGAAGTAATGCGCGTGATGTCAGGAAAGGTCTGAAAGACGAGAGCTAGGAGCAGCTTTTATAAGCTCTCCAAATGCGGGCTTCCGGCTGCTCGAGCCTCTAACCCAACCAATATGGCGCCTGAGAATGTCTCAGAGCGTCACTACCTATCCAAGATGGCGGACGAATCACCAGGACCAGGGACCCCTAACTCAGTCTCGCAAACGCGGCTTGTGGGGCACAATTTAGATGCAGGTAAGCCTATCTAATCCCCAGGTGACAGCAGTAGCAGCGCTTAGATTTAAACAGCGGCGGAATACAGCTGCGCAATTACAATGACGCAAATTTAAAAGTAACGAACAGTGCAGGTTTTAAAAACAAGAATCCGAAGTAATGCGCGTGATGTCAGGAAAGGTCTGAAAGACGAGAGCTAGGAGCAGCTTTTATAAGCTCTCCAAATGCGGGCTTCCGGCTGCTCGAGCCTCTAACCCAACCAATATGGCGCCTGAGAATGTCTCAGAGCGTCACTACCTATCCAAGATGGCGGACGAATCACCAGGACCAGGGACCCCTAACTCAGTCTCGCAAACGCGGCTTGTGGGGCACAATTTAGATGCAGGTAAGCCTATCTAATCCCCAGGTGACAGCAGTAGCAGCGCTTAGATTTAAACAGCGGCGGAATACAGCTGCGCAATTACAATGACGCAAATTTAAAAGTAACGAACAGTGCAGGTTTTAAAAACAAGAATCCGAAGTAATGCGCGTGATGTCAGGAAAGGTCTTTGGACTGGGTATGAGTGGTCTGCTTAATTCAAGCACTCTGTTCATCACCACCCCCTTTTCTGAATCATTTTGTCCACCATAAGCGTGGAAGGGTATACTCAGATGTGAGTCCCTTGCTCATTGCACCATCAGGATTCAAGCAAGCCGGGCCGACGACGCCTGAAATGGCAGAAACCGGTCCCCGGAAGCTTGTTTCCTTCCCAGTACAAGAATTGGCTTGGTAGTTTGGTTTGCCCTGTTCCCATCATGCACTGGGACAGGAACAGACTAATTTGCATATAGCCAAGTTCTGAGCTGGGATGGTGCAGTGAGCTAAAAAACGGTGATGGATCAAGCCCTGATCTTTGGACTGGGTAAGAGTGGTCTGCTTAATTCAGGCACTCTGTTCATCACCACCCCCTTTTCTGAATCATTTTGTCCACCATAAGCGTGGAAGGGTATACTCAGATGTGAGTCCCTTGCTCATTGCACCATCAGGATTCAAGCAAGCCGGGCCGACGATGCCTTAAATGGCAGAAACCGGTCCCCGGAAGCTTGTTTCCTACCCAGTACAAGAATTGGCTTGGTAGTTTGGTTTGCCCTGTTCCCATCATGCACTGGGACAGGAACACACTAATTTGGATATAGCCAAGTTCTGAGCTGGGATGGTGCAGTGAGCTGAAAAACGGTGATGGATCAAGCCCTGATCTTTGGACTGGGTAAGAGTGGTCTAGTTAATTCAGGCACTCTGTTCATCACCACCCCCTTTTCTGAATCATTTTGTCCACCATAAGCGTGGAAGGGTATACTCAGATGTGAGTCCCTTGCTCATTGCACCATCAGGATTCAAGCAAGCCGGGCCGACGACGCCTGAAATGGCAGAAACCGGTCCCAGGAAGCTTGTTTCCTTCCCAGTACAAGAATTGGCTTGGTAGTTTGGTTTGCCCTGTTCCCATCATGCACTGGGACAGGAACAGACTAATTTCCATATAGCCAAGTTCTGAGCTGGGATGGTGCAGTGAGCTAAAAAACGGTGATGGATCAAGCCCTGATCTTTGGACTGGGTAAGAGTGGTCTGCTTAATTCAGGCACTCTGTTCATCACCACCCCCTTTTCTGAATCATTTTTTCCACCATAAGCGTGGAAGGGTATACTCAGATGTGAGTCCCTTGCTCATTGCACCATCAGGATTCAAGCAAGCAGGGCCGACGACGCCTGAAATGGCAGAAACCGGTCCCCGGAAGCTTGTTTCCTTCCCAGGACAAGAATTGGCTTGGTAGTTTGGTTTGCCCTGTTCCCATCATGCACTGGGACAGGAACAGACTAATTTGCATATAGCCAAGTTCTGAGCTGGGATGGTGCAGTGAGCTAAAAAACGGTGATGGATCAAGCCCTGATCTTTGGACTGGGTATGAGTGGTCTGCTTAATTCAGGCACTCTGTTCATCACCACCCCCTTTTCTGAATCATTTTGTCCACCATAAGCGTGGAAGGGTATACTCAGATGTGAGTCCCTTGCTCATTGCACCATCAGGATTCAAGCAAGCCGGGCCGACGACGCCTGAAATGGCAGAAACCGGTCCCCGGAAGCTTGTTTCCTTCCCAGTACAAGAATTGGCTTGGTAGTTTGGTTTGCCCTGTTCCCATCATGCACTGGGACAGGAACAGACTAATTTGCATATAGCCAAGTTCTGAGCTAGGATGGTGCAGTGAGCTAAAAAACGGTGATGGATCAAGCCCTGATCTTTGGACTGGGTAAGAGTGGTCTGCTTAATTCAGGCACTCTGTTCATCACCACCCCCTTTTCTGAATCATTTTGTCCACCATAATCGTGGAAGGGTATACTCAGATGTGAGTCCCTTGCTCATTGCACCATCAGGATTCAAGCAAGCCGGGCCGACGACGCCTGAAATGGCAGAAACCGGTCCCCGGAAGCTTGTTTCCTTCCCAGTACAAGAATTGGCTTGGTAGTTTGGTTTGCCCTGTTCCCATCATGCACTGGGACAGGAACAGACTAATTTGCATATAGCCAAGTTCTGAGCTGGGATGGTGCAGTGAGCTAAAAAACGGTGATGGATCAAGCCTTGATCTTTGGACTGGGTAAGAGTGGTCTGCTTAATTCAGGCACTCTGTTCATCACCACCCCCTTTTCTGAATCATTTTGTCCACCATAAGCGTGGAAGGGTATACTCAGATGTGAGTCCCTTGCTCATTGCACCATCAGGATTCAAGCAAGCCGGGCCGACGATGCCTGAAATGGCAGAAACCGGTCCCCGGAAGCTTGTTTCCTAACCAGTACAAGAATTGGCTTGGTAGTTTGGTTTGCCCTGTTCCCATCATGCACTGGGACAGGAACACACTAATTTGGATATAGCCAAGTTCTGAGCTGGGATGGTGCAGTGAGCTGAAAAACGGTGATGGATCAAGCCCTGATCTTTGGACTGGGTAAGAGTGGTCTAGTTAATTCAGGCACTCTGTTCATCACCACCCCCTTTTCTGAATCATTTTGTCCACCATAAGCGTGGAAGGGTATACTCAGATGTGAGTCCCTTGCTCATTGCACCATCAGGATTCAAGCAAGCCGGGCCGACGACGCCTGAAATGGCAGAAACCGGTCCCCGGAAGCTTGTTTCCTTCCCAGTACAAGAATTGGCTTGGTAGTTTGGTTTGCCCTGTTCCCATCATGCACTGGGACAGGAACAGACTAATTTGCATATAGCCAAGTTCTGAGCTGGGATGGTGCAGTGAGCTAAAAAACGGTGATGGATCAAGCCCTGATCTTTGGACTGGGTAAGAGTGGTCTGCTTAATTCAGGCACTCTGTTCATCACCACCCCCTTTCCTAAATCATTTTGTCCACCATAAGCGTGGAAGGGTATACTCAGATGTGAGTCCCTTGCTCATTGCACCATCAGGATTCAAGCAAGCCGGGCCGACGACGCCTGAAATGGCAGAAACCGGTCCCCGGAAGCTTGTTTCCTTCCCAGTACAAGAATTGGCTTGGTAGTTTGGTTTGCCCTGTTCCCATCATGCACTGGGACAGGAACAGACTAATTTGCATATAGCCAAGTTCTGAGCTGGGATGGTGCAGTGAGCTAAAAAACGGTGATGGATCAAGCCCTGATCTTTGGACTGGGTAAGAGTGGTCTGCTTAATTCAGGCACTCTGTTCATCACCACCCCCTTTTCTGAATCATTTTGTCCACTATAAGCGTGGAAGGGTATACTCAGATGTGAGTCCCTTGCTCATTGCACCATCAGGATTCAAGCAAGCCGGGCCGACGATGCCTGAAATGGCAGAAACCGGTCCCCGGAAGCTTGTTTCCTACCCAGTACAAGAATTGGCTTGGTAGTTTGGTTTGCCCTGTTCCCATCATGCACTGGGACAGGAACAGACTAATTTGCATATAGCCAAGTTCTGAGCTGGGATGGTGCAGTGAGCTAAAAAACGGTGATGGATCAAGCCCTGATCTTTGGACTGGGTAAGAGTGGTCTGCTTAATTCAGGCACTCTGTTCATCACCACCCCCTTTTCTGAATCAGATCACACACAGCATAGATTATATATTTTTTGTTGCAGTTTTACATAGCGCAACCTTTACCCAAAGGTACTGAAGTGCTTTACATGAGCACCAGTTACATCACACAAGTACACATTAATTTATTTGTAAGCACAGGGATAGTAAGTGATTTACCCAGAATCATAGGATGTTGAGCCAACACTGAATTTCGAACATGGTTCCCCAGATCCATAGTCGGCAGCTCTAGCCATTACACCACATCCTATTGGTATCACAGGGCTTGCTAGCATAAATTGTCTCATCCGACTAGACCCAAATATATTATCAGATCACGCTGTAGTGAGGATGGTCTTTGATGGTCTATGAGGCGCAGAAACACGAGGGGTTTACATGGACACATGGACCACGCACACATTAAGGCCCTTATTTATGAAAGTCTTGCGTCACCATCTTTTATGATGCTGTGGCTGCGTAATCAATGAGCCACACTGTGCCCTGTTTACAAAGTGACTTATCTAGGTAGATGTGTCACTTTGTAAAGGTCTGCGCTAGATTATACCCGCGTCAGGTATAATGTATGCAGCGTGGGCGTTCCCCTGTAAAAAAAGCCTTGTAGAATTGGCTCAGTGAAATTTATGAGATTTCACTATGCCACTTCTACGACTTGACTGCATCAAAATCCTTCTGCCTGCTTCAAGCAGGCTTAAGGATTGACACAGGTCTTTTCACATGAGACTTGCCCATGGGTTATGACACATTGCTGGAGTTGCGTCAGTTTTCCGACACACTCCAGTAAAACGTAATTTTTGCACCAGCAGACATGTCAGAATTATTGGCGTATCTGTAAATCCTTGTGCCATCGAGCACCGTATTGTAAACATGGCTTATCCATGGTGTCGTAAGGATGGCACTATGAAAAGTGGCGCCTTGCTGTTTTTGCCCAGAAATGCGTCACTTTTCATAAATGAGGCCCAAAATATTTAGGCATTTACTGCCAACAAAAATCATCCCATCGCCATAGGGCCAAAATCCCACCTGTACTCCAGACTCTCCTTAGAGATGGGGAAGCTAGAAATACCTTGGTTGGGACGAATGATGAGCATTAAGATGGATTTCTGACCCATCTTTCCAAATGTCCTCCAAACTCTTCCCCTCAAGATAACACAGTTCAATCATAGATCATCACCTGAAATTATTTTTTATTGTTTGTGTGGAGCAAACTGAGATCCTCGGGCCCCACGTGCCTGCTGCAGAAAGGGAACTGGGTTTTCCTAACATCAAAACCTATGTTTAAGCAGCCCAAGTCCACCCATCCATGGAATGGGACCAAAATATCAAACTTTAGCAGTGGGCACACATAGAACAAAGTGTGATGCAAAATCATCACCTTACTTACTTCCTCCATAATCTTTTTCGAATACTGGCATCAGAGAACCCAGAAGGAAGGTTTAATAACATTCTCCTTGCCCATGACCGCAATGACACATAACCCAGTGTTCCGCCAGGGCTTTCTGATCAAAGATGTGGTGCCTGATATAATCACAATACCTCATTATTAAGAAAACCTATTTTTGTGGGAACACTCATCACAAGGGAGGAGGAGCTCATGGGTTGAATAGGGCCTGGACGGAGCGTACTACTTACAGATAGTACAACTACTACACTGGGAAAT
Source organism: Lissotriton helveticus (assembly GCF_964261635.1). NCBI lineage: Eukaryota > Metazoa > Chordata > Amphibia > Caudata > Salamandridae > Lissotriton > Lissotriton helveticus. The sequence continues at coordinate 1,642,858,026 of NC_136065.1, read as the reverse complement.
CTCACAAAGGGTTACCCTGTCAGATAATAGGGATAGAACGCCGTTAGAAAACCTGTTCCCTAATAAAAAAGCCAGCAAATGCATAATATAGCATCAACGAGTTATATCGTACTTGCAAAACCTAAACATAAGTATGTTCACTACTGGGAAAGGGGCCTAGGAACTGAGATTCTTTAGAAGACCTGGCTAAAAATATGGCAAAGCGCATGTGTCCAGCACAAAGAAAATGCTTATAAATGACTAGCGGGCAATTACTTATCCCCTACCCACATACACGCTATGAGTGAAGGCACCGCGCTTTGCTGGAAAGACAAAGGGCAACCTTTTTCCACATGTGATGGTCATGCATATATGTCCAAGTCTACTGGAATTAAATCTTATTCAACATGAAATGAATAACAGGAATTACATATCCACTAAAACCTCTGGTGGTGCTCATGTGTGAAACTGGAGAAAATAGTATTGTTCCACTCACCACCCAAATAGGCAAACTAATATCACACCTCTTGGTGCCTGCCAGGATGTCTCTGGCACAGGTTTGTAAACAACAAACAGTCCCCTCCCTGCACCTCTGGTGGAGCGAAGTCTGAAATATCTACACCATGGAGAAACTGTTAGCAGTCCTCCGTGATAAAGCCTGAAAAATTGATTCAACAAAGCTAGCATTCAAAACGTATATGGGACAGGACCGCATCAAAGATCTACACTCAATTAATGCACCAGAACCTGTGCACTGTTGGCCTAAATGTGATCTCTCCCTTCCCATTCAATACTTCGATATGGACCAACCCATTATACTCTAACATTACACACTTTCATGACCTTAAACTAAATACTTGTAGATATGTATCCTGGAACTATTATTTGCATTCAAAGGATAAACTCTGATTACCTGAATTGTATTTACGTGGTTGGGTTGTTTTTGTTCAGCTTCTGCAAAACCAACGACGTTGTCTATAAATGATGAACTAAAGAAGAAAAACAACTCTATATTCTCTAATAAAGTAAAAGTAAAGTCCACATTTGTAAAGCGCACAATCACCCGTAAGGGTCTCTAGGCGCTGGGGGCCGTCGGGAAGATTAAGCGAGCTATTGCCCAGAGTCACATGGTGCTGGGCTAACCTGCCGCCGGAGCCGGGGATCGAACCGTGGTCCCCAGATTCCAGCGTCAGTCGCCCTGGCCGCGGCGCCACACCTCTTCCCTTCCTAACACCTCTTCCTAATCTCTCCTCTATGTCAATTGAACAGCTCAAGAAGCTCACTAGGTAAAACACCCCTCCAGAGACTGTATAGGATCTATGAATACACCATCAAAAAATCAACAAGAACTCAAGGAGGATTGTTAACCTCAAATGCCCCACTGGGCAATGTACAACATATTATCAGTCTACAATTCTACAATGATATGACTTTTGCAACACATTGACAAAACACTAGAACTCTATTTTTATCATCAATACATCAACCTCTTATTCTAAACCAAAGAAAATGATCCACAAAGGAAAAACACCCCATCCTTGCACCTTTTATGCAACTCCTGTTTTCGGAATTCTATGACATATGTAGGCCAGTGGACCAGCTTGCGCACACTGGGTCCATGCTCTCAATAAACCTTCAAGAAGTTACTAAGATCTAGTTAAATATCTGCTATTGCAATAAACATAAACAACAATTCATTAACAACAAGTCTGTTTCCCTTAGAGCTTAAGATATCCACTTCTTAATAAAATCAACATTGATCGAGCAGACTTAAAGAACTACAGGGCAAAGCCCAATGGATCATTCCTTGGAAAACTGGTTAAAAGGACAGCCTTCATCCAGATCTCCAATATAAGCATTTGACAATTGCAGACTTGGAAGAAAAGCAGAAGCATTTAGTGGATTTGAGGACAGTACACATCATTCAGTAATACTGGCAAAGCCATTATATGTTGACAATTTTAGTGGCCCTTAAGACAAAGAACATTAGTGGCCCTTAAGACAAAGAACAATGTCAGGATATGCAATGACTACTGCACCGTAATGCCAGACCGGTACACCGTCCTGTGATTAAGATGCACTCTGTAGTCTTGTCGGGAGCCCCTTAAGAGACCTGAGCAGTGACTATTATCCAATTGATCTCCACATGAAAGAAGGATAAGGAGAAAACAGCTTCCAGTTGACTACTTCCAGTTGGCTTCAAGGCTTATCAGGACCTTCAGCAATGTCCCGGCTACAAACCTAAGACCAGTGAGCGCCATGAACCTATCTGAGGTTTTGATATGCATTTAGAATATCATGATTACCAGAAGCATAATTGCACAGAACGGCTTGACTACAAGAATATACAGGGGTTTATGCTCCATCTGGACAAGAGCTCATTCTGACACTATAGCATCAAATATATCAATCACATCCTCTCTGTGAGAGGAACAGAAGTACATGTGGGAAAGGGCCTCAAGGGTATCTAGAGTTCTGCAACAATTACTAATGACCTCCTCGGATTGGCCAAAATCTGCAGGCGTCTTACCAAACTGACTAATATGCACCCATAACCCTAAAAAACTCAAGCAGAACGATAGTCCACTAGCAAAACTGTACTCCAGAAATAAATGCTTTTAGGACCATTGTGGACAGCAGGTTGCGTATGGGCCTTCTTTACCCTGACCAATGAGTTACAAAGTGCGAAAGTTCTGGTATTCAGCCAGCCTTCCAATAATGATGAGATCTTTGAAGCACTGGAAGCTTTACTCATCAAGGGAAAGATAAAGCTGCAAAACCTTTGGTCTGACAAATGAAGAGAGGGTGCACAAACGGCAGTTCCTTGAGTTGGAATTGTAATGTCACCAAAAATCGTCACAAATTCTACATCAAATTCATTGTGAGTCAGATAACAACATGAAAATTTCAGCTAAGTTCCTAAGAAGGCTGGAACCAGACAATATTGGTACTGGCACTTTCCTCCATGACTTCTAGTTTATGTATGTATGTCTGTATATATGTATGAATGTATGAGCAAAGGAGTAGGCACGAAATTATACTACCCCACCCCACGTTGAACCCAACCTGTAATGCCTGAGTGAGCAAAGAAAGTAAGCCTTCCTATAATAGTTACCTTCACCATTACGTCCACTCATCCGTCCATCCATACTGCCCTCCTCCCACCCATCCATCAGCCTTTCATCTTTCAATCCTTCCATCCATCCTTTCATTATTCTGACCATCCATCTGTTCATATATCCGGCAAACCTTTTACCCATCCATCCACCTTTTCACCTTTCTATTTTTCCAGCCTGACAGCCATTCAATGACCATTCACTTGACGGATCAAGGATCTATCATCCTTTCACTCTTCCAGCCATTCATCCTTTCACTCTTCTATTCATCTTTCCATCTGCATATCCATCCCTCAATCAGTCCTTTCCCACTTCATTCAATTCTTTCACCAACTGATGCTTTTACCCTTCTATCCATCCTTTTAGCCATCCATCCTTGCACTGTCTTTCTTCGTTTCATGCACCATTCCTTTTACTTTGCCTTTCGTCCTTCCATAATTCCCCTTTGTGCCTTTTATTACTTTCACTCTGTCTTCCTTCGCCCATTTCTCCTCTCCAGGTTTCTAGCTACTACAATTCTTTCTTTTCACACATTCTTTTTTCTAACTTACCATTCACTCTCCAGTACTATTTTCTGCACTTTCCTTTCTTCTTTGCTTTTATCATTTCTTTATCTCTCTCCTTAACTGAACTCGACCCCAACTCTTAGTCCTCCACTCCTATTCCCTTAGCACGTTTTATGAGCTTGTGCCTTCAGCCTTGTAGAGTCCAATGTCAAACTAATCACGTTTTAGTGGTAACTATGTATACATGTGTGTATGCATATTTTATTTGTAAAGTATGAACCTAGCCAAAAGGCAGTGGACTGATGCACTAGATCAACCTTAAAATACTAACATTGATGGGCACCAAAGAAGCGGGTGAATCAGCACTAGGGACTCTCTGTCCCAGGAGGCAGCAGCGCCACACCAGCCCTGCCCCCTGCTACCGGATATATACAGCATTCCCCTCCACCACGGGGGACACGCACGCGCGGCGCCGGGCGAAGCGCGGGCAAAGGGCGGGCCGTCTGTGGCCATCAGGGGCTGAAGGAGGCTCGGCTGGGCCACCCCACCAAGCACCCCTGGAAGTGACTGCTTGAACCTCGAAACTTTTTACTGTTGTGGTAATTGCTATAATCTTTTTAATCAGTCAAAGCCCGGCACTACTTTCTATTATTATCATCTGTTTGTTCCCAAATTTCCAAATTGAATTCACTCTTAAAATTGTAAATACCGGATTTTATAATTGCTTAAGTACTCACGTTGTGCAGTATGGTTAAGTCTAACACCACAACTTCTCGTGCCATGACTAGGCAAAAAGCGGCAACGTCCCAACCACTGCCGAGCCTAAGAGCCATTGATAAAAATGCTTCAAAAAACAATAGGAGTGGTGGCTACGGCTATAGAGAATACTGAAAGGCGACTCTCACTTACTCCTGCTATGCCCCCCCTGTCTACGGGGGATCTCTCTGTAGCCACAGTTAACCTCCCTGAATCTACGTCATTTCTTATGCCCTCTTTTTCTGACTTACAATGCGATCAGATTTTGCCTGACGTGAATGTCTCGATAGAGGTTGTACCGGCCCCTTCCCCCTCGGCAGTTATAAAGTCTTATAAACCCCGTGGTAGAAGTAAGAAGTTGAAATCTGTCAAGAAATCAGCTAAGAGAGTAGCATCTACACCCGACCCTTTACAGTCTGACCCTGGCCCTCCTTTCCCTACCATAGGACCTCCCGTCTGGGCTACTCATTTACTAATCGATCTTCAGGCCCACATGGAACAGCTTATCAATTCACATTTTAAAACCCTGTCTAGCTGGATTGATAAACTAGTATCACTGATAAATAATAAAGGATTAGGTGGAATACAGCCAGCCACCTCAACGGGGAATCCTGCCACTAAAGCAGCTCCAGGTACAACTAAGTCGGCTACTAAAGGCCTAAATCCAGCCGATAACATTTGCCTTGATAACCCTCCACACGATCTGGCCCCTCCAAATGGAGTCAAGCTATCCTGGCTGAAGACGGCTGATAGCCAGAAACCGGTCCTAGGATGCTTGATTCCGGTCCAGGAAAGACATGGCTGGCAGTTCGGGCTGGACTGTTCCCATGAGGCACAGGGTCAAGGCTGATTTGCATATGGCCATGTCTGAACTGGGGTGGTGTGGAGTGCAAAACAACGATGGATTTAGGCCCAGATCTCTGTACTGGGGTGAATGTATGACATTGTTCTGCATTCTGTCCATCAACTGTTGTTTTGCATTTGTCACCCCGAGTGGGATGGGTATGCTCAGACGTGAGTCCCATGCTCTCCACACCACTGGAGTCAAGCTATCCTGGCTGAAGACGGCTGATAGCCAGAAACCGGTCCTAGGATGCTTGATTCCGGTCCAAGAAAGACATGGCTGGCAGCTCGGGCTGGGCTGTTCCCATGAGGCACAGCGTCAAGGCTGCTTTGCATATGGCCATGTCTGAACTGGGGTGGTGTGGAGTGCAAACAAAAGATGGATTTAGGCCCAGATCTCTGTACTGGGGTGAATGTATGACATTGTTCTGCATTCTGTCCATCAACTGTTGATTTGCATTTGTCACCCCGAGTGGGATGGGTATGCTCAGACATGAGTCCCATGCTCACCACACCACTGGAGTCAAGCTATCCTGGCTGAAGACGGCTGATAGCCAGAAACCGGTCCTAGGATGCTTGATTCCGGTCCAGGAAAGACATGGCTGGCAGTTCGGGCTGGACTGTTCCCATGAGGCACAGGGTCAAGGCTGATTTGCATATGGCCATGTCTGAACTGGGGTGGTGTGGAGTGCAAAAAAACGATGGATTTAGGCCCAGATCTCTGTACTGTGGTGAATATATGACTTTGTTCTGCATTCTGTCCATCAACTGTTGTTTTGCATCCCTCTATATACGCAGCAATCAATCTCTGCTTCGATTGGTCCTGGCCTAGTAAATCGACTAAATGTGCCTTCATCCGTATCTGGCTCGACACTTTGTCCTCCACTACCTATCCCAAAAACCCCTGGTAAACAGCGCCCAGATTCGGGGAGGTCTCAAAATAACCCCGCTTTGAAATCTTACAAAAATGGTCCCCCAAAAACTCCTCCATGCCCCCAGCTACCTGCTGAAGCATCTCCATTTGTGGTGGTGCTCACAGGAGTACCCTTACTGGTCTCCGAACGAGGTGAAACATTTCCCGAGCTCAAGAATAAAATCATCTTCTGGCTATATAAACACAGACTCTTAATGGGATCTGGCCAGGGGGAGATTCTATTCGCTCAAAGAGTCAGCTGGTTAGGGACTAGACCTAAAGATATCTGTGGTGACTGTGTAATCGTCAATTTCAGGGATCCTGGAGTGGTTAAACATATACTAGGTAATGGAGGGCCTTTCAACGCGGGTTCAATAATACTTGCCACTTGGGGTATTTTTATCCACGAGTTCTAGTACCGGCTAGGCCTGCACCAACCTATTTCTACCAGGGTGGACAAGAATTAGATTACAATATACCTGTGGTTAACAGATATAGCACCCTAAGCAATGTGGATTGACTACTACTTTCCACGGGCCCAGATAGAATGGCTACGAATCTATCCAGGAGTCATGTTGAGGAGGGCTTAAGTGTTGAGGTGGGTCCCCCGGAGTTAGTCACTGGGTACGAGGTGGACAGCTTAACAATACTTCCATCATCTCAAAACATCGGCCCCATAGGAGGTGATAGGGAGTTGGATATATATACACATATAGTATCCCCACCCCCCAACGTGGCCCAACCCACCGAGGACTGACCCATGATTTACCTATCTATAATTTGTCCACTATGGCCCTCAAGCCAGAAGACGTGAAAGTATTGAGTAGGGGCCTTTCCTTTGTCCCTAGCATCCATCTTAACAAATTTAAACTACACCAGGACCTCTTTGCCTTTTTTCGCAAAGTCAGACTTAATAAATTCTTCACTGACCGCCCTCCAACTGAGGATGACAATAATATGTCAGGATGTAAACCCCCATCGACCTTTACACCCACGCTAGATATGGTGGGAACTGAAGTTCGTATTTTCGAAAAGAACGTTCTCCAGGACATTGCATGAGTTATAAAAAATCCTTACAAACCAACATCCAATCTCTCCACTATGGAAATTACCTCCTTGAATGAATTAAAAACTAATTCATCAATTGTCATTAAGCCTTGTGACAAAGGTGGGGGAATTGCTGTGTTTGATAAAGGGAGCTATGACGACAAAATGTTGGAGATGTTGGCTGTGACTGAACATTACAGACCAGCACAACGCAGGGAACTGGAAAGACTCAATAAACACATTCAGGAATTGACTCAGATGGCATTCACAGATGGTTTTATTTGTGAGGATGAATTTGACTTCCTTAACAAAGCAGCTCCTACCACCTTTGTGTTGTATGGTCTCCCTAAGACACATAAATCGGAAACTAACCCTCCCATGCGTCCTATTATCTCGACTATTGGCTCCAACACAGAGCAGTTGTCGAAGTATGTGGACAAATTCTTGTGTCCCTTAACTCAGAAATACACTTCATATATCCGTGACACAGGGGACATCATTAATAAAATAGAGGGCCTCCCCTTTAATCCAGAGACGGACATCCTCGTAACGCTCGACATTGAGGCACTGTACACCAACATCCCTCAGTGTCGGGCGTTGCAGGCGGTGTCCGATCTCTTGAGGAGATACCCATCTGATCGCCCTGATGCCTTCATTCTTCAATGTCTGGAGATTGTGCTGATGAACAACTTTTTCGAATACAACGGCAAGCTTTTCAAACAAATTAAGGGTACATCAATGGGGGCTTCATGTGCCCCTGCGGTGGCCAATACATTCATGGGAGAATGGGAACTCAGGAATGTCTATAACGAACTGGCCCCGTTTTTTGAGAATATTTTTGTTTGGAAGCGTTTTATTGATGACATTTTCTTTATTTGGAGTGGACCGGAAGAACTCTTGCAAACATTTTTTCTCTGGCTCAATGCGAGTGATACCAATCTCAGGTTCACTATGAACTCTAGCACCCGTAAAGTGGATTTTCTAGATATCAGCATTGAAGGTACCAATGGATACCTGACAGTTAGCCTATATAGGAAAAGTACGGCGAAAAATACCATCTTAGAGTATAACAGCTACCACCCGAACTGCCAAAAGGACTCTGTACCCTTCGGGGAATTCTTACGAATTCGCCGAAATTGTACAGATATTGCTTCCTTTCATTTACATGGAGATGCACTAAGGGAAAGACTGATTAAGAGGGGCTATCCACGTCGCCTTGTGCGACACGCTTGTAAAAGAGTCAAATATTATGATAGGTCCGCACTTCTTCAGGGTAATAAACGAGTCAAACAAGATCGGATTACTTGTGTGATCGATCACTCGACTCTGAACTTTAAGATCCGGAATATCATCAATAAAAATTGGAGAATTCTGAATACCGATGACAGTGTCCCCGCTCTCCCACTCCCTATGCTTGCATATAGGAGGAACAAAAATTTACGGGATATGCTAGTCCATTCGAGATCCCTTGTAAGAAATCCTCTTTCCAATAACCAGCCTTCCATTACAGGCTTACCTATAGTGGTAGGTAATCACAGGTGTGGTTCGTGCCACGCTTGTGACTCAGCCATTGTTTCTGACACGATAACTTATAATGAAAAACATATCAAACTGCGATTTTTGACTAACTGTCGCAGCAGTAATATCGTGTACATTATTTACTGTTGCTGTGGTTTGGCTTATGTAGGTGAGACAGGTCGCGAGTTTCGCGTCCGTTTCAGTGAACATAAGTCTGCCATCAGGACAAAGAAACTGTCAGCCCCCTTGGTCCAACACTGCTTGGAGAAATATCATAAGGAAAATGAGATTAAATGGTGCATTTTGGAAAAAGTGACACCTAAATTGGGCCAAGCAAATGAAATTACGCGGAAGAAACGCGAAACCTTCTGGATCTATCTTTTGGATAGTGTGAAACGTGGACTGAATGAAGAACTATCTTGGTATGTGACCAAGTGAATAAATTTCCCGTTTTTTCACTTGTGGTACACATGCACTATTCATATGATGGTTTCTGTTTCGGATTTCATTTCAGGGTTGCTTTTTTCTAATGCCATTTTTCCTTAGAATTGCACCATTAGATTTATACGGCTTCAGACAGACTTTTGCTCAAGCAATATGAGCTTTTTCCCCCCCCCTGTTTTTAGCAATTTGGTTTCAGCACCAACTTTTTCCGAAATTCAAAAGAAATCCAAAACAAATTACTTTTTTTATGAGATGATTCCTGACAGGTCTCCAAAATTCACCACAATTCCATCGCTGAGAAGAAGTTCCAGACATTTACTTCTCCTGATCTGGTCTATTCTCAATATGCACATTGAGGGGGACACATAGTCCTATGTTTAGGTCCATGACTGGAAACATTGCGTGTATCGGCGAGTGATGGTTGACTGGTCCGGAGCACAGTCCCTTATTTATGTCAACGATCGGTGGCACTTGTTTCACGCTACCTGATGGCTGACTGGTCCGGAGCGCAGTCCCCTGTCTATGTCCATGATCGGAGGCGCCTGTATGACGCTACCTGAAAGCGACCCCTCACGTGACATCTGGCTCCGCTGACCAACTTAAAAACAGGGAGGATACCATGGCTAAATCGTCTGTCGGTAGAGGTGACTGACGGTGCGGGTACACGACGCCACGGGCATTTGTTAAAGGTAAGCGCGCTAGGGCAGTGCAAGTATGGTAACATTTAGTGCCGAACTTATAGCGTACCTATTTACATAGACATGGTTGGTTAACATCTGCGCAAATACTTCTGTCCGACAGACGCCACGGTCATTTTGGGAAAAGAAGCATGCCTCTAAGACTAGGGCAGCGCAAGCATGGCAATATCTTTTACTAAATTCATAGCGTATGAATTGTCATAGATATAGTTGTCTAACAAGCGCCGCAAAATGCCTCTGTTCGATAGAACTTAGAATAGCCTGTGACAACGACAGAAAGCTTTCTTCTGCTATCGATACCCCTGTCGGCTTTGAGATACGTGGTTAGAATAATTGTTCGTTGAGAGCTACATACATGTAGGCTTCGGAACCCCTCGGCAGAGCATGCTTTAACAAATTGAAATATATCTACCTCAACTACGCCTGGTGTCTCACTACCATGTAAAATAGGAGAACAACATCAAACATCTTTTTGGGTTGATTGTGTGCCTTGAGCTGCCCCGCGCCTTCCACCTGGAATAATATCTTTTTATTCCATATTTCAGGGACGCTGACTACGGAGCAACTTCACTCATAAATGGGATTTCCCTCATAAATCGAAGTAAGATCTCGTCCTATATTAGGATGTACGTATTTCTTCAAACGCTGCCTTAATTGGCATATGCTTGCTAACTTAATTAGATTTTCCATCTCTCTTATTATCACAGATTATGGTATGATTTTATCTGATTCCCCGCTGACCGCCTATGTCCCAAACCACTTCCTGACTACAAACATCAAAGAACCAACTGTGACATTGAGCCTACACAATTACTTCAGCATGTTCATTAACATCAAAAGGTATAGTTCTTCAAACGGAATAGATATACTATGGTAACAGACTTTTCTCTAGTACCCTCAACTAGTCTCACATCAGGGGTTTTTAGGATAAAATAAGTAATCCTTTTTTTTACAGTTAATTCAAGGAAAAATAGGACGCCATGCCCCTTGATAATTACTGAAGACGGTTTTTGTGACTCTACCGCTGTTGGTGCCATTGGTAAGCTTATTGGTTCTCTGTATGCGAATCATAGTAGCGTTCGTAAATAGTACTACTTAATTACGTTTGCAGACGTCAGGAACACATTTGGACTTTTATGTGACCGCTTGAGATCGAATTTTGAAGTCCTTGATTTTATAATTCCTTTGTTAAAATAGTATGGATACCCTCATTACAGAGTTTTACTAGTTTTGATGCAATTATGCTCTTTCCTAGTTGTGGTCATGTTGATGAGCTTCTGGTCTGTGCAATACAGTGAATGAATCTGCTCTGAATAGAAAAAAATTGCTTAGGGTGGTGACTAAATGGTTATTCTTTGTATATATATTTTTCAGATCCCTTGGTATCTACACTATCACGAGGAAAAAGGTCCTGATGAAGGTGGCCTAGAGCTGCCGAAACGCGCGTAGACCTGCTGCAAGGGCCAAATAGTACACCTGGTGGCCCACATTCTAGCATTGTCATCTTGCTAATTATTATTTCGGTTCCTTTCTCCATCTTAGTATGAGGTTGAGTGTGGTATGATTGTGAGCACGTGAGTATGCTGAGAGACATGTTTGCTACCAAGGGGTACATTTTATATATTATTCGTGTTGTACATATTTATGACCTAATTGTATTTTTCATGATTTTCGATATGAATTGAAATTATTGTCTTTGTGATCCCTGATGAATAACAGTATTTATATGAACTGAAAAAATAAGAAAAAAATAAAATTTGTTATGTTTTGAATTAACTTAGTATACAACCCTTCTTTTTGTCACCGGTTTGGAATATTTACAGATGTATTTGCACAACTAAATTATAAGGCCATTGTAGGAACGTCCCCACATTGCAGTGTTTTTGCTCCCCTCTGTTCCTTGGCCACATTTAACTTTTTGAGGGGGTCCCTTCGTACATGTTGCTAACATTCGCGGTTCTTTAACCGTGGGATTTTTTCTGAAAAAAATTTCTTTTCATTTTTGTCTTTATTGTATTGTTTCACTGTGTTTCAGGTTTCAGGTAGTTCTCTCGTGACCACACTGTAGGACAGCTACTTAGTGCCAATATTCCCCTTTTTGTTAATACATATAAATTGTGTAACTTACCTGCTCCTGACTACCACGGGACAACCCTTTAGAGTAGGGTTAGGCGACCTTTAGCCCAATATGGATAGCCTTCAGACTTTTGGGTTTACTGATGAGGATTTCAATACACTAATGGGGAAACTGGCAGGAGACAGCGGCCCGGTCCCCTCCCATCAATTGGGTAACAGTGAGTGGCAAAATCTCCTTAACATGCGCAAGAGATTAAAACGTATAGAATCACATGCATTCTACATGTTTGAATACCTTAAAGTGGGTGTCATCCCCTCAGGCTTGAGAGTCTGGAATGCCCCTGCGCTCTTTATCGACGTCAAAAAGTTCCTGGAGCGGTGGTCATTAATTTCTAACCGCTGCTCCAGGGACTGGATGATGTTGATCATTGAAACGGCTAAAGATGTAGCATCCACTCTCTTACAAGAGATCAATGACCTAGAGGAAAAACTCAGTGCATCAACAGCGGTGGAAGAAGGCAAGGACTGTCTTGAGAAAATTAAAACGGAAATGAAAGACTTTGAGACTTATCTCACCAACAAAAAGATGGAGAAGTTAAAAAAGGACGTTAGGTGGTTCACGAAAGAGAAAGTCTATCCCTACCTTACACCTAGTTACTATCAGGAGGTACCACAAAGCAACCATAATACCAACTACAATGGGTACTCAGGAAGGAGATATACTAATTTCTCGGACTCAGGGTCCTCTGGTTCTGAAGGAGATAATTATCAGGACACTAACTATGGCCATCCAAATCCTGGCTCGCTCAGAGGCAGACCGAACCAACGCCCATTTCATGGGAGGGTTTTTTTTACCCGGGGCCAATTCAGAGGGAGGAATGTTCGCTGGCAAGACCAAACAACACATGCCCAGATGAACCCACAACCTCCACAGCGATACGTGCGAACTCGCAATCAGCAGTATTGGTGGTAGAAGGTACAGGGGAGTCCAATTCTAGACTGACCCATGATTTACCTATCTATAATTTGTCCACTATGGCCCTCAAGCCAGAAGACGTGAAAGTATTGAGTAGGGGCCTTTCCTTTGTCCCTAGCATCCATCTTAACAAATTTAAACTACACCAGGACCTCTTTGCCTTTTTTCGCAAAGTCAGACTTAATAAATTCTTCACTGACCGCCCTCCAACTGAGGATGACAATAATATGTCAGGATGTAAACCCCCATCGACCTTTACACCCACGCTAGATATGGTGGGAACTGAAGTTCGTATTTTCGAAAAGAACGTTCTCCAGGACATTGCACGAGTTATAAAAAATCCTTACAAACCAATATCCAATCTCTCCACTATGGAAATTACCTCCTTGAATGAATTAAAAACTAATTCATCAATTGTCATTAAGCCTTGTGACAAAGGTGGGGGAATTGCTGTGTTTGATAAAGGGAGCTATGACGACAACATGTTGGAGATGTTGGCTGTGACTGAACATTACAGACCAGCACAACGCAGGGAACTGGAAAGACTCAATAAACACATTCAGGAATTGACTCAGATGGCATTCACAGATGGTTTTATTTGTGAGGATGAATTTGACTTCCTTAACAAAGCAGCTCCTACCACCTCTGTGTTGTATGGTCTCCCTAAGACACATAAATCGGAAACTAACCCTCCCATGCGTCCTATTATCTCGACTATTGGCTCCAACACAGAGCCGTTGTCGAAGTATGTGGACAAATTCTTGTGTCCCTTAACTCAGAAATACACTTCATATATCCGTGACACAGGGGACATCATTAATAAAATAGAGGGCCTCCCCTTTAATCCAGAGACGGACATCCTCGTAACGCTCGACATTGAGGCACTGTACACCAACATCCCTCTGTGTCGGGCGTTGCAGGCGGTGTCCGATCTCTTGAGGAGATACCCATCTGCTCGCCCTGATGCCTTCATTCTTCAATGTCTGGAGATTGTGCTGATGAACAACTTTTTCGAATACAACGGCAAGCTTTTCAAACAAATTAAGGGTACATCAATGGGGGCTTCCTGTGCCCCTGCGGTGGCCAATACATTCATGGGAGAATGGGAACTCAGGAATGTCTATAACGAACTGGCCCCGTTTTTTGAGAATATTTTTGTTTGGAAGCGTTTTATTGATGACATTTTCTTTATTTGGAGTGGACCGGAAGAACTCTTGCAAACATTTTTTCTCTGGCTCAATGCGAGTGATACCAATCTCAGGTTCACTATGAACTCTAGCACCCGTAAAGTGGATTTTCTAAATATCAGCATTGAAGGTACCAATTGATACCTGACAGTTAGCCTATATAGGAAAAGTACGGCGAAAAATACCATCTTAGAGTATAACAGCTACCACCCGAACTGCCAAAAGGACTCTGTACCCTTCGGGGAATTCTTACGAATTCGCCGAAATTGTACAGATATTGCTTCCTTTCATTTACATGGAGATGCACTAAGGGAAAGACTGATTAAGAGGGGCTATCCACGTCGCCTTGTGCGACACGCTTATAAAAGAGCCAAATATTTTGATAGGTCCGCACTTCTTCAGGGTAATAAACGAGTCAAACAAGATCGGATTACTTGTGTGATCGATCACTCGACTCTGAACTTTAAGATCCGGAATATCATCAATAAAAATTGGAGAATTCTGAATACCGATGACAGTGTCCCCGCTCTCCCACTCCCTATGCTTGCATATAGGAGGAACAAAAATTTACGGGTTATGCTAGTCCATTCGAGATCCCTTGTAAGAAATCCTCTTTCCAATAACCAGCCTTCCATTACAGGCTTACCTATAGTGGTAGGTAATCACAGGTGTGGTTCGTGCCACGCTTGTGACTCAGCCATTGTTTCTGACACGATAACTTATAATGAAAAACATATCAAACTGCGATTTTTGACTAACTGTCGCAGCAGTAATATCGTGTACATTATTTACTGTGGCTGTGGTTTGGCTTATGTAGGTGAGACAGGTCGCGAGTTTCGCGTCCGTTTCAGTGAACATAAGTCTGCCATCAGGACAAAGAAACTGTCAGCCCCCTTGGTCCAACACTGCTTGGAGAAATCTCATAAGGAAAATTAGATTAAATGGTGCATTTTGGAAAAAGTGACACCTAAATTGGGCCAAGCAAATGAAATTACGCGGAAGAAACGCGAAACCTTCTGGATCTATCTTTTGGATAGTGTGAAACGTGGACTGAATGAAGAACTATCTTGGTATGTGACCAAGTGAATAAATTTCCCGTTTTTTCACTTGTGGTACACATGCACTATTCATATGATGGTTTCTGTTTCGGATTTCATTTCAGGGTTGCTTTTTTCTAATGCCATTTTTCCTTAGAATTGCACCATTAGATTTATACGGCTTCAGACAGACTTTTGCTCAAGCAATATGAGCTTTTCCCCCCCCCCCTGTTTTTAGCAATTTGGTTTCAGCACCAACTTTTTCCGAAATTCAAAAGAAATCCAAAACAAATTACTTTTTTTATGAGATGATTCCTGACAGGTCTCCAAAATTCACCACAATTCCATCGCTGAGAAGAAGTTCCAGACATTTACTTCTCCTGATCTGGTCTATTCTCAATATGCACATTGAGGGGGACACATAGTCCTATGTTTAGGTCCATGACTGGAAACATTGCGTGTATCGGCGAGTGATGGTTGACTGGTCCGGAGCACAGTCCCTTATTTATGTCAACGATCGGTGGCACTTGTTTCACGCTACCTGATGGCTGACTGGTCCGGAGCGCAGTCCCCTGTCTATGTCCATGATCGGAGGCGCCTGTATGACGCTACCTGAAAGCGACCCCTCACGTGACATCTGGCTCCGCTGACCAACTTAAAAACAGGGAGGATACCATGGCTAAATCGTCTGTCGGTAGAGGTGACTGACGGTGCGGGTACACGACGCCACGGGCATTTGTTAAAGGTAAGCGCGCTAGGGCAGTGCAAGTATGGTAACATTTAGTGCCGAACTTATAGCGTACCTATTTACATAGACATGGTTGGTTAACATCTGCGCAAATACTTCTGTCCGACAGACGCCACGGTCATTTTGGGAAAAGAAGCATGCCTCTAAGACTAGGGCAGCGCAAGCATGGCAATATCTTTTACTAAATTCATAGCGTATGAATTGTCATAGATATAGTTGTCTAACAAGCGCCGCAAAATGCCTCTGTTCGATAGAACTTAGAATAGCCTGTGACAACGACAGAAAGCTTTCTTCTGCTATCGATACCCCTGTCGGCTTTGAGATACGTGGTTAGAATAATTGTTCGTTGAGAGCTACATACATGTAGGCTTCGGAACCTCTCGGCAGAGCATGCTTTAACAAATTGAAATATATCTACCTCAACTACGCCTGGTGTCTCACTACCATGTAAAATAGGAGAACAACATCAAACATCTTTTTGGGTTGATTGTGTGCCTTGAGCTGCCCCGCGCCTTCCACCTGGAATAATATCTTTTTATTCCATATTTCAGGGACGCTGACTACGGAGCAACTTCACTCATAAATGGGATTTCCCTCATAAATCGAAGTAAGATCTCGTCCTATATTAGGATGTACGTATTTCTTCAAACGCTGCCTTAATTGGCATATGCTTGCTAACTTAATTAGATTTTCCATCTCTCTTATTATCACAGATTATGGTATGATTTTATCTGATTCCCCGCTGACCGCCTATGTCCCAAACCACTTCCTGACTACAAACATCAAAGAACCAACTGTGACATTGAGCCTACACAATTACTTCAGCATGTTCATTAACATCAAAAGGTATAGTTCTTCAAACGGAATAGATATACTATGGTAACAGACTTTTCTCTAGTACCCTCAACTAGTCTCACATCAGGGGTTTTTAGGATAAAATAAGTAATCCTTTTTTTTACAGTTAATTCAAGGAAAAATAGGACGCCCTGCCCCTTGATAATTACTGAAGACGGTTTTTGTGACTCTACCGCTGTTGGTGCCATTGGTAAGCTTATTGGTTCTCTGTATGCGAATCATAGTAGCGTTCGTAAATAGTACTACTTAATTACGTTTGCAGACGTCAGGAACACATTTGGACTTTTATGTGACCGCTTGAGATCGAATTTTGAAGTCCTTGATTTTATAATTCCTTTGTTAAAATAGTATGGATACCCTCATTACAGGGTTTTACTAGTTTTGATGCAATTATGCTCTTTCCTAGTTGTGGTCATGTTGATGAGCTTCTGGTCTGTGCAATACAGTGAATGAATCTGCTCTGAAAAGAAAAAAAATGCTTAGGGTGGTGACAAAATGGTTATTCTTTGTATATATATTTTTCAGATCCCTTGGTATCTACACTATCACGAGGAAAAAGGTCCTGATAAAGGTGGCCTAGAGCTGCCGAAACGCCCGTAGACCTGCTGCAAGGGCCAAATAGTACACCTGGTGGCCCACATTCTAGCATTGTCATCTTGCTAATTATTATTTTGGTTCCTTTCTCCATCTTAGTATGAGGTTGAGTGTGGTATGATTGTGAGCACGTGAGTATGCTGAGAGACATGTTTGCTACCAAGGGGTAAATTTTATATATTATTCGTGTTGTACATATTTATGACCTAATTGTATTTTTCATGATTTTCGATATGAATTGAAATTATTGTCTTTGTGATCCCTGATGAATAACAGTATTTATATGAACTGAAAAAATAAGAAAAAAATAAAATTTGTTATGTTTTGAATTAACTTAGTATACAACCCTTCTTTTTGTCACCGGTTTGGAATATTTACAGATGTATTTGCACAACTAAATTATAAGGCCATTGTAGGAACGTCCCCACATTCCAACCCACCGAGGAGTTCACAGCTCGAGTGGCGACTCGTAGACCACTAATTGGGTCTTGGAATGTAGCAGGGCTAGGGTCTAAGCTGTATAAACCGGAGTGGGGAGAGTTGATGGACAGTTATGACTTGTGTCTGTTCCAAGAGATCTGGCTTCTGTCTGCTACTGCTAGGGTAGGCTTTGCGACATTCTATACACCGGCGGTGCAGGGTCCCAAGGGAAGACCATCAGGGGGGCTGTGTATCTGGGTCGGTGCACACTTGGGGTGCTCAGCTAAGGTAATAGACACCCATTGCCTGGATATTCTTTGTATTGTACTTAACTTTCGGGGTGGCTTGACACTGGCAGGGATCAATATATATTTACGCCCCTCACCACACCAGTTGGGCTTATCCATTTTAGAGGCCCTAGAGGTCCTCCTTCTCTCATTTCCCTCGTCGTATCACAAAATTATTGGCGTTGATTTTAATTGCCATTTGGAGCCGCTTCTTGGGATCCCCTCTGTAACTCTGGATGAGGATGACATCTGGCTTATTCCGGAATGCATTATGTATCCGATAAAGCGTCTATCGCCTTTGGTTCTTATGATTAACAAGTTGGTTGTAACACACTTGCTTAGGGCCTGCAATGGCAGACTCCTTCCAGATGTCCCAGGTACAAGCACCTTTAATAGACCGGGGAAAAGCACGACCATTGATTACATCTTGGTTAATGTAGAATTCTGGGTCCTATTGAGAGCGTTTTCTGTCATCCCAAGGGTTGATAGTGACCACAATCTATTGTCACTAGAGTTAATCAACACATTGGGCCACCGAAACGAATCGGGACCAGCAGAGACCAATATTAACCTGAACCTGGTTACAGCAGCGGGTGGCAGACGCATTAGGTGGGTGAAGGTCGCGCTAGCTCCTGATAAGCTAGCTGAGATATATAATCATGTCTCATGCTCCCTAGCAGAGGTTCGCGATCTCTTGAGCACCAATTGTGATCTGCCCGATCCCTTGGTTTTAGAGCGTATTCATAATAAGCTTCTTTTTACTCTAGCCGATTATTTTTATACTACCGATACCAAGAGGCCAAGGGTAAAAAAGCATGTCCACTAGTTTAATAAAAACTGTAGGGGGGCTAAAAACAACCTCATAAATGAGGTAAAATTGGGGTCCTAGTTAAGCATTAGAAATGCTAGGCAAATATATAAAAGAATGATCATGGAGGCTAGGTCGGAGTGGGAGGTTGCAAGGTGGGAAAGCATCAAAGTAGCCTTGGACGATCGAGACTACAGGTCCTTTTGGAATTTAGTCCGTGCAGGGTCGGCAGAGAGGTCTTCTACTATTATTCCTAATCTTAGCGAAGAGGTTTGGCTAGCCCACTTTAAGCCCCTCTATTCACTCACTGACCCTGCATCCCCAGTAGATCTAGCTGCCCAACAGAGTACACCGGAACTAGCTCCCCAGGAGGGCTCGGGTCTTGATTGCACACCTTGCACCCTGCTCGAAATCCAGGCGGCCCTCAGAAGTCTGACCACAGGAAAAGCACCGGGCCTAGATAGGATCCCTGGGGACCTTTACCTGAGTGAACAGAAAGTTTGGGCCCCTTAAATCTGGGTATATTTCAATGCCATTCTACAGGGTATGGAGATCCCCCCAACATGGCTGGGTGCAGAAATTATACCCATCCATAAAAAGGCTTCCCCTCTCGACCCGGCCAACTTCCACCCCATTAGCTTGATTGACGTCCTCCAGAAACTATTTGCCCGCCTCCTATTAACAAGGTTGCAGAGTTGGATGGACGAACATCACATTCTAACCTCCCTTCAAGCGGGCTTTCGCGCAAAGGTCTCTACTATCGACCAACTGTTTAGACTACAGTTGGTCTATTGGAAGACGGTCTCCTTGGGGGCGGGTAGTTTGTATTTGATCTTTGTGGACCTTTGGTCCGCATTTGACCTGGTCCAGAGGGATAAGCTTTGGGCAATACTACAAGAGATGGGTGCCCCCGTCCTACCTGTGCCACCTTTTTAGACGTATGCACCGAGGTACATATGCAAGGGTGAGGTATGGGAGGAATGGGGAGTTGTCGGCCCCGTTCCCGGTGGAAAAGGGAGTGAGGCAGGGGTGCATGCTGGCCCCCACGCTCTTCTCCCTTTTCCTCAATGGGCTGATTGGACATTTACTGGGAGCGAGAGACCTAGGGCCAGATGTAGGTAAATATATTTTACCGACTCATAAATACCGAATTTTACCGATTCGGTATTTATGAATCAGTAAAATATAAGGAGGGAGATGTAGGTAAATCCAGATGTGGATTTACCGAATCTGTAAAAGTCGGTATTTACCGATTCGGTAAATACCGACCGGTAATGCCCATTCATTCCTATGGGCTTTGAAGCCCATAGGAATGAATGGGCATTACCGATTCGGTATTTACCGAATCGGTAAATACCGAATTTCACAAGGGTGCAGGGGGTGTCACTTTGACACCCTCTAGCACCCCCAAAACAGGTTCGGGTGCCATGTGGCAGGCATACCTGCCCTCTGTCATATGGCACAGGTGTGCATGCAGACCGGAATCGGTATTTTACCATCAAATTGATTTTGATGGTAAAATACCGATTCGGTAAGGATTGTGGGACTCAGAAGAGTCCCACCTACATATCAAATTTACCGAATCAGTAAAAATACCGATTCGGTATTTTACAGAATCGGTAAATTTACCGATCGGTAAATTTACCGATCGGTAAATTTACCGATTCTGTAAAAATATGCTCCCTACATCTCAAATTCCATTTACCGGTCGGTAACGGCCGAATTCGGCCGTTACCGACCGGTAAATGCCTACCTACATCTGGCCCCAGACTCCCCAAAATTAGCAGGGCGTAAGATACCTGCCCTAATGTTCGCTGATGACACCCTTTCACTATCAAAATCGTCTATGGGGGAGGAGCTACGCTAGCAACCAAGATGGCTGCATAAGCTCCCGGCTCCGTCGACCTCCGCCGCTGGCGGACTTATCCTGAACTTCATCCTGACCTCCCGCCAGACTCCCGTGTGTCTGAATCGTTGCTGAGCCCAGGGGGGCAATCCCGGAGTTTTTATCGCTTTTATCGACGAAGTTACACAGTCTTTCATTTTCGGGCCTACTCCAGTGTGTGAGCCGGGGTCTCGAGTACTGACCCAGCCGGGTTTCAGTTGAACAACATCGGCCGCGGGTACCCGGCGGAGTCCGGTCTCATCGCAGTGCAAAGTATTCTCGATCCTGGTGGTGGTCTCTGGTCCCGGCGAATACTAGACAGACGGCGACGAGACGTGGTTGCCGCGGTGGGTGGGGGGCCAGATCCCGGGACCCTGCGGCAGTCCTCGGAGTCCGCGGGTGGGGCCCCCACTCTCGGCGGCGGTGTAAAGTGCGGCAAGCCTGTAAATCGCCGGTCGTCTCCGTCCACCCCGCTCCTGTTGGTTTCCCCGGAGTAGCCGGCCTCCGGGGTTGAGGACCTGCTTTGTTATCGTCCGAGCGGAGATGGATCGGATGATGTGTGGACCGACACTGGGGACCGTAACGGCCGCCATCGGGGCTCTTCACCAGCAAATGGAGGCTGCTCTCCACAACTTGACTGTAAGCATCGGGACTGTTTGTTTGAGAACGGACTCCAGCCTTGTGTCGGACCTGCAACATACGGTGACCACCGCGAAGCCTGATCTAACTCGAGAGGAGAACCCCGAACATAACCATAACCTGGTGCCAATTGTATCTGCGCAACTACAGCGGTACGCTACTGGAGCCCCTGAACAACCAGCAAGATCGGCAAAGTTATCGCCCGCACAGGACTCATTTCTTCCTTCGTTTCTGGAGACCTCCATTAATACTTTTTGGACTGACATTCGTGCACCTGGTGGACTCCGAGAATGACCTTTTTTTACCCTTTCAGGCTATATTGATCTCCTTTTTCTACGACGTTTTGACTCTTTTGCTACAATACTAGTCCTACTGGATGGTGTTTGTGCGATGGATCGTAAGGGCCAGGGCTGAATTTGACTGTTTGAATTCGGTACAGTGACTATCTTTTGGCTCTGCTGGGTTGTATCGGAGGGAGTAAGGGCCTGATGGAATCCTGATTGTCTGGGTTTGGTACAATGGCTGTGTTCGAATGGGGATTTGCCGCCTCTATGGTGCCGGGGGTTGGGCGGGAAGGTCTTTTCTCTTTCGGTGACTCCCCTATCGGTTTGCTTATTAGTCTGCTTTAACTCGCTTAGTACTATGATGGGGGATGTCTGCTTTTGGCGGGGGGGAGGGGAGTCCGGGAGCCCGTATCGTATTGTAAGACATTTCCTCCTCCATCTTTTCCCTTTCTTGGGGTGTAGTTCAGGGGGCGACAGGCACGCTGCTAGTGGGGTTAGGTCATAGCCATCTGCAGGGGTGCAGGGTGGGGGGTTGGGGGGGGGGTTTATTTTTCCTTTATTTTGTTCTATGACCTTTCTTTTTCCCTTTTCCCTTCTTCACAAGAGATGTGGCATATTCTCCTGAGCCTTTTGTTCCTCATATCTGGGTGTCGAGTGTCCAATCTTCTTATCCTGTATCCTTGGTGGGCGGGCTCCGATAATGTTTGCTTATGGTTATCGTATTGTATTGTATTGACCCAGCTCTAAGCTGGTATTGATAATTTTCGGATGCCTACAATTCTAATGTATTTCCTCAATTTATCTGCCCGTTCACCACTGTCATATGTTTTACCAAATGATACCCGATATGTACATTTCTACTCTTGTGTTATATAAAATAATAAAAAAATATATTAAAAAAAAAAAATCGTCTATGGGGATACAGCAAACATTAGAGGCATTCTGCTCCTTTTGTAGACTGAGGAACTTGGAGATTAACTTCTCCAAAACCAAGTTCATGTTCTCTTTAATACCAAACTATCTAATTGTCCGCACCCCCACTTGGATGGAACAGCGTTGGATCGAGTGTCTACCTTCGATTATTTGGGGGTTACATTAAATGATAGAATGGATTAGGGGTCTCACTTGGCTATGGCTAACCTGAAGTTGGCCCAATCTTCTGGCGGTATCCTAAAGGTCTTTAACGAGACCTCTCTTAAACTGTTGGGTCCGCCCGTGGAAATCTATAAAGTCCAGGCGAGAGGGGGTGCGCTGTATGGTGCAGACCTATGGGGCCATGTCAGCGCCGCCCCTCTTTCCCTTACTGAGAATAGTTTTATCTGGCGCCTCCTGAGACTTCCCCCGAGCACCTTACGGTTGGATCTAGGTTTGGTACCTATACAGGAGATTGTTTCAAATCGCCCCCTTCTGTACTGGAGACGACTTGAGTCCACCCCGGAGCTTACCAGCTATAGGGAGGACCTAGGGGATCTTCTGTCCAGAAGTGGTGTGCGGAACATCCCCTGGCTAAACCATATTAAGCACCTTTGCCAGGCTATTGGAATGGGGGATATGTGGTCTTCCCCTGAAGAGACCTGTGCCTTGTTCACTAAGAAATCGTTGAGCTTGGTACTCAAGTGTCATCGAATGGATCTCACACTAACAAACTCCTCCATGGGTAGGCTGACCAACACCTTTCTGGATATCAAGGTTCATCCCTACTTCGAGAAATTCTTGGATGATATTCATCCCCCTCTGGCTAAGAAACTATACATCCAGTTCAGACATGGTTCATTGCTTCTCAGGGCTGTAACACACAAGTGGTCAAAAGTCCCATGATCAGCGAGTTCTTTCCCGGGGAGGTGAGGGTAGCAGTGAGACAGATCTTCACGTTCTGCTCTTCTGCCCTCCTATTCTAAGGCAAGAGCCAAATGGATCATTCAGTTCTGCAAGTCCAGGGGTCTCAGGGACTACAGGGAGGTATTCAGAATCCTCAAATATGACACCACCCCACTGACAGTGTTTGCAACCGCTAGATTCCTACTGTCCATGTGGTACTCAAGGTGTGCAAATTTAAAAAGTGGAAGCTCCCAAACTATCGAGCCTGTAGTAACACAAATATTGTAATATATGAGGTTTCTTACAAATAAAATGCCTAGGGATTGTCCAGTGTGAGTGCTATCTGAAACTATGTTGATCCCTCTTATGTCTGTACTGTTTTAACCTTTAACCTTTAACTATTGTGTGGATATAGTATGTTTTAGGTCTGCAATGTATTATTGCTCACATTTTTTTACATTTTTATCTGTAAATGTGTATTTATGTCTTTTTATGGTTTTTAACCAATAATAAAAGCTTTTGACTGACTGACTGACTAACATTGATGTCCTTAAGAAATCTGTCTGAGTCAAAATATATTAACTTAGCGGCTGTAACAAATGAGGGATGGATGGGACTGTGACCACTGCATCATTGCCAGCAAGTAGATTTTAGTCGATGGGTTTCTGCATAGACTGGAGTACATTCTAATGGAAAACCACTTTTTTTAAAAAGATGCCTTTGGAATGTTGTTGGAAGCTAGATCTCATTCCTGAACCATACTTCTGGATGCTTGAGTCACTTGCAACATCTACTGGGTCTTATTCTAATATTTGCTAAAGTATTTGGCATATGAATGAGTGCACTTTACAAGAAAGTAGAACTGAGGTAACTAGCCCTCTAGGGATAGTGACAGGGATAGTGACAGGAGAACATAGACAATATTGAGTGTCCCAAATCGTGAGTGATGGTGTTACAGAGGCAGGGAATGGGAGTACACTAAAGCGGTGGTGGCTTGAACTCTATGAGTGGGTATTTGTATGGATCTCGTGATGAAAAATCAATTAACTAAATTATCATTCCATTCACTGAAATCAAATGGTGATTGTTGTGTTCTATGATAAAGAATAGAGTCCACCCTAGCCTGATTTGCAGTTGAAATTATTTGCTAAAACCCTTAAAGCCCCAGTCATTCCAGTCAATTGGTTTGTAAAAACCATTAGTCATGTCTCCCGAATTACCCCCTGACAGCTCCGCCTTCTCCGCCTCTGCTCCCTCGGGAGCCCAGTGGGACTAGTCACTAGTGTTTCAGTGAATACATGCCAGCTGGCATTTACAAAGAGGAAGCCTCTGAAAAACACATCAAAACCGGGGACTGTAGTTTACCTGTGGACTTTCATTGAAGTCAAGCGCATTTCAGGAGGGAGACTTCTAAAACAAAGCTGTTGGGCTGTAAAATAATCGGGAGTCTCCCACCTGTTTCGGATCCGTTGTCATGTGTGGTTTGTACCACAGAGGACCTGGACGGCTGGACCAAAGGCTGTGCATGAAAGATCTGCTAACGTTAGGGAGTGGGATGTTATGATATGTTATGTCACGGCGGGATGTCTTATATCGAGTACTCACTGTGTGACGTCACTTCTTCGCAGCTTGCATACCTGAACACCTGATGTCCCTTCAGGGCTCGTCCTCTCATGTCAGGAGCACCAAGTTGATGTAGACTTCCGGCTGCCACACAGAGACCACCAGCTTCTGTGGGGACAACTCGGCCCTCGTACCGGTTCTGGGTCCCTCCCGAGAGCTGATCGAGGCGTCTTTCCTCCGCCTTCTGCAGTGGTGGCCCCTTGACCTGGGTCCGTTCTGGGCTCCGCTTGAGAGTGAGTCGAGGTTCGCTGCTCTGGACTCTTCTGCAGGGCTTGGTCTGCTGTTGGCCTTGGCTCCGTGGCCCGGGGACGTGGCCGATGGCCAAAGAACAGCAGGAGATGTCTTATGGCGATGAGCGCGCCATTGTTCTCCTGGGCTCAAGGCATCCTTTGGAGCCAAACAGGATGGGCCACTTCAGAGAACGTACAGGACGTGCAAGAATAGCCCGGGGACGCGTCCACCTGTGAGCTGCAGCCGAGGGCGGATTAAACTCACTTTACAGAATTGGGAATTCATCTCTCCCTAGTGAGTAAATCATTTCCAGTAAAAAATATGAATCTCCTGAAACAATTAAAACCGTTTTCAGAGTAAAATCTCGGAGTGGACTCGAAGTCTTTGATGAGAAAGGACATTATACACATAGTTTAATAATCTTTGAGAACAACGTCTTCATCTGCAAATACAATAGTTGTGAAACTGCTCAGTAGGTTCGTTATCTGCTGTAGACACTTGGGTTTACGGTTGGCCAAAGCAACAGAGGAAACAGTACTTTAGTCTTTTTTATTTAACAGCGTTTTGCATCCAGGAGTAGTCCTGGCTGGCCAGTTGATTATTGATCCAGTACATGCGAAACATTGATTTGCAATAGAAAAGCCCTGGCTTGAAACATTGGCCCTTGGTGACATGATGCCTTATGATACCTAGATACGAACTGAAGGCATAGGTTCACAGCCAAACCTGGTACCAACTCAGTCTTAAAATCATCTGATGCCCGGAGGACAAATAGCTTCTTACTGAATAATATTACGGAAATATTGCTTATATGTAGGACGAGTTCTCCAGGGAGGGTTTAGATCCCAGATTCATCAACTCTGAATAATTTTACAGCTATTTGCCTGGATTCTGGAAGGTGATTTATTAAAATGATTTTCTGCTTTTTCACATATGAGTATAAAGAGAGTATATCCTTACTGGAGAACTTTTGTTACATGTAAATAACTTTTCCTCCTCGGCCAGGGATCCTTCCCGGATTCATAAGCTTATAATAGACCAGAGAACACTAACCAGAGAGAAGCAAGGCAGCAAGTCCATGGAAGGTGCTCACCCATCTTTTTAAGGACTTCAGCCCTGCCTGCGAGTTGGCATCAGCACCGAAATCCAAGCAATGATGCTTTCAAGACAGTACTAAGGAGTCCTCTCTTCCACAGAGCACTGTTAAGGACACATTCCCCAGGAGGGATGCCAGGGACACTTTATCTTGAGCAGAATGAGCACCAAGGACATCTGTCATGTATCAGTCTGGCACCTTATAACTCTGTGTCACTGCTCGCCACCATGCAGCCTGGACCCGGAAACCCCCTTCATGGAGTTCATGGGACCCTAGTGACTGTCTGGACTCACTACAATCCCTGGTCGAGTCTAGTTCTTGAATATCTTGGCACGTGCTGAATGAAGTGTGAAAGAGTTGTTTTACGGAAAAATTGTAGGGAAGACTGATTCATTGGAAAATCTAAATTAGAATTTGCCTTCAGTAGAAAAAAAGAATGTCCTCAGTACTACTGTGGCTCTGTGACTAACTGGGAATGGTTCGACAGTTGAACAGGCCTGGATAGCTATGTCAGACAGACCATGTCCAACGGTTCCTAGGCGGTTTACGTACAGTTTGACGGAACCGGCTAGAGATCCGGTTGGAATCTTCTAGTCAGACCACCATGGAAATTTTGAAGAGTTCTAAACTTCTGAAAGAAAGACAGTAAAGCGCGAAGACTAGTTCATGGAGAAGTAATCGCAGTGTGGTAAATAAATAAATAATACCCTATTTTTGACTAGACTTATAGCATAACAGATAGCTCAATAAATAAGAGTCAAGATTCGAGGTAGTAGGAGTTTCTGCAGGTTTATTACAGCATAAGGACAGGATCAGGACAACCTGCATAGGAACAGAATGACAGGGCCCAGCAGGACAACTGGGGCCCAGCAAGGGAAAAGAGGCCCAGCAGCTGCTGGGGCTAGGTCTGGGATGAGCGCGCTAACATTCAATAACAAAACACAGGCATATATACATAGCGCAAACACATAGCATTACATTGCAGTAGGCGTGATGGTGGGTGGAGCAGAAGGCGTGACGCGTAGCAGTCGCGAAAGATAACAGTAAAAAGAGGTGTAACTGGGAGTATACTTAGACATGTGATGCAAACGTAACAGAATATGTCATGAATGGGGCGGAAACACTGGAGGGGGCTACCTAAGGAGCCGGGACCTCTAACCTAATGGTGCGCGAAAACTGGCAATGACGTATTACTAGGAGAAGCTGGGGGCTACGAACTCTGTGCTAGGAGCAGAGACTAGAGTCTGGAGGGTCGGAGCGACATGTACCTAAACCCTATCTGGTATCTGATGTTTAGGGAACATGTTGATATAAACTAGAAGTCATGAGGGGAGAAGCTAACTTGATTCTAAGACTGGACCATGCATTATTCTACATGTAGTGCGTGGTGAAAAATACTAAATGACCATTAAATACAGTATTTCTCTAACATGGAGACGAGAAGGCTAGACAATGACGGAAACTATTGATGCAGTTCAGTAGCTTAGGAATGCAGAAGAGGAGGATTGAACTGATAGCTGGAATCATAACATACTCTTGGCAGACTCAGAGGCAGAGCCAAGCTACACCGGGCACTGCGAGGCAGGAAGTAAGTGAAGGGTCGAGGATACAGGTGGGGGCTGTATCGCTCCTCAGCGAGGCTTTCAGGAGACAGGAGCTGAATCTGTGGTCCGGGCCCTTTTGAGGCCTGGAAACGGGGACTTTATAATAGAATAACGTGCACACTGGGAAACGTGGCAACATAACTTTACATAGGCCTAATATTCGTAGTATTCACGAGGATTGGAAACTAGCATACTAAAGGTGGACACAACCATAATTGCGTCATTAATCGGACATGGGGAATAACATATGCATATTGGTCATGCACACATAACATATGATGGATGAGGCGTAGGGACACAGAACATGGCAAAATTTACTTTTCCACATTCCCTCCTTGTCACTACGTTTCCATCAGGAAACATCAATTTTCATGATACCATCTATCATTTCATACAGTATCATTTGCTCGTCTCGAATTGTCTTGGAACGGGACTTAGAACGGGGCTTGGAACTAGGAATACAAGAGGTAGCACACATGCTGCAAATCGCAGGGCCACATTGTATACAGAGGCAGCAGCTAAATATGATTGCTACTGCAATACCTAGAAAGGACAGGACTTTCCATCCCCATGCGGAAATTATATTCCAGAACCAACCGGACCATGTCCAGGTGCCTGGATCTTGGTGTAACAGATGGGCAATTTTATGGAGTCTGGTTATAGCTGAATAAACAGACGGCGCGTTATTTGGAATGAAAATGCAGCAACTAGATCCGATGACTCTACAGGCCCCGCCCCTATCGGCCAGTATGACGTCAAGGACGAGACGATTTTGCAAAACGACAAATCTCATAGCAGATTGTTCTTCAGTTAGGTTGCCTAGAGCAGAGGCAGTCTCATTTACTACAGCTTCAAGGGTTCTTGTTAACCTACGGATCAGTTTACTATTCTGGACAGGTCCTACAAAGAAGAAGAAACCTTTATTGAAATCTGTATACTGTTCTAGAGTAGTTTCAGTATAATCGACAATTGGGGACTCCCTTCTATGTCTAATGTGTACTAGATGTGTGTTTCTGTGATAATCAGATGGGGCTAGAAAAACAGGTGGCAGTAGGAAAGCAATGTAACAGGTTCCCTCCCAATCGAGGGGCAGACGAACATATGCAGTTTGACCACAAATAAAATAAGAATGACGTGAAGCTTTGAAAACAGATTTCCCACTGTCACTATACTGGATAACAGTAGTACATTCACTATGACCTACATGTACAGAACCATAACTACGGACACATAATTCGCCTTTGACAGGTAGTACTGAAATAGCAGGTAAGTCTGGAGTAGTATCAGACTGAACATTCAGGACCATGAAATTCGACGAATAATTACCTAAATTATATACTTCGTTTTCTAGATCTAAACCTGTTCTGTGGGGGAAACCTTGCTTGTCTGAGAAACATGTACTGTTAAGAAAAGACATATCTGTTGAGGATGACGTTAACGTGGACCATGCTCCACACGAACCATTGTGTGAGAATGGATAAGGAAAGAGTGGCAGAACTCCCTTCGGTGTCTGGAAAGGGGGGAGTCGACCACACACCCAACAATTAGTGGCATTGCTGGTCTGGTGTGAATAATGTAACATACGGATGAATGTGTTGTTGCGCATAGCGAGGCGGTAGGAATATTCGTGAGGAGGCAGATCACTAAACGTGTGCTCTACTGTAGTATTAGCAGACATATTTACATGAGGAACTGGTAAATACAGATAGAACGCATAGCTGGTGCAGGAAATCATAATGCTGATGAATAATACGAAACTCAGAAAAACGATACATTGAAGTGAACTTCGACTGACTCTCTCACTATGGGGGTCTATTTTATACATGTCAGAAACAGTCTAACCGTTTCACCTAGGGGAGGACTTATACAATCAAACTGACTGACTTATTTTACTAGACCTGAGCTTTAACTTATACTCCTGCTGCGGAGTTTTCTCTAACAAGGGAGGGGTTGTAATAATGTCTTGTGCGGGACAGTCCTTTAAAACAATGTTTTGGCAGTCCTTCGAATCCTGGGAATCCTTGGAAATGTTCTTGGAGACTGGTTTCAATCCATTGAAAAGTTTTACATGAGAAAGATGGACCCACCCCTTCCTGCCTTCCAACTTGACGGCAGTTCGGGTGGTCAAGAGGACCTGACGTGGCTCCTTCCAACGTGGTTCCAGCGGACTTGATCTGTCGAAATTCCGGACCATCACAAGGGAGCCTGGAACGATCTCGTGCGGTGCCACCTCGGTATTGTCTGGAAAGGCGGCGGCAACCTGTGAACGACATGAGTTGAGGGCAGACATCAAGGAAGCTAGGTAATCTGTCAGCATATTACATGAAACATCAGTAATACTTCGGGGTCTAGGAGTACCCCACATGTTAGGGGGGCGGCCGAATACGACCTCATACGGGGACAGACCTGATCTGGAATGTGCGACCATGCGCATATAAAATAAAGCGACTGGCAGAGCTATTAACCAGTCCACACCTTTGTCTTTACAGACTTTTGCAATACGGATTTTCAGGGTCTGATTATGTCTCTCCACGAGACCGGCTGCTTCAGGATGGCGTACACAATGAAACTTCCACTGGTACCCTAACAAAAGGGAAACGTGTTTCATGAGTTCAGATGAGAATGGCTGGCCGTTATCAGAATATACGACTCTAGGGAGTCCATATCTAGGGAAGAATTCACGAACCAACTGCTTGGCAGTGGTCGCGGCTGTGTAATCTGGGACTGGATATGCTTCTGTCCATCTGGACAAAGCGCATACAACTACAAGGACATACTTGAAACCTCGACATCGCTCCATCTGAATATAATCCATCTGGAGGACCTCAAAAGGGTGGTCAGGGGGCTGGAAACCACCTTGTTCCACCGGGACACTTTTACCTGGATTAAACTGACAACATATCATACAGGTACGGACTTTCTGCTTGGCTGCAGCTCGTAAATGCTTGTTGAACCAAATGTTCTGGATACTGTCTAACATAGCTTTTTCTCCTAAATGTGCTGGACTATGTGCGGTATTGATAATGACTTGAACCATAGAATCGGGGAGAAACCATGTGGCTCTACCCTTCGTTAACCATCCTTGATCTGTCTGGACCCCTCCTTGTTCAGACCATTTCTTCATTTCATCGGGAGTAGCATGTAACTGTATATCTATGACATCTTGTGTAGGGACCTTAACTGTCATGCATGTAGTCGGATCTGGAGTATGTGTCTGATTAACTGGAATGTCTGGAGTCTGTGCTGTAAGCTTGGCTGTGCGATCCGCTAGATCGTTACCTTGAGAAATAATGTCAGTAACTTTCGTATGTGCTTTGCATTTCATGATAGCAATGGATGTCGGTAAATGTATGGCATCTAACAGGGCTTGAATAAGGAGACCATGCTGAATCTTGGTTCCATGAGAAGTCATGAAACCTCTCTCCTGCCAGAGCACTCCGAAGTCGTGTACAACTCCGAATGCGTAACGTGAATCTGTGTAAACATTAACTTTCAGGTTCTTGGCATGTATACAGGCTTGTGTCAGAGCGACTAGCTCTGCTGCTTGAGCGGACAGGGTGTCAATACGGTGTGTTTCAATAACTTCAGTGTCAGTAGTCACTGCATACGCGGCGACTAGTTCTCCTGTACTAGTTCTCATACATGAACCATCCACATAAAGTGTCAGGTCAGGATCTGGTAACGGAATGTCTGTCAGGTCTTGTCTTGGCTTTGTCGTAACGTTAACTACTTCCACACAGTCATGTGTGTCTGGATTTGAATTAACTGATGGTAACAGTGTAGCAGGATTCAGAACGTTGCAGCGTCTAATTTCTATGTGTGGCTGGAACAGTGTCAATTCATAACCTGTTAAACGTGCAATTGTCAAGTGCTGTGTTTGTGTTCGGTTTAAAAGAACTTCTACTGAATGTGGAACTTGTACTGTCAGTGAATGTCCTAAAACTATGGAATCACTTTGTCTGATAGCTAGTGCTGTGGCTGCAACTGACTTGAGGCACGCAGGTAACGCCTGGGCGACTGGATCTAATGTGCTAGAAAAATAAGCACAGGGCTTGTATTGTCCTGCTTGATCTTGTGTGAGAACAGATAATGCTGTACCTTCGCGTTCTGTAACAAAAAGTGTAAAAGGCTTACTGTAGTTCGGTGTAGCTAGAACTGGAGCTTGGCATAAAGCTTTCTTTAACTCGTTAAAACTAAGTGTATGTTCAGATGTCCAAGGGAGGACAGTCGATACGGCTGCCTCCTGTGTCGTTAACTGTTTCAGTGGCTTGGCCAGAAATGCATACTGAGGAATCGATTGTCTACAATAAGAAGTAAGGCCGATAAAGGCACGTACCTCCTTCTGGGTTCTGGGCTGGGGAAGACTCGCTATTAACTGGATACGGTCGGGTGTCAACTGCCTACCCCTCTTGGACAGCAAGTGTCCTAAGTATACCACTTGCTGGACACAGAATTGAAGCTTCGAAGGTGACACTTTGTGCCCCATCTCGGCAAGGAAATACAAAACTGTAAGGGATGCTCGCTCGCAAGCACGTTCAGAACGGGCTGTGATCAGTAGATCATCGACATACTGGAGCAGGGCAGTGTCAGTTGGCATGTGAATATTGTCTAGTTGTCTCTTGAGTGCTTGACTGTAAATACTAGGGCTTTCTGTGAAACCTTGAGGAGCGCGTGTAAACATATAGCTCCTTCCATTTAAACAAAATCCGAAAAGAAACTGGCTGTCTGGATGAATCGGAACACTAAAAATGCATTCTTAAGGTCTATGACAGTGAAGAACATGGCTTCGGAATCAATGGCTGTTAACAGGGAAGAAATATCTGGGACAACTGGGTACTGAGGAATAATACATTTATTAAGCTCTCGTAAATCAATCACTAATCGATATACTGGGGGTGCATTTGGATCAGTATGTTTCATGACTGGAATGATCGGAGAATTACATACATTGGAGTCAGTTTCTACAACTACTCCTTGAGCCATGAGCTCGTCAATAATTTTGGATAAGGCTGCTATAGCCTCAGGTGGCAATCTGTACTGTCTGATTCGTGGTAACACTACACCTGGTTTGAGAGTCACACGATGGGGTGTGATTTGCATGTAACCTACATCAGTTGGACCTTGCGCCCATAAGTGCTGCGGAACATTAGACAATCTTGAATCAAAATCTCGTAATACATAGTGACCCTTAAAGTCACGTAGGAACAGACGTATTCCCTCTGGGGAACAGCAAATAACTGCACCTAATTCTTTCAGTGTCTTAATGCCTAATAGATTTTCTGGACATGACTTAGTAAGTAACAGATCAGTAGTGCGGGACAATGGACCTACTTCTAGAGTAACTGGCTTTGATATCTCATTAACTATTGGCTTTCCTGAAAATCCAAGGGAAACATTTCTTGAGCCTGAGAGTGGAGCCCCTGGAACTTCGGCATGACTAATTGTGGTCCTACTTGCCCCTGTATCAATCAAAAACTTTCTGTCTTTCCCTAATACTTGACTGTGAACATAGGGACCTTCTTGATCTACAGGTATCTCGATGAGAGGCAAGCCTACCTCCCTCTCTAGGCTGTTTCATGAATATGACTGGTACTCTGGATACTCGGACTGTGCATACTGATACATCTGCTGTGTAACATGCTGTGTTGCAGCAATAGGCTGCGGTGCGGGAACTGTCTGTTGTGCATTCTGTGGCTGAGGAATCTGTGAAACTTGTTCTTGTCTAGGCGGACGTGGTCTTTCTTTAGTTTTACCAGTAGCTATGTTATGTTTCAGAACTGCACACTCGTTTATAAAATGACCTGGCTGTTTACAATAATTGCAGTTCCCTTTAACGGGAGCTGCAGAATGACTGGCTTGATTCGGACCCCTCTTCTGACTGTCTTGAGGAATAGATTGTGCAACTAGCACTTTCATTTTTGTGTCTTTCATACGTTTTCTTTCGTGTTCTTGCTCTTCTCTGATTCTATTCTGGTGGTACTGGAGCATCTGGAGCATCTGGGACGGAGTATTTGCTTGCCAGGTGCTTTCGACTTTCAAAACTCGGTTTTTAATTTGTGGACTTGAATTCTCGACTAATTTGGTAACGAAAAGATGAGGGTATGACTCACTACTTGTCTTGAGACCACTATTAATACTAAAACATTTTTCAAACCTAGAATAAAAATCACTAATATCTTCATCTTGTTTCTGTTTACAGGCTGAGATTGCATCCCAGTCTTCTTTCCTCGTTGTCAATAATCTGGGTAAAACTTGAATCAATAATTCTGGTAATTCTTTACATTTATCTCCAAGACCGGTACCTGGTACTCGTGCCTTGTCTTCAGCTTCTAGAGCTGCCCAATCGATCTTTTTCTCTCCCACCTCCCATTCTTTTTCCTTTAACTTTTCATACACCCCTGCGGGTAACAGGACCTTTAACATTTTAATGATATCTGGGTAAGTGTATTCTCCCATACGGAGCATGTCTTTTAATTCTCTATGGAACCCTGCTGGATCTTTGTCATGACAGGGAATTAATTTCTTCATTTCAAGAAGTTCCATCTTTGAAATCGGAGTGTATACAAACACTCGTTGCATTACGCCCCCCGCCCCTTGGACTGGGTGGACTTCTCGTAACGGATTCTGTCTGTCTATGTAAAACGATTTACTTTCTGGGGGTGAGACATGAACAAAATGCGGGTTCAGGAACGTTCTATATTTGTGGCGCTGTTCTAGAATGACACTAATTAAATCGGTACCTAGACCTCTCCATCTATACTGGAGTAACTCGTTCAGGATATCGTGTAACGGACCTGGATCAGAATGTTGACCCTCATACAGAGTGATGAGGTGCTGGATCATATACATACCCACCAGTCGTTGCTCGGCTGGGGGCAGTTTCAGAAACATTTGTGCCACTATTTCGTCTGGAAAAGTGGTAGAATCAGTAATCCATCGGACTGCTGATCGGGCTAGTTCTTGTTCATGCATGGTACTTAACTCACTGTAACCGACTCGTGATTTCAGAATGTGATCGGTAGCTTGAAATACTTGTTCTAGAGAACCTTGTTCTGGTGCTGGATGATGAAAAATAGACTTGTGTTCTAGGCGTAAATGGCGATCTGGAAATCTAGATTTTCCTACATACGCTATTCTGGCGGGATTCTCGTCTTCCTCTTCAGGATCAGAGATACTTTCTTTCTCACTTACTTGTGCTGCTTTACGCTGGTCGTGTAACCTTATTATTTCTTTACGAATTTTCTTGTACATACTCTCCATGGCACTGACGGTCTTGTGCTTACCCTCGGCTATATTATCACTCCACCTTGTCAGGATTCTCATTTCGGCGGGATCTTTAGACGGGTAATCTTGTTCTCTTATTAGACAATTGATCAGGAATTTTAATATCATGAGCTGGATCTCGGCTTTCCTTTGAGACATAATCTCGCCAATACTTTCTGGATCATCCCCTGTACGGATGAAACGATATATTCTGTCTAGATCTTCTTTCATATTCGGTAAGGTGACTAGATACTCGGTCACTCTTCTTACACGTAAGGAATATAAAACCATAGTATATTCGCCTGGAACTGGATCATAAACACATTCGTTAAGGGCTTGCCTGATTTCTGTGACAGACCTATTACTTTTAGGAGTACGCTGTGATGCTTGAGCATGTAATTCGAGTGCTGTTAAACGCTTGTGTGGCGGTGGGGTTTGAGGAACACCTCCTCCCGCGGCCCCTAAACTAGAATCGTCGACTGACATTCTTCGTCCTGGCAGAGTCGGTAATTGTAACGTGGGCTGGACTTGTATGACGGACTGGGCCGGGGGAGCTGTTAAGGGCACCCCGGTGTCTGGAGGAGCAGGAAGTGCCTGATTTACAGGGACTGGCGGAGCGCGAACAGGATTTGCATATTCGGGGACTGTGTCGTCCAGATAGGACGAAATAAAAATATCAGCTGCGGTCGGTTTGTGACGTAGCTTGGTCGGAACTAATGGTGGCGGGAAATTACTGGATGCCTCTGGGGTCGCTTTTGGCAAACCTTCGGCAAGAAGAGGATACATACCCTTAATAAGGGCATGCCTCTGTCTGTCTGACTGTTCGGCTTTGACTTGTTCACCTATCTCGATTAATTCTCTTCCTTGGACTCGTTCTTGGGATTCTCTACTTAACTCTGACTTTCTGACTTCCTTTTCCGTTCTTCTATGCGCTTCCTTACGCCATAACTCGATGGCATCTTTCTGTGACTGTCTGGCTTTCTTTTTCCATAATGCTTCTTCTACTCGCATGATACATTCGGCATCCCATGTACCTGATACGGGCCATCTATACTTTTCTTCTAACTGTTTGGTATACTCTACCCATAAATCTAGATACATTATGGCGCTTATGCCATGTTTCTGATACATAAAATAACCTGGACTGTCCCTAGGTGGGACAGGAACCGCTTCCTCTAACAGACCCTTTCTAGTTTTTAACTGACGTAACTTGGAAAATATAGGCATTACTGCACTGTAATTTGGACACAATACAGTACACAATAAAAACACGAAATCACATCGCACTCATACCACAACAGTAAAATACATAAAGAACATTATAAATAACAGTTCGAGCAGAATATTACCTGAAATACTGAGAACAGAAACAGAACAGAATTTCTCGAGAACGGAACAGACTAGAATTACTGGATGCACTGCTATAACAGTACGGAACATACCGGTCCCATAAAGGAACGCATCAAGACCCGTATCCACCTAGGTGAACACTTCGTTTGTGAGTCTGGGCACCACCAACCCACGGACCAGGAGTCAATTTAGATTGGTCCTGTCTAGATACTACCCCAGCAATGGTACTCACCGGGCAGCACGGAACGGAAGGCCTCGGACTGGACTGGACGACGGACGACGAACTTCGGACTTCGGACTTCAGTTACAGGTGGGCCTCCGGATACCTCGGACCTTGGACTCTCGGCTTGGGCTCTGGTCGGGACTCGCCGCGTTCCTCCACCGTCTCGTTTGGATGCTGGACCGCCTCCTCCGTCTCCTCCGTGGGCCTGAGGGATACTTGAGCAGAAATATCTGCCACTGCGCAGAAGAGTTCCGTCACGACTGCAGAGGGTCAGGGGGTCGGCGTGGCTTCACCGACGCGTGGGGAAAGGGCAAGTCCCTATTCGGGCGCCATTATGTGGTAAATAAATAAATAATACCCTATTTTTGACTAGACTTATAGCATAACAGATAGCTCAATAAATAAGAGTCAAGATTCGAGGTAGTAGGAGTTTCTGCAGGTTTATTACAGCATAAGGACAGGATCAGGACAACCTGCATAGGAACAGAATGACAGGGCCCAGCAGGACAACTGGGGCCCAGCAAGGGAAAAGAGGCCCAGCAGCTGCTGGGGCTAGGTCTGGGATGAGCGCGCTAACATTCAATAACAAAACACAGGCATATATACATAGCGCAAACACATAGCATTACATTGCAGTAGGCGTGATGGTGGGTGGAGCAGAAGGCGTGACGCGTAGCAGTCGCGAAAGATAACAGTAAAAAGAGGTGTAACTGGGAGTATACTTAGACATGTGATGCAAACGTAACAGAATATGTCATGAATGGGGCGGAAACACTGGAGGGGGCTACCTAAGGAGCCGGGACCTCTAACCTAATGGTGCGCGAAAACTGGCAATGACGTATTACTAGGAGAAGCTGGGGGCTACGAACTCTGTGCTAGGAGCAGAGACTAGAGTCTGGAGGGTCGGAGCGACATGTACCTAAACCCTATCTGGTATCTGATGTTTAGGGAACATGTTGATATAAACTAGAAGTCATGAGGGGAGAAGCTAACTTGATTCTAAGACTGGACCATGCATTATTCTACATGTAGTGCGTGGTGAAAAATACTAAATGACCATTAAATACAGTATTTCTCTAACATGGAGACGAGAAGGCTAGACAATGACGGAAACTATTGATGCAGTTCAGTAGCTTAGGAATGCAGAAGAGGAGGATTGAACTGATAGCTGGAATCATAACATACTCTTGGCAGACTCAGAGGCAGAGCCAAGCTACACCGGGCACTGCGAGGCAGGAAGTAAGTGAAGGGTCGAGGATACAGGTGGGGGCTGTATCGCTCCTCAGCGAGGCTTTCAGGAGACAGGAGCTGAATCTGTGGTCCGGGCCCTTTTGAGGCCTGGAAACGGGGACTTTATAATAGAATAACGTGCACACTGGGAAACGTGGCAACATAACTTTACATAGGCCTAATATTCGTAGTATTCACGAGGATTGGAAACTAGCATACTAAAGGTGGACACAACCATAATTGCGTCATTAATCGGACATGGGGAATAACATATGCATATTGGTCATGCACACATAACATATGATGGATGAGGCGTAGGGACACAGAACATGGCAAAATTTACTTTTCCACAGCAGATGACTGAAGAAAGTACTGTAACCCTAATTGCACTTGGAATAGCTATTGTGTTATTCCCCAAATCCAGTATCGTCAATAGTTTTTGAATGTTACTCAGTTTTGGCAAGTAGGTAATTTAACCTAAGGAGGAGTAGACGCGCTCAGCTATTATTGTTTCCTTCAGGTAAAACCTCTGTCGCTCATCTGGGAAGGGGGTAGTTCACCCATAATAGTAGATACCATATTCTCTTCTAGAACTTGAGGTAAATTTGCCTCATTTTCAAAATGCCTCTATAGTTCTCCACCTCATTGTTTTAACGTATTGCTTTAATGTATAGGACAGGTGAAAGCAGAAATGGGTTTGTGTGTTACTTGTTACATTTGGGGTTATGGGTTCTACAAGCACATAGAACAGCAGATACACATGCATGTGGAAATGGAAATGACGCCCCATTGCACACCAGGCGCATGTGGGTAATTCTCAACAATGGTCGCAGTTTCTCATCACGGTGCCCTTCCACTGCATCCAAATATGTGATTGGTCCGAAAAGAGAAGCTGAGGTGTTTATTAATAGGTATGTAATCAGTGACATATTGAGGAAATCACTCATCAGAAGCGATCCGCCAATGTGGAAAAACAGACATATGTGAATGGCCTCAAACTAGGAGACACGGTGGCCTTCACCTCTGCATTTTTCACTGCCTTTGGTGAAGCCACTGGTGTGCCGCCTTATTGAGGTACTTGCATCTGTCGCTGTCACCAAGCAAATAAATGTACATTCATCTACTATGCAATACTACTTGAAGAAGAAATATAGGTGTCTCATATGTACACATAAATACAACATAAAAAATAATTCAGGACTTCATTGAAGCTTGGTTAAAAGACAAGCATTGACAATGCAAATAGATCTG
Source organism: Lissotriton helveticus (assembly GCF_964261635.1). Taxonomy (NCBI): domain Eukaryota; kingdom Metazoa; phylum Chordata; class Amphibia; order Caudata; family Salamandridae; genus Lissotriton; species Lissotriton helveticus. The sequence goes on along the minus strand of NC_136065.1, from coordinate 1,642,818,721 downwards.
GCTTATGAATAAATATGCTTTTTATGTCACTGATGCGCTTAGGCACTGAAATTACCACACATGGACTTTGGCACTAGTCTTTGCTCTCAGGCATCCATTCATCCATCCTCGATTCATTCTTGCATTTATTCTGTGACTCAACCATGATAAAATCTTCACAAACGTAACAACATATGAAAGATGAATTGAAAGATTACAAGTAGAAAAAAGAAAACATGCTACAGTCTACACATGGTGGAAATATGATTGTAATCACAAAACAGTGGTATTGTACTTAGTCTATCGCTTTTGTAAAGTTTTAACAATGTCGCTACTTTAACCCGTTGCATGCTGATGACGGAACCGCTCCGTCATCAGCTGCGGGTGCGCTGTGCTGATGATGGAGCGGTTCCGTCATGGCCCGCCCGGCACGCCTGCGTGGCACGAATTCTGCGCCTGCGCTGAGCGTTCTATTGAGCGGGGCGGGCCATGACGGAACCGCTCCGTCACAAGCACTGCGCAACCGACGCTGGTGACGGAGCGGTTCCGTCACCAGCATGCGCCCGCCGTATTTCCGCCCCGCCCCCTTAGCACTGCGGCGGAATAGCCGCCGCAGTGAAGGGGTTAAGAACCGATGTGTTGGCCACTTTGGAATGGTAAAACAATGATACACTATGGACAGCAGCATTCCATATTGGTTTAGAGGAAATGGCAACGTGGGACAAAATGAGAAGCAAGTAAGCATCCAATTAGTACTGTCCGGGGAACAACCATATCCTCTGAAGAAAAGTGTAATTATTAAGAGTAGAAGCAAAGATTTTGAAGGGGAACTTTAAATGAGGAAATTCAAATCTGAAGGACTGGTCAACCGGCCCTGACAGTGCAGAAATTTTAAGGTGTATGTTCACAAGTGATCAAAAAATGCTGTTAATCAAAGATAAGAGAGCAAATCACTGATGTGAACTGAACCATTACCTCATGCACTCTGGTACGGATAGAAGCAGAGTGTAAATGACACTCAGATAGAAGCAGTGTGTAAATGACAATCAGATAGTTCCAGTTGCAGTCGGTGGTGGGAGTGCTGCCGGGCGGTGATGTGGGGCGGGGGAAGGGCAGAGTGGGGGTAGTAAACTACGGAATATGGCCAAATACATGTAAGTAAACATATAAATAAATGAAACGAATTTCGCTGCAAATTAGATGCAGAGTGCGCAATGAAATTCGTTTTATTTATTTATATGTTTACTTACCTGTATTTGGCCGTATTCTGTAGTTTACTACACCCCACCCTGTCCCCCCCACCGCCCCATGTCACCGCCTGGCAGCACTCCTACCACCGACGGCTACTAGATAGTCCAATGGCAAAAGAGGGCTGACCTAAAGACCCTCATTCTTTGTATATGGATATATATTTATATTTATGGAAGTATGTATTATCTAATGTTTTTATTACAAAAACTTGACAGACAGCTAAATTACAAGTATGCTGTCCCTCTCTGTAGGGCCTAACAAGAAACATCGGAGTGAAAACCCGCAGGGTTTGTTCGAGTAGGCAACCAACACCTAAACCCTCGGCTACTATGGTGACCTGTAAGTTTACATGTAACAAAATACCTGTCTATAGCCTCTAATACAATGCAATAACAACCCATATTAAAGGCCTACTGATTTGAACAAATGTTTTCACAATTGATAAACTATCCCTACTGCCTTTGTCATAAATTTTGATAATAAGCAGATCAGACCTATAGCATTAGACATATGTATTATTTAATGTTTTTATTACAAAAACCTGACAGACAGCTAAGCCTGTCAGGCCTCAGGAAGAGAATCTAGCAAGAGTTATTACAGCACAAATCTTGTAGTGTAGGTAATATCAAAGAGGGTAACCTTTATTGCAATGCAAATAAAATCCACCGTTAAAGGCATATTGGCTTAAACATGTCTTACATATTAAATAAATCAGGCCTTTCACCTTTATCATAACTTTTCATAACAAACAGGTAAGACCTCTAGCATCTTGTATCACTTTTCCCTATACACCTATCAAGCTTATGTCTGTTACCGTTGGCTTGTTATCAATTCAGGCCTACTGTACTGAGTTTATGCTTTCCCACAAGACAACCATCAGACATACATTCATAAAATAACGAACACATACAAAATTACAGTTGGCAAAGCAAAATACTGCAGGCCCACACTACAGCCAGACTCTCCTTCTCCGGCTGAGAATAGGCATGTTCTCTGTCAGACAAGCTTCCACTGCCACAGGCCACAATGTGTCTCTGAGCATTCAGATGACCTTTATGCTGAGCAAGGATTGCTCCCAATCCCACTGGATTTGCATCAACTGTGAACTCAGCATGTAACTTGGGTTCAAAATGGGCCATCTCACTTGCATTTTCAATCAATTTTTTGTATTCTTTATAATTTTTGATCACATTCAGCAGACCACTGGAATGGGACATCGTGGTTTGTCAAGACTCTCAATGGGGCACCACCAGTAGTAAAGTCACAAATGTACCTTGAGCAATAACTGTTGATGCCTAAGAAGGATCGCAGCATGGTGCATCTTGTGGGGGGCAGGAAGCTGACAGTGCTCGCACTGTATCTGGGTCAGGAGTAATTCCCCCATCAGAGAATATGTGTCCAAAGAATCTGAGTTTGGTCTTGTGAAATTCACGCTTTACTGCATTCAGAGTGAGACCTGCATCAGTAAGTGACTGGCTCACTTACGTAAGAGCCTTGTCATGCTTCTTTTTTGTGGCCCCAAATACCAGTATGTCATCACTTTAGTTAAAACGTGCATGACCAGTTGAATTTTTCTATGTATAACACCCTGGAAGATTTCTGCAGCTAACGACACTCCGAAACTCAAACTTTTGTATCTGAACAAACCAACATAAGTCAAAAAAGTAGTGATGTGCCTGCAGTTTTCTTCCAACTTGAGTTGATGGTATCCATTGTTCAGATCAAGACGGGTGAAGACGTCGGCACCGTTCAGTTGCATGATCATCTCCGCCATGTGTGGACCAGGTTGTCTCTCTCTCTCAATTGCTTTTTATGCCTGGCGCATATCAACATTGATGTGCACTGCAACTCCACTGTAATTTTTGGCACCACCACAATGGGTGAAACCCACAGCATAGGAATGATGGAGCGCTCAATTGTGTCATGCTTCACCAGTGTTTCTAGTTGTTTCTCAACAGTTCCTTGCAAGTGGAAAGCAACTCTTTTATGCCGCTGGGCAACCAAGCAAACGTTCTCATTGATGTGAAGCCGCACTTTCATTGTCTTGAGCCTGCCTAGGTTATGAAATAACAAGAGAAACTGACTCACAACTACAGACTGAGTGTGGAGGTTGTAATTAAGAATTATCAGTTTCATGTCAGCAGCGGTGGCAAAACTGAGTAGGCATGCACTGGATGAGACTCCTTAAAGAAAGTGAAATTGCGCTTGCAATGATACTGTTTTGTGTCTCATTGCCGCTATGAATGATCCTTGATTCTGCAACTATCTAGAAGCACCCCATGTGTATACTTTTGTGAATGCCGGATTGAGATGTGGCACGGGATATAGGCTACTGAATTTTTGGACTGGTTTGATGTTAATCAATGCACCGCTGTCTATAATAAAGGTTATGGGGCAACTGTTGATCATTATCTTGGGGAAATGTCAAAATGAATTCCGTTGTTTTGTGTGCCTGTTTCTCTTTGTCTTTTGTTATTCTTTATATGCAACCAAACCATCATGTGCCTGTGACTCCTTGGTCGATGCCATCATTGCACATTCATCTTCTTCACTGGCGCCTGACAATGACATTGACAAACCTTTGTAGGATGAGCTTGACAATGATCAACTTTGTCTGGTTTCTACTAGTCGTAGCTGATGTTGCTTTTTGGCTTTGTGGGTGTGGCGAGAATGCTTCTTGAACCTTCTGGCCTCCATTTTCTCTTCATGCCGTGACATAGTTAGTTTCTCTTTTGCTTTGCAAACCGTTATGAAGGCTTTTTCTTTACCGCAACCTTTGCACGTCTGTCCCATGGCTGGGCATTTGCCTTCATGGGGAAATGAAAACTCACATCGGAAACCTAACTTTTTCTTCATTGAGGATGTCAATTTACATGCATCTACCTTGTACTTGTGCTTGGTTTTTTGACCAATGCTGTTCATATTTCGCTGTTCCAGCTTCCAGCTTGTCGATCTGCTCTTTCCACAGCCATTGCTGCCATTAGTACTTTCTCCAAGCTGAGCGTTTCTCTCAATATGTGTCTTCTGAAAGAGTCTCAAAGACAGATATCGATGACTTGAAGATGTATCTTCATCATTACATTATTTAAACTTGCAGTGTTTAATAAGCACATCAAGTCTTTCAACAAACTCATTCATCGTGTCACCAGCTTGCTGTCCCGCTTGATTGACAGTACGATATTGTATCACAGTATGATATTTTCTTCATCACTTTTTGCACTCAGTCACTGTCAAGGTTATTTAAATAGTTAGTGATTTTCTTATTATCTACTTCTTCTAGGGCAACTATTGAGTCATCCAATATCTCGATCCCTGCAGTCTACCTGGCACCAATATTCAGCTTTTTCGGCCATGTCAAATGGCGGTGGTGGTTTTAGGAATGTGGCTGCACTTTTCTTTGTACTCCATTTGGCAGCCATTGAAAAATGTCCCTATTTACGCTTTTGGTGCACTGGATGCTACTTTCTGCTGTGCATGCATCAGTTGCTCAACCGGGCATGGTCATCACACCCGATTCAAGGTCGTGTGACACTTCCCACGCTCTTGCAGGTAAGTGCGTTTGCACTTTCAGACCTGGTTATCACGGCCTTCAGTGTCGTAACGGGTTGTGGCTGCCTTTAGCGTTTTGCTTTGTATTGATGATGGGTCTGTGTTATGACGCAATATTTCTTCTTTTGGTCTAACCAGGGTTTTACTGGTGGGCTTTTCGAATGTGCTCCTCCGCAGAGTCTTCAACTTCAAGGGCAGTATATGGGCTGGAGGGGGCTTCGACTCCATACGCGCCAATTGCAAGCTGCCTCTCATTGACTTGGACGCATGTGGTACACACAAGCAGTTTTCTGTAGAATTGCAATTTCTCAGGGAGGACAGTGTCTTTTCTTTGGGGCACAGATCTCCTACTCATCGCCAGTTGAAGCGTCCTCACCAGCCCCAGGAGCATGCACAGGAATATGCCAGACACAGAGCTCTGGATTGCACGTCTTTATTCCTCAGCATACAATCACACAGTGCACTCTTATTATGTCATAACCATTAACAACAACACTTTAACACCTCCCAGCAAGTTACGTAATTCCTTGTTGAGTCTACCCAGAACTGCAAGGGTCCTAGCGCACATAGTCTCACAACACTACAGTAACAATATTGGATATGATTTTGGTGAAGAAGAGGCTGATGGCATTATATGCACCTTTCCAATGCGAAACCCATAAAGGTTTATCTTCCTCACATTTATTAAAGCCTGCACCAAGTTTTAAACTATTCTGTGATTTTGTTGCAGACCTTTCCAATTCCTTTGAGTTGTCATGTTTAAACTAGTACCATTCTGCAACACTATGACTATAGCTTTAATTATCATTATTTAAGCCTTGAAAAGGTTCCAGGGAGATTGAAACATGTCAGCTGTGTGTTTGTCTTTATCTCACGCTACACAAACAGGATCCAACTCCCATCTATCTCAAAGCATGAATCACAGCAAGGAGCCACTTGCCGAAGGACTCATCATATTAGAACTGTCCAATACCTACTAGTCAACCAACTCAACATCATTGTACTCGACGTTAGGACTGATCACTGTGAACAACATGCTCCAAAATACAGAAAAATAGCATAAAATTCCAGAACTTGGTTCAGACATATTTTACAATTTGAGTGGAATGCTACCTTACTTCTGATTTATAACAGCCTTGAAGATAGCTTTGCTTTTATTGGTTACCTCACTGACAGTGGTCTTGAAGCAAGTGAGGTTAGCTTGTGATGATGAGCGATCAGCGATTCGAGTAGAGTCTTTTAAAAAGGGTGAGGTAATCCTGGATTTTTTAACTTCCCCATTTCTGCTCCTATTTGTGTAGTGCATTCATTTTTATTAAGCCCTTGAGTGTACCAATGTGTTGAGTCCTTTGGCTCGGACGATTGTGTTTCAGTGGAGCATAGCGTTTGACAAGAGTTCTCATGGTGGTGTAGTAGATGTTGAAGCAGTTGTTAACACCTGTGAAAGGCTGAAGTGTCTTGGTAGGTAGTGTAGATCTTCTTTAATTTTTTTCAGATGGATCTCTTTGATGGAATGGAAGGTTATGCTTCCTCTTTTCTGATGCTGATGTATAGTACATGTGATGGGATGCTGCTTATGCTGATGTCTGCAAACGTACCACATTGTGTTATATTCGTGGTGGAACTTCGAAGTTGGGGAGTGCCTCTGTAGCAGGGGGCATGGCACATCTTTCTAAAAGTATGACCGCTCTTGGGTCCAATAAATCTTTGTTACACTAGACTCTCTCATAATGTGTTTCTCCACCTCTGCACTGGTGATGAATTACTCGCTACAAATCCATGATTTTACATAGTACACCATTTCGCATGCAGTGTATCGTGGGCTCATAAGCAGAGGGTTGTAAGTTCATAGGCAGTGTGTCATCAGCTTCTAGGGCTTTAAGGACAGCGTATCATGGGCTCATAGGCTGTGTCTCGTTAGTTCAAAGGCAGCATATCATAGGCAGAGTGTTGTAGGTCCATAGGCAGCTTGTCATAGGCTCTTTGTATGACGTTGGCTGTGTATCATAGCTCATAAGCAGCGTGTCATAGGCTGTTAGGCAACATGGTGTGAGGTCTAAGGTAACATAGCTAGTGTAACCCAGGCTCATGGTCAGCATGGCGTAGGATCTTGTGCAGCACCCCAGTCCCTGGAGTAGCCCAAGACAGAGGCTCTGATGAGCCTTTGCTTTTGCTCATGAATGACACCTATTTCCACATTCAGAGAGATACCTCTGTTCTGCAGTCATTGAGGACACTCGGTCCTGGGCCCTACAGCTGCTACACGGAGTTGTCTCTGGCATCGTTGGTGCATGCACCTAGAGTACAAGCCTCCCACTAGTCACCCCAGGCCCTGCAGAGCTTGAAGGGCGAAGCAGTTGACTCCGCACCATGGGCCTATAAATAGTGCTCTGTTAATCAAGGAGGGAGAGAGGAACTAGAGTAGATAGTTTGTTTCCCCTGGGATATAGTGGTTAATCAAAGAGAACTAGCTATGTCTGTATGCCATGTGTCTGCATGGGAAACCATTTGGTTTAGTATGAAGGCCCTCATCCACCAACCTAGTTGGTGGCATGCTTCATCATCGGGCCCCACCCGAGGCACTGATTACTGCGGAGCGGTTTTTTTGAAGGTGAGTGTGCTGTGCAGATGTGTTGCATGAGATTTTAAAATTCTGTCCTTGAGGTCCCTAACGGTTACTTTATTGGTGGGCCCCAAGCAGAGGTTAAAAACAAAGTCTTGGGACGTGTAGGGGTTGACTTATGGTCTCCCATGTCCAGTGTGGTTGACTAGTTTCAGCCAGGCCTTTTTATTAAACTGGCTTTCTTCAGGATCTATGTGTGGGGGTGTTACAGGGATCTAGGGGCCCGATGTAGGTAATTCATATTTACCACTTCTTAAATACCGAATTTTACCGATTCGGTATTTAAGAAGTGGTATATATGAAGGGGGGAGATGTAGGTATTTCCAGATGTGTAAATACCGAATCTTTAATCTTTAATCGGTATTTCCTATTGATTCCTATGGGCTGTGAAGCCCATAGGAATCAATGGGCAATACCGATTCTGTAATTACAGAATCGGTAATTACCGATTTTAGCAAGGGTGCAGGGGGTGTCACTTTGACACCCTCTGGCACCCCAAAAATAGGCTTGGGTGCCATGTGGCAGGCATACATGCCCCAAAGGCAGATCTGCCTGTCATATGGCAGAGGCGTGCATGCACACATGTGCATGCACACCGGAATCGGTATTTTACCATCAAATTGGATTTGATGGTAAAATACCGATTCTGTAAGGCTTGTGGGACTCAGAAGTCCCACCTACATCTCAAATTTACCGAATCGGTAAAAATACCGATTCGGTATTTTACAGAATCGGTAAATTTACCGATCGGTAAATTTACCGATTCTGTAAAATTCAGGGCCCTACATACATTTCTGAATTACCGGTCGGTAACGGCCGAAAATACAGATTTTCGGCCGTTACCGACGACCTACATCTGGCCCTATGTGATTATCAGTGCCCTGTATGTGAAGCACACGCTAAGGTGCTGATAAATGTAAGAGGTATTTCCTCTCAGTTTGTACCTGTAAAGGAAAAAAGGACAAACAAGTGACACATAAACTTAAAAAACGCAAAATTGTCAACCACGCACATGGGTGAGGTAGCTCCTGGTGCCTAGACGTGTGAGCGAATAAGGCGGGGGGTGTAGGCGCTAGTGACGGAACGTAGCAATTGCCAGTTTGGTATATGCGCTACAGGTGCTAGTACCTAGATGCGTAAAATAAATGCGCAAATTATCTACAAGTAGGATGCTTACTCCTGTCTACAGAGGACAAAACTCCCTGGACTTCCGCTGGAGGGTCGGGAGTTATTAGCATTCTGGAAGTGGAGAAAAAGGAGAAAAAATGTATTGTCTAAAAAGGAGGGGAGGTCACAGCTGCTAGCGGTAAAGTCCTGCAAGCTCAGTTATGGCCAAAGGCAGTATGACTGGCGGCTGTACCACGAGCGGACACCGGCCTCCTTACTTACTTGGCTGTGTCTCCAGGCCCAATGGAACACCTCTGATCCGGTCGCAAGGTCCGAAGGAGCTGAGTGCTTGGAGAAGGAGGCTTTAAATACCCTCTCTTGATCACAGGTGTAGCTCGTTGAGGATGGGCGTGGTCTGTGTGAGTAACGTGCTCCCAGTGCTACTCTCAGTGGGTGTGTCTCTCTCTAGCCAGCATCTGTGGGATAGACAGAGAAGAAAGATGCATGCGCTCGTGCCCTAGATGGTTGTTGTGGCAGTAGTGAAGAAAAAAAATCTCCGTAATGATTTACATAATAAAGAATTTTATGCAATAAAGGATTTTTATGCAATAAAGGAATTTGCTGCCTTGTGTGTTACTAAAGAATAAGGAATAACGAAATAAAGAAATAAAATAGTAACATAAAAAGTGTATGACTGGGCAGAGGTGCTGACTCGTACCCCTTGTCAGTGCAGGGTGGTGGGCGGTGCAACGCTCAAGTGAGCTTTGGTAAAAGGGCAAAACATTGGTTACTAGTAGTGTTTAGGCTTCGCATGGAATAGAGGCATGTATGTTTGGCACAGTCCTTGCTGGGGTTGTAGAGGTGGCTGGAGGGGACAAGGGATGATTTCTTTAAGCTATTCCGAGGCAAGATGATTATTTCTTTAGGCTGTTCCAAGGAATGTTGTCATTTAGGCTCCGGATATGGGTTGACAGTCTATAGATCCAGCGCTGTTCTTTGGTGAGGAGGTTTTTCTCATTGTCAGTGGGGTGGACCGGAATTTGTTCAATTACTGTCCACCGCATATCGTTAGGGGTGTGACCTGTAGTGAGTAAGTGTTCCATTAGTCTGCTGTCGGATTTTTTGCACCGGATCGTGCTTCTGTGTTCTGTGATCCACGTGCGCACTTTTCTCGTTGTCATCCCTACGTATCTGAGTTTGCACGGGCACTCAATGAGGTATATTAGATTCGTAGAATTGCAATTGGTATGCTTCAGTTGATGCCATGTCCTTCCTGGTTCCAGGTCTAGGGTCTTGCTGTGCTGTGTCAGATGGCAGATGCTGCAGTCTCCAAAGGGTAGTGTCCCGTCACTCCAGGCAGGCCCCACACATTGTGTAGTGTGGTGCTTGGTCGTGTCGACACCAGTTGGTCCCTCAGGCTGTTGGATTTTTTGTAGGCGAATAGTGGTTGTGACCATTCACGACTGCCTGTGTTTAGGATCCTCCAGTTTTTCTTTATTATGCTGGCCACTTGGTTTGAGATGCGGTTGTAAGTTGTGACACAGGTAAGCGGAGGGCTGGCCTGAGTGTGTTCACACACTTCTAGGAAGGCGTCCTGGTTTTGATTTTTAGCGCGTTTCTTTGTGCAGCAGGTGAAGAGACACTGTGATGCAGCAGTATTGTTAGGCCCACTCTACCCCACCACGTCTTTCTTTTACTACCAAACTATAGTAGGATGGTGCATCTTCCTTTTCTGTATTAGAGCCCATGGCACCCATGTTATGTCACCGCTCTCCATAAACTGCGTAGAATCGGGCTCCAGGAAGCACAAAGAAAAGAGAAAAACCACGAAATGCTCATAAATATCACACAATAATGAGATAAAAAAGAAAGATATAGACAACAGAGGTCGAAGATAACTTGAGAAGTATAGAAAAGGGTATCTTTCTGTCAAACGTGCAAAATCCAAGCGAGTAGTGTTGATTGAATTGTAACAAAAGAGCGAATATACAGGTGAGTGGGGCAAGGAATGCCGAATGTTGAAGCCGTCGCCTAAGGACTGAACAAGTAAGGATATTGTTGAACATCTTTACTGGAGCTTCCATTGCCCTTGAGTTATGCAAAGGAAATAGCACAGCCCACTTCTCTTCTGTGCACACAATGGACTAAACCGGGTTTTTTGTTACTTTTGCAGCTTAATAGGTTAAGTTTGAACTTACTTTTAAATATATTTAGAAATGAATGCTTCATTTCCTAAAAGATTAAACTGCACCTGTGAATCAGGGAGTCATCTGCCAAAATATTAATTACATTGTCTATAAAAATAAAAGATTGCCCTCTTAGTTCATTAAACTTTAAATAATCTCTGGTTCTTTGATAATCCAGATCTGGTGGCTGATTGGCTTGACACTCTCCCTCGCGACGGAGCGGAGTCACTGGATCGGTTTCAGGAGGAGGCAGCATCGGAACGTGAATGAGACTGTCTCTGGTTGTTTGGGGTAGTCTGATATTTGTGGCCGCTGGGGAGTATGGTATTGTGTGCTATTACGTGGCCTTCTGTTCATTTGGTGTTGAAGAAGGCGGGGGCTCGGGGGGAAGTTTGTAGGGATCGGGGTTTGGGGCAGGGGTGGTGGAGCGGAATCCTCCTCCAGTTTTTCTTTCTTTGAAGTGTTTGGGGCGACAGGCACTCTGCAGTTTTTAGTGGGCAGTTTTGAGCCCAATGGGCAGGGCACCAGGGAGGGGAGGATTTAGAGGGGAATGTTTGTTCTTTATTGTCATAGGTTTGTTGGTTTCATCAGCACTGTACATTGGTTTCATAGACGACATGTTGGGTTAAGCTTGCAGTACCGGGTATATGATGGGGGGTAGTGAAATAAAAGTATTGAGTTGGAACGTTAACGGGCTGCGGGACTAAATCAAAAGGAGTGTAGTTCTTCAGTTTCTCAAAAGGCAAGCACCAGACGTGGTCCTGCTTCAAGAGACTCATCTAATTGGTAACTCATTCAATGCGTTACATAGAATGGGATATAAATTAATCGTGCACTCAGGGTTTACCTTGGGATCCAGGGGCGTGGGGGTGCTGGTTCGTAAGACATTTCCCCTTGCAGTAACCTCCACTTGGGAAGATGGGAGGGGCAGGTACCCTGGAGTCACAGGCACATGGGAGGGGGACCATATAACCTTCTGTTTCCATTTATATCCCTCCCAGACTACAGGGCACGACTTTTGCGGATTTGGGAACGGTCCTCCTCTCGCTCCATGATGGTCTTTTATTCTTGGAATGCAGTCGTCACTGGGATAATGGACAGACATCCCCCAAGAGAAATGGGGCGGGCGAAGCGATGGCTTTCCGACTTTATAGAAGGAATGGGCCTTGTTGACTGCTGGAGACTGTTCCACCCTGATCGTAAGCAATTTACTTTCCATTCCGGAGCGCATAACAGTATCGCGACTAGACTACTGTTTGGTCCCGGTAGCTCAGGCTTCATATGTGGCGGAGGTCACTCATTTTGCTAGAGGCATCTCGGATCAGTCTCCACTATCGATTCATATAGTTGTACACCCTGGTTCATCAGGGAGAGTAGCCCCGATAAACCCATGGTATCTACGCAATCCCAAAATTCTGAAATACCTTATTGCCAGGTTGGAAGAATATTTTGTAACTAATGTGGGCTCTGTTTCCTTTTCGGGGTAACTATGGGAGGCATACATCACGGGTTCCCGCCCTGTCACTGATAGCGGGCTCGAAGAGAGAGAAGCAAAGGGAGGTGACGGAGTTAGAAACTGAAATCGAGGGATTGGAGAGAGAACTGGAGCAGGAGGTGAGGCACTGTAAGCTTCACCAGTTGCATCTGAAGCAACATGATTACAAAGCGATGGTTACGGAAAGGGCTAAAGTCCTTGGTAGGGAACAGCAGGGTAGGCTTTATGATTTGGGTGATCAGGCAGGAAAGCTTATCGCATGGTTAGATAAAAAGGAGTGGGCTTGCCAACTGGTCCCTGAGCTTCTGACGGAGGAGGGAGGGAGACTCACTGACCCGCAAGATATTGTAGATATGTTTGCTAAACATTTTCAGACGGTATACACTTTGGTTTCTACTCGCCCAGAGGCTGACTCGTATCTCTTGATTTGTGACATACAACTTCCGCATCTCTCCCTTGAAGATAGGAAATTCATGGATAGTGAGATTACTGCTGATGAGATCACCCTTGCTATCTGCTCCTTAAATTCCGGCAAGGCATTAGGACCCAATGGACTCCCTATAGAACTTTACAAGCTTAAGCCAGATCGTCTTGCGCCTTATCTGAAGGATATGTTCCTGGAGTCCAGAGATAGCGGGACCCTTCTTAGAGATCAGAGGGTCGCATCGATAGTCGTCATACATAAGGAGGGCAAGATTAAAACAGACTGCGCTTCATACAGACCTATCTCTTTGCTCAATGCCGAGCCCAAAATTCTGGCCAAATTATTGGCAAATAGGTTGGTTAAGCTCATCACTGACCTTGTACACCCCAACCAGTCGGGTTTCATGCCCCACAGAAATACGGCCTTAAATCTACATAGGCTGCACGGAGTGTTGGCTAGGGCTCATACACTGCAGGAACCAGCAATACTTGCGTCACTTGACGCAACAATGGCATTCGACACGATTGAATGGTCGTATTTACGGGCGGTATTGGCCCAGTTTAGATTTGGGCCCTTATTTATTGGCTGGGTACGTCTACTGTATTCGGAGCCGCTTGCTCAAGTGGTGGTAAATAACAGAGTCTCATCTTCCTTTTCTATTGGGGCGGGGTACCAGACAGGGTTGCCCGCTATCCCCCCTTCTTTTCTCTCTGGCTATAGAGCTCCTTGCCGCTTGGACACATTGGGAGCCATCAATCAGGGGCCTGCAATGATCCCCTGATTGGGAGGACCGCATATCTTTATATGCGGATGACATTTTGCTCTATTTGGCCTCTCCCCGTAAGTCTCTTATTGTGTTGTTGATGTCCTGGCCTCCTTCGGAAGGAATTCAGGACTCTCGATTAATTGGAAGAAATCCGTTTTGTTTGTATTGAAGGGTGACCCCCCGGTGCCACCTAGAAGCTGTCCTATACAGTTTAGCACTGAGGGGTTTAAATATCTTGGGATTTTTGTATCCCTGGAACCTTCGGTTCGGTATTCTGGAAACCTTCTTCCCCCTCTCCATCGACTTAGGAGCGATGTCTTGAGATGGAAGAAACTGCCTCTTTCATGATTAGGAAGAGCGGCCCTGTTTAAAATGATGGCTCCCATGGTTTCTTTATGCTCTGCAGAATACCTTGGATACAGTTCCACCCAGTTATTTCCATGAAATTGAGAGTCTACAGGGGAGTCTGTTGTGGGAGAGCAGGCCTCGTATCGCACTACACAAACTTACTTACTTTTTCTTGGTGTGACGGAGCATTTCCCTCCCTGATATCAAAAGGTATTATTGGGCTGCCCATCTAGCGGCAATTAATCATTGCTTTTACGGAAGGGTTGATGATCCTGGTTATGCCATGGATAAATGGCTTCTGCCCGGCAATAATTATAACAGAGCCCTGTATTCTCTACCTAACAAGGTGACATTAGCGGGTCCCACTAAGCACTCCGTTCATGTCTGGCACGTGGCCACGGACTCATTGGGTTGGAGAAGCAAATTGACTATGGCTACCCCCAATGTGGGACTCTGAACAGCTTGGCAAGCTCTGGAAGACGAAAGGCTTTGACAGATGGGAACTTATAGGCATTTCCAAGGTCGGAGACGTCTGGGGTAAGGGGAGGATTAAATAATTTGAAGAAATGCAGGGGGAATACCAACTCGCACAATCTGAGTTTTTTCAGTATGGGCAGATTGGACATTCCCTTCTTTCATTACTACCCGACGGAATGGAACATTCAGAAGCTTCCCCTTTGGAAGACAGAGTGTTAGACGGACACCTTCCTGACAAGACGATTTCTCTTGTATATAAAAAACTGATTAACCAAAGCACTGATTCCCTGGAGGCACTGAAAATTAAGTGAACGCAGGACGGTATAGAGCTGGATGAAGAAGATTGGCAGGCAGCTGTCTCCTCTCCCAGAGAGGTGGCGATCCCAGCGCGCCTCAGACCTGTCCAACTCAAGATTCTACACAGGGTCTACATTACGGGACCTAGACAGTACATATGGGGCTGTCAGGGTCGGAGCAATGCAAGAGACAATGTGGTCTGAGTGGTACCTTTATGCATATTATCTGGGAGTGCGAGTATATCAATACTTATTGGCGCAATATACACAACACTATAGACAGAGTTCTAGGAATTTTCCTGTCTCCAGAGGCAAGGAGATGTTTACTTAATATATGTGAACCGACTGACTTAAAAACTTCGCAGACGCAATGGGTCACTCTGAGTTATATGATCGCCAAGCGGAATATTGCCCAGCTGTGGGGAGCGGAACAGCCCCCCTCCTTGGAAGGATGGGAAAACGATCTAAATTGGTGTATGTTCAGGGAGAAAACTACGTACCTTGTGAGGGGACGCCCTCGGAAATGGTCTTTGATTTGGGGGCCTTGGAATAGTTACAGAGGAGAATATGTACACCGCCTATGAATGTTTCCCCTTATGATTCCCCCTCCCTGTGAAGTTCTGCTATGTTTTTTGAATTTTGGAAATCCTGTGTCGCCATGGTGTATGCGCAGCTGCAATAATTGACCCTCTGTAATGTGCATTTTTTGCTAATGTTTGTTTCAATAAAAAGAAATATGAAAAAAAAACTTTGAATAATGCAGAGTTGATCTACCAAGAGAAGTGACTAACTCTTCTCCAGCCACACTGATCCTGAGTAAACATCTGTTTGTCTGAAAATACCTTGATCTCTTCTATAGGCAGGTGCTCCTTGAACAGACAGAGGTCTGGTGCTTCAGGGAAATACTTTTTGAATACACAACATCCTGCCGGTTCATCCTGCCTTTTTCCACACCAGAAAGGCAAATCTTACATGGTGTCCAGCCTTCTCTATTACATTCAATGTATTATTGCTTCTGTTAGATTTGGTGGTCTCTTTTTGGTACAGGTAGGTATTTGTGACAAATAGGGACCCTTGCCTCTAGTCAGGATAAGGGGATTACACTCCTAAAATAACCCCTGCTCACCCACTTGGTAGCTTGGCACGAGCAGACAGGCTTAACTCAGAGGCAGTGCGTAAAGCATTTGTGACCACATACAGTAACCCAGTGACAACACTACAAATGGACACCACACAAGGTTTACATAAAAAATAAGTATTCTTTATATAGATTTAACACAAGACCATAACAACAAAAATACACAATACTATACTTAAAGATGGTAGTTTTAGCTTAGTTCAGTTCAGTTCTTAAGATGCGACACTTTGCGTCAATGTACTTTACGATGCGTTGCGCTTCCACACCAAGCAATGTTGCAGCGATGGAAAATGCTGCAAAGTTCTGGTGCAAAGAAATAAAGACATGAAGATCTTCCAGATGCGGCACGCTTCTCCTGGGATGCGAGAAGTTCTCGGTTTCAATGCGTGGACTGCAGCGGTGACACCCTTGTTCAGCAATGAGACTGCAACAGCTTCAGCTGCGACACTCTTCTCCCACGTTTGCGTGAAGCTTCCGTACGATGTGATAACTACAGCGGCAACATCCTTGTCCATAAATGCGACTGCAGCAGTTCCGACGGCAGCGTGCTTCTCGGGGGATGCTAGGCGATTTCCTCGATGCGGTGCAATACGACAGTTCCAGCAGCCACACCCTTGTTCAGAAGTGCGATGGACGAAACAGCGACGGCGACACGCTTCTTCCTCGTTGTGAGACTCTTCTCTCGATGCGGTGCAATACAACAGATCCAGCGGCGACACCCTTTTTCAGAAGTGCAATGGCAGGTAGCAGCGACACGCTTCCTCCTCGTTGCGAGACGCTTCTCTCGATGCGGTGCAGTGCGACAAGTCCAGCGGCGACACCCTTGTTCAGAAGTACGATGGCAGGCGCAGCGACGGCGACATGCTTTTTCTTCGTTGAGTCGCGCGTCCAGCTCCTTGCGACACTCAGTCCCTCAAAAGGCCCAAAACAGCAGCAGGTACTTCCAAAATAACTCTGGGGAGCTGGGGGTTGAAGTCTGTTGTCCCTGAGACTTCAGCAGGAGGCAATCTCTTTTTCAAGCCTTTGGAGATCCTTCACAAGTTGAAAGTAAAGCACACAAAGTTCTTTCTCCTCTCTTTGGCAGTAAGGCAACCACTGCAGGCCAATCCCCTAAGCAGCACTTCAGCTTAGGAATAGTCTCTCCTCAGTTTCTTCAGGTTCCTCTCCTCAGCAGAGGTTTCTTCTTGTAGTCCAAAAGTGATCTAATTTCTTTGGATCATGGTCCCAATATTTATACCCCAAAATCCTTTGTTCCTTGAGGGAAGAGGGTCTTTGCCTAGTCCAGGGGCGGTGGGTGACATTTGAAAGTGGTGGGGCGCAAAGTAATTAGCATCCAGCACCGTAGCGAGCGAGCGCAGCGAGGGAGCCCGAACCCCAAAAGGGGGGTTAGGGGGGATAACCCCCCCCTTGAAAATTTTGAAAAAAAAGAAGACAAATCGCATTTTCAAGCAAATTTGAGAAAGCAGGAAGGTTAATAAAGCAATTGTGAAAGTGCAGTTATTACATTAATAGATGGCATAACATAGGTAGCTGCTTATTCAGTATAACCACAGAGCTTCATACATTCCGTCCTATTACGCTCAGGTGCTGAATTCAGACTATAAGACTTTCATGAAAATCTCAGCTCTAAGAGAAGAAGAAGTTGCTCAGCAGTTGGGAAACAGCCTTCACAAGCATTGGGAAAATGAGAGGCAATTACTTGAAAGCAAACTGAAAGCAATGCATCAAGTAGTAACTTAAAGCAATGCATCCAGCAAAACTGTGCATGCAGTCAACCATACAAAAGTAAACTAAAGCAAGTGTGAACCTGTGAACCTTCACTTTGAAAGCAGGGTGCTAGTCAACAGGCCAGCACATACATTTAAACTGAAGAAGAGTACACCTCAGCATGCAGGCACCAACATAAAAGCACCAAGCAAGTCAAACAGTTTAATGAAAGAAAAATGAAAGCAATACATCCAGCAAACTAGACAGTGACTCAAAAAGTAAACTGAAGCAAGTGCACACTGAAAGGAATGCGCAGTCATTAGTCAGACATTCACATAAAAGCAACTTACCAAGACACCTAATCAATTACATGGGAAAAAACTTGAGCCAATGCATCCAGAAAACCAGACCAGCACACCAAAGCATCCCACCACTGATAGGATGGCAGCTGTGCTCTTAGGGTCACCCCTCAGTTTTTTGGCAGGGTTGAGCAACCCCCACTTTTATGCCCTGTGTGTCTGAAGGGGAGACAGGCAAAAGGGGTCATAATGGGACATCTGGCACAGCCACTTTGTAATCGAGGTCACCCACCCAGCTCAAGACTGAGTTACAGGCTGATCCTAAATCTTTAAACAACCACAAGGGTCTCCAGCTAGTTGGTTCTTGAGCCAAAAGAGTCCTCAGCTCACTGGGAGTCTTTACATCGCGCCTGAGATGACATGACAATGTCCCTTAATCCGGAGCAACTGTGGGGACTGGTCTGGGTCTGGATCTGACTTGGTACGAGCAGGATACAAAAAGTAACGGGTAGGTGGTAACCCACTTCAAGTGAAGGAGCTGTAAGGAACCTAAGCGCACTGGTGTTGATACCACTAACAGGGCAGCTCTGGCTTTCTCAGGGTGGGTGTCAGCTGTGTGATGAAACCAGCATGTGAAGCAGTTACCTCAAACAAACTAAAACCAATGCACTCATCAGACAAAGATTTACATGAAATCAAATAGAAAACCACCATCAAGCCAGGTAGTCACCTAAAGGCAAATTGAAGTGACTGCACACTATGGGAAGTGCACTTCACCAGCCAGCCTATTACACTAAAGGAAAATAAAAGCAATGCTCCCAGTAAACAAGACAACATCAATTGAAAATGTTTCCCCGCAGGACCAACAGTCACAAAAAGTAAAGAAACAGAACGAAGTCAGAGGCACTCCAGGAATCCAGGTAGTCACACAAAATCATAACTGATTGAGCAAACTGTGTACTGAAAACTATTGCAAATAAGACAATTATATCAGAACAAACTAGTCACAGGAAAACAAATGCATGCACCCATCAAGCCGTGCATCACAAGTCAGCAAACTGAATCCAATTAAACCAGCAATACTTGGTGTCACCCAAAAGCAAAGTATAAAGTGCACTTCAGCACCCGAGATGCAATATGTACACACAAGGTAGTGGCACTCTTACCTGCAATAGGCGTACTTTTTGCCCTTCTTGCCCTGGACGGTTTTCGGGGAGTCGTTGGAAGCGGGGGAATGCTGCAGGAAGTAGTTCATGCGGGCTTTCCAATCTTTCAAACTAAAAAGGAAGAATAAAAAGGCACGTTAAAAACATGTCCCTCTTGGCAAAAGCGAAACAAGTGTGACAACGAACTACAGTAAGCATGCACAAAGAATGACAGGGGTCACAGTGGGGGATGGGCATGCACAAGATCACATGGCGCGGCCGCAGCGCTGGAAGCAGCGTGCATCTAATTTTCACACACCCACTCACTCGCGCTCTCAGACACCCCGGACTTTTCTAGTCGATTCCAGAGCCAAGTATGCGGCACAAGCTCGAAAGAACCACCACAATCCCGGAAGTGACCTTTACATCAAGGTGCGGTGAAGGCGTCTCAAAGTAAAGCTGATAATCGCTTTCCTGCATTCTACATATCATCGCGTATTTACAGACGTTTATGTTAACCCTTTGTTCGGCTCATTTATCGGGCACTGATGGGATTTTGGGAAGGAAGGCAATGTACCCAGATGTGGGTATCGGTCGCAAAAGATATACTCGCCCCCCCTTAGTAAAAAAAGGTAATCTTCCTAAGTACAGAAGAACAAACCTCTTAGTCAGCCCTTTGGGGCGCTTCAAATCGATCTGCACTTGCATATTTCTGCAGCAGATGTATTAACCCGCTGAGCTAAATAAAAGGGGATTTCACACCAATTTAAGTGCACTGGCGAGAAAAAAAATACCTTTCTGTTACAATGTTCTTTAGGACGACTTTGGAAATCATACAAATTCTGCTTTTCGCAGTCAACGACTAATCGATTCCATTATCATTTTAATTACATAAAAATAACTAGTTATACAGCCGCCATCGAATGCCGGGGTAGCCTAGCCAACAAGGATGCTACATTGAGGACGGTAGTCGGAACAACTGGATACTCGCAGTGAAGCGCGCCAACGAATGGCCAGGGGTAGTAGGCGCTATATAAATGCAATTCCCAGTTTCCCTCATAATACAATAGGTACTATCCTGGGATTCGGCAGAACTCCCTTCCCATCCAAAACTGTTTAATATACATTTGCAACAGAGGTCAACTGACAGCAAACATGACGTACATATAAACACTGCGCAGACAGGGCTTACAGACAACTCTCGCCAGCAGTTCTGCAAACAAGAACACACCAAGCCCAGACTACTGCATGTGATCACTTTCAGATGCTGGTAACATTCCTACTCCCATGGGTCCCGCTGCCCCTGTTCCTTTAACCCTACTGCAAGACCCACCTCCTGCCTCACAACACATGGATGTGATCAACCTCATCGCTGGTACACACATCTGCAAATTTATTTTTGCACTGCCATGTTGAAAGGCCCTGAAACGCTCTACCATAAAAATGTTGGGTATGGGATGCGGTAGCTACAACAGCATGATGTGTGCTGAGAAGGTTCAATGGAAGAGACGCAGTAACATGTACTTGGCATATAACTCGGCACGTAACTCAAAGCTCATCAACATATACATTTACAGTTCTGTGCACATTGACATAGATATGCCCCAAATCACATAATGTCAAAATGGAATCTGGACCCATGTCTTGCTCAAACCAGCAGCTTTGTAGTCGCATCAAGTTGGGGCAATGGCATGACCTGGAAGTCGGTGCCCTCGCACCCGGTATTAGCGTTGCCAATATTCTGCAACTCTTTGATAACTCTAAGCCACCAGCTAGCAGCACATTTGTTAAGGTCAGCTGTTTTCATTTGGCCGCTTTAATAGGGTTTGAGTAAACGTTGACCTGTAGCAGCGGACACGAGGACTCGCGCAAACGGCTATTGAGGGGAGCATGTGGTTTTCACCTTTAAGGAGGTGAAGCACAAGCATGCCTACAGAATGGTGGCTTAATCACCTGCTGTAAGAGGAAAGTGCTTTGAGGCATTCGGATCAAAGCCATTTTTGTAAACGTATCATCTGTGTACGTTCAAAATGCCAGCTTTTATCTATGAGCAGACATAATCACTTATTCTTTAAAGTCAAATTAATATTTTTTCACTCCCCTGAGATGTTGGTCATATTATAAACATGGACATACCACAGTGTAGAAGAAACCTATTTTTTCAGTGTAATAACCATAATTTCCTTTTAATAAAGCGCTTCATACCGCCCTTGTGCTGTTTCTAAGCCGCTGTAAATACCAGCTGTTGCCATTACCCAGTTTAGTAATACTGTATTACTCACGTAATTTTTGTGCAACTAAAAGCAAACTGTATGTTGTCAAACAACCTTATGTACTAAAATTTGCTCACATGCCCTATGGTAATTGTTGGGATTGGTAGAAAGAAATGATTTTTAAACCACGCAGTTAAAATCTGGCAGAAGTCTGCCAAGAGTCTCTGTACTATATATGAGATATACTATATAATATATATTCATTATTATCTAGAGGGAACATGTACTAAAACCCCTCAAGAAAGAAACCTGTGTTGTTATTTCTGCTGTCATTTCAATCATCATGTATCAGACATAAAATGCAGTGACCGAAGAAGCGGATTGATTTTACAGTGTGCTTTCCTCCACCCGTCCTAACATGTCGGTAATGGAAGATCCTCACGTGGGCTCCAGATAATCATGTTTTATCGCTGCAGAGAGCAGGCATCCGAGTGATGGCTGCCTGAACCCCAGCCGGATCAATAGCCAGCAGACAGGTCATCGAACGGGTGGAAGGCTGAGTCAGCCTTCCAGGTTTGAAATCATGCCATCCAAATCATCTCATCTCAGCAGCAGTCTTTTATTCACCAAGCAGTCCTGACAGCCCAGCCCGTGTACAACAGGCGCTACATAGGGTAGAAAGTTCTTGTCCATGGAACTGCCTCGCAACAACGGACATCAGGAATATCTGTAAATGTTGGCAACGAAGGTGACTGTGGACAGTACGAACAAAACAGGCTCCAGACAAACTGACCACCAATCCCAACAAGCAGACACACGAGCTACGAAGCGTCTTGTAACACACTGTTTGCTACCTCGCACATTTTGTTTGCTTTAGATACTTGCACCCGGCCACCATTGCCTACGTAACGTTTGTTCTTGTGCTGGAGTGTCTGCCTTTTATTGCAGTATTATACTTCTACTTGTATTTTGTACGTTTTTGTAACATGCACACATCACTTTTATTTCTCCTGTAATGCACCGATTGCTACCTCATGTATTTTGGTCGCTCACTAGTGACACTTTTGATCCATGTAACTTATTGTTTGCTTTCGTATTTTGTTCCTCGTGTATCATTATTGGTCCTTTTGTGAAGCGCTCTGACACCTTCGGGTAAAGTCCGCGCTATATAAAATTGCATAAATAAATAAATTTAAAAAGCCGGGTCAGCGCCAAAGCGATGGTGCATGCAGGGAGCAGTTCTTCATCATCCGCCGGACACTTACATGGAACCTAGTCATTATTACCGTCTAGCCTTTGCGAGCATCAATACCTGTAACTTGCAAGACTGTGGTTAAAACCGCATTGAGATTGACTCCGTCTTTGGCTCCCGTATGTTGATAAAATGTGTATCATATAAAAACACCTTCAGATCTATTAGTGGGTTAACACTACATAACTTCTAAGACTCTCAGAGCCCTGCGAAAATACAGCGAATGTTAACATCTAGACTCGAAGCACAGGCACCTGGCAAAGGGTTTGAAATCATAAAAAGGCTCTCAGAGAGAAAATATTCAGGGCTCATGCTTATGAACACACACATCTTAGAACAGGGGGAGGCAGGAACCGTAACACCGACCCCACAGAGGTGGGGGCTCAACACTGTTCTGACCCCCAACTTATTATAACTAATTTATTTATTTATTTGTATTTATTCATGCGTTTTTCTCTCACGCGGACTTTCCCTGAAGGCGTCAGAGGCTTCACCAGAAGAGCAGGAGGCTGGGAGGGAGGTGAGTGAGTGCCAGAGTCCTTCTGTCCCTGCGCGCGCTGCTTGTGACCCTCGGCAGATGATGCGTCGTGTGACCAGGATCCACACTACACCCGGGGCGGGGGGCTCTCTGAACCTCCTGGTGACCATAAGATAATATGGCTCTGATACGAACCCCTTCAAAGAGCTGCTCTGGAAACCCTCAATAAAGGGGCCGTTTGAAGACACAAAGGCACAAAGACAAACCATGCCTGTCTGTACAGCAGAACGAAGAGGAACGGGCTGTGAACTATGAGCGCTCCCTGTCCACACACGCAGGTACAATGGACGACGGGCTCGAGCAGCTTACACAACAGGCTATGTACACAACATTACAAATGGTAAATGCATTAGGTTTTGGAAATACAACTTTTTTTACACGTCGTCCTGAAAAAAAAAACAATAACGGGAGAAAGGTTCCCAAAGTTTTCTTACCGCGGCGCCGACATCCTAGCAGTGCGTGCGTCAGACAGTGTGTGTGCCACCCCCAAGCGCGGCATCCAATGGGATGCTGCACCGGTGGACAGCAGCGCAAGGATTGGCTAGCGTGGCATATTTGCTGCTCGCCCTTTCGCCCTCTGTAAACCCGGGCTGTGGCAGGCGAACAGCACCCCTGGGTCCCGCTGGGGACCTTACAGTGCGCATGCTTGGGAAAGTTTTCAACTTTCCCAAGCATGCGCACTATAAGTTCCCCAGCGGGACTGCCCACTACGGTCTGCTGCAGCCTGAGTGTCTGTCACTCAAGCTGCAGCAGGCCACACCCCCCCCCTGCGCATTCCCAGCGGCTGATTTGTCTTTTATTTAGATAGGCCGGCGGTCGCGATGCGTCCATGGTGGCTGGTGGGGCTACGCCCCTACGCCCCAATGGACGCACCGCTGCTGGCCTAGTCCAAACCAGTTCTGGAGCACTCTGTTTACATGACTCCTCCTTTCCTTTCACAGTGCAGGGCAGAAACATCAGATGCCCCACAGGTGGTAGAGCCAGCATTGTGGAGGGAAAGTATAGCCTTGGAGCACTTTGTTGACATGATTCCTTCTCTTCTTTCACAGTGCAGGGCAGAGACATCAGACGCACCACAGGGGGCGGAGCCAGCACTGTGGGGAGCGGGCACAGTCCTATTCAGGTCCCAGATGCAACTCCTCCCTCCCATCTAGATTCAGATCTCTCTATTCATCACTGGGCAGATTCACCCTGTCTCCTGGAATCCCCCAGCCTTGTCACTCAAACTCCAGACAAGGAATACACAGCCTAGCAGAGGTAGGCTTGGATAATTAGACAAGAAAATACCTACTTTCTAAAAGTGGTATTTTCAAACACAGAATGTTAAAACCAACTTCATTAAAAGATGTAGTTTATCATATTCTACCATGTTCCCTGAGTCAGTTAGGATTATACAAATGTAATAATCTAAGTGCCCATTATGGCCTATGGACAATAGGTAGCCTTGCAATAGTGAACAACGAAAATGGCTGTAATTCACTATTAGGACATGCCACACACAAAAGCGCATGTCCTACCTTATACTTACAATGCACCCTGCCCTTAGGCCTACCTTAGGAGTGTCTGATATGAAGAAATGGATGGTTTAGGGACTGGCAAGTGGGTGCACTTGTCCAGTCAACATGGCAGTACCAGACTGCACACAGGCTCTGCAATGGCAGACCTGAGACACATTTTACAAAGCTGCTTCTATGGGTGGCACAACCAGTGCTGCAAGCCCACTAGCAGCATTTGGATTTACAAACCCTGGGCACACTCGGTGAACTGTACTAGGGTCTGACAAGTAAACCAAACAAGCCAATCATGGAATCACTAATCCATACATTAATTTATAATAGGGAGAGCATATGCACTTTAGCACTGATCAGAAGTGGTAAAGTGCCCAGAGTGATAAAACAGCCAACCACAGGTCAGAAAAATAGAGGAGGAAGGCAAAAAGTTCAGGGATAACCCTGCAAAAAGGGCTAAGTCCAACAGCTTCCTTTTGTCCCAAGACTTAGGTTGAAATTAGTTTTCTGAGAGAAGATGATCCAGACATTCACTGCTACTGCAGGAGCCATATTTTCCAAGGTTAGTCTATTAGGCAGGGCGGCCAGCTTTAGGGCGGTGCGGCTGGTGCAGCCGCACTTGGCGATGACCTGGGGATGGGCACTGACCTCAGGGTGTGGGGGCACTGTGTTTAGCAATAACTTATGATTAGGGAGATGAAGGGCACCTTTGGCTCGGTGGTAGTGAGAGAAACCGAGAAGGTGGTAATTGGGTGTGGGGGCGCCAAAAATGATTGTTGCACCTGGCGCCACCAGCGCTAAAGCCGGCCCTGCTTCCAGGGGTCTTAACAGAGTCATTAGCACATACTTCTGGACAAATGTGGTCCCATATTACTCCTGAGCTCTAAAAAAAAAGCCATACCAATCACTACTAACCCCTCACATTTCCACTGCTGCCCTGCATACTTCTGAGTCTCTCCCTCTTTTCTCCCCTCCACTCTGTCATCCACGGGACTTTTCATCTGAAAACGCAGCCTCTCTCTCGCAAAGTGCTTGCAGTTCCGTTTATGAATCTAATGGTCCCTCTCAAACCCTCTTACCTTTCTCCTTAAACCCTCCGCTCCTGGTATATGTGGTTTAATCCATGTACCCCCTGGGAAAGCCTGTGTTAGGGCCTACATACAGAAAATGAACAGCTCATACTAAACAAAAATGCAGTGCAATGGAAGGACGGAATAAGCAGAAAACACGGGGGTGCGCAGGTTTTAAATGAAGCAATGATGCGGGTCATTTCATTTCGGTTTCCAAGGAACCTCCGCTCAAGCTAAAGCCGGATATGACCGCCATGCACAGAGAGCGGAACCCAAAGCGGTTTCCTGCACCGGCTTTTGTTTACAGGGATTTAAAAAAGTATTTCTGTTTTTAGCGACGCACAGATAACCATTGGCTTTTTGACTCAGGGGTGCCTGCGGGAAATGATGCTGTTTGACAGCACGAACAGCTCACCATGATTTAAACGCATTTTTTAAAGTAGTAGTAATAACGGCTGGACTCGGAGCTCAAAGCAACCGTTTATCCAATACGGCGCAAAGCGAGCGAGCTTGACCACTACAAGGGGAGAGCTATGCACATAAAATACTTTCTGTGATCTGCAGGTATATTAACATTCTATGTTACCTTGGATGGGTCAAAGCTGCCACTAGACAAAACTCTAATCAGAAGGCACATTAATCACCAGAGTTATCTTGGCACTTTTATTGTTCCCTGAAGACTAATGGGTATACAAGGAACTCTGCAGTGCTCAACAGCGGCCTCCCATGCTTCCAGCCTCCCAGTGAAATGCCCGATGTCCGGTATGGCCAGTCCGGCCTTCAGTAGTATCAGATTTCAGACTGGTGAGCAGTGAATCCTTGATCTATCTTACTGGCTTCTAATGGTGTCATCTTTTGCTTTCCTCCTGGTAAAGCATGTGGTATTATGGCAAGAACTGGAATCCTTGAAACTGAGAAACCGGGTTCAAGTCTCTGCGTCGGCCACAACATCCTTTGGGGCTCATTTATGAGGCTGTGCGTCACTTTTATGCCGCCGGTGCGTCACTTTTTGTGACGCACCAGCAGCGTAAAAAATGTGCCTTGTTGCACCATATTTACAAAGTGACGCATCTAGGTAGATGCGTCAATTTGTAAACTCCTGCGCTACATTATACCTACGCCAGGTATAATGTATGCAAGGGGGGCGTATTGATGCAAGAAAGGGTCGTAGAAGTGACGCAGTGAAATCTATGAGATTTCACTGCGCCACTTCTAGGACGCCGTTGCGTCAAAATCTTACGCCTGCCTCACAGCAGGCGTAAGACTGACACAGGCCCTTTCACATGGGACTTGCCCCATGTGAAAGGATACATTGCTGGAGTTGCGTCACTTTTGTGACACACTCCAGCAATGCGTCACTTATGCGCTTACAGATACGTCAGAAATACTGACGTATCTGTAAGTCCTTGCGCAATGATGCGCCATACTGTAAATATGACGCATCATTGGGGTCGCAAAGAGGGCGCAATGAAAAGTGGCGCATCGCTGTTTTCTCGCAGCGATGCGTCACTTTTCATAAATGAGGCCCTTTGAGTCTGGGTAAGTCACACAAACATGTCGTGCCTTAAAAAATGTGACCTTGTGTAATGAACCATTGACTTACCGGTAGCTATCATTACACTGATTAGAAGTCCTCGTCCCAGTCCTAAGCTATGAGGCCTCCCCCACATCCCATACGCATGTTTTAAATTAAAATGTTTAAAGAGACGTCAGCCCCTCGAATAGTCCTGTTCCCATGTCTGTGATATTGCGCCATAAATAGTCCCTCCTCCTAACTCTCCTCATGTCGCAGTAACGAGTAAAACAAATGGAGGTGCAAGAACGGAATGGAGGTAGGGGAATTGGACTAGGCGAGGAGGACTCCTAGTTGGGGTAACGAAGATTACTGGAAGATGTTTCATTACCCCCTCATGGAGTCCTGCTCATCGCAGTCCTAACTTACAACGATCTCACAAGCAAAAGAAACAAAGAGCCCCCATTTAAATGCGGATTTATTTTTTAGCCCGTTCAACAATTACTTAGTTGCTGCAGAGAGTACAGTAGATCCAGAACTGTCATTCGTAGACCCGGATAAATTAGCCCGATAATGCTTGATGAAGGTGTGATACGAGGACCAGGTTGCCTCCCTACATATCTCTAACAAAGGGACACCTCCAGCTTCGTCCAGGAGATGGAGACTGCCCTAGTTGATCAACTCTGAATGTTTTCAGAAAGCGACTTTCCCTCCTTAGAATATGCTTGAGTGATCGCCTGAGGATTCCACCTACTCAGGGTACTTTCGGAAACCCCTTTACCCTATGCCACTGAACTATGAGCCACAAACAGAGAATGTGAATCTCGGAAAGACTTTACACTGTTTGAATAAATAACCAAAGCCCCCTTAACATCTAAGGAAGATGGAGTAGAACGGTCAGAGCCATCCTGTAAAATGGACAACCTCACCTCCTGTGATAAATGAAAAGAGGACGGAAGCGTGGGGATAAACCTAGAATCTACTCTCAACATAACCCAATCAGGAAAAAAAGAAGATGGAGTAAGACATTTTCAAAGAGCCCAACTCGCCCAGTCTATGGACTGAGGTAAAAGCGATCAGAAAAAGTGTCTTAACAGATAACCATGTAAGGCTACCCATTTCCGATGGTTCAAAGGGAAACTTTTTCAAATCCCTACAAACACCTGATAAATCCTATAATGGCTTCTTCAAATTAAAGTTTGTTCTGAGTCTTGACAATAACGTAGAGACCTGTGGACGGTCACCAGAAAACTGCTGACATGCCTTCATTGCTGCCCATTTGACATTCAACGTGGAAGGGGCCAAACCCTTCAAAAATCCATCCCTAAGAAAATCTAAAATCTGAAAGCGATCAATATCAATTGGAGTCTCAAACCATTCTGCACACAGTTGCACAAACACTCCCCAATGCCTGTTCTATGATAACAATGTAGTGTTTTACCAAGAAGCTTGTATCTCAAGAGCCACTTCCTTAGAACAACCCAAACCTTGCAGAACTGATCTTTCAACAACCAAGCCATTAGCCTGAGACCGTTGTACTGTTGAAGAGCCAGATGTGGAAACTGCAAAGTAGGTGGATTGACCTGAAGGTGAAAGGACTTCCCCTTGGACATGGTCAGAAGATAAGAAATCAAGGGCCCATTAGAATCACCCTGATCATTTCTATTCTAATCTTTTGCAGAGCCCTCTGTAGAAAGGGAATTGGAGGGAATTCATACAACACCCTAGGCAGCTGAAATGGTATCAACTGTCCATGCTGGGAGAGACACCACCTCCGTGCAAAATGCTGAACACATTGCGTTGTCCAGAGAGGCCAGGGGAGACACCTCCTCTGTGCAGAATGCTGGACACAAAGCATTGTCCAGAGAGGAAAACAGGTCCAACCAACCACGGGACTCCAAACCTGCAAGAGACGATCGCGCAAGGAGATAAAGGGAGCTGGACTGGTTTGAGCATTTTTGCCGAGGCTGCTTTTGGTTTATCAGACCGACTCACACCTTATTGGTCTACATTGCAATTCGCCACTGGTAGCAACACTTTCTCTACAATTCATATTCAGTATTTTGTAAAAAAAAAATGGCTAAGGCACCTTATGCTCACTTATAGCATACTTCATCTGGGCCATTCTGGGCTCAACCCTTCATGGCCTTTCCACTTCCAGAAGGATAAACAGCTGATTTGCGCTGGTATCTCAAAGACCTTGGAAGGAAACAAGGGAACCCTACTCACTTGGAGCCTGGGTGTAAATTATTACAAGAAACAATGGCTCCTGTGGATAGATAGGAACTTATTCTAATAGATATAACGCACATTAGCAATATGGGTGATTAATTAGATGTCAAAAACAGGAAGCTGCGTATACACTGTGAGAATGTATTAATCAATTCAAGAAGTTTATGTAAATATGTATCAACAGTTTATACAGAGTATCAGTAACATTATATACACACATATAATCAAAAAAGTGTTGGCGTGTCCCAAGTGAATTTTACAAAAAAAGAACCTAAACTGCTAAGGTGAAACATAATAATGTGTAGACAACACAATGTTTCAAGACGGCGTTTCGACCTCAATAGGGTATCAGGTCTCTTCAGGACTGGTCAATGGGGGGCACCTTTCAAGGGTTTGCGCTGCTCAGGGAGTGAACCAGTGTGGCACCGTGAAGTAAAGGTCAAAATAAAGACTTACAGGGACCCCGTCCAGGACTCCTAGTAAGGGTGAAGTAAGCAGGCAAACGTGTTTGAATATCGGTCCGCAGTTCCGTATTTTAAGCAGTGTAGAAGTGCTGAAGGAGAGGCACGGGACAGGATACACACGAGGGCGCTCCTGGTATGGATATGGCTGGTAATATAAATAAAAAGCCTTCTTCTCAGTGAATGTAGTATGGCTCGGACGATGCTGGCGCTAAGTGATGGCACGTGGTTCACGGACGATCTTGGTGGTGTGTCCTCTCCTCTCGGTATGATAACAGTAGGTGGATTGACCTGAAGGTGAAAGAACTTCCCCTCGGTCATGATCAGAAGATAAGAAATCAAGGGCCCATTAGAATCACCCTGATCATTTCTATTCTAATCTTTTGCAGAGTCCTCTGTAGAAAGGGAATTGGAGGGAATGCATACAACACCCTAGGCCGTGCAGCTGACATGGTATCCACTGTCTATGCCCGGTGAGACACCACCTCCATGCAAAATGCTGAACACATTGCGTTGTCCAGGGAGGCCAGGGGAGACACCTCCTCTGTGCAGAATGCTGGACACAAAGCATTGCCCAGAGAGGAAAACAGGTTCAACCAACCACGGGACTCCAAACCTGCAAGAACGATCGCGCAAGGAGATAAAGGGAGCTGGACTGGTTTGAGCATTTTTGCTGAGGCTGCTTTTGGTTTATCAGACCGACTCACACCTCATTGGTCTACATTGCAATTCGCCTCTGGTAGCAACACTTTCTCTGCAATTCATATTCAGTATTTTGTAAAAAAAAAAAAAGGCTACGGCACCTTATGCTCACTTTATAGCATACTTCATCTGGGCTATTCTGGGCTCAACCCTTCATGGCCTTTACACTTCCAGAAGGATAAACAGCTGGCCTGCGCTGGTATCTCAAAGACCAGCACATGGCATTTTTTGTCATCCTGCACCTAAGAGCACCAATAATCAGAAAGATATGAGCATTATGCAGTTATCTCTTGCAGACAACTGAAATCAGGAAGTAGACCTACAGGCAACCGAGATTTTTGCCACAAACAAACGTCAGGCCTCCTTTCTTTGGGGGTCAAAGTAAAGTACTTTGTAGGGTGTGGAGGTCACAATATCAGCGTTGACATATGAACCTATAAGATATCAAATCCACCGTATTGACTACTATTGTTTTAACAAGTTATGTAGCTGTGGGATTAGTAATTCTAAATCTATGTGATTCTATGTATACTTAGCTTGACATTATAGTGGTAGTCTATACAGGGTATTCAATAATGTTATATTTGCAGGCCTTGATATTGATATACAACCATTTTTAAGGAAACAAGAACTTCCACTGCAACCCAGAGAATGCAAGGAACTAGAGCAATGCAATGGAGCTTAAAACACTATGGGGTCCATTAGGATGTCAGTCGGTGGCACCACCGCGGTGCTGGCGGGGCGGAAAAATGCCTTTTTCCGCCTGCGAGCATCGGAACTCACGTCCGCTATATTAGTATAGCAAAACATAGATCATTTCCAGTCCGCCGCAGAGCGACGTGCACCACCATCAAAGTGAAATGTTGTTGATTATACCCTTTGTAACATTGCACTACTGCATGAATTTAATACTGTTATAAAGATGCTAAAACCCAATAAAAACATTAAAAAAAAAAGTGCGCCCGCCACCGCGGCAGTGGTAGCCAATGGAGACTGACTGCCGTGCGGAATGACGTCCGCCCCGCTCCACAAATTCGGATGGCCCAAACAGGCAGACGCACCGCAGCGGAGACACCGCCCAACCAGAGACGGTGGAAACTCGATAGCGGAGCGCCATAGCAGAGAGCCTGTCGGCACCGCCCGGTCATGAACGCCATGGACCCAGCCCTACATATGCATCCGGTCATGTACCTGCTACTGCACTACCATCAACTGGGCCGCCGCGGACGATGCCACAGGTATGCAAATACACAAATACAACACACATCACACGGGCTGACACAGGGTCTAAGTCCACCACAGGCACCCTGCGGGGGGTCCCAACACATCCACAAGGGCACCCCTACATCACCCACCTGCCAACAAGTCCCCCCTCTGCATCCAGGACACACATCGACCGCGACCTAGCAGCAACGTCCCGCTACCGGTCACGTCACCGCAGCGGTCAACACATGCGCACAATGAAGAAGGCAGGGCCACTACAAGACATGGGCAGGGCACAGAGACCACAGGGACACACCACCCCCAACCACACATCAACACACACCAGCAATGCACAGGCTAGGTGCACATCCTGTGCACCCCCATGCACACCAACAAGCACAGAAACAAGCAAGCACAATACACACCCTGCACCACACAACAGACAACCAGGGATACAGCCACTGAATGAGTGGCAGACAAGGAACACACAATGCCTGTGCCACACACTCAAGGCTGGCAATACTTCCCAGCACATACACATACTCTGGGTGTATCCACAAACAGAAAACACACACAGGGTAGCCTGAACAGATGCCTGACCAAAACTACACACAAACACCACAGGAATAACACCCCCCCCCCCAACAGAAGCAGACATACCCTGCCAGCCAAACCGTGGAAAGGCAATGTGAGTACAAACATAACATGAGTGCACAACATCATCACTCACAAACTAAACACACACACAACATAGCACAAATCACACAAAATTGCACCTGCACAGAACTACACTGCCACATCAAACAAACCACACATGCACATTAAAGCACAACTCAATAAACACCACAGGACATCAGGGGATGCACATCAGGCAATGCCAAGCCCACATACCCACAGCGCTGTTTGTAAAACAAGCAGTGTGTGCACAACAAGCACAACAGCTACACACAGACATGACTGACACAACCTCAACACACACACACCACAAATCAGCACAGCACAAAAGCAACAGCACACCCAGGAAGTGAAGCTACACCACAGCCAACACACAGACATGCAACACAACAACAACAGGATGCACCACTCTGGGAGCACAACCAGCTACACCAGACCACTGGGCAGCACACACAGCAGCAGAGGAACAGGGCCATTGTCCATGGCACAGTTGAGAGTACAACACAGCAGAGGAACAGGGCCAGTGTCCATGGCGCAGGGGAGACTCCAACACAGCAGAGGAACAGGGCCAGTGTCCATGGCACAGGGGAGACTCCAACACAGCAGAACAACAGGGCCAGTGTCCGTGGCACAGGGGAGACTCCAACACAGCAGAGGAACAGGGCCAGTGTTATGTTATGTTATGGTATAAAGTTTTTGTATAGCGCCTATCACCGCCGGTCTCTAAGCGCTTAAACAGAAAGAAGTGTCCATGGCACAGTTGAGAGTACAACACAGCAGAGCAACAGGGCCAGTGGGCATGGCAAAGTGCAGAGTCAGGACATGAGAAGCTGCACAGTCAAGCAGAGAGCAGCAGTGAACGATAAGGCCAGTGGCCAGGGAGAAGTGCAGAGTCAGGGCATGAGAAGCTGCACAGGCAAGGGGAGAGCAGCAGTGAACGACAAGGCACGTGGCCAGGGAGAAGTGCAGAGTCAGGACATGAGAAGCTGCACAGGCAAGGGGAGAGCAGCAGTGAACGACAAGGCCAGTGGCCAGGGAGAAGTGCAGAGTCAGGACATGAGAAGCTGCACAGGCAAGGGGAGAGCAGCAGTGAACGACAAGGCCAGTGGACAGGGAGAAGTGCAGAGTCAGGACATGAGAAGCTGCACTGGCATGGGGAGAGCAACAGTGAACGACAAGGCCAGTGGCCAGGGAGAAATGCAGAGTCAGGACATGAGAAGATGAACTTGTTAAAATTAAGGTGTTGCGAGTCACAACTTTTTTTCATTGTCTGAACAGTCATCCTACTTGACTCTGCACCCATAAAAAGTATGGACTACCGAAGAACATTAAGAACGCATGAACTTTAACTTCATACCAATTTTAAAATCAACGTATTGTATCATTGTACAAAAAGAAAGAACATGGAATGTTTTGCACGTTTGACTTTGTTCACATGTTTTGCATATTCATATGTTTGCACCGGGTAACAGCATAGCGTAAACAGCGTAGTGATGAAACACTCGAGGGTAGGGCGGGGCAAATAACAGTGACCGAGGGGGGTTGGATTACGGCAGACGTGAGTTTGGAAGGATACAGCGAGGCCAGTAATTGTGGTAGATGGGAGTTGCCAATCCGGAGAGGAATGATGAGATCTGGGTAATGATGTGGGCGGGATCAAGGAGCTTAAAATTCGAGTTGAAACTAGAGAAGGACAGGTATAGCAACTGGGGGAGAAGATCCAGAACGTTATGTTCGTAGCTGATTAGCGAAGAAAGGTACGTTAATATATCGCATGTTTATCGGTTAAACACACGCAATCTTTAGATTCACTGTCTAGTGGGAATTCTAGATATTGGCAGAATAGACACTTACTTCATAGTGATAAGTATAGAGGACATTACCCGCCAAACTGTTTTAGTAACTTATGTAGATGGCACTTTTTTGCTTATAGAGGGAAAACGTTGGTTACGGGAGGGACAACACGGTATGAAATGGGGCACTGATAACAGCCTGATAACTAACATTGACATGTGGACATAAATTTAAGATGTTAATGGCAATATATTTGATTTTATCTCTACAGATATGCACCCCTAACGAAGGGCCAGAATGGCTTGAAATGCATTGGGTTAAACATTTGCATATATTTTTGGAGCAAGGGATTTTACATGCTGTATCAAAGGCGATTTGGCATAATACACGCATTTGAAAATTGAAATCACCTTGTTTTGAACTCATCAACAAACGAACAATAAACTATTATAAATACGAAACGTAAACAGTGGACTGTGGACTAATTTTTGAATTTACGATGAAGGTTTTCAACCAACATGGTGTGATGCATCCTGGGACTGATAGTACTTTGTATATAAGCGTTTCATTTGAGAGTTGAGAGTACAACACAGCAGAGCAACAGGGCCAGTGGGCATGGCAAAGTGCAGAGTCAGGACATGAGAAGCTGCACAGTCAAGCAGAGAGCAGCAGTGAACGATAAGGCCAGTGGCCAGGGAGAAGTGCAGAGTCAGGACATGAGAAGCTGCACAGGCAAGGGGAGAGCAGCAGCGAACGACAAGGCACGTGGCCAGGGAGAAGTGCAGAGTCAGGACATGAGAAGCTGCACAGGCAAGGGGAGAGCAGCAGTGAACGACAAGGCCAGTGGCCAGGGAGAAGTGCAGAGTCAGGGCATGAGAAGCTACACAGGCATGGGGAGAGCAGCAGTGAACGACAAGGCCAGTGGCCAGGGAGAAGTGCAGAGTCAAGACATGAGAAGCTGCACAGGCAAGGGGATAGCAGCAGTGAACGACAAGGCCAGTGGCCAGGGAGAAGTGCAGAGTCAGGACATGAGAAGCTGCACAGGCAAGGGGAGAGCAGCAGTGAACGACAAGGCCAGTGGACAGGGAGAAGGACAGAGTCGGGACATGAGAAGCTGCACAGGCAAGGGGAGAGCAGCAGTGAATGACAAGGCCAGTGGCCAGGGAGAAGTGCAGAGTTAGGACATGAGAAGCTGCACAGTGAGTGTGTTTGACTGTAACCTTCCATGGCCAGCAACACACCCAGGTGGCAAACAATGGTCAGGACTGGCACACCTGTGTGAGAGACAGGTGTATGAGGGGGACTGTCACTCACATTTGGCTGTCAGGTGGACTTGGAGCTGGCTGTGTGTCGGGGTCAGCATGAACACTTGACTGGGGAGACAGAGAAGTCGGTGATGTAGGCATATCAGACGTTTGGCAAGCTCTAGGGCTGTTTGGACCAGGTGGTATAGTGGCACATGGAGGGGGAGTCATGCAGACCTCTGACACAGTGTGGGTGGGAGAGGTTGGAGGGGTGCCCTTCCACTTTTTGGGAATACGAAATGGCTTCCCTGACTTGGGGTTAATGGGAACTTGTGATGACACAACAGGTACACACACCAACTGTCCTGCATCAGGTTCAGACACTGGCACTCCCTCTGGTGATGTGCTGGATCCTGTGGAACGCTTTGTCAGGTTACGCCTCTGGACCACCTTCCCCTGCTTGCCAGGTGTCCCACCTACTGTGCCCTCCTTTGCCTGTTTGCCAGGGGTGGCCCCTACAGTGCCCTCCTTTGCCTCTTTGCCAGGGGTGGCCCCTACAGTGCCCACCTTTGCCTGTCTGCCAGGTGTCCAACCTACAGTGCCCTCCTTTGCCACTTTGCCTGGGGTGGCCCCTACAGTGCCCTCCTCCACCTGCTTCACTGGGCTTGGATTTGGAATTGATGTGGTGGGTGGATGTGGCCTGTGCCCTTCCTAGGTGTACCCTTACTATACAACACCTCCTCAGTGGGCACAGACACTGCACGCCTAGCTCTGCATTAAGTTTTAGGGACAGGAGAGTCCATTGCTGGTGATGCCTCAGAGGTTTGTGAGGCTGATGACAGCCTCTTTGCTTTTTTGGCCTTGCTCTTCCCTGACGGGCTGTGGTAAATAAATAATTAATTACCGGTTCTATTTTTGACTATAATCAATAAACGGGTAGCTCAATAAATAAGAGTCAAGATACGAGGTAGCTAGAGTTGACAGGCTTTAATTAAGCATAAAGGACAAGAACAGGACAGCCTGCATGGGAATGGGATGGCAGCTGCCGGGGGCAGGATCTGGGAGCATAAGGGGTAACTTTTAATAACAGTGCACAGTATATATAGTTAAACAAAACACATTGCATTCAATACAGTAGGCGTAGCAGTAGGCGGAGTTTGTAGCAGTCGCGAAAGATAAGGCATAAAGTGGGTGTAGCAAGAGGTGTGTACAGGGCGTATACATAGACATGTGATGTAAACGTAACAGAATATGTCATAAATGGGGCGGAAACATGGAGGGGGCTACCTGAGCAGCTGGGACCTTTAACCTAGTGGTGCGCGCAAACTGACAATGACGTGTTACCAGGAGGACTGGGGGCTATGACTTCTGCGCTAGAAGAGGAGACGAAAGTCTGGAGTGTCAGAGCGACATGTACCCAGGCATATCTAGTATCTGGTGTTTAGAGTACATGTTGATAGAATCCAAAAGTTATCAGGGCAAAGGCTAACAGACATTAAGACTGGTGCATGCATAATTCTACATGTAGTGTGTGTGCGAGGAATATTCTATGAATATTAATACAGTATTTCTCTTACATGGAGACATAAAGGCTAGACCATGACGGAAACTATTGATGTGATTCAGTAGCTTAGGAATGCAGAGAAGGAGAGCTGGACTGATAACTAGAAACATAACATACTCTTGGCAGACTGGGAGGCAGAGCCAGGCCGAGCCGGGCACTGCGAGGCATGAAAGTAAGCTAAGGGTCAGGGATACAGGTGGGGGCTGTATCGCTCCTCGGAGATGGTTCAGGAAACAGGAGCTGAATCTGAGTCCGGGCCCTTTTGAGGCCTAGAAACGGGGACTTTTACTGAATTAACGTGCACACTGTGAAACGTGGCAACGTAGCTTCACATAGGCCTAATATTCGTTGTATTCACGAGGACTGGGAACTGGCATACTAGAGATGGACACAACTGTAATTGCGTCTTTAATCGATCAGGGGGGAATACATGCATATCAATCATGCACATATGACATAACATGGGGAACACGTAGGCACATATGACATGGCAAAATTTACTTTTCCACATTCCCTCCTTGTGCCCTACGTTTCCATCAGGAAACATCTATATTCATGATACCATCTATCATTTCATACAGCATCATTTGCTCGTCTCGAATTGTCTTGGAACGGGACTTAGGACTAGGAATACAAGAGGTAGCGCACATGCCGCAAATCGCAGGGCCACATTGTATACAGAGGCAGCAACTGAATATGATCATTACTGCAATACCTAGAAATGACAATACTTTCCATCCCCAGGCAGATATGATACTCCAGAGCCAACCGGACCATGTCCAGGTGCCTGGATTCTGGTGTAACTGATGGGCAATTTTATGAAGTCTGGTTATAGCTGAATAAACAGACGGCGCGTTATTAGGAATGAAAATGCAGCAACTAGATCCGATGACTCTACATGCTCCTCCTCTGTCAGCCAATATGACGTCAAGAACGAGACGATTTTGGAGCACGACAAATCTCATAGCAGATTGCTCTTCGGTTAAGTTACCTAGAGCAGAAGTAGTCTCATTCACTACTGCTTCAAGGGTTCTGGTTAGTCTACGGATTAACTTACTATTCTGGATAGGTCCTATAAAGAAGAAGAAACCTTTATTGAAATCTTGATATTGTTCTAGAGTAGTTTCAGTTTGATCGACAATTGGGGACTCGATCTCCCTCCTATGTCTGACGTGTACTAGATGTGTGTTTCTATGATAATCAGATGGGGCTAGAAATACTGGTGGCAGTAGAAAGGCAATGTAACATGTTCCATCCCAATCGAGTGGCAGACGAACATATGCGGTCTGACCACAAACAAAATAAGAATGACGTGAGGCTTTGAAAATAGATTTCCCACTGTCACTATACTCGACAGTAGTAGTACAATCACTATGTCCTACATGTGCGGAACCATTATTTCTGACACATAATTCGCCTTTGACTGGTAGTACTGAAATAGCAGGTAAGTCTGGAGTAGTATCAGACTGAACATTCAGGACCATAAAATTCGAAGAATAATTACCCAAATTATAAACCTCATTTTCTAGATTTAACCCTGTTCTATGGGAGAGACCTTGCTTGTCTGGGAAACATGTTCTGTTCAGAAGAGACATATCAGTTGAGGATGACGTTAACGTGGACCATGCTCCACACGAACCATTATGTGAAAACGGATAAGGAAAGAGTGGCAGAACTCCCTTCGGTGTCTGGAAAGGGGGGAGTCGACCACACACCCAACAATTAGTGGCATTGCTGGTCTGGTGTGAATAGTGTAACATTCTGATGAATGTATTATTACGCATAGCAAGACGATAGGATAACTCGTGAGGAGGCAGATCACTAAATGTGTGCTCTACTGTAGCATTAGAAAACTTATTTACATGAGAAATTGGAAAACATAAATGCAATGCATAACTTGTGCAGGTAACCATCAAACTTAGAAACAATAGAAAACTTAGAAAAACGATACATCTGATAGAGTTTTGACTAACTCTCTCACTATGGGGGTCTATCTCATACATGTCAGATACCTGTCTAACCGTTTCACCCGAGGGGGACTTAGACAATTAAACTGGCTGACTTATTTTACTAGACCGGAGTTTTAACTTATACTCCTGCTGCGGAGTTTTCTCTAACAGAGGAACTTTCAGTTCGGGATTGAGATTAATGTCTGATTTAGAGTCTTGTTTCAGGCAGTCTTTAGAAATGGAACAGTCTTTGGAATTGTCATTAAAAGTCTTTTTTCGGATTCCATGAAATTTCTTGATATGCGACAGATGGACCCAACCCTTGCGGCCTTCCAACTTCACGGCCGTACGGGTGGTCAGAAGGACTAGTCTCGGCTCCTTCCAGCGAGGCTCTAGCGGACTTGAACGATCAAAGTTCCTGACCAGTACTAGGTCACCTGGGATGACCTCATGCGGTTTCACTTCGGTATTATCTGGAAATGCAGCGGCAACCTGTGAACGACAAGAGTGTAGGGCAGACATCAAGGAAGCTAGGTAATCTGTCAACATATTACTGGAAACATCTGTAATACTGCGGGGTCTAGGTGTACCCCACATGTTTGGGGGGCGGCCGAATACGACCTCATAAGGGGACAGACCTGATCTGGAATGTGCAACCATGCGCATAAAGAATAAAGCAACTGGCAGGGCAACTAGCCAGTCTACACCTTTCTCTTTACATGTCTTAGCAATACGGATTTTCAGGGTTTGATTATGTCTCTCTACGAGACCGGCTGCTTCAGGATGGCGCACACAATGGAACTTCCACTGGTACCCTAACAAAAGGGAAACATGTTTCATCAACTCAGATGAGAATGGCTGGCCGTTATCAGAATACACGACCCTAGGGAGTCCATAACGGGGGAAGAATTCACGAACCAACTGCTTGGCAGTGGTCACTGCTGTGTAATCTGGAACTGGATATGCTTCTGTCCACCTGGACAAAGCGCATACAACTACGAGGACATACTTGAAACCTCGACATCGCTCCATCTGAATATAATCCATCTGGAGGACTTCAAAAGGGTGGTCAGGAGGTTGGAATCCACCTTGTTCCACCGGGACACTTTTACCTGGATTGAACTGGCAACATATCATACAAGTACGGACTTTCTGCTTGGCTGCAGCTCGTAAGTGCTTGTTGAACCAAAGGTTCTGTATACTATCTAACATGGCTTTTTCTCCTAGATGTGCTGGACTATGTGCGGTATTGATAATGACTTGAACCATAGAGTCGGGGAGAAACCATGTGGCTTTTCCCTTCGTCACCCATCCCTGATCTGTCTGGACCCCTCCTTGTTCGGACCATTTCTTGATTTCTTCAGGAGTAGCATGTAACTGTATGTCTATGACATCTTGTGTAGGGTCCTTAACTGTCATACAAGTAGTCTGTTCTGGAGTGGATGTCTGTGTCTTGTTAACTGGAATGTCTGGTGTCTGAGCTGTAAGCTTGGCTGTTCGATCTGCTAGATCGTTACCTTGGGAAATGATGTCAGTAACTTTCGTATGTGCCTTGCACTTCATGATAGCAATAGCTGTCGGTAAATGTATTGCATCTAACAGAGCTTGGATGAGGAGACCATGCTGAATCTTGGTTCCATGAGAAGTCATGAAACCTCTCTCCTGCCAGAGCACTCCGAAGTCGTGTACAACTCCGAATGCGTAACGTGAATCTGTATATATGTTTACTTTCAGGTTCTTGGCACGTATGCAGGCTTGGGTCAGAGCAACTAGCTCTGCTGCTTGAGCAGACAGGGTGTCAATACGGTGTGTTTCAATAACTTCAATGTCAGTAGTCACTGCATACGCGGCTACTAGTTCTCCTGTACTAGTTCTCATACATGAACCATCCACATA
This sequence comes from Lissotriton helveticus, assembly GCF_964261635.1. Taxonomy (NCBI): domain Eukaryota; kingdom Metazoa; phylum Chordata; class Amphibia; order Caudata; family Salamandridae; genus Lissotriton; species Lissotriton helveticus. The sequence continues at coordinate 1,642,778,117 of NC_136065.1, read as the reverse complement.
AAGTGTCAGGTCGGGATCAGGTAATGCAATGTCTGTCAGGTCTTGACTTGGCTTAGTCATAGTGTTAATAACTTCCACACAGTCATGTGTGGCAGGATTTGAAGTAACTGACGGTAACAGAGTAGCAGGATTTAAAACGTTGCAGCGTCTGATTTCTATGTGTGGCTGGAACAATGTCAGTTCATAACCTGTTAAACGTGCAATTGTCAAGTGCTGAGTCTGTGTTCGGCTTAAAAGAACTTCCACGGAGTGTGGAACTTGTACTGTCAGGGAGTGTCCTAATACTATGGAATCACTTTGTCTGATTGCTAGAGCTGTGGCTGCAACTGACTTGAGGCACGCAGGCAAAGCCTGGGCTACTGGATCTAATGTGCTCGAGAAATAAGCACAAGGCTTGTACTGTCCCGCTTGATCTTGTGTGAGAACAGATAATGCAGTACCATCACGTTCTGTGACAAAAAGTGTAAAAGGCTTACTGTAGTTCGGTGTAGCTAGAACAGGTGCTTGGCATAAGGCTTTCTTTAATTCATTAAAACTAAGTGTATGTTCAGATGTCCAAGGGAGAACAGTCGATACGGCTGCCTCCTGTGTCGTTAACTGTATCAGTGGCTTTGCTAGAAATGCATACTGAGGAATCCATTGTCTGCAGTAAGAAGTAAGGCCGATAAAAGCACGTACCTCCTTCTGTGTCTTGGGCTGTGGAAGACTCGCTATTAACTGGATACGGTCTGGTGTCAACTGCCTACCCCACTTGGACAGTAAGTGGCCTAAGTAGATCACTTGCTGGACACAGAACTGGAGCTTCGAAGGGGACACCTTGTGCCCCATCTCGGCTAGGAAATACAGAACTGTAAGTGACGCTCGCACGCAGTCACGTTCAGAACGGGCTGTGATCAGTAGATCATCGACATACTGGAGCAGGGCAGTGTCTGTTGGCATGTGAATGTTGTCTAGTTGTCTCTTAAGTGCTTGACTGTAAATACTAGGACTTTCTGTGAAACCTTGAGGAGCTCGTGTGAATTTATAGCTCCTTCCATTTAAACAAAAACCGAAAAGGTACTGGCTGTCTGGATGAATGGGAACACTGAAAAATGCATTCTTGAGGTCTATTACAGTAAAAAATGTAGCTTCAGAATCAATGGCTGTTAATAGGGATGAAATATCTGGGACTACTGGATACTGAGGTATGATACATTTATTAAGTTCTCGAAGGTCAATCACTAATCGATATACTGGAGGTGCATTTGGATCAGTACGTTTCATGACTGGAATGATAGGAGAATTACATACATTGGAGTCAGTTTCTACAACCACTCCTTGAGCAATGAGCTCATCAATAATTTTGGATAAGGCTGCTACAGCCTCAGGTGGCAATCTGTACTGTCTGATTCGTGGCAAGACTATACCTTGCTTGAGAGTCACACGATGGGGTGTGATTTGCATAAAACCTACATCAGTTGGACCTTGCGCCCATAAATGCTGCGGTACATTTGACAATCTTGGATCAAAATCACGTAATACATAGTGACCTTTAAAGTCTCTTAAAAACAATCGGATTCCTTCTGGGGAACAGCAAATAACTGCACCTAATTCTTTCAATGTTTTAATGCCTAACAAATTTTCTGGACACGATTTTGTAAGTAACAAATCAGTAGTTCGGGACAATGGACCAACTTCTAGAGTAACTGGCTTTGAAATCTCGTTTACAATAGGCTTTCCTGAAAATCCAAGGGAAACATTTCTAGAGCCTGAGAGCGGAGCCCCTGGAACCTCGTCATGACTGATAGTAGTCCTACTTGCCCCTGTATCAATCAAAAACTTTCTGTCTTTCCCCAAAACTTGACTGTGTACATAGGGACCCTCTTGATCTACAGGTATCTCGATGAGAGGCAAGCCTACCTCCCTCTCTAGGCTGTTTCATGAATACTGTTGATATTCTGGATACTCTGTCTGGGCATACTGGTACATCTGTTGTGTAACATGCTGTGTTGCAGCGATAGGCTGCGGTGCTGGAACTGTCTGTTGTGCATTCTGTAGTGGCTGAGAAGTCGGTGAACCTTGTTCTTGTCTAGGCGGACGTGGTCTTTCTTTAGTCTTACCAGTAGCTATGTTGTGTTTCAGAACTGCACACTCGTTTATAAAATGACCTGGCTGTTTACAATAATTGCATGTCCCTTTAACGGGAGCTGCAGGATGACTGGCTTGATTCGGACCCCTCTTCTGACTGTCTTGTGGAACAGATTGTGCAACTAGTACTTTCATTTTCGTATCTTTCATACGTTTCCTTTCGTGTTCTTGCTCTTCCCTGATTCTATTCTGGTGATACTGGAGCATCTGAAGCATTTGTGACGGGGTACTAGCTTGCCAGGTACTTTCGACTTTCAAAACTCAATTTTTAACTTGTGGACTTGAATTCTCGACTAGTTTAGTAACAAAAAGATGAGGGTATGATTCGCTACCTGTCTTCAGACCACTGTTGATAATGAAACATTTTTCGAATCTAGAATAAAAATCACTAGTGTCTTCATCCTGTTTCTGTTTACATGCTGAGATTGCATCCCAATCTTCCTTTTTCGTGGCTAGTAACCTTGGCAAAACTTGTATCAATAACTCGGGCAATTCTTTACATTTCTCCCCAAGACCGGTACCTGGTACTCGTATTTTATCTTCAGCTTCTAGAGCTGTCCAATCAATCTTTTTCTCTCCCACCTCCCATTCTTTTTCCTTGAGTTTTTCATATACCCCTGCGGGCAACAGGACCTTTAGCATTTTAATGATATCAGGATACGTGTATTCTCCCATACGGAGCATGTCTTTTAATTCTCGATGGAACCCTGCTGGATCTTTGTCGTGACAGGGAATTAACTTCTTCATCTCTAAGAGTTCCATCTTTGTGATAGGGGTGTAAACAAATACTCGTTGCATTTCACCATCCGGTGTCCTAACTGGGTGTACTTTTCGTAACGGATGCTGTCTATCTATGTAAAATGGTTTACTTTCTGGAGGTGAGACGTGAACAAAATGCGGATTCAGAAACGTTCTATATTTGTGGCGCTGTTCTAGAATGACACTAATTAAATCAGTACCTAAACCTTTCCATCTATACTGGAGCAACTCGTTCAGAACATCATGTAACGGACCTGGATCAGAATGTTGTCCCTCATACAGTGTAATGAGGTGCTGGATCATATACATACCCACCAGTCGCTGCTCGGCTGGGGGCAGTTTCAGAAACATTTGTGCCACTATTTCATCTGGAAAAGTGGTAGAATCAGTAGTCCATCGGACTGCTGATCGGGCTAGTTCTTGTTCATGCATGGTACTAAGTTCACTATAACCGATTAGTGATTTCAGAATGTGATCGGTAGCTTGAAATACTTGTTCTAGCGAATCTTGTTCTGGTGCTGGAAGATGAAAAACTTTCTTGTGTTCTAGACGTGAATGTCGGTCGGGAAGTCTAGTTTTACCTACATACGCTATTCTGGTAGGATTCTCGTCGTCTTCCTCTTCAGTAGAAGAGTCGTTTTCCTTCTCGCTTACTTGTGCTGCTTTGCGTTTCTCGTGAAACCTTATTATTTCCTTACGAATTTTCTTGTACATACTTTCTATACTACTGAGTGTCTTGTGTCTACCCTCAGCTATATTATCACTCCACCTTGTCAGGACTTTCATTTCGGTCGGATCTTTAGTCGGACAATCTTGTTCCCTTATTAAACAATTAATTAGAAATTTTAATAGCATGAGCTGGGTCTCAGCTTTCCTTAGAGACATGATTTCGCCAATACTTTCTGGATCGTCTCCTGTACGGATGAAACGATATATTCTGTCTAGATCTTCTTTCATATTCGGTAGGGTGTCCAAATACTCGGTCACCCGTCTTACACGCAATGAATATATAACCATATTATCATCGCCTGGGACTGGATCATAACGGCATTCAGTAAGAGCTCGTCTGATATCTGCAACGGACTGATATTTGGGCGTACGCTGTAACGCACGTTCATGTAACTCGACTAATGTTACACGTTTGTGTGGCGGCGGGGTACCAGGAGGACCTCCCCCCGCGGCCCCTAAACTGGAATCGTCGACTGATACTCTTCGTGCTGGCAGAGTGACTGATGTGGCGGGAACTTGTACTGTAGGCTGGACCGGGGGTACCGTAACAGGTGCTGTAACAGGTGCCCCGGTGGCTGGAGGAACAGGAATTACATTATTTACAGGAGCTGGCGGAACAGGATTTGCATATTCTGGGACTGTATCGTCCAAATAGGACGAGAGAAAAATATCAGCTGCGGTCGGTTTATGACGTAGCTTAATCGGAACTAATGGCGGCGGAAATTTACATGGTGCTTCCGGGGTTGCTTTTGGCAAGCCCTCGGCAAGAAGAGGATACATACCCTTAATAAGGGCATTTCTCTGTCTGTCTGACTGTTCGGCTTTAACTCGTTCACCTATTTCGATCAATTCCCTTTCTTGGGCTCTTTCTGAGGATTCTCTACTTAACTCTGACTTTCTGATTTCTTTCTCTGTTCTTTTGTGAGATTCTTTGCGCCATAACTCGATGGCATCTTTCTGGGACTGTCTGGATTTCTTTTTCCATAATGCTTCTTCTACTCGCATGATGCACTCGGCATCCCATGTACCTGATACAGGCCATCTATATTTCTCTTCTAATTCCTTGGTATACTCGACCCATGAGTCTAGATATAATATGGCACTTATGCCATGCTTGTGATACATAAAATGACCTGGGCTGTCCCTAGGCGGGACAGGAACTGCTTCTTCGAGCAGACCTTTTCTAGTTTTTAACTGACGTAACTTTGAGAACAGAGGCATAACTAGGCTAGAGTCTGGACACAGTACAATACACGATAAACACAATAATAACTGAAAACGAATCATTCATACCACGACATTGAAAACACATGAAATAACATTTAAAAATAACGGTTCGGACAGAATACTACCTGAAATACTGAGAACAGAACACATGAATTTCTCGAGAACAGAACAGAACTTACTGGAATGACTAGATGCACTGCTAAAACAGTACGAAACTTACCGGTCTCATAAAGAGACACGTCAGGACCCGCATCCACCTAGGTGGACACTTCGTGTTGGATCTGTGTACCCAAACCCACGGACCAGAGACAAATTAATTGACCCTGTCTAGATACTACCCCAGCAACGGTACTCACCGGGCAGCAAGAACGGAAGGCCTCGGACTGGACTGGACTGCTACGACGACGGACGGACGAACTTCGGACTTCAGTTACAGGTGGGCCTCCGGATACCTCGGACCTTGGACTCTCGGCTTGGGCTCTGGTCGGGACTCGCCGCGTTCCTCCACCGCCTCGTCTGGACGCTGGACCGCAACCTCCGTCTCCTCCGTGGGCCTGAGGGATACTTGAAGCAGAAATATCTGCACGTGGCCGGTATGGTTCCGTCACGGCTGCAGAGGATCAGGGGGCCTGCGTGGCTTCTCCGGCGCGTGGGGAAAGGGCAAGTCCCTGTTCGGGCGCCATTATGTGGTAAATAAATAATTAATTACCGGTTCTATTTTTTTTTTTTTTTTTTTTTTTTTAAAACCTTTATTGTACAGAGAGAGCTCACAAATACGGGCCTACAACCCACCGGGCTGGCCACCACAGAGCCGAATGTCAGGAGCAATGCACAGAGTATCACAGTATACAAAGGCAAAGAAACAGGAGAAATAACAAGCATCTTAGAGCGGTCACAGGAGATAAGAATTAGAAAGGTAGTTTTCTTATTTTTTAAAGGACGGGTTAGGGAGTACAGGAGTATGGCGGGCCGAGAAACAAACCAGAGGGGTGGGGCCGCGGCGGGCAGCAACACAACGATCGTAAAAAACACAGGAGAAACAAATACGAAATAGGCATACCAATAAGCACCGGTCAAAACAACGGACATGAGGAAAGGCCACTGCACACATCGTCCAATGCCCGCCCACCGCAGCTACCACCCGTCCCACCGAACAGCACAGAAAAGGACCCAATTACAAAAACAATACGAAACGTACCCCCAATAAAAGAAGAGAACCCCACATAAGGGGGGGGGGAAGGGAAGGGGGAAGAAGGAAAAGGAAGGGACTCTTACCCAAACACCCGCCCCCGGGTGACGAAACAGGAAAACAATAACCCGGTACAAAATAGACATTAAAAATAAAGAAAACACACCCAGCAAATCAGAATCATCGTGATACCGGAAAAATATCCCAGAAAGACACCAGGGGGACAGACGACGAGACAGAGCCCCGAAAGAGGGGATACACAAGGGCCATAGAACCAAAAAGGGAGAAGAAAGGAGGAAAAAGACCCCCCAAAAACAGCAACAGACCCCCCCACCCACCCCACAAGCCCACCCTACACCCCTGCAGAAGGCTACGGCCAACCCCCCAGCAGCGTGCCTGTCGCCCTAAATAGAACCCGAAATATAGAAGAAAGAAACAAGGTAGAAACAAGGCAAAAGAGAAGGGCCAGGGAAAGGAGGGAACAATACACACGGGAGAGGGCGAAAAAACAGGATTATCTGCAACCATCCCACCACCTGTGAAAAGGGGAAAGGCAGGGCCCACGGGAAGTTAATATCAGGATGAGTTTCAGGAGTCTCACGAAGTTACGCAACATCACAACAGCACATGTCGGTCATAGTTCAAAAACAAGACTACCGCCTATAATAAGTCATTTCAGCCCTGTCCGCTTTTGTCCAAGGTTGTAATCATCCAAACAAACAAAGTCCAAACGACGAGGGACACAGGGTTCAGGAGTAATTCCAGCGGCAGTCCTGAGAAGAAACGTGAAAGAAAATACGGAGGATACAAAAAAGTTACGGTACAACCTTCGCACCGCAGGCACAGTTCTAAGGACCGGTCCAACGAGGCAAGCCCAGCTGGGTCGGCACAGGCGCCCCGGCCGGGGAGCCGACGCGATGAGAAACAGAAAGGATCATCGAGGCCTGGACAGGATGCAAACGGACCGCAGACCAGCGGCCGAGGCAACAAAGCAGGACGACGAAGGGCGTCGGAGAGTCTCCAATCCAAGGATGCGGTCTCCGCCGGAGGCACAGAGACCAGGAGCACACCAGCCGTACCCTGCAACGAGGAAGCCAAATCCGACGAAGGGGGCCCGTATAATTCGAAAAGTGGGTCGGCCTCCACAGGGGAAACAGGCGCAGCCACGGAAGACCGCCAGGAGTATAGTGCATCCAGGACAACTTGAAGTGCAGGAAACCCTTCACAAGATCCGACATCCGGGCCGTGCGGCGGGCCCCCAGTGCTCGCCCAGGCCCGGCAGAGACTCTCAGGGTCGGCCGCCATCTTAGGAGCCCAGCAAGCCCTCGGTCGTCGGGGGCCCCGGCCGGAGCAACACCAAAGCAAAAGGAGGTCAGCCGAACTGCGGCGGGGCGCCCCAAGGCAGGAAGGAGACCCACCAGAAGAAGGATGTTCGTCGGCCCCCTCGTGCCGCCGGCCCCGTTCTCCGAGCCCGGGCGGAAAATCCAAAATGGCCGGGCCGGGGAACAAAGGGGGGGACCAAGCCGGATAAACGAGGAGGCTCTCCCGCAGGAGGCAGCGCCCGCACCCCAAGGCCCAGGCCAGTCGGGTCCGCCAACGGACACAGCCGGCCTATTCGCACATCAGCCTCCGCAACCAGATCCACAGCGCCAGCAAGGGCCGACCATCGCGCTCCGTCACGTCCCGTCGCTGCAAGGAGGTCCAGGCCAGTCCGCCCCGAAGGCTCCGAGCGGGACCACCGCACAGGATCGACAGCACCCAGGATCACCGGAGCAACGGGTAAGTGTCCGCAAAGTGCCCGCAATACCGAAACACAGCAAGGAGGGCTTCCCGGGGCAGGAGAAATACAGGATAATCGAAGAAAACAGGCGGTTGAACGGAGCCGAGCTAAAACGCGGCCATCTCGGTCGCGAGCTAGGCTCCTCCGCCACCGGTTCTATTTTTGACTATAATCAATAAACGGGTAGCTCAATAAATAAGAGTCAAGATACGAGGTAGCTAGAGTTTACAGGCTTTAATTAAGCATAAAGGACAAGAACAGGACAGCCTGCATGGGAATGGGATGGCAGCTGCCGGGGGCAGGATCTGGGAGCATAAGGGGTAACTTTTAATAACAGTGCACAGTATATATAGTTAAACAAAACACATTGCATTCAATACAGTAGGCGTAGCAGTAGGCGGAGTTTGTAGCAGTCGCGAAAGATAAGGCATAAAGTGGGTGTAACAAGAGGTGTGTACAGGGCGTATACATAGACATGTGATGTAAACGTAACAGAATATGTCATAAATGGGGCGGAAACATGGAGGGGGCTACCTGAGCAGCTGGGACCTTTAACCTAGTGGTGCGCGCAAACTGACAATGACGTGTTACCAGGAGGACTGGGGGCTATGACTTATGCTCTAGAAGAGGAGACGAAAGTCTGGAGTGTCAGAGCGACATGTACCCAGGCATATCTAGTATCTGGTGTTTAGAGTACATGTTGATAGAATCCAAAAGTTATCAGGGCAAAGGCTAACAGACATTAAGACTGGTGCATGCATAATTCTACATGTAGTGTGTGTGCGAGGAATATTCTATGAATATTAATACAGTATTTCTCTTACATGGAGACATAAAGGCTAGACCATGACGGAAACTATTGATGTGATTCAGTAGCTTAGGAATGCAGAGAAGGAGAGCTGGACTGATAACTAGAAACATAACATACTCTTGGCAGACTGGGAGGCAGAGCCAGGCCGAGCCGGGCACTGCGAGGCATGAAAGTAAGCTAAGGGTCAGGGATACAGGTGGGGGCTGTATCGCTCCTCGGAGAGGGTTCAGGAAACAGGAGCTGAATCTGAGTCCGGGCCCTTTTGAGGCCTAGAAACGGGGACTTTTACTGAATTAACGTGCACACTGTGAAACGTGGCAACGTAGCTTCACATAGGCCTAATATTCGTTGTATTCACGAGGACTGGGAACTGGCATACTAGAGATGGACACAACTGTAATTGCGTCTTTAATCGATCAGGGGGGAATACATGCATATCAATCATGCACATATGACATAACATGGGGAACACGTAGGCACATATGACATGGCAAAATTTACTTTTCCACAGGGCTCCTGTCTTTGCATTCTGGGCTGGCTCTGCTCTTCTGTGGGGATGGTGTCTGTGGGCGGGACCGCTTGGGTTGTGTCTGCTTTGTGCTCCTTGTGCTGTATCGTGTCTGTGACGCATGCGAACCGTGGTCACTGTCCTTTGATGTGGCCACTGACTGGGGGGTGGACAAAGGCACCTGAGCAGGAATGGGAGCATGTGCATGTTGAAGGGCAGACGTTACTGCTGATGACAAAGCTTGGACTGTACGGTGGAGCCCACCGACGTCAGAGTGTATGCCCTCCATGTGGGCAACCACCTGCCCTAATTTCTTGTCATGGTCGCTGAAGGCATTGAGCAGGGCGGTCTGGCCCACACAAAGCTGGCACAGGAGCTCTGCAGACTCAGCACTGAGTGCAGCAGGGGGGACATCTGCAGGGTCAGCGGGGCCAGGTGTGAATGTAACTTGTCCCCTCTTACTGACATGGACACGGCCAGCACCAGAGGAAGTGGATGGGAGGCTGGGCACTGGCCGTTGAGTGGTATATGATGTTGCAGACTCCCCATCCCCTGTGCCTGACAACATGGATGCATCACCACTCGCATCAGATGATGTAGTACTCTGTGTCTCAGCCACGGATTCCTCCTGCATACTCCTGTCCCCTTAAGATGCGCTGGTGAGCTCTGTGTCACTGGCCTCCGGTTCAGCTGTAGTGTTACTCTCGCCACCACTGGTTTCCGGCTCCCGTTCCTCCGTGCCCACTGGCGATTCTGCATGAGAGAGAGATGCAGGGTTGTATAAATGATATCTTAAGGACAAAGCAAAACAAACAATGCATACAGGGGATGCCCAAATCAACATGCTGACCACCACACCCTGCATAAACATTGCAGCAACACACTACATACACCACAACAGTGCCTGCAACACTGAATAGCTACCATGACAGAGCCATGTTGACGCCACACAGCACTACACCTTGCCCATGGATGAAGTGTACCACACACAACTTGCCATGCCCACACCTACCATGTCCCAACACTCATTGCCACTGACAGGCCTTCAGGGAACCTGAGGGGAAAACACACACACCTATTAGGAAATGACAGTCCACAATGCCAAGTAGGCCATACCAAGCACCATGTGGTACTCTGGGGCACCTTGTTGTCAGACGTGTGACCCTCAACAATCATGGCACATGCAAAGTAGGAATACATGAACTCACACTCAGATAGTGGACCCTTCTGTTCACCCACTAATAGATTTCCCACACCATCCCAATGCAGAATGACCATGTGGATCCAAACACACCTGGCTATGATAAAGCACAGCAGGGATGATCAGCCTTGTAAGGGCTGTTTGGCACAATGCCTGACACTAGCACACATCCCTGCAGCCACTCACATGACACATCACAGCACCACCCCACTTGTGGCAGTGGGTGCGTCGTCTGTTGGATACCCCCAGGGCTCGTACCTTTGCAGCAATGGCCCTCCACATGGCCTTACACTGGTGTAGCTTGAGCTGCAGGTATGGGAGAAAAGTAGGGTAAATGCCAAGTAACACAGTATAATGTACCAACATCTATCACAAGAGTAGCAATACACAGACTCAGGACCAATTGTAATCCCCATATTTCCCAAACTGGGGGACACCTCACAAGGGCACTCCGCATGGCCCAAATTGATATCATAGCATGCATACATGAGGGCGTAGAGGCTACATGCTAATCACACACACATACAGGATGTCTGCACTGAACCCCCTCAGTGGGTCGCACACATCACCAGTCCCATGCATGTCTGACACCCCCCTGCCCAACAGCACCCTCAATGTTAACTTACCACTACATTGGGGCCACCATACAGCCTCGGGTACTGTGCCAGCACCTTGTCCACTAGCACCTCCAGCTCCTCACTTGTGAATGGACTGGCACAGATCTTCTCAGTTCTTGCCATCCCTGTGGACATGTAACACCTGTGGTTGAAGTGAGTGGTGATGAGTCCCAGGCAGCAGGCACTTGAGTCAGCAGCAGGAGAGTGTCCCAGGCAGCAGCAGGAAAGGGTCCCAGACAGCAGGCACTTCAGGCAGCAGCAGGAGAGGGTCCCAGGCAGCAGGCACTTAAGGCATCAGCAGGAGAGGGCCCCAGGCAGCAGCAGGAGAGGGTCCCAGGCAGCAGGCACTTCAGGCAGCAGCAGGAAAGGGTCCCAGGCAGCGGGCCCTTCAGGCAGCAGCAGGAGAGGGTCTCAGGCAGCAGCAGGAGAGGGTCCCAGGCAGCAGGCACTGTGAGCAGTGGAAATGTGGGACTCACTCCCACAGATTTATAGCCCGCTGGGCTCGTTTGTGAGGTGCAAAGCTGCAGTAATTGGTTGTGCTGGACTACCTCATTCAAAAGCATCCTTCCGCGATTTTCAAACCTGCATCATGCCACCGCAAACATCGTTCCCATTGGCTGTAGGCAATGCTCCATGGCTGTGATGCATCACAGGGTACCGGGGTGCGCTACCGCAATGGTGCATCGTTCAAAAGCATCCAATGACCGGCTCCGCGGTGGTGGAGCACACCTTCCACAATTTTCAAACCTGCATCATGCCACCACAAACATCGCTCCCATTGGCTGTAGGCAATGCTCCTTGGCGGTGATGCACCGCAGGGGCCCGGGGTGGGCTACCGCGATGGTGTATTGTTTAAAAGCATCCAACGACCGGCTCCGCGGTGGCAGAGCACACTTTCCGTGATTTTCAAACCTGCATCATGCCACCGCAAACATTGCTCCCATTGGCTGTAGGCAATGCTCCATGGCAGTGTCGCACCGCAGGGGCCAGGCGGTAGCAACCGCCATTTGTGTGGCACAGCATACCCACTGTCAGCAAACCATGCCAATGTCTACCACACTTGTCTAGGGGGTGGTGCTTGAGTCACACCGCCGTGGACAGGCGGTAGCAACCGCCCTTTGTGTGGCGCAGCATGGCCACTGCCAGCAAACCATGCCAATGTCTACCGCACTTGTGTAGGGGGTGGTGCTTGTGTCACACCGCCGTGGACAGGCGGTAGCAACCGCCATTTGTGTGGCACAGCATGCCCACCGCCAGCAAACTATGCCAATGTCTACCACACTTGTGTAGGAGGTGGTGCTAGTGTCACACCACTGTGGACAGGCAGTAGCAACCGACATTTGTGTGGCACAACATGCCCACTGCCAGCAGACCATGTCAATGTCTACCGCACTTGTGTAGGGTGTGGTGCTTATGTCACACCGCCGTGGACAGGCGGTAGCAACCGCCATATGTGTGGTGCAGCATGCCCACCGCCAGCAAACCATGCCAATGTCTACCGCACTTGTGTAGGGGGTTGTGCTTGTGTCACACTGCCGTGGACAGGCGGTAGCAACCGCCATTTGTGTGGTGCAGCATGCCCACCGCCAGCAAACCATGCCAATGTCTACCGCACTTGTGTAGGGGGTGGTGCTTGTGTCACACCGCCGTGGACGGGCGGTAGCAATGGCAATTTGTGTGGTACAGCATGCCCACCGCCAGCAAACCATGCCAATGACTACTGTACTTGTGTAGGGGATGGTGCTTGTGTCACACCGCCGTGGACAGGCGGTAGCTACCGCGAATTCGGTCACATGCAATGCCAAATTCCATTGTGAACTCTGCATCAGTACACAGCAGCAACATGTTTAATGGCACATCATTGTGCACACAATGCCATTAATTGATTTAATGCACAGGTGGTCGCACGATATGTGTGACGCGCACTGGTCTGCTGTCCCTGCAATGTCACTGATGCATTTGATAGTTGATGATGCCTGACAGCGTTAAGCTGTTGTCAATGATGTGTGACAAATTGATGTGTCGTGGGTCAGTGCTGACCTTGGCAAGGCTTGTCTCATGTGTATGGTGTTTCATACTCGTGCTACCATATCAGCCCATGCACACAAGTTTAACATCTACTGTGATCATTGGACTCTTTTTTTTTTTTTTCTTTTTTTAAAACCTTTATTGTGCAGAAATTGCTCACAAATACGGGCCTACAACCCATCGGGCCGGCCACCACAATTATAGAAGCACATTGGTCAGGACAGAAGCTCCAGCAGGGTACCACAGTAATCCAAACGGGAATCAAAGGCGAAAAGCCACAGAGCAACCACCACGAGCAGGATGAGAGAAGGTTGATTTTATAATAGAAGAAGGGGTATAGCAGAATAATGGCAATCATTAAGGTCCAGAGGGCCGTGGCGGGCCGCGAGCAAGCAGTAATACAGAACACAGGAAAATTCAAAAAGAACAGTTACATTTTAGCAAAGGCAGAACGTGAGTCCCACATTAATAAGCAATTGCAACTGCTGCCCAGCGCCCACCCACCACTACGAGAACACACAATGATACACAGAACGGAAAATAGGCTTGCAAAACAAAGAGCCCTCCGCTACAACAACCCAGGGGAGGGAAGAAAAGAAAAAGGGGGGGGGGGGAAAGGGAAAGGACATCGGGGAAAAAAAAGGGGGGAAGAAAGAACGCGGCATCACAGCATGCGCCCCATGGCTAACAAAGCACTCAAAAATAGACCGGCACAGGGAACCCGTGGTAACAGGAGTAATAGATGCATAGTAAACCACGACGGCGGGGAGACCAGAAGGCCCATGCTAGCAAAAAACACCCCAGGGGGCCCACATGCAGACACCGCGTCTCGAAAAAAGGGGATACATAAGGGCCATAGAACCAAAAAAGGAAAAAAGGGGGGGGGGAAACAAAATGACAGACCCCCCCCCACCCCGCACACCCCACCCTGCACCCCTGCAGAAGGCTATGGCCTACCCCCCCAGCAGCGTGCCTGTCGCCCTAACCAGAAACCCGAAATATAGAAGAGTTAAAAGTAAAGAAAGAACCACAAAGACAAAAAGAAGAAGGGGAAATAGGGAAACAACGACGGGAGAGGAGCCACATAATCAAAACCATCAGCTCCCACCCCCCCGTCCGAACATACTCAGTGCCCACGGGAAGATAGTAATTACAAGGATAAGTCCAGGAACATGAAGGAGAATCGAACATAGTCATACAGTCACAAACGGATCATCCGACCATACCGCAAAATAATAGTCCACCGAGGCAAGTTCATCTCAACCCTGTCCTCGTCTATCCAAAGCCGTAGGCATACAACGCACCAGGAACCAGATCATGAGGAACCAGAGGCGAATAGCAGGGAGTCCAATCGTCGATCCACACAAGTCATATCGATTTCGACCCAGATGAACAGGAAAAGACGGCAACCACCGCAGGTATTGCAGGCACAGTTCCGCCGACAATAGGAGGAAAGCCGTCTCGGCGGAGCAACCACAGGATCTTCGTGCGGCCATTCGAGGCAAAAAAGGAATGGGAGATCCAACGAGACCGGTCCGGACGGGACCCGGCCGGCGGACCCCCAGCACAGGGGAAATCACATGATGATTGAGAGCAGCGGGTATCCGTACACCCAAACAAGCGGCAGCCGCCGGGTCCACGACCTCCAGGAAAGTCCCAGCAGCACACAGCAGCGATGAAGCCGCACACACCGGGGGGGGGCCCAGCAGGCCCGGCAAAATGATCATCATCCAGTCCAGCGATAGGTGCGGTCATAGAAGCACTCCAGGAGCGCAAGGCGGCGAGAATGTCGCCAAGCGTAGGCTCATCTTTACGGTATTCAGCAAACGTGCCATGCGGCGGACCAGCGTCGCCAGTCTCGGCCCGGCTGAGAGACAGGGAGCCGGCCGCCATCTTGGAAGCCCGGCGGGGCCGCGGCAATCTCCAACCCCCGTCCGGCCACAGGCGGGGTCACACAGGATACAGCCGACCACAAGCAGAGGCACCCCCAGGGCAGGAAGGCGGGCCACCAGGATAAGGAGGGTCGCCGGCTCCCCCACGCCACTGGCTCCGTTCTCCGAGTCCGGGCGGAGGGACTCAAAATGGCCGGACAGGAGAACAAAGGGGAGACGAGCCACATACACGGTCAACCCCCGTCCATGGAAGGCAGCGCCTCAACACCAGGCCGCAGGATCGCCGGTCAGGCCCGGAGAGCCGTCACCGGTCTAATTGCACCTCGGCCTCTCCGACCGAGCCCACACCGCCACCAAGGGTCGGCTACAGAGCTCCGCCCCGCCCGGGCGCCGCCGAGGAGTTTCAGGCCCGCCCGCTCCGGAGGCCCCGAAGCGAACAAGGGCGCAGCTCAGGATCCGCGGCACCTAGGAACAGGCGGATCAGACGGTAAGTGCCAGCGAAATGTCGTAGTTCCATAGTCTACCAAAGAATACTTCCCGGGGCAGGATAAGACACAGGATAGACGTTCCAGGCAGGAAAGCGAACGGAGCCGAGCTAAAACGCGGCCATCACGGACGCGAGCTTGGCTCCTCCCCCGATCATTGGACTCTTGATGTGTGCTAGCTTTACATGATGCATTGAGGTGTGACAGGTACAGCAGATGTGTGTGAGGCATTGATGTTCATCTTACACACTTTTGTTGATGGTACGGTATGAGGTGTGCACATGTGGAATGTGGTGTTCAGAAACTGTGCATTTACATTTACATTCTGTTTTGTTTGCGGCACATGTGTATTGTAAATGGATTGGTGTGTCCTCTGTGTGTCTCAAATTTAAACACATGTGACCTTGTGTGCCACGCATCTCTCATGAAATTTTAAGGTTTTGCGTGACATGCTTAATGGTATGTGCTGAGTCCACCTCATGATGGTTGTCATTGACATGTGTCCATGTACATCTCAACTAGGAGCAGGCCAAATCTCAAACGTCACCAGACAGTGCTGGAGGACATGGAGGATATAGCGATCATCCGCAAATTCCGCCTCGACAGAGCGACCATGAAGACCCTTTGTGATCTGTTGGAGCCCCTCCTGCAGCCTCGTCACCACTACCCAACAGCCTTCACACCCACATACAAAGTGATGGCAGCCCTCCACTTTTTTGCAACTGGTTCCTTCCAGGAGACCGTGGCCGGCGCTGCAGGGATGTTGCAACCCATCTTCAGCATGGTGCTGAGGGATGTTCTTGCAGCCATGATGAGATATAAGGATCAATACATACATTTCCCCAGGGGAGCAGAATTGCCCGGTGTGAAGGGTGACTTCTATGCCCTTGGGCACATCCTCATGTTGTTGGTGCCATTGATTGCACCCATGTCGGTCTGTTGCCACCACAGGCCACTGAGCACATTTTTAGGAATCACAAAGATTATCATTCAATAAATGTGTAGGTGGTGTGCCTTGCGGACATGACCATTTCACATGTGTGTGCAAGATTCCCCGGCTCAGCCCATGATTCATACGTCATGAGGAACAGCATGGTGCCCCGGATGATGGCTTACCTGTATCCAGATCATGCTTGGATTGTGGGTGAGTATGCCTAGTGATATGGCGTGATGTGTGTTTGTGACCTGCTGCCCTCTGCCTGTGCAACATTGAAATGTGTGTTTGTCATTCCTAGGTGACTCCGCATATCCCAGTTGTCCATGGCTGCTGAGCCCACTAAGAAATCCCAGGACCCCGGGTGACGTCAGGTACAATGAGGCCCATGGCAGAACCCGACGTGTCATTGAGCGGAATTTTGGCCTACTCAAGTAAAGATTCCGCTGCCTTGACAGGACTGGAG
Organism: Lissotriton helveticus; assembly: GCF_964261635.1. Taxonomy (NCBI): domain Eukaryota; kingdom Metazoa; phylum Chordata; class Amphibia; order Caudata; family Salamandridae; genus Lissotriton; species Lissotriton helveticus. The sequence continues at coordinate 1,642,761,364 of NC_136065.1, read as the reverse complement.
GTGCACTTGCATACTCGCCTGGGAAGGTGTGCAAGATCGTTGTGGCATGCTGTATGCTGCACAACATGGCCATTTACAAGGGGATTCCCCTGCTCCTGGATGACGGAGAGGAACCAAGGCCCCTGCCTGCCCAAGGACCTGAGTCCAGTGATGAGGACAGTGGAGAGGAGGAAGGAATTGACATACGTCAACAGCTCATCAACCGCTATTTCACTTGAAGGTGTGTGAAGATGTACGACTTGTACATTGGTGACCCACTTGTGGGACACCCCCGCGCCGCACGGCCACCAGTTGCTGCGTGTGTTTCCCTCTGCCTGCCTTCTGCCTCGCCGCCGGCCTCGCTGACGCCGTGGTCGCTCCCCCCTGGTTTTCCAGTTGTTTTGCCCGTAATTTGTGCTTGTTTGTTTCTGCCGTCTGTTCGTGTATTTAGCTGTTTTTCCTTGTTTTGCCCGTAATTTGTGCTTGTTTGTTTCTGCCGTCTGTTCGTGTATTTAGCTGTTTTTCCTTGTTTTGCCCGTAATTTGTGCTTGTTTGTTTTTGCCGTCTGTTCGTGTATTTAGCTGTTTTTCTTTGTTTTGCCCGTAATTTGTGCCTGTTTATCTCATTGTAGCCTCTGTGCCGTGCCCAGTCTCCTTCCTGATTGATCGCCGCCCTCCGCTCCCGCTTCCCGCCACCGCCTTTGGCCCCGCCCCTTTCTCTTCTGTTCCCTCCCCGCTCCCGCCTCCCAGCTGCTCCGCCCACCCGCGCACTTGGCCTTAAATGGCGACCGTGCGACGCAGGTGAGTGTGACCCACTTGTGGGACACCCCCGCGCCGCACGGCCACCAGCTGCTGCGTGTGTTTCCCTCTGCCTGCCTTCTGCCTCGCCGCCGGCCTCGCTGACGCCGTGGTCGCTCCCCCCTGGTTTTCCAGTTGTTTTGCCCGTAATTTGTGCTTGTTTGTTTCTGCCGTCTGTTCGTGTATTTAGCTGTTTTTCCTTGTTTTGCCCGTAATTTGTGCTTGTTTGTTTCTGCCGTCTGTTCGTGTATTTAGCTGTTTTTCCTTGTTTTGCCCGTAATTTGTGCTTGTTTGTTTTTGCCGTCTGTTCGTGTATTTAGCTGTTTTTCTTTGTTTTGCCCGTAATTTGTGCCTGTTTATCTCATTGTAGCCTCTGTGCCGTGCCCAGTCTCCTTCCTGATTGATCGCCGCCCTCCGCTCCCGCTTCCCGCCACCGCCTTTGGCCCCGCCCCTTTCTCTTCTGTTCCCTCCCCGCTCCCGCCTCCCAGCTGCTCCGCCCACCCGCGCACTTCGCCTTAAATGGCGACCGTGCGAACGCGCAGCGGTCACGCGCAGCGGGCGCGCCGATTGTGCGCCGAAGGCGCGCCAAAGGTAAGCCCGTCTGCGCCCGTCCGCGACCGGATCGCGACCAGCGCCAGGACCCCTGGCCGCCGAAGACCCCGGCCGACCCGCCTGACGTACGCCGCCGCCACCCTCATCGCACTCAACACCGGCCGACTCCCAGAATGCCATCAAGCCACCCCACGGCGCACCCACGGACCCTTCAGCTGCCACGCCTGCAAGTTCACCTGCATCCGGACCTGCCTAGCACCAGCACCCACCAAGTCGAACGCCAGCAGCACCCACCTCAAGTGCATCCTGCTCAACACCCGCTACGTCCACAGACACGCCATCGAACTCTGGAACCTCCTAGACGCCACAGCCCCTGACGTCGCCTTCCTCACGGAGACCTGGATGAACGCCTCTTCAGCCCCCGACATCGCCATCGCTATCCCAGAGGGCTACAAGATCGTCCGGAGGGACCGCAACGCCAACCAGATGGGAGGAGGCATCGCCATCATCCACAGGAACACCATCCGTCTCACGACCAGCACCGACAACACCCTGACCACCGCCGAACACCTGCATTTCCAGATCCACACCAGCCCGAACACCACCCTCAGAGGCACCCTGATCTACCGACCCCCGGGACCACGCACACAATTCAGCGAGGACATCGCCGACTTCGTCAGCCCGCATGCCCTCCCCTCCGCTGACTACATCCTCCTAGGCGACCTCAACTTCCATCTGGAGAACAACAACGACCGCAACACCAGCACTCTGCTCGACAACCTCGCCAATCTTGGACTCAAGCAACTGGTGTCCACCCCCACCCACCTCGCCGGACACACACTGGACGCAGTCTTCTCCTCCAGCCCAGACATCGACTTCAGCCACGCCACAGAGCTTCAATGGACGGACCACAGCTGCGTCCACTTCACCTTCACGAGAACGACGACCCACCGCCACCAGCAACAGGCCACCCGCAGAAGCTGGAACAAGATCACAGCAGACCAGCTCGCCACCTCCCTGAGCCAGCACCCTCCTGCCAGCTCAGCGAACCCCAGCCAGGCCGCCGACAACCTCACGAAGTGGATCAGCAACTGCGCGGACGAGCTCGCCCCGCTGAGGACCCCGCCCAGCAGACCCGGCAGCAAGAAAGCCCCGTGGTTCACCGACGAACTCAAGTGCTCCAAGAAGAACTGCAGAGCCCTCGAGAAAGTCTGGAGAAGGGAACCTACACCGGACAACAGGACCTCCCTCAAGCTTGCCACCCGGAAGCACCACCAGCTGATCCGCGCCGCCAAGAAAACAGCATTCAAGGACTGGTTGGACAACAACGCACACAACTGCAAGGAGCTCTTCAACATCGTGAAAGAGCTCTCCAACCCCAGCGCAGGAAACAACGACATCACCCCATCGCAAGACCTCTGCAACTCCCTCGCTTCATACTTCCACAACAAGATCTCGGACATACACAACAGCTTCAACAACCAACCAACGCACACCATGACCGAACAACCACCCCCCACCACCACCCTCCACGCCTGGACCCCGATCAGCACCGAAGACACCATACGCACAATGAACTCCATCCACTCCGGATCACCGACCGACCCCTGCCCTCACCACGTCTTCAACAAGGCCGACGCTGTCATTGCACCCCACCTGCGGGACATCATCAACACCTCCTTCGACACCGCCACCTTCCCTGAGAGCTGGAAACACGCCGAACTCAGCGCTCTCCTCAAGAAACCAACAGCGGACCCCACTGTACTCAAGAACTACCGCCCCATCTCGCTCCTCCCGTTTCCAGCCAAAGTCATCGAGAAGACCGTCAACAAGCAGATGGCCGCCTTCCTCGAGACGAACGGATCCCTCGACCCCTCACAGTCAGGCTTCCGAGCCAATCACAGCACCGAGACCGCCCTCATCGCCGCCACCGATGACATCCGAGCCCTGATGGACAATGGAGAAACAGCGGCCCTCATCCTCCTAGACCTCTCCGCGGCATTTGACACTGTCTGCCACCGCACCCTAGTACAGCGCCTCAGCAACGTCGGAATCCAGGACAAGGCGCTGGAATGGATCATCTCCTTCCTCGACGGAAGAACACAGAGAGTCCGCCTACCACCGTACAAGTCAGAAGCCTCCGAAGTCATCTGCGGCGTCCCCCAAGGGTCATCTCTGAGCCCCACCCTCTTCAACGTCTACATGAGCCCCCTCGCAGCCATCGTACGCAAACACAACCTCAGCATAATCTCCTACGCCGACGACACCCAGCTGATCCTCTCCCTGACCAACGACCCCGCCTCCGCCAGAGCCAACCTGCACGAAGGGATGAAAGAGGTAGCCGAGTGGATGACGACCAGCCGCCTGAAACTGAACTCTGACAAGACGGAGGTCCTCATCCTGGGCTCTTCACCCTCCGCCTGGGACGACTCCTGGAGGCCTCCCGCCCTGGGCACCGCACCCAAACCGACAGACCATGCACGCAACCTGGGCTTCATCCTGGACTCCTCCCTATCCATGACCAGACAAGTCAACAACGTCTCCTCGGCTTGCTTCAACATCCTACGCATGCTACGGAAGATCTTCTGGTGGATCCCCACCGAGACCAGGAAGACCGTCACCCAGGCCCTCGTCACCAGCCGACTGGACTACGGCAACGCCCTCTACGCCGGTACCACCGCCAAGCTCCAGAAGAGACTCCAGCGGATCCAGAACGCCTCAGCCAGACTCATCCTCGACATCCCACGAACCAGCCACATCACCGGACATCTGAGAGACCTCCACTGGCTCCCCGTCAACAAAAGAATCACCTTCCGCCTCCTCACCCACGCACACAAAGCCCTACACGACCAGGGTCCGAGCTACCTCAACAGCCGAATCAACTTCTACGCGCCCAACCGCCACCTCCGATCAGCCAACCACGCCCTCGCCACCGTCCCCCGCATCCGAAGAGCGACTACGGGAGGAAGGTCCTTCTCCTACCTGGCCGCCAAGACCTGGAACTCCCTCCCTCCCGACCTGCGCCTGACCCAAGACCACCTCGCCTTCAGGAAGAAGCTGAAGACCTGGCTGTTCGAGCAGTAGCGGCACCCCCCCCCCCCCCAGCGCCTTGAGACCCTACGGGTAGGTAGCGCGCTATATAAGTGTCACTGATTGATTGATTGATTGTCTGTTGTGGTTGTCGTTGTTGTGAAGGGCTATGGGCAGATGGTGACAGGCACATGTTGAGTCACCTGTATGTAGGAAAGGAGGCATTAACATTGCATATGTGGACGTATGCAGGACTCTATTGGTTGACACCTGCTGCACATTGTCTTGTATGCCTGTAGACTCATGTGTATGTTTTGTGTAGTGTTATGTCTGTGATGCCACAATGTCACCAGTGACTGTTGTTCTGTCTCCCTAGGTGCTGCAAAATAATCCAGCACTACATACTGTACATCATTTGGAGACATCATGGACCTTTTTAAACTATAAATATTGCACTAAAAACAATGCAGCACAAAATCTGGTGCATCAGGTATTTTATTTGCAAAGTGGACATGTGAGGGGTGCGGGAATATTTACATGAAGGTGGTGAAGGAGCAGTGAGTTGACAGTCATGGTAGATGAGATGCAAGAGTAGACACCACATGGATGTGGTGACCCAGTCCAACAGACAAGTGCCATTGCCAAGGCAGTGTGGGTAAGGACAGTCCAAGCAGTCAATGCAGTGGGGAAGAGGAATGCCATCAGGGCTGGCTCGGTGACTGGTGTGTGGCTGGTGCTTTGCCTCCGGAGACTCCCAGGCTCTTCTTTGGACGCCCCCTTGATCTTTTTGGTGGGTGGGCCTGCTGAATGGCCAGTGGCGTCTGAGGACTCACCCCTCTCTGTTGGCGCAAGGGAGGATGGTGCACTGTCACCCTGCAGCACAACAGAAGGGGACGGAGGTGTTGGTTGTGATGCAGGCCTGTCCCTCAGCAATGCCACCTGCTGGGCCATGACGCCCACCATTTGACCAATGCCTGTGTCAATGGACCTCATCAGCAGAATGAGCTCACGTAATAGTTCGTCCTACCGGCCACTATGTCCCTGGACCTGTTCATATGCACCGATGACTCTGGTGAAGTGATCCAGGGATGGTGTGCCAACCTCCTGAAGTCTGGGGGGGACCGTGGTCCTCCCACCTGCCCTGCTGCCACGGACCTGTTGCCTCGCCAAGGTGGGTCCTCGCACACTCTCCCTGCCCTCCACAGTTGGTGGTGTGTCCTGGTCGTCCCCTGGGACAGGGAGGGGGCTGGTGGTGGTGGAGGTGGTGGCCGAGGTGGCAGCGGTGGAGGCACAGGCCGTGACTTCAGGGGTCTGCTGTGCAGTTGTTGGTGCAACAGACGTGGTGGTGGGGAGGATGGGGTCCTGGGACCGGTTGGGCCTTGGCACACCAGATGGGCCGGCCCGGAGCTCATCGTTCAAACTGTCCAGGGAGTCAACATCTGAGAGTCCATATACCGGGGGTGGAGACTGGCTCTGCTGGTCTTTGTTGTCCTCAGCAGCAAGATCTTCATCACCTGTGGATTAGATGGGGAATGGTCAGTGTTGTGCAATGTGCAAGTATTCTGTTAGCTGCATGTCATCTGCTGTCTGTACACTACACAATTGAGACAACTTTAGTATTATTGTTAAATGCAATACTGGCTGTTATTACATGGTGCAAGGAAACATCAAATAATCAGACATGTCCTGTATCGATGCATGGCATGCAATTGGTGCAGTGTGTAGTGTTGCAGGTATCACAACCACAAACAGCCAGACCTGTGACAATGGCGACCTACCTGTTAGGTAAGGGTGAACAGTGCAATGGCTGACACATGCTCCTGGGTGGGGGAGGCATCCATACTGCTGGAGTGTGGAACAGGGGTCATGGTGGGAGTCGTAGTGCAGGCCTCCTACCCCCAAACAATCCTCCAATACAAGATGGCTACATACCTGTTAGGTGAGGGTGAACAATGCAATGGCTGACACATGCTCCTGGGTGGAGGAGGCCTCCATGCTGCTGGAGTGTGGGATAGGGGGCATGGTTGAAGTCGTGATGCAGACCTCCCACCCCCAACCAGACCTCCCAGTGAAGATGGCTACCTACCTGTTAGGTGAGGGTGAACAGTGCAATGGCTGGCACATGCTCCTGGGTGGGGGAGGAATCCATGCTGCTGGAGTGTGGAACAGGGAGCATGGTGGGAGTCCTGATACAGGCCTCCCACCCCCAAACAATCCTCCCATACAAGATGGCTACCTACCTGTTAGGCCATGGTCAACAATGCAATGGCTGACACATGCTCCTCGGTGGGGGAGGCCTCCATCCTGTTCAGGTGTGGGACAAGGTGCATGGTCGGAGTGATAGTGCAGGCCTCCCTCTCCCAAACATGGTATACAGGAAGGGGGGTCCCCGCAAGGAAGGAGTATTGTGTACAACACACACTGAAAAAATATATATAATCCAATTAAACAAAAATCCAAATTAATTATGTGGAAGTATTGTCCTTTATTTAACAATACCTGATTTCATTTGTAAAACAACCATCGTATTTACATTTGATAATAGGCCCCAATCGGGTAGGAAAGGAAATGGGAGAGGGGGTGCTCAGGGCAGTGCAAAGTCATAAAGAGATAAATACAATCAAGAAGGGGTGCATTTGCTGCAATTTTACATAGATTTCGAAATGACTCAAAAATCAAGCCAAAACAATTAAAGCAACATTTGAACACTGTCAATCCAGGAATATTCTACGGCTACACACATAGTTGAAAAAATCATGGGCATGTGCCGGAAGTCCAAAAGAGAGAAAAGAGGCGTCGACGTTTCGACCCCTAGCCGTAGGTTACTTTTAATCCTATAACGGGGTCTTCATCAGGACAAATGCAGGGGGGTAGTGGGGCATTTGAATCTGTAAATTAGAAATAAACGTTAGATCGATTCGTTTATGTGACCTATTGCATGTCGTGTTTATTTAACATCAATGAAATCACAGTTACCATGGTGTCCTGGCCCAGTTGGGACTCCGGACATGAGAATTAGAAAAACCAAGCTTGCGGTCAAGGTCTAACTAAATGATATTCAATATCCGCATTAGAGGAGAGATTAACCAGTGTTAAAACAATTCAAACAGTATTGTACCTCATGAATGGACTTACATCCAATTTTGACACGTGATTATAAGGAGTGATGATGGTATGAAAATACCGGTTGCCGTTATCCGCACCCGGGCAAGGTATCAGTTAATTGCACGAATTCTAGATTAAAATAAGAATAGTGAAACTCATTTAGGAACATGACATTCATGATGCAGGACCAACGAAAACAACATATGAGTCATCTGGTCACTTACATTAGATACAGGAAGTAAAGCGCTGTCGGCCTTTACCCAGGTAATATTAGTTCAATATTATATGTGAGTACCAATAGTAATAATGGTGGTTACCCGGCTCGTGCACTTCTCCTGCATGAGAGTGTAGACGAGCGCCATCTGATGTCAATAAACAGAAATTGTGTGTCCTTTATTCTGTGTTCGATAAAGCACCATCATATTGTATAATCACATTGTTCGAATACACATTATCTGTCTTAGTCAGCGAAGACTCAGGGAAAGAAGAGGGAATAGACAGGATCGATAAGTTAATATTCCAGTATTTCACCCCAGAGCTGCCAGTTGTGCCAAGCTGCTGTCATGTTCGTTCAGCCCATTTTTAATCGTGCCCAGAAGGGACATCCATTTAGATTCTCGTGGGTTTAGAGCTGTACGTAGATTGCCTCCTCTCCTCCCCAAGGAAACTTTTTCAAGGACTAGCCATTTCAGGTCAGACCAATTCTGAGATCGAGCTTACGAAATACAAGATACATGTATAGGTATGTTACTTTCTCTTTTGCCGATTACCAAGTAGGCATCTTATTCGATCTGCCACTGACAAATCTCCTATGATTATTTTTACAGTGGCGAAACCCTAGATCCTTTATCAATTGTTTGGATTCTCGGGACCCCGCCATACTAAGTACCAATGTAAGTTTATTTTCAAAATCATGGCACATTACGATAACCAGGGCCAAGTGGTTGTGTTACTAGTTGGTCCTTTAATTTATTTTCACAGTAAACTACGCTACCAAACCATATCAGAACTAATATTCCCTGGGTAAAGGCCGACAGCGCTTTACTTCCTGTATCTAATGTAAGTGACCAGATGACTCATATGTTGTTTTCGTTGGTCCTGCATCATGAATGTCATGTTCCTAAATGAGTTTCACTATTCTTATTTTAATCTAGAATTCGTGCAATTAACTGATACCTTGCCCGGGTGCGGATAACGGCAACCGGTATTTTCATACCATCATCACTCCTTATAATCACGTGTCAAAATTGGATGTAAGTCCATTCATGAGGTACAATACTGTTTGAATTGTTTTAACACTGGTTAATCTCTCCTCTAATGCGGATATTGAATATCATTTAGTTAGACCTTGACCGCAAGCTTGGTTTTTCTAATTCTCATGTCCGGAGTCCCAACTGGGCCAGGACACCATGGTAACTGTGATTTCATTGATGTTAAATAAACACGACATGCAATAGGTCACATAAACGAATCGATCTAACGTTTATTTCTAATTTACAGATTCAAATGCCCCACTACCCCCCTGCATTTGTCCTGATGAAGACCCCGTTATAGGATTAAAAGTAACCTACGGCTAGGGGTCGAAACGTCGACGCCTCTTTTCTCTCTTTTGGACTTCCGGCACATGCCCATGATTTTTTCAACTATGTGTGTAGCCGTAGAATATTCCTGGATTGACAGTGTTCAAATGTTGCTTTAATTGTTTTGGCTTGATTTTTGAGTCATTTCGAAATCTATGTAAAATTGCAGCAAATGCACCCCTTCTTGATTGTATTTATCTCTTTATGACTTTGCACTGCCCTGAGCACCCCCTCTCCCATTTCCTTTCATACCCGATTGGGGCCTATTATCAAATGTAAATACGATGGTTGTTTTACAAATGAAATCAGGTATTGTTAAATAAAGGACAATACTTCCACATAATTAATTTGGATTTTTGTTTAATTGGATTATATATATTTTTTCAGTGTGTGTTGTACACAATACTCCTTCCTTGCGGGGACCCCCCTTCCTGTATACCATATAGCGCCCAGGTCCCCGCGACTGCATGGGTTCAACCCCCCTTTTTGTACCGTCCCTCTCCCAAACAGGCCTCCCAGTGAAGAGGGCTACCTACCTGTTAGGTGAGGGTGAACAATGCAATGGCTGACACATGCTCCTGGCTGGGGGAGGCCTCCATCCTGCTCAGGTGTGGGACAAGATGCATGGTGGGAGTGATAGTGCAGGCCTCCCTCTTCGAAACAGGCCTCCCAGTGAAGATGGCTACCTACATGTTAGGTGAGGGTGAACAGTGCAATGGCTGACACATGCTCCTGGGTGGGGGAGGCCTCCATCCAGCTCAAGTGTGGGACAAGGTGCATGGTGGGAGTGATAGTGCAGGCCTTCCTCCCCCAAACAGGCCTCCCAGTGAAGATGGCTACCTACCTGTTAGGTGAGGGTGAACAGTGCAATGGCTGACGAATGCTCCTGGGTGGGGGAGGCCTCCATCCTGCTCAGGTGTGGGACAAGGGGCATGGTGGGAGTGATAGTGCAGGCCTCCCTCCCCCAAACAGGCCTCCCAGTGAAGATGGCTACCTACATGTTAGGTGAGGGTGAACAGTGCAATGGCTGACACATGCTCCTGGGTGAGAGAGTCCTCCATGCTGCTGGAGTGTGGAAGAGGGGGCATGGTGGGAGTTGTAGTGCAGGCCTCCCACTCTCAAACAATCCTCCAATACAAGATGGCTACCTACCTGTTAGGCGAGGGTGAACAGTGCAATGGCTGACACATGCTCCTGGGTGGGGAAGGCCTCCATCCTGCTCAGGGGTGGGACAAGGTGCATGGTGGGAGTGATAGTGCAGGCCTCCCTCCCCCAAACAGGCCTCCCAGTGAAGATGGCTACCTACCTGTTAGGTGAGGGTGAACAGTGCAATGGCTGACACATGCTCCTGGGTGGGGGAGGCATCCATGCTGCTGGAGTGTGGAAGAGGGGGCATGGAGGGAGTCATGATACAGGCCTCCCGCCCCCAAACAGTCCTCCAATACAAGATGTCTGCCTACCTGTTAGGTGAGGGTGAACAGTGCAATGGCTGACACATGCTCCTGGGAGGGGGAAGCCTCCATGCTGCTGGAGTGTGGGACGGGGGCATGGTGGGAGTCGTGATACAGGCCTCCCACCCCCAAACAGTCCTCCAATACAAGATGGCTGCCTATCTGTTAAGTGAGGGTGAACAGTGCAGTGGCTGACACATGCTCCTGGGTGGGGGAGGCATCCATGCTGCTGGAGTGTGGAACAGGGGGCATGGTGGGAGTCATGATACAGGCCTCCCACCCCCAAACAGTCCTCCAATACAAGATGGCTGCCTACCTGTTAGGTGAGGGTAAACAGTGCAATGGCTGACGCATGCTCCTGGGTGGGGGAGGCCTCCATGCTGCTCAAGTGTGGGACAGGGGGGCATGGTGGGATTGATAGTGCAGGCCTCCTACCCCCAAACAAGCCTCCCAGTGAAGATGGCTGACTACCTGTTAGGTGAGGGTGAACAGTGCAATGGTATTTAGGTTGTGCAAGGAAGTACTTATCAGTGTGTTGGTTGCCATTTGTTTATACTTACCAGCCTCCGTTCCCCCGGCTACTCCTGTGAGACTCTCAGGATGCAGTATGGCAAGCACCTTCTCCTCCCATGATGTGAATGTTTTCTGTAGGATTGGAGGGCCACTGCCAGTCCGGTTTGCCAGCTCCCAGTTCTTGCTCCTCTTCTCCTTGACAACCCTCTTGAGATCATGCCACCGCTTCATGATATCCTTCTTGGAATGCGGGGTGATCCCTACTGCATTGACCCTTTGGACTATCCTTTCCCACATTTGTGTCCTTGTGGCTAATGGTGTCTGTTGGACTAGGCTACCAAACAGTTGTGGTTCCACTCTCACTATCCCATTGACCATGACTGTCAACTCACCCTCTGTGAATTTATGAAATTTTCTGTGCTGCCATGGTGGTTGGTGTTTGTGTGTGCAGGGGTGTGTGTGGTGAGTGTGGTGTTGAGGTGTGAGGTGTGTTGTGTGCTGGGGGATTATTGGTGCTGGTGTGATGGTGGTAGTGATGGTGGTGGTGGTGTTGGTGGTGTGTGTGTTGTGTTGTTTTGCCTCTCCTATCAGATGTGGTGTTTGCCCTTCTCTTCTGGAGTGTTGCAAAGGATTGTGGTCAGTAAAGGGGCTGTTTTTATACTCAGCTGTGTGGGTGTGTCCAAATGGGCTTTTGCTGTGAGGTGTATTGTGGGTGTTGTCCTGGGGATTGTATTTTATTTTCCTGCAATTTTTTTATCATTAGTATGTGTTTTGTGTATTTGTGGGGCATGGCTACTTTGATTTGTGCTCAGTTAGGCCTCGTTGCGCTGTTTTGGCTTCATCGCCATGTATTTCATGTACCGTCCGCTGTGGTGGCTATGCTGCAGCTCTTCCGCTGGCTCTTCCATTCACTGTAGTGTGCGACTGGGGCGGTCGGAAACAGTGGTTCGTACCGCGGGACCAACTGGGAAATCCTAATTTCTCGTGCGGTGTCTCCGCTTTGCTTGCGGCGGGGTGTAGCTTTTCTGCTGCGTTTCCGACCGCAGCGGTCGGTTTTAGGACGTCGCCGCCCACGTCGGGCGGTTTTTGTTAGCCCGCTGCCGCCGCCGTCGGTCTTTTTTGGAGGTTGATCCTAATTTGACCGTCGGCTTATCCGCAGTCCCGCCGGACAGTTGTTTTCCCGCCTTCATGGCGGTCGGGGTGATTTTCCACCCGCTAGCCTAATGGGGCCCTATGTTTGGCACAGAAGGGTTTTCTTCCAGCGTAAAAGGGGGAATATTGTTTACTAACACACACGAAATTATACTCAATTGTATTATCGGCAAAATGAGGAGCAACAAACAATGACCTCATGATAGAGTCTCATACATTCACGTACAACATCATATACCCAAGTAATGCCACAGTATATTGAGATACCGGATTACAGACCTTTTACAGCCTCGTGTCCATGTACAACATCTTATGATACATAGATAATGCCATGATATACCAAGGTACAGCCACTATAAACCAGATACAACTTCATATGTGTAGGTACAAAATGGTATGCCCATGTACAGGCTTATGTAAATGCCGCATTTCATTTCAACGTGCTAAAAACATTTAGCCAGGTATAGTTGTCATATGCCAATTAGAGCCGCATTTGTTTGGGAACCACCTACGTTTGCTGGTACAACCCTATTTTATTTATATGTCAAACATAGCCTCATGCTGACATATATAATCATTGTTGGACTTGGCCCTTCTGGCAGGTTCACCCCTAAACTTTTTGCTTTTGAATGTGACCTGGTGATGGTGATTTTTGGTTTCTGCGCACTTTCACTGTGTCCCAGTGGAAAGAGCGTGCGCACTCTGAATGCATGTGGTGAGAAAGGCCTGCCCTCCCATAGGAATGCATGGGGAATGTATGTGTCCCTGGTAGTTCCTGATGCGTGGTGTGTGCAGGCTCGAGTCTGGTATGTGCGGACTCATGTGATTGAATGCTGCGCAATGATGCATGCGGCGTGTATGTGTCTAGTATGGAAGTGCCTCTTCTAGAAGTATGCCTGTCTGTGCAGTGAATGTGCTGGCGTGTGATTGGCTGGAGCTGGCTGGAGTGCCAGGCTCCATGAGTCATGATGGGTCTGCCCGGTGGTGAGTGTTGAGATTAGCATGTGTGATGTGAGTGAGGGGTGCACCTGGGTCCTGAATAGGGCTGGGTTTCCCCACACAATGCTGGCTGCGCCCCCTGTGGTGCGTCTAATGACCCTAGCCTGCCTAGTGAATGGAAAGGGTGGCTGGGGAAAACTAACTACTCCAAAACCAGCTGCGACTGGTTTCTCCCCCACCCTGCACCCTGAGACAAAGGGATTTGATGTATAAAAAGGGGCTGTGTCCCCTTGAAATTTGATCTCTTCCAGGATCCTATCTGAGGGGGGCTGCTGCTGCTGCTGCTGGGCGCCAGGAGGAGCGCCACATGGACTGCCTCCCTGCCTGGAAGCCCAGTGAGCTGGCTTTGGGCCCAGTGTTGCCCCCCTGCCTGCCTTAAAGAACTTTGCTGGACTTTATGTTTCCTTATAGCGCCTGTGAGCGCTTTATTTGTGACCTAGCGCTGGGAGCGCTTTACTTTCACCCCTAGCGCCTGGTAGCGCTTTATTTTTGCCTTTTGCTCTGGGAGCGCTTCATTTCTTCTCTAAAGCGCCTGGAAGCGCTATACTCGTGTTTAGCGCTTGGGAGCGCTTTATGTGCTTTGGACGGTGCCCACCTGGCATCTTTTACTCCGTGTTTGTTTCTGCCGTGATTTTTCCCGACTTGAGCCTCAGCAGCGCGACCAGAGCCGAGAGAGGAGGCTCGTCAGGGAGGCCGTGCTGCCGAGTCAGCCTATGTCCAACGAGAGAGGGGCAGGACGTCCCTCTCCCACCACAATCCGGAAGAGGATAGCCGCGTCACCACCGGGGCTCCCATGAGCGAGGGAGAGCCCCGGTCTGCCTGCTAGTGCCCGTGCTGCCTGGGGAAGAAAGAGAACCCCGCAACAGAAGCAAGAACGAGAGAGGAGCCCTCGCCTGCAGGGACCCGGTGAATGCAAGGCCCGGGTTGTTGGGCTCAGGGAAGGGCGGGGCTCCTCGCACCCATCACAGAGTGGCCCCGACTGGCAGTGGGCCGCTTCAACATTATTTCCCACCTCGGGGGCAGCAGGCATTCCGCATTTGGAGCCCAAGAGGGCTCTGGGGCCATTTGTTCACTGAGAGCTGGTGAGGCTCCCCGGAGGCACTTGTTCAAGAGCCCTGAGAAGCTCCAAGGCACCAAAATTATTTAGAGGCTCACGAGGGCCCCCGGGGGCAGATGCTGTTTCCGAGTCCACCGAGGGGACTCCTACGAATTCCAGAGGCATTCTTTCCTTGCAGTAGAACGGCCCCAGAAGGCAGCGGGCCGCTCCCACCTTGCCCACATTGTCTGCTCGGAGCCCAGGAGAGGCTCCCTCCTTCTTCAAAGGCCCCATATTGTTGAGGAGCCCACGAGGGGCTATGGGGCATTGCTTTGCTGTAGAGCCCAGCGAGGCTCCAAGCGGACAGTTGATTTGGCCAGAGCCTGCGAGGCTCCAGTGTGTTGGCCACGTCCTCATCCAGCTGCCCAGCACTTAGTGGGCAGCTGCTCCGTTTAGGCCCCCCTGACATTGGGACACAGGGCGTCCTAGCCCCAACAAGGTCAGTTGGCCTGGGGACAGTCACAGGTGGTGACTTATGTGAGTTTGGCGCAATTGTATTTTCCTGCACCTCTGAATGTGTTTTTATGCGTCATGTGCCTTGTTCCTTACACCTCTGAATGTTTTTAGGCATCATGTGTTTTCCTTCCCTGCACCTCTGAATGTGTTTTTATGCGTCATGTTCCTTGTTCTTACACCTCTGAATGTGTTGGTTATACATCATGTGTTCTCCTGTGCTGCACCTCTGAATGTGTTTTGATGCGTCATGTGCCTTGGTCTTACACCGCTGAATGTATGTTTATGCATTATGGGCCAGATGTAGGTAAATGCCATTTACCGATTCATAAATACCGACTCATACCGAATCGGTATTCCTGAATCGGTAAATGGTATGTAGGTAAAAAATCGGTAAAAGATACCGACTCGGTCTGAGTCGGAAATCCAAATCGGCAACCACCGATTCGGAAAAAATCCGATTAGGTAAATACCGAGTCGGTGATACGCATGCACCCCTATGGGCCACAAGGCCCATAGGAATGAATGGGAGTCACCGATTCGGAGAAATCCGAGGCGGAAAAAACCGACTCGGTATTTACCGAATCGGTATTTACCGACTCGGGATTTTGAAAAATGCCATGTGAGCCTGCCAACCAATCAGGGACAGCCTACACACCCCACAACCAAGGCCCTGTGATTCCAACCAATGAGAGTGAAGCACCCCACCCCAGCACCTGGGTGTGGCCACACCCATGCAGGTGGAAACCAACAGAACAAACAAATCTTCAGAGGTGAGAGGAGCACAGCATCCAGAGGCAAGCAGAGTGACAGAATGGAGGTACAGGAAGGCCAAAAGGAAGGTTGTGAGCGAAAAAGGAAGACAAAGTTCAGCCAAGAGGAACTACAGGTGGCTGTGGAAGAGATAGTAGCCCACTATCCAAAAATCTTTGGGAGGCAGTCTCTGCATGTTGCAGAGACTGTGAAAAGGAACACTTGGATTGCAATTCAGGCAAAAGTCAATGCCATAGGAGTCACCCACCGGGATATAGAGGACATCAAGAAGAGGTGGTACGACCTGCGAATTGTGACAAAGAAGAAGATTGCTGGCCTGAGAAAGGATGCTGCGCTGACTGGAGGTGGCAGGAGCAAAGCACCCAAACTTACACCGATAGAGGAGCTAGTGGAAAGCACCATGGAGGCAGAATGCATCCATGGGATTGGAAACCTGGATAGCACAGCGAAAGCAACCAAAAAACAAGGTAAGAGGCATGTTCCCACATCCACCCCCACCAACCCCAGCCCCTACCCCACTGTGTACACTCATCACACTGCAGATGAGCTCATACTCACTGACAGCAATGCATCATGGTAGACGTAGTCATGTAAACAGAGATGCAAGGTGTGCTGACTATTTTATTGAGAGACACACACACATGAACAACAACATTGACCCTATGTCAATTTGTTTCTACAGCAGAGTCCTCACGCAGTTCAGTTCCACCGAGGGAGGAGAGTGCAGCACCAACTAAGAAAGGAGATAAAGCAAAGAGGAAAAGTTGTGAGAGTGCAGTTGAAGGAGGAAACGATCACACCTAGGGGCCATCAACTCCTGTCCGAGCCACAACACCTGTCCCACTGTCCCCTCTGTTGTTCGGATCACCTGAGCTCACAAACACACCCATACCAATGTCCAGAGGGTCCTTGCCGGGAGGGGAAAGTAGGCATGCGGAGCCCCCGCATAGGATCCTGCAGACCTCTGATTCAGAGGATGAGGAAGATGTGCCCCAGAATAGTGCAACAGTGGCTGACAGGCCAAGACCAACAATTCCAGCAGCAGGCTCTGCACACACCAGTGTCCTTGGCAGGAGGGCACGTGAGGGTGGGGAGGGCCAGGAAGGGGGGAGCGTCTTCTGCGGCCTGGAGGGCACAATGGTAAAAGTACAGCGCCAGCAGGCCAAATCAATGCAAGCCATGCATAGGCAGGTCCGTTGTATCAACACCAAAATGTCCAACATGAACAAGGGCATAAGCCAAATGGCATCTAGCCTGGAGAAAATGGCAGAAGGGATGACAGACATTTCGACATACTTGGGAGTCCTGTCGGACAAGTTAGACAGGGATCATCTCCAGCGTGCCAAGGAACATCAGTACATGCGCCAACATACTAAGGCCATGAACAGGTTTGCTAACAATACAGCTCTCCTCTGCAGATGCTCAATTTCTATGCAGGAAGCATTAGTGCACTGCTGCACAGATTTAACACGGGGCATGGCTAGGGTGACCTCTGCGCTGGAGCAGATGCTGAACTCCAACACAGTCAATGCTGGTGACACGGGTGTGGAGGAGACTGAGGGGTCAACCAGCAGGAGTGGCTCTAGTACACCTGTACAGGAGGTGCGCAGGAGCGGGAGGCACAACCAAGCTGAGTCAGGCACCAGCAGGGAATTGGAAGGTCAGGCACCAAAATCCCGCAATCTAGTGCGAGGACGCAAGCACTGACCTATGCGGAAGATTGACTCTACTGCACACAGTGACTGGAACTGAGCAGGTGCAGACAGTGACATTCACGTACATTCATGGATCCTCTTCAGTTGTTACAATCATGATGTAGTGCTGATTAAACTACACATGTCATGTAGTAAACCTGTGTATGTGTCATACTTTACCTAGAAATAGCGTTGTGTTATATCTGTCCGTCTCATTCTACCATCTAGTGCTACTGGTCCTGTTGCCTGGGGCTCTGCACGTTCTTGGTCGTCATCTATGTCCTCATGATGGGTCATCTCAACCTCCGTGCCTTCCTTGGTAGCAAGATTATGCAAGATGGCACAGGTCACTATTATTTTGCAACACAGGATGGGGGTGTATTGTCGCGCACCTCCACTTTTGTGGAGGCACCGGAACCTGCTCTTCAGGGGTCCAAAAGTTCTCTCCACTACATTGCGGGTGGACCTGTGTGCCACATTGTATCGCCTGTCTGGTCTGGTGGTTGGGTTCAGGTACGGTGTCAGCACAAAGGAACGCAGGGCATAAGCACTGTCACCTGGGAGGGAACAAGAGGTACATGAGTTACATTCACATTGCACATTTAGATGAGGTGTACTTGAGGGTGTGTACAACTTTTTTACCTAGCAGATATCCATCTCCAAAATCACCATTCAATAGCCTGGTGTATATTCCGCTGTTCTGGAATATGTAAGAGTCATGTGTGCTGCCAGGGAATTTGGCAACTATGTCAGTGATGATGTTCCCTGCATTGCATATCACCTGCACGTTGATGGAGTGCGTCATTTTACGGTTTCGGTATATGTGTTCGGTGGCTGCAGGTGGGCATAGGGGAATGTGGGTGCCATCGATGCAGCCAATCACATGCGGGAAGTGTGCCAGTACATAGAAGTCTGTTTTAGTTTTGGCAAGTTCCGCAGGTGTGTCAGGGAACTGTATGTAATGTCCCATTCTCTGAGTCATGACATCCAGGAATTTCCTGAAGAAACGGGACAGACAGCTCTGGGATACACCTCCTACTGCAGCTATCACACTCTGGTAGCTCCCAGAGGCAAGCAGGTGTATGCTACACAGCACCTGGACATGGGGAGGGATGGCGTGGGCCCTGGGTGTTGGATGATCCAGGTATGGGTGGAGGTCCCTTATTAGGTCCATGATGGTCCTGGGGTGCAGCCTGTACCTCTGGAGTATCTCAGGCTCAGTCAATTGGAACAGAGTGATCCTCTGCCTGTACACCTGCTCCTCCCTTTGCCATACCCTCTGACCTGCAGCCTGTAGCCTTCGCCTCCTCGCAATCACATAGAGTGCCGCCATTTTGCCAACAGTGTTGCATTTTGGGCCCTTTTTATAGCCTGCACCTGGTTACCACCTGCTATCAGTCCATGGTAATTACCGACTCTTAAATACCGATTTTTGTTGAAATCGGTATTTTTTTCCTTTCCTACATCTCGATGGGCATTTTTCCCGATTTCTTATTTCCCGATTCGGTATATAAGGACTCGGTAAATAAGGTGTCGGGGAATACCGACTCGGTAAATATGTTATCGGTAAATACAGATTCGGTATTATACCGACTCATATTTTCCGATTCGGTACATTTTAGACACCTACTTCCCGTTTTCTAATTACCGGTCGGTAACGGCCGATTTTACCGATTTTGGGCCGTTGCCGACCGGTATTCGCCTACCTACATCTGGCCCTATGTGTTTTCCTTCCCTACACCTCTGAATGTTCTGCTGCATCATGTGTACTATGTTCATGCTTATACCTCTAAATGTATGGTGATACTTAGGCGGTTATTCTTCCTAGTACAGGTAGTGGTACTGGTTCCCTGCATAATATTTTCCTAAGGTGGTTAGGGTTGCGTAGGTGATACTTACCTGTTACCAGTAGTTACTGGTTGTGTGCTATATGTGCTACATGTGCTAATTTGTGCTACAGTGATTTTACATTTTATATTCTATGTTCTAAGTGCTAGTTCTAAAAGTGCCTATTCCTGACAGTGGTCCATGTGGCCCTGTCTTGTACATATCCCCTGTAAACTCTGCCCGTGCCTGTTGGCACATTGTAAAGTGTGTATGTTTATCTAATGTGTTTTGGTATAATACAAAGGCTATTTTTACATAAAACCTTGTGTGGAGTTTCCTTTGTGGTGGGCCTTGGGTGTTGTTGCTTGGGGCGCGCGCAAACACTTAACTCACATTGCCTCCGAGTTTAGCCTTACTGCTTGTGCTACGTTACCAAGGGGGTAAGCAGGGGTTATCTTGGCGTGTAACTCCCTTGCCCTGACGTGGAAGTGGTGGTCTCTGACTGACTTTGGCGCAAGCCCTGGCCAACCAGGGATCCCATTTCTAACATTGGCTTGCAGCTGAAGGGCTCCGGATTTGTGTTTGCGTTGTACCACAGTGGCAACTGGCCGCACTATGAATAACAAACAAGAACCTAGGAGGTCTATGAGCCAAATATACTGGCAAAACTGGCATGTATTTCACCATGTCAGTAGGTGCTACAGTCACCATGAAACAAATTCTAAGGGGCGAAGAAAAAGAGCGAGAAACACGTGTGCAAGAAAACACGAACGGTGATATCTAAAGCTCACTCAAAAACTGGTCAACCAAATCCAGTACATATTATTTATGGATAACCATCAAACAAACCAAGTGATCAGTCCTATCATTTGGTCGTCCACACTGTGACCTGGTGGGTGCTTTGATCATCTAGACCCCATGCCACACAGTAAGTTGTTGGTACTGGATCACGTTCACAGTAAAATATGAACCTCCAATTGTTGGTCAGTTTATGATGGTTAAAGAAAAGTGGTGAAAACACAGTGCAACATACCAAAAAGTGGTGAGTATAAAATAGGGTGATATGTCTAAATAAACTCTTTAATAGGAACAAGGCACATCCCCTAATTAAAAAACAGGAACAGCGCAAACGACAGTATGGAACAAATGACTGTCGCAATTGGGGCCAACATGTTTCTGCCTACCGGGCAAGACGTCCCTTGGCTTTCATCCGGGCCACTGCTCTTAGTTAGTTGCTACTGTTATGAATGTGTGAAACCAATAATACACCCACCTAATAAGTTTGAAGGGTATAGAAAATAGTTGTAGGAACGATACAACCTGTACCTACAGTTATGTACTCATCCTCCTTGTCAATGGATGCTCAACGTGATCCAGAATGACAAGGGACTGGACCTCACCTCACCTGAACCGTGCTCAGGTATACAAGGCCCCGCACTCTCCGTCGGTGCCACCAAACTGACCTGAGGCCGCACTACAAAACTCTGCATTTTAGATGACCACATTTTGGGGATTATTGTTTTTTTGAAGTTCCATATTTCTTCTCCTGAAGGTATCATTGTGTCATTGTGTCCAGTACATTTGTTCCCCGCCCTGCGCCCAGAGTTGGTACCTGTGTCATGTGTGGTCAGGTTGAGGAATCAGGGGTGGTAGAAACTGCCTTACCAGTCCGAGGGGGGGGTTGTGTGTGGATGAATGGTGTGTTGCACTGGACAAGTGAGTGTGAGTTCTCTGGGATAGGGAACTTGCTGAATACCTTTGTGAATTGTGCACTCCTGTGTTAAGCTCAGGCCCCTAGGTTCCCTGTGTAAACTCTTCTCTAGAACGTCCGCCAAAATGGAACCTGCTTTTGATCTCAGTGATCTAGCTTGGTACAGTATGCAGGAGTTGGAAAGGTTCCGTAGAGAGAGAGAGACATAGGGGTGGGTGAGTCAGACACTCTGTACGAACTTAGGGGCCACCTGATCCTATGGTGTAAGGATCAAAGGGATCTTGAGCGCAGTAGGGAAAGGGCCCGGGCCTCACACCAGGAGGGTGGTGGGTCTGTGGGGAGCTCAGACAATTCAGAAGAGGAGGAAGAAGATGACAGTACCTGGACGCCAGTAGAGAGTGAAGACCCCATAGGTAGGGAGTCCCTTGCTGGGTCCAGCGTAGGAGGCAGCGCCTCATCCCTTTCCCTGTCTCCAGAGGAGTGGGAGGATAGGAGGAAAGAAAGGGAGCACCAGCTAGCTGTAGAAAAGCTCAGGTTAGAGCATGCCCAGGCTATGGCGCAGCTGGAGGTTAAGAAGCAACAGCTAGAGACTGAGAGGGTCTTAGCGCAGGAGAGGATAGAGGCTGAGAGGGCCTTCACCAGAGGCAAAGTAGCTCTGGAGGGTAGACTATCCCCCGCATGGAGTTGTAGTTTTCTGGACTCCCCAGGGAGGGTTGAGTCCAGTGGTGGCCGCAATATAGGTTTCAGTGCAAGAAGTCCCACTCCCAGTTCCCAGAGTCTGGTACCTGTTTCCCAAGAGGAGAAGTTAAGGTTGAAATTCAGGGGCAGTAGGAAACTGTCTCACCAGGATTGAGGGGAGTTTATGAATGACTGTTCAGATGCACTATGTGTTTGGCTGGCGACTAACCCGGACCAGAAGGTGTGGGGAGTAATGAATATGTTTCTCAAAGAGCAGTTCCTCAGTATTTGTTGTCCAGGGTTGCGCCAGCACCTGTTGAGGTTTGAATACTTTTGTCCTTGGGAGCTTGCAGATGAAGCAGACCGCTGGGAAAGTGCTGGAGGTTCTCTAGAGTCATTAGGGAGTGATTCCAAAAGTAGTGGTTCAGGTATCTTCCAGCCCAGCGTGGTGGAAGAGGCTCAGTGTAGCCCAGCTAGGTCCCAGGTTAGCGAGGAGGGTGTAGGGGCTTACTGCCTGGCTGAGTGGAGCGGGAGTGAGTGGGAGACCGAGAGTCCCCATGTGCCCGTAGCCCTGCCTCAGGACTTGAATAGTTTCTTTAGGGAACACCAGGTTGGGGACCTAGGCTGTCCTGTTACTCCATTTGAGGAAGATCTCCTAGTGAGTAGAGGACCTGGAGCGTCTGTAAACAGAGCTCCTGGGGTTCTAGAGTCTGGCAGTACCGCTCCGGTAGGGAGGGTACAGGAGTCCAGCGTGAGGAGTGATTGGTGGATGAGTTCCCCAGTGGAAGAACCAGTGGGTCAAGGACTACCCCGTTGGGCTGAGTTCCCATGTAGTGACCATGGTGACGCCACTCGTGTACTGGGGGGTCTTCGCGCACTGTCAGGAGGACAGGGGATGGGAGATCTGCGCCAGACAGACAGTCACACAACATATATGTCATTTGTTAGCCTCAGGGGGACGGTGTGAAAGTCCCCAGAAGTCCTGGAGTGCCAGACAATTATTCCACCAAAGGTTTTAGACCAGAGGTTGGGAGGCCAGGTTCAGGATCAGCCTGACCTGAAGGGTAGGACGACTGTAACCAGTGTCCACCGGTTCAACTTCCAGAGGTACCGCCCCAGTTGGTAGGGAGCAGGACTCTGGAAGGGGGTGCAGAGGGTGGGAGAGCCCACCTCTGACCCCGGTGCAACCTGAGGGGTTAAACCCTGGGTTGGAATGGCGTTCTAGGTGTACCCCTCGCCGGAGGAGGAGGAACCCTAGGAGAAAAGGTAGGGGAGGAGAGCCTTCCCTGAGACTCCTGGTCCGCCTAAGGGTGTAGACCCTAGGCTGGAGATCCAGTGGCAGTCTAGTCCAGTCTTGCAGACAGGAAGAGTGGAGAATGGCTACTATGTGCCAGGGGTTACTACCCCCCGCTCTGCGAATAGACAGGGACCAGTGGCACCTGGGTGGCCCAGGGCCTGGTCCTGGCCGCGGACAGCTTGGGAGTACCAGTGGGGTAGCCCAGTTGGTCCAGACAGAGGTGTTAGAAGGAACCCCATGGGTTCACCGTGGCGTAGAACAGGAGGGTGTCCCTGCAGTTGCGGGCCCGCGTCCGTGTTCTATCGCCCCAAGCAGGGAAGCCCATCACGGTGGTGATTGGTCTCCCCTGCGTGTTGGCTGGAAGGGGGTTGTGTTGGACTTGGCCCTTCTGGCAGGTTCACCCCTAAACTTTTTGCTTTTGAATGTGACCTGGTGATGGTGATTGTTGGTTTCTGCGCACTTTCACTGTGTCCCAGTGGAAAGTGCGTGCGCACTCTGAGTGCCTGTGGTGAGATAGGCCTGCCCTCCCATAGGAATGCATGGGGAATGTATGTGTCTCTGGTAGTTCCTGATGCGTGTGGTGTGCAGGCTCGAGTCTGGTATGTGCGGACTCGTGTGATTGAATGCTGCACAATGATGCATGCAGCGTGTATGTGTCTAGTATGGAAGTGCCACTTCTAGAAGTGTGCCTGTCTGTGCAGTGAATGTGCTGGCGTGTGATTGGCTGGAGCTGGCTGGGGTGCCAGGCTCCATGAGTCATGATGGGTCTGCCCGGTGGTGAGTGTTGAGATTAGCATGTGTGATGTGAGGGAGGGGTGCACCTGGGTCCTGAATAGGGCTGGGATTTCCCCACACAATGCTGGCTCCGCCCCCTGTGGTGCATCTAATGACCCTAACCTGCCTAGTGAATGGAAAGGTTGGCTGGGGAAAGCAAAGTACTCCAAAACCAGCTGCGACTGGTTTCTCCCCCACCCTGCACCCTGAGACAAAGGGATTTGATGTTTTAAAAGTGGCTGTGTCCCCTTGCAATTTGTTCTCTTCCAGGACCCTATCTGAGGGGGCTGCTGCTGCTGCTGGGTGCCAGGAGGACCGCCACTTGGTCTGCCTCCCTGCCTGGAGGCCCAGTGAGCTGGCTCTGGGCCCAGCCTTGCCCCCTGCCTGCCTTAAAGAACTTTGCTCGACTTTATGTTTCCTTATAGCGCCTGTGAGCGCTTTATTTGTGACCTAGCGCTGGGAGCGCTTTACTTTCACCCCTAGCGCCTGGTAGCGCTTTATTTTTGCCTTTTGCGCTGGGAGCGCTTCATTTCTTCTCTAAAGCGCCTGGAAGCGCTATACTCGTCTTTAGCGCTTGGGAGCGCTTTATGTGCTTTGGACGGTGCCCACCTGGCATCTTTTACCCCGTGTTTGTTTCTGCCGTGATTTTGCCCGACTTGAGCCTCAGCAGCGCGACCAGAGCCGAGAGAGGAGGCTCGTCATGGAGGCCGCGCTGCCGAGTTAGCCTATGTCCAACGAGAGAGGGGCAGGACGTCCCTCTCCCACCACAATCCGGAAGGCCCGGGTTGTTGGGCTCACGGAAGGGCGGGGCTCCTCGCACCCATCACAGAGTGGCCCCGACTGGCAGTGGGCCGCTCCAACATTATTCCCCACCTCGGGGGCAGCAGGCATTCCGCATTTCGAGCCCAAGAGGGCTCCGGGGCCATTTGTTCACTGAGAACCAGTGAGGCTCCCCGGAGGCACTTGTTCAAGAGCCCTGAGAGGATCCAAGGCACCAAAATTATTTGGAGGCTCACGAGGGCCCCCGGGGGCAGATGCTGTTTCCGAGTCCACCGAGGGGACTCCTACGAATTCCAGAGGCATTCTTTCCTTGCGGTAGAACGGCCCCAGAAGGCAGCGGGCCGCTCCCACCTTGCCCACATTGTCTGCTCGGAGCCCAGGAGAGGCTCCCCCCATCTTCAAAGGCCCCATTTTGTTGAGGAGCCCACGAGGGGCTATGGGGCATTGCTTTGCTGTAGAGCCCAGCGAGGCTCCAAGGGGACAGTTGATTTGGCCAGAGACTGCAAGGCTCCAGTGTGTTGGCCACGTCCTCATCCAGCTGCCCAGCACTTAGTGGGCAACTGCTCCGTTTAGGCCCCCCTGACATTGGGAAACAGGGCGTCCTAGCCCCAACAAGGTCAGTTGGCCTGGGGACAGTCACAGATGGTGACTTATGTGAGTTTGGCGCAATTATGTTTTCCTGCACCTCTGAATGTGTTTTTATGCGTCATGTGCCTTGTTCCTTACACCTCTGAATGTTTTTAGGCATCATGTGTTTTCCTTCCCTGCACCTCTGAATGTGTTTTTATGCGTCATGTGCCTTGTTCTTACACCTCTGAATGTGTTGGTTATACATCATGTGTTCTCCTGTGCTGCACCTCTGAATGTGTTTTGATGCGTCATGTGCCTTGTTCTTACACCGCTGAATGTATGTTTATGCATTATGTGTTTTCCTTCCATACACCTCTGAATGTTCTGCTGCATCATGTGTACTATGTTCATGCTTATACCTCTAGATGTATGGTGATACTTAGGCGGGTATTCTTCCTAGTACAGGTAGTGGTACTGGTTCCCTGCGTAATATTTTCCTAAGGTGGTTAGGGTTGCGTAGGTGATACTTACCTGTTACAAGTAGTTACTGGTTGTGTGCTATATGTGCTACATGTGCTAATTTGTGCTACAGTGATTTTACATTTTATATTCTATGTTCTAAGTGCTAGTTCTAAAAGTGCCTATTCCTGACAGTGGTCCATGTGGCCCTGTCTTGTACATATCCCCTGTAAACTCTGCCCGTGCCTGTTGGCACATTGTAAAGTGTGTATGTTTATCTAATGTGTTTTGGTATAATACAAAGGCTAGTTTTACATAAAACCTTGTGTGGAGTTTCCTTTGTGGTGGGCCTTGGGTGTTGTTGCTTGGGGCGCGCGCAAACACTTAACTCACATTGCCTCCGAGTTTAGCCTTACTGCTCGTGCTACGTTACCAAGGGGGTGAGCAGGGGTTGTCTTGGCATGTAACTTACTTGCCCTGACGTGGAAGTGGTGGTCTCTGACTGACTTTGGCGCAAGCCCTGGCCAACCAGGGATCCCATTTCTAACAATCATTATGTGCCATGAACTTCAATCGCTCAGATACAGCATCACCTCTAACCCCTAGGTATAACATCCAGGCCAAGTTAAACATCTCTTCCTCAAATAGGCTAATGTGCTCACGTACACCAATAATATGCCAGGTACAACCTCATAGTCTCATGTACAGGTTTGCACATCCACATACTGATATAATAGGCCCATGTACAAACACTGAATGCATGGTACATCCTCTGCTGCAATACATTCTCGAAGGTCCATGCAGTACCGCCTTATGTGAGGTCCAACATATGCAGGCTGAGCTGCAGACTTCATATGCCCAGATACAATCATATGTATCTTGGTATACCTTCAAATATCCACAGCGAGCCATTTTGTGCCCTAGAACAACTAGTATATGCCAAAGTACCACATCCTTTGTCCATGTATTGAATTTGTGTGTCGAGTGCAGTCTCAAACACCCATATGGAGACATTAAACACTCGTGTACCGCTTAATATGCCCATGTAGAGCCTCTTGCACTTAGGCATTTAGATAAAACCTTCCCTCATAGAAAGTCAACTATGAGGCAGTCTGCCTCATTTCTGAGCATTCTGTTATGTTAAAATGATGTATAGAGTGCTGAAGGTTGCCCTCTTTGGATTCAAGATGCTAGGAAAGAGTATACTAGCCTGAACTGCATGCACACCCAGCTGGTCTAGAATTAGACAACTGTCTAAACAGAAGCATTTTCAGTGTTTCACTGAATCTAAACTGGCTTGAAATCGATTTGAACTCCCATGATCATAAGTTTCAAGTGTGGACAACTGCCTGTATATCATGCTCTGCTGCGCTCCTAACTCCTGGTGCAACATCTGCATCAGCATGAGAAGGGCTTCTAACATCCTGCATTTCAGAAACAAATTGAAGACCTATCTCTTCAAAGGACACTACCTGTGCACACCATAGGAAACTGTGTAAAACCTGTCCCTTCTAAATGATCATTAATTACAATCCAGGGCTTAGACTCATTATTCAACACCCTTCAGCAACTTGTGTGCTTCACAAATACCTCTACGTACATACATGTAAACAAACATACATACATAATATATGGATTGACTGAGGCAATCATGCAACCGGATTTCTCTTCAGCTTGTTCTTGAACAAAATGGTCTCCAACAGGTCCTGCACTTTATGGACTATAAACAGAGGGGCCTATTAATAAACTGCATTTTGTAGTACGTTTAGTAGTACTACATAAGTACTACTTACGTACATCAAAATGCTGTTCACAAATCTATGTGCGGAGGTCTCTGACTTTCCTTTCTTTTCTGAGTGGACAGCAGCACACATATGTAAAGGCCTTCAACTCTTCTCCCCACATACCGCTCTCTACCCCTTTTTATTTTGTTTTTCTTTTTGTTTATTTATTTATTTTTCTTTTTATTTCTCTTTTCACTCTGTAAAGATGTGATATATACTTGTCCAAGCCGAATCGCTGGTAAAATGACATCCTAAGAAAATCTACTATTTGTATATATATGTATATAGATATAACTCTAACCACTAGTACATGTAGTAGACCTTTGCACTCACTACCATTCCTATGTGATTCTTAGAGTTTATCCATTTGTATCTCTTCCCTGTGTGACTTTACAACTTGTACATTTGCAATTTTTTTTCCTGTTTGTATCTTTTATGTAACTCATGTAATCCTAAATCCTTATGTATCGCAACTGGTTCTTTTGTAAAGCGCTCTGACACCTTCGGGTAATGTTCGCTCTATAGAAATGGCATTAAATAAATAAATAAATAAATAAAAAAGGAACATGGAGTAATGGCTGCAAAATGGGGACTACTTAGGACTCAGTAGGTGGGCTTTAGGGTGGAGTAAGGAGGGCTTTAGAGAGGGGTTAGGTAGCTTTTAGGATGGGAGATGCACCCATCCACTAAGAAGGAACCCCATTCCTAGTCATGAACTGCATTTCTAAAAGTACTACAGTCAAAAAGGTCCTAAAACAGTTGGAATTGTACTCCGGCTTAGACCTGGAGTAATGCAAGCACCAGACAAGGCCAACCACTGGTACTGCAACACCCTCCCATAGACAAAATAATGGAGGCTGGAACATAAAATAGAAATTTATAGGCAGTAATGTTAAAATAAATACATTTATTACAACATTTTAAAAATATATATACATTTAATTTATTGTTAGAAAAAGATATATACATAGAAATAAAAATATTTGACTATACAATATTTTAATAACCTTCACTTGATTAAAAATTAACATGCCTTTATTTTTTCAAAGGAATTACATGCATTTAAATTAATTCTATACATAATGTTTAGTAAATGTTAATATTTTACTTTAGGGGGAATATTACAAAAACTGTTAAAAAAAATTATTTTAATGTAGCAGATAGATCACTCATATATTTTAAACACTATGGGTTGTACTTGATATTATTAATGATACAGACACGTGGATCAATTGAGAATTTGTATTCACTTTGAGGGGTTAGGGCAACCTTTAGGGTTATAAAAACACAATTGTAGGGAGGGTCAAGGGGAATATTTAAAGACCTGTCTACTCACTCCCCTGGTCAACTATGGAACAACAAAAGAGTAGACCAGGTCTGGGGTAGTGTGTCACTATAACAATGACTCTGAAGCAATTGGATGTGTGGGTGCAACAATGCTGTTAGAAGTGATTAGACATACAAAGCTAGAACGAAGTCCCATCAGACCACCCTGCTTGGTGGAGTTTACGTCATGTGGGACTTGCTGATCAAACCCTGCCACACTTAGCCAATTAGTGCTATGGTGGAAGGGGATGCCAGCGATCCAGCCATGATGTCTATCATGAAGTGGACTTAATAAAGTGCAGTGCTCAAAGGAAATGTGATAAATTAAAAATGGCTACACTGGCCCAGAGAAATTGTACATACTGGAGTCAGTGTGTCAATGATTAAAAACACACCTGGTAGAAACATTAAGCTACCCTATGGCGTTGTGAAAATTGGTCGACATGTTTCAGCATAAGGGGAGATACCCCAGCTTTCTTCAGGACCTAGAATATATTGTCGCTACTGCCACTATGACCAAAAAAATGTGAAAATTTTTAAACTGAGAGTTATGAATAATTATACTGATAGACAAGACAAGTACATATCTACCAGGAACTAGAACGCTTTGGACGTCCACTGGCGAGGGAGAAGCATTCAGAGTCATTGTTATAGTGACACACTACCCCAGACCTGGTCTACTCTTTTGTTGTTCCAACCTTTAGGGTTACCATAGCTAATCCACGGCAAGATTGAATAGAACATGACTAAATTGTCATTGTCGAGCAAAATATATGGGTATGACATGACTATATAGCATTATAAACTAAAATGAAGATATATGTTATGCTCAATGTGATGTAAGCATTTTCATGATACTTGCAACATGGCGCCCGTCATTGTGCGACGTGCTGAATGCCCCTCGTTTGCTTTGATTATGTTGTGCCTGTTAGTAAGATGGCGCCGCGCAGCGCGTTACCTTTAGACACTGAGGAAGGGAGTTTTCCCGAAACGCTTCTGTATTTAAAATAAAATATCGATTTGCTGAAATTCCCGTGAGTGCTGCTTTCCTTCCCGAGGATTTGGAGAGGATCTGTATATATATATATATATATATCCCAAACAAGCTCCAAGGTATGCGGGGGGCCCCAAGGGAGGTGGCGTGTGCTCCGGACGAGCAACCCGGAAATCCAATTCACTCCAAACAGCAATCGTGTAAACACGCTCTCAGCAGCCGTCACAGAAACGCCAGGCAGGAAATAATCCAAGGGTGTTTATTCAGATGCTACATGTTTCGGCTTCTCACAAGCCTTGATCACGCAAGATGCGTGATCAAGGCTTGTGAGAAGCCGAAACATGTAGCATCTGAATAAACACCCTTGGATTATTTCCTGCCTGGCGTTTCTGTGACGGCTGCTGAGAGCGTGTTTACACGATTGCTGTTTGGAGTGAATATATATATATATATATATATATATATATATATATATATATATATATATATATATATATATATATATATGTGTATATATATACACATATATATATATATATTCACTGAAAAAACCATAGGTTATAGACCATATATAGTTAGGAATTAGCATTTAAAAAACCTTATTTTACTCACACAAAACCATTGAAATTCCATATATAGTTAGTTGCACTAACTATATATCGCGCACCCGCAATCCACTGCTGATCATGTCACATATTACATCATTCATGACATGGTCAGTGACATCACTGATGACATCACTGATGACATCTCTTTTGACATCACTGATGATATCTCTTTTGACATCAATGGTCACATCAATGATGATATCATTAATGTGACAATACATGCATCTCCTCACACTTTAATATAACCTCTGTTACACCCAGTGTTAAATACAGAGTATAATTTTTGAAACCATTGACACACCAATACTAGTTACTACATACGTACTCACTGATTCCTACGTCTACACACACATTCACTCATTCACCCATACAATCATTCATACATACAATCACTCATCTTTACAACACTATCATATGCACTCATACACCTATACAGACACTCAGACTCTGCCACTCATCCATGGAGTTACTCACACACCTAGTCAGTCCTGTAAAGAATCAATCACACTTCCATTTTCTTGTCTATACAGTTAAACATAGAGCACCTTACATTTTCAAACATATACTAACACATACTTACTTTCTTATACAATCATTGATACAAGTACACATTGATCTGCACAGAGTCACACACCTCCCAGCCAGCCACACACACACTCAGTCTCCCATACAAATACTTGGACAATCAATCAATAACCCATATAGTTAATCATATAGCTACTGATCAACACATGCAGCAGTTTACAGAACAACAGACATAATGATGCACAAATTAAGACAGTTTAGTCACTAACCCATGCACTCAGTGAGACACATTTAATCACTCACTCATACATTCAGTCATGCACCTACTAAATCCTTCGTCCAGACACTTATACATCTACTCATTCTTCAATATGAAAAACATATTTAAACTTTACAGAAACACACAGTCACTGGATGATGTCATCAGTGATCTCATCAGTGATGTCATTTGAGATGTCATCAGTGATGTCATCAGTGATGTCACCGACCATGTCATGAATGATGTAATATGTGACATGATCAGCAGTGGATTGCGGGTGCGCGATATATAGTTAGTGCAACTAACTATATATGGAATTTCAATGGTTTTGTGTGAGTAAAAGAAGGTTTTTTAAATGCTAATTCCTAACTATATATGGTCTATAACCTATGTTTTTTTCAGTGAATTTTCAAGGTTTTGTAAATGCTAATTCCTAACTATATATGGTCTATAACCTATGGTTTTTTCAGTGAATTTCAATGGTTTTTTAATAGCAAATATCATAAGCTGTCGAATGTCAAGTACGTGGTAAGTGAAAACATTTTCGTGTTTATGCACACTGATCTGCTTTGAATGGTGCCCCCCCCCCTCATTTCTATTAGGAGTACTCTCTCTTTGCACATAGTGAAGGGTAGTTAACGCAGGCCTTTGCCCCCGTTGTAATACGTCGTGCCTGCTTCTCTCTCCATTTGATTGATTGTTATCCAAGTATTTACTGTTTTAGAATTGGTTCTCTTTGGTTCATTCTCTATTTACAAACAAACACAGAGTCGCAATACTCTGTTTAGTCTTCGCAGATAACGAAAAATCGTGTAAAAAAAAAAGAAAAGGAATCGAGCAAAATCAGTAGGCCACTAATGGGATCTCTTTTTGACCTCGCTAAAATAGAAACATTAAGAACAACCCCTCATGACAAATACAAAACTAGTGAGATGAACTGAACTCCACACAATGATGGCTGCAAAACAGCTTGGCTCCGCCACCCACCCCGCCCAAAATAACGATAAAGAGCGGCTGCCATGATTGGTTGCGGAATGGCCACGACGGAGCTACGAAATGGTGCTGCTCTCATGCTAACCCCAGCTTCAGTCTGAATATCCAGAAACACTGTAGACTACCAATTCGATCAGTTCCGGTAGCGCCCCAATGTAACCCGGTAGAGAAGAACTAGCCCTCCCCTCTTTGACTGATGGTTCTTGTTGCCTGTCCCTTCTGTTGTCATTTAACAGAACTATTTAGCCTGCTGAAAGGGGTTGTGTTCCAACCGCTGGTTGGTGGAGACATTTTGACTATATTCTGGACCTGCGTTGTCGCGTAATGCGTCATATGACGCGCCGCGTTAGCGCATCCGGAAGTCATCCGGGGCGCGCAGCGCGTAACGTAAGCATAACAAGTCATGTGACTTGTTAATAAAACTTTTCATTGGTTCATTTTACTTTTCTTATTCTAATGATGAAAGGCTTGGTCATATGACCTAAAAATTACGCTTTTTATTACTTCCGAACATTATTTTTTCTTAAATATATGTTATAATGTTCCAGGCTAATGTACTTTCCCGGAAAATTTACAACTGTCCTGCAAGTAAAATATATTCTTTTTTCGAGAAAAAGAGCGTTTCTTCGTCCCATGACGGAGCCGTTGAGCAAAAGAGGGTCGACCTGCTGTCTTAGTCGCCGATACGCCTGAATATGAGATTCTTATCGATCACTTTATGTTGCAGGAATAGAAAACACAACAGCCCTTGACCATTTATCTTTACTGCGTTCCTTCGTATTATACCTTTTACCCTTCATGTAATTGGTCTGCTTTATTTCACTTGCCTTTTAATGATTCTAAAACAGTGACTATTATTAAAAACTTTACCAATGTATATACTACTACCATGTTTTCTTTTAAAAACCTTTATTGTGAAAATTTCATTATACAAATACGAGCCTATAACCACGTGGGCCGGCCACGGAGCAAACTGTAATCGTATATGATGAGTAGACATTTACACTGTAGAGGAACGTAACGGGCGGGCCATTAGGTTGCAAGAACTAAGGTGTCTAACAGTTACGGAATCGGTGGACGTACATTTTATAATTAAAATACGACAGGGCCAGTTACAATAAAATTATGTAGATATACATTTGCGGGCAAGTACCATGGGTGACGTTAATTCGAACTTTCAATAGTACAGTAATCAATAACACATCAGAACTTAATATCAATAGGGATGTCGAAATATTCAATCAATTCTCGTCCCCGCCCGCCATGTGCTTCAAAACTGCATACGTATCTCGTGATTTCAAGGTTCTGCAACCAGTACACAACAAGGAGTTACGAGTCCCATTTATTCCGGCGCCATTTTGGGCGAGGACGGGCAGGTCCAGGATATAGTCAAAATGTCTCTACCAACCATCGACTATGATGATGTTCATATGCTGTATTTATTAGAGTAACACTCATCTGTCCACATGAAATTAATTTGCCACAATCTAAACATGTCATTTTAATCTTTCCAAAGTTCTTCTAAATATTTGGGACCGTTTCCCTTGCCTCTGATGCTGTCAGTGCCACTTCTTTGATGAATGTACTAGCAGGTCAAGGGTTCTCCTCCAAATCTCTCTTTTATGCAGCACTATAATTAATTGGTGCCACCTCTCCATATGACGATGCATGGTATAGTTACCATAACTATATTTTTTTTCGGTTCCTCTGGAGAGTTCATCGTGGCAGATGAAGCGTGTAACGTACCGGGCATTTACCTTTTTTTGCATGTACAGGAAAGGAAAAAAAAAATCGAGCGTCCGAGTTCTAAGGTGTCCCAGGGCCATTTTAGTGGACCAGGCCCAAATCCAAAGAACAGGCCGCCATTTTGAGAGTCCTGTTGCAGCCGCCTGTCGCTGTAGCATCAAGAGCAGCCGAAACTCAGCTGAATGGCAACTGAAACGGTAAAGGGGCGCCCCACTACAGCAGACGAGCCTCCACCTAGGAAGGCCCGTTCACGCCGCCTCCCCCCCCCCCTTCGGGCACCCCACGCCGTTATTCGGAGCAGTATTGTAGGATGGTCACACCAGTGCGGCAACTTGCTAGACATCACCTCGGTGGTAACCGAATCTCAACGCCTTGTGGTGTCTTCTATTCAGAAAACATTGTTATGCTGCCTTCGACCTATTCGCCGCAAGTGCGCACACAACTCAACTGCATAGCTTCCTAGACACCACCTCGGTGCCATCCGGATCTTGGAATCTCAGCGCCTTTTGGTGTCTTCTCTTCAGAAAATATTGTTGCGCTGCCTTTGGCCCCATTCGCACATCGGTCCGCTACTGACGCCATCTCACAGGCTAATGGGGCGCCCCACGCCGACTTTCAGCATTGTAGGATGACCACACCAGTACAGCAACTTGCTAGACATCACCTCAGTGCCATCCGGATCTCGGCGCCCCACTGCAGATAAAGTGCCTCTCAACTATGAAACCACCACGGTGACATCCGGATCTTGGCGCGTTGTGCTGCCTTCGGCCTATTCGCACATCGGTCCGCTACTGACGCCATCTCACAGGCTAATGGGGCGCCCCACGCCGACTTTCAGCATTGTAGGATGACCACACCAGTACAGCAACTTGCTAGACATCACCTCGGTGCCATCCGGATCTTGGCATCTCAACGCCTAGTGGTATCTTCCATACCGAAAATATTGTTGCGCTGCCTTTGACCCCATTCGCACATCGGTCCGCAACTTAGACATCACCTCGGTGCCATCCGGATCTTGGCATCTCAGCGCCTTGTGGTGTCAGTCAGAAAATATTGTTGCGCTGCCTTTGGCCCCATTCGCACATCAGTCCGCAACTTAGACATCACCTCGGTGCCATCCGGATCTTGGCATCTCAGCGCCTTGTGGTGTCAGTCAGAAAATATTGTTGCGCTGCCTTTGGCCCCATTCGCACATCAGTCCGCTACTGACACCATTTCACAGGCCAACAGGGCGCCCCACGCCGACTTTTACCATTGTAGGATGGCCACACCAGTGCCACAACTTGCTAGACACCACCTCGGTGCCATCCGGATCTTGGCATCTCAGCGCCTTGTGGTGTCTTCTATTCCGAAAATATTGTTGCGCTGCCTTTGGCCCCATTCGCACATCGGTCCGCTACTGCCGCCATCTCACAGGCCAACGGGGCGCCCCACGCCGACTTTCAACATTGTAGTATGGCCACACCAGTGCGGCAACTTACAAGACACCACCTCGGTGCCATCCGGATCTTGGCGCGTTGTGCTGCCTTCGGCCTATTCGCACATCGGTCCGCTACTGACGCAAACTCACAGGCCAACGGGGCGCCCCACGCCGACTTTCAGCATTGTAGGATGGCCACACCAGTGCTGCAACTTGCTGGACACCACCTCGGTGCCATCCGGATCTTGGCGCGTTGTATTGCCTTCGGCCTATTCGCACATCGGTCCGCTACTGACGCCGCCTCACGTGCCAACGTATTTTCTCCGCATTTTATACCCTATGCCGCATAACAGGTCATGTGACTTGTTTATAAAACTTTTCATTGGTTCATTTTACTTTTGGTTTCCTAATGATGGAAGGCTTGATCATATGACCTAAAAACAACACTTTTCATTGGATGAAAACTTTTTTTTTTTCCCAAACGATGAAAGCCCCACCTTGTTTCTGAATGTTTCAGACTGAAGCTGGCTTCAGCATGAGAGCACCACCATCTCGTAGCTCCGTCGTGGTCATTCCGCGAGCAATCATGGCAACCGCTCCCCACCAGAAGCCTACAGGAGTCGGGGGCCCCCAAAACTTTTGATAAATCCTCAAGGCGGAGGGGACGCTTTCGAGAATGGGGTCCAAGACCTAGCAGACAAGCGTCCGATTTCCAAGGTGTCCCAGGGCCATTTCAGTGGACCAGGCCCAAAAAGGAAACAGCCTGCCGCCATTTTGAGAGTCCTGTGACAGCCGCCTATCGCTGCACCGCAAGAGTGGGCGCAACTCAGCTGAATTGCGGCTTTTGACACAGTGGACCAAAAACGGACGGAATGGCAACTGAAACGGTAAAGGGGCGCCCCACTACAACAGATGACACTCCACCTGGAGAGGCCCGTTCACGCCGCCTCCCGCGGGGCGCCCCACGCCGTTATTCGGAGCAGCATTGTAGGATACCAAAACCAGTGCGGAAACTTACTGGACATCACCTTGGTGCCATCGTTCTGCTGCCTTGGAACTATTCGCACAACAGTTTGTTACTGATGACCCACCCCCCGCGACGCCCCACGCCAGAAATCTGGACGTTGTGCTGCGTTGGGACTATTCGCACAGCCGACCGCTACTTCGTTGTTTTTCCCTAAAAATGTTTATATGTTATTACTGTTTTTGTTTTCTTGTATATATTTATAAGTTATTAAAGTTTTATAATCTTACTACTTTGTTGGAGTGCTATATATTTTTAATGTGACACATAATTGTAAAAACTTTGATGTACAAAGAGTCATCCCTGGAATCTTCCGCTTCAGGCTCGGTCCCCTCCCCAATCACAATACAGGATGGTTTTCAGATAATAGGAACGCGTCTGCTGTGACGGATCTCATCGAGTGTGGGCCTTGATCTACTATAACTCCTTTGAAGAGGGGTGATTCTTTACAGCTGGGGCCATAAACTACATCTGCAGGGCTAGCTGATACCCTAGGACCGGCCTGGACAATCGGACACAGAGGAAAAGGAGTGTCAGAGGGTGCGGTAGTGAATAGGGCGAAAGGGAGGTGTCGGGCGGGCACAGGGTGTGATTCTCAGGGAAGAGCAGCGCAGATGGGGGGTGGTTTATTACCCATGCATAAGACAGAGAGCGGGGGTGACCACTGCCTGGGGGAGATGCTTGCGAGGGTGGGGAGTCATGCTAAGGATCGACAGCGTGCACAGAGTGGGTCTGGTCAAGGCATCTAAAATGACTGCCGTGCACGACAAAAGTGTGGCATTTGAAAAAAGGCAAGATGGCGCAGACAATGTTTTTCAACACTTCCTGATTTCCTTCGAATCGAACGTTAACAGACGTTGGGGCATATTACCAAAGTTAAGCGATATTTATCCCTAACGATGCTTAGCAACGATTTTTTTACCGCTAAGCATCGTCAGAAATTATCGCAGATAAACCTTGCTATTATCAAGGTTTATCGCAAATACGATAAAAAACGACCGCAATGCATTAATATCGCTGAAAACTCAGCGATATTCATGCATTACCGAGCTAATGCTCTTAGCCATGTTATCCACCTCCCATTGG
Source organism: Lissotriton helveticus (assembly GCF_964261635.1). NCBI lineage: Eukaryota > Metazoa > Chordata > Amphibia > Caudata > Salamandridae > Lissotriton > Lissotriton helveticus. The sequence goes on along the minus strand of NC_136065.1, from coordinate 1,642,724,328 downwards.
ATAACATGCCTTAGAACTGCTCAGGGCAGGTGCTAGCTTTTGGAGATATTCGCGCTAATCGCGAATATTTCCAAAAGTTGATAATAGGAGATAGCGATGTTAGCGACTGTTTCCAGTCGCTAACATCTTGGCATGCCCACTTTGCATGTCATTAGTGATAAATATCACTCACATGCAAAGTGGGGCCCAAGATGGTCGCTATCTCCTACTAGCCGTCGCTAACTGGTGTTAGCAACAGCTAGGTAATACAGATATAATTTTATCTCCGCGAAGCGGAGCGCTGTTACAGATATATATCTTTTTTTGAACGTTAATTTCTCAAAATCCACTGGAGCACATATATTGAGACCTAGCAAAGGCACATCGGACTACCAGTCCCTACAATTTTGCCAAGTTTCGTGCAAATCCATTCAGCCGTTCGATTATTATTATTTTATTTTTTTTTGCTTTGCGGGGCCCTTTTAAAACCTCCACATCAAACCTAAGAGGTCAAGGAGGATCTACTATGCCCCCTTATGGTCATTTGCCCCTTCGCTTTGGCCTCCTCTTGTGTCTCGATCCTACCTAGAGACAAGATGGCGGCCGCTACGGACTGTTTGGAATGTTTACAGACGCCGGAGAACCAATCAGCTTCGCAAACCTCCGTTACGCGAAGCGGAGCGCTGTTACAGATACATATCTTTTTTTGAACGTTAATTTCTCAAAATCCACTGGAGCACATATATTGAGACCTAGCAAAGGCACATCGGGCTACCAGTCCCTAATATTTTACCAAGTTTCGTGCAAATCCATTCAGCCGTTCGATTATTATTATTATTTTTTTTCTTTGCCCCGCGGGGCCCTTTTAAAACCTCCACATCAAACCTAGGGGGTCAGCGAGGATCTACTATGCCCCCTTATGGTCATTTGCCCCTTCGCTTTGGCCTCCTCTTGTCTCTCGATCCTACCGAGAGACAAGATGGCGGCCGCTACGGACTGTTTGGAATGTTGACAGACGCCGGAGAACCAATCAGCTTCGCTTCACAAAGCTCCGTTGCGCGAAAAGTCCGCGAACCGGAGCGCTGCCCGGTCCGCTGTTACAGATATATATCTTTTTTTAAACGTTAATTTCTCAAAATCCACTGTAGCACATATATTGAGACCTACAAAAGGCACATCGGGCTACCAGTCCCTACAATTTTGCCAAGTTTCGTGCAAATCCATTCAGCCGTTCGGGCTAAAAGTGAGGCCAACCGCCCTATGGAAAACTCAATGTTAAAAACACGTTTTGGGACCCCCCTTTTTTCTCGACCCCCCCTGGACGAACCCCCCCCAATTTTCAGGGGGTGCTCAGAAACAAAATGTGCCATTTTCCTGAAAATTTCAGCCAATTCCGTCCACAAACGCCAAAGTTATTTGACATAGAATTTTCAAAAATCCCATAGAGAAAAAATCCTAACTATATATACCTACTGGCGACCGCCAGTAGGTAATATGTATATATATATATATATATATATACATATACATATACATATACATATACATATATATATATATATATATATATATATATATACATATACATATATATACGTATATATATATATATATATATATATATATATATATATATATATATATATATATATTATCCAAAACCTCCTTTGCAGGAAAATGAACACGCACTCGTAGGATCTGGTTTTCAATTCTTTATTTCTCCATTATACTCCGTGTAAATTACCAACGCGTTTCGCCGCCAACCGACAGCTTGATCACGGCGTGATCAAGCTGTCGGTTGGCGGCGAAACGCGTTGGTAATTTACACGGAGTATAATGGAGAAATAAAGAATTGAAAACCAGATCCTACGAGTGCGTGTTCATTTTCCTGCAAAGGAGGTTTTGGATAATTGAATTCGGCGGGGCTCTGCCGTAGAACACGCACCGATCAAAGAAGCGCCAGGGGTCAACCAATTCGAGGCAAGTTGTTGGGATATATATGTATATATATACATATATATATATATTGTAGATCTGAAAAGCTACCGGTCCATCTCCCTGCTCCCCTTTCCAGCAAAGGTTCTCTGGAAGGCATTCGACCAGCAACTAAGGCCTGGAACACAACAACCTCCTGAATCCCTATCAATCCATATTTTGAGCCAACCAAACCACAGAGACATCCCTGATCACAGCCACCAATGACATCAGTGCCCTCCTGGACCAGCCCTCACCCTTCTGGACCTGTCAGCTGCCTTCGACACCGTCTCATATCACATCTTGATCAACAGACTCCACCACCTTGGAATCAGGGAGACACCCTCAAATGTGTCACCTCATACCTCACCAGAAGAACACAGAGAACTGTCTCCCACCGTTCACCTCAGAACCCAAGAAGGTCAGCTGCAGCTTCCCCCAAGGAAAATCCCTCAGCCCATGCTCTTCAAAGTTTACGTCACCCCCATGTTCAACACTAACAGACCTCATGGACTCAACATCATCTCCTACGCCGACAACACCCAGCTCATCCTCTTGTTGTCCCGAAGACCCCTCCACCACCAGAGCCAACTTCAAAGTTGCATGATTAACGTCACTGACTGGATAAAGGACAGCTGCCTCAAGCTCAACTTGAACAAGACAGAAGTCCTCATCTTTAAGAACAACACCTCGCCATGGAACAACACATGGTAGTCTGCTGAACTCGGCCCATCTTCCACCCCAACAGACCACACCTGCAACCTCAGCATCATCTTGGACATGAAGCTGTCAATGAAGAAGCAGGTACATGCAGTCTCATCCACTTGCTTCTGTACCCTATGCATGCTCAGCAAGATCTTCAGGTGGTTCTCAGTCAACATCAGAAGGACCGTCATGCAGGCACTCAATACCAGCAGGCTGGACATGGGAACACAATCACTGCATGCCTCCTGAAGAAACTACAGACAATACAAAACTCATCTGCAAGACTCATCCTCGGCCTCCCCATATGAACCCACATCACACCACAAGAAGCTATACTGGCTCCAGATACAGAAGAAATGCCAGTTCAAGATGTTGACCCACGCATACAAAGCCCTGCACAACAAAGGACCAGCATACATCAACAAACGCCTAACCTTCCACAAACCGACCAGACACCTACAATCCGCCTCCTGAATCAATCGAAGCAATAGTGGAGAACGCTCCTTCTCACAGTTGGTTGCCAAAGCTTGGAATGAACTTCCCTTGCACCTCAGGACAGCTTCATCGCCCCAGCAATTCAGGAAAGAACTCAAGACCTAGCTGTTCGAATGAACAGATCACCACGAAGCAGTTAGCAATGGCAGCGCCTTGAGACCCTCAAAGGTGATTTTCAGTGCTTCATAATTCCCTAATTAATTGATTGATATACATTAATATTCTACTTGATATTCAATTAATTTATGTTAATAATCTACTTTAAAAAAAATTTACTAATTTTTTTTAAACTTGTAAATTTGGGTTTCAGCGGTTGGAGCCATACAAATCAACACTAAGAATTAAATTCCCACTCGGAAATGTGTAATGGCTAAAAGTAGGACATTTACTACAAAGTGTAGGACTTGATTTACAAGTGTAGATTTACTCATGTGTAAATTGATATTTGCGGATAGGCTCCTGTATATGTAACAGATACTCTTTATGCCTGGCAGCCAGTGCAGTTTATCTAGGGTGGGCTAAATATGGTGTCTGAATTAAGGCCAAGTAAAATCCAGACTGTCCTTTTCTGAAGGATGCACCATGTTTTTTTTCTGTAGGTCTCGCTGTACAAAACTATACTGGATTTGTGGCTAACCCAAAACGTGCCTAAACCATGCAGACAAGAGACAATTATGCCCTCACAAAGCTGTGGTGAGATCGATAATCAATGGTTGCTGATTTAGCATGCATGGTCCTAGATTTTCTACCTGTAGCACAGGGAAAATAATCTGGCCATTTTGGTACAATTTGTTCATTTTCACATAACTGAAACCCTTCACTTCATACCTGTATGTGTGATATGACATAGTCCTAAGTGTTGTATGTATAGACCCTGCATACTGTCTGAAAGGTGTAATTCTTGAAGACACAAGAATGAGATTCGCTGTGTTAAGATGATGGCCATTCCAGTCACAGACCCATTGGAGCAGCTCCTGGTACTGCACCTCAAAAATATCAGGTTCTCAGGATACCCTGAGAACCGTGGTCCAAGCCCTTGCCATCTCACGGATGGACTACGGGAATATACTACTTCTGGGCGCCTGTAAGGAGGTATTAAAGAAATTTCAGGTGGTTCAGAACATGGCTGTGCGCCTGCTATGTAACTTACCTGCCAGGTCTTCGGCCTCAACCCATCTGCGCAAACTGCATTGGCTACGAATTGAGAGCTGTATCAAATTCAAAGCCCTCTGCATGATGCACCGTATTAAAATGGATAAAGCCCCGAAATATCTATCTTCCTTGGTCCAGCAGTATGTTCCCTCCCGTACCTTAAGATCTTCTACTCAAAACAAGTTTCAAATTCCACGGGTCAAGCGAGCCAAAATGGGTGGACGCTCGTTCGCCTTACTGGCTCCTTCCTTATGGAACTCTATGCCCCAATTTTTGCGCTCGGAAGTCTGCTATATGACATTCCGTAAAGGTATCAAGACCTGGCTTTTTAACATGTAACTGCCATGCCCATGGTTTTTACATCGGCTCATCTTCCGTTTGCTCTAGCGCCGGGAAACCTCCGTGTAGCTGCGCGCTCAATAAATGTAATTATAATAAAAATAATAATAATCCCAATCTGTGTTCAGGGCAGCAATCCTTATTAAGCCTAATATATATCCAGGAACAGAAGCTACAACATACTGTGACAAACAATGGTTTGGCTGCCTCTTCCGCTCAGGTACGGAGATACCCAACAGCAGCACAAGTCAACTTAAGGTATCTGGCAAGTGACTATTCAATTTATGTTGTGTTGTCTATTTCTGTCTCTCCTCTCTTCAGTTTAGAAAGCCTAGGATATTGTCCGCCAAAATGATCCCCACACCTTCTAATTGGGCCAAGCTCTCTACCCCTTCATCCAGCTTTGGCTAGAAAACATGACAGATGTTTGGAGCCATATTGAAATTGACTTCATCCTGAAGCCCAGCAGCTCCACATGCATCTGGCATCCCCAGATCCCTGTTTCCTCCAAGGAAGAAGCCGTGGATTGAATGCAAAGATATTCATTGCCTGAACTAAAGTTTTGCCCTGGCCTCCATGAAAAGAAAAAGTCTAGCTGAAAGAGACCTCTGTACAGGACTAATTGAAAAAGAAAGTCTGCCTCGGAGCCATGACATTCTACCTCTAAACTGCTCAAGCCTGTGTCGGAGGACCAAGATCATCATCTGCACCTCATGAAGCTTAATGACATTTAGGAAACACCAAAGGATATATTTGCTGGTGATCCTTCACTGCCTTGATTAACCTGCTGACCTCTACACCAATCCTAAAGTCTGGTAGTGCGCACCTAGGCCAATGAGCCAAAGGTAGACCGAGAGAACACCTTGAAGAGGTTGATAGAACTTCTCTGGTTTGGTGAGTACCTGCGATAGAACTTCTCTGGTTTGGTGAGTACCTGCATATTTTGTACTCAAGGATTTCTACTTTTTGCATGTAAGATACTTGGGGTACATTTCATTGTGTGAGCCTTATAGAACTCAAATTTGAACAAAGGAAAACATTTTACTATGAGTGAGTCATTATGGGTATAAGTTTCTGTATCACCCAATCCCTAACTGGACTGTCTCTGCTTCCAGCGGGTATTAATGTGTCCACTGTGTGCCCCCGATTCCATGGATTACCCTCTCTGATTAAATTCTTAACCACAACTGGCAAGTGACAAGATATTCACCACTATAGAATTCAAGCACAATTATTTGCCAACCAAACAATCTTGATTTTTCATATACATTATGACATTAAAATTACTGGAGAACTATATAAGTTCCAACTGGTACAATGAAGTATGTCTGGTGAACTACTGATACCACACCTGATCCTGGAGGCCCAAGTCTACCAGTATCAGCTGAGATCCTACCTAGACCTAACTTCAGTTTGCCAACCAGTGGCCCATATTTCAGTAGTTTTGGAATTTCAAGTTAATCTTGTGTGGTGGTGTTGTTGACTGTAGTAGCTCGGATCCACTAACCTACCCCCTTGAGCACTGAACTATGGAAAACTACTATAAGGCTTTCGCGCTTCTTCTAGTCCTGGACCTCACCGCCATGTACAATGACTTGTTTGAGTGTGGCCAATTCCCTCCCTCCCTAGCTCCACGAGGCTCTGTTAAACTTCTCCTGAAGCCGGACACGCCCCCCGGTCTCCATGACTCTTATCGCCCTTTATCTCTCTGACAATAAGATCTTTACCAAATTGCTGGCCTCCCACCTTCTCCCCCCATGCCGCTTATTGCTCGCCCGGACCAATCTGGATTCATTCCTGGCTGTGCTACTCCACATAATCTCAGGACCATTTTCTCTGTCCTTCATCAAATTAATCCCGCTCTTCCGGCTGTGGCGGACTTTATGGATGCCACCAAAGCATTCGATACTCTGAAGTGGCCCTTTCTTTTTTATCTTCTCCCTCGCTTGGGCTTCAGCCCGATTTTCCTGCCAAAGTCCAACTCCTCTACACCCTCCCCACGGCCCGCCTTTGAAATAATGGTCAGATCACAGAGCCTAATCCCATCGCTCGCGGCACAAGGAAAGGGTGCTCACTTTCCCCCATGCTATTAGCCATCACCATAGAACCTCTTTTTGCCAGGCTCCAGTAACACCACACCCAGAGGGGTCTCGGCTTTGCGGCTCGTGCCCTGGTCGTCTCCATGTATACAGACGACGTAAAACTCTATGGGGCATATTATCAAGCGGGGCGATAGAAAATTATCGCCGCTTTAGCGTCCGTTTTCGGATGCTAAGCGACGATAATTGTATCGCCCTATTAGCAAGCTGTCGCTAACATCAGTTAGCGACAGCTTGTAGGCGATAGCGAGCGGTTTGGGGCCCGCTTTGCATGTCAGCGATATTTATCGCTAATGACATGCAAAGTGGGCGTACCCAACCTGTTAGCGACTGAAAGCAGTCGCTAACATCGCTATCGCCTATTACCAACACAGGCGTAGCGATGGAAATATTCACGCTAAGCGCGAATATCTCCAAACACTAACGCCTGCTCACTCCAGTTCTTAGCCATTATATCCAATTGGAAGTGGATATAATGGCTAAGACCGTGTTAGCGATAATGTGTGAATATCGCTGTATTCTCAGCGATATTCACGGATTTTGACGCTATCGCCGGGAATTTTATCGCTTTTGAGATAAACGTTGCTAATAGCACGTTATCTCAGCGATAAAATCCGGTGATGCGCTGACTACCCGTTTGTATGGGCATTGGGACCTACCAGATACCTCAGCATCTGGCTCAGCAGGGATGTGGATGAACTTTGGAAGACCAATTTTGCCGTGCTGTGGACTGGCTGGAGTCTAAGATCCAACTCTGGAAACGGCTACCTCTGTCTCGACCTGGCGGCATAGCCATCGCCAAGATGGTGGTGCTCCTGAAGTTTTTGTATTTCTTCATGAATATCCCCATTCCCCTTACAGCTCACTTCTTCCACAGACTCTGCTCACTCATAATCACCCTTGTCTGGGTGGGTCGGCAGCCTAGAATAGCATAAAATATACTTACTCTCCCTCTGTCGCGTGGCGGTCTGGGTGCCCCGGATTTTAGACTCTACACCCTCAGCGCCCAAGCCAGCTTTCATCACTTCTGGCTACACCCGACACCTTTCCACCCGTATGTTGCCCTGGAGGCCGATCTCGCAGCCCCCTGGCCACTCTCGACTGCTCTTTTTGCTCCGGCAAAGCCCCCACGTGGCGAGATCGACATAGTTGACCTGGTACGGGCTCCGTAGATATTCTGGCTTTAGTATGCTCCCTGCAAAGGCTATGCCCATTACACACAACCCGACATTCCCCCCTCTGCAGACGGCAGGTATGGTCAAACATGCTTCTCGCTTGGGACTCTCTATGGTACAGGAACTTTATCCCAGGAACACTTTATTTTCTTTACTGGCTGAGTCCGGTCCCATGGACACTCTGCTTTATTATCAACTCAGAGCTTCTGCAGGGAACTTTACCCCACGTTTCCTCAGCCCCCCCTTTGATTAGTGGCCTTCACTTTCTCTATACTTTCCCCTCCTCCCATAAGCTGGTCACTAGGATTTATACCCTTGCACTTGCGGACTCCTCCATCTCCACAGATCGCGCCCATGCAGCGTGGAGTGCAGACTTGTGCATCGACCTCTCCTGAGGACTGGTTGTACTGCTGCAATCAGACCAAGCACTTGTCCTCAAATTATCATTTGCGCCTCATACATTTTAAATATTTGCATAGACTATATCACTCTCCTGCTCAGCTGCACAAAATGGGCCTCATCCCCCGCTGCAGATTTCTCCCATCTCGCCTGGCTATGCCCTAAGGTCTCAGCATATTGACGCGATGTGTGCGTCGCTACAACTGAAATGACCTCTACCCCCGTCACGCCTGACCCACTGCTCTGCCTCCTAGGCTTTGTAAAATTCTGCCCTGGCGCTGCTCGCCAGCTGACTGTGATGCTTCTCGTTCTCACAAGGCGCATGGTCTTTGTGTGCTGGGGTCGCAGATCAGTGCCCAAAGTTAGAGCTTGGCTTGAGGACGCTTCATGCTGTCAGACACATCTTGTCCGAACTCTGGGACTTGGTGCCAGTCACTTGCTGCCCAATCGATATCTGGGGTCCCCTGGTTTCCTATCCCCAGTGACAGGATGCCTTGCCCTCTGCGGCCTCTCCCATGCTCCCCCCCCACCCCCCCCCCCCCGGCACTCCGCCCGCGTACCGCCGCCAGTGTTGGTCCGTGAGGCACTGTTCTACTCAGGTGTCCCCTGGGCCCCTTGTGGTTTCTCCACTTTGTGTGGTGTATCCCCCAGGCACCCCCCCCCCCCCGCTCCCCCTGCTTCTCCTCGGAATTTCTTCTATTGTGCAATGCCGTGGGTTTCCTGTATATGATGGCTCATTTGATGTATGTAACAAATATGTTTCTCTTTAAGATGGCAGAACTCCCGCTTGTACATACTGTAACTTGAAGTGGAAATTGTTTCTCAATAAATGTTTTCAAAACGAAAAAAAAAACCTTGGAAAACTAAGAAACAGGGCAGTAAAATTACGCTAAAGAGAGATACTTTATGGACCCCTGTGTGGAATCTTGCTACGCTTGTTTAGAGAATGAGAACGGAACCTGACGTAAACCCAAGATCTAGGTGGATCCAATGACTAATGGGTCTTTGGGATTATTTTAGATATGATAAAATTGCGTATAGGCTGTAATATTAATTGATTACTAGTTGTATCTCTGCCTTGGAAAGTGACAGGACCTTCTGTTTTGTGCACATTTTTAATTTAAACTGTGCTAGATTCAACAGTTGAAAAAGATCAATGCATTTTCAACTACATTGCTCTTTATGGGAACAGACCTAAATTGTATCATACTTAACCTGAGTTTAAAAAAAAAACACTCCTCACCACCTAAAATAACTTTTTCTGCTTGACCACTTTACCTCAGTTAAGACCCAAATATGAACTCTTGGCGTCCAGTGAACAGTGCATTAATATACAAGGCCTTAGGCTATTGATGTCAAATTACAGTTAGTTAGGAAAGTATTGATCAGGCAGACCCTTCAGGATTTTGCGATTTTAAAACAATCTCAAAATTGGGACTTTCGTAAAAACTACACAATGTTTACAAAAGGCACTACAAAATCATGATTAAACCCTTTCTTTAACCCTCGCTCCCCTTTTGTTAACACTGTAACACTGTGCTGGCCCACTAAAAGGAGGCTGGGCAGGAGAGATGTGCTTTGCCTACTCTGTCTGCCCCCAATGCCAGGAGCAAAACAACTGCAGGAGACTGGGATTAAACAGATATGGTAATGCACCGGCCTCCTTTGACAGTCTTTAGCCCCTACACCCCCACCATGGCACTAATCGATGTTCACCCCCACCCGTAGATAACTTCTCCCTCTCCAGCCTGATGCCTTGCCTCCCCCTCACTGCCTCCCCCTCAATCCCCATTGCACCCTCACGCACAATTAGCAAGAAATACATGATGCTGTAGAGGAGCTTTTACTTTAGCCTCCTACGCCCTCCTCACACCGTAATTTAAGCACCATTTGTTTAATGCTTAGAAGCATGACGGCAGGGTGGTGACAGAGAGAGTGCAGCTTTAAAATGTATATCTGCGCTTTCTCTGGCACCAAACATTTGTCTTCCCAGCTCTGTCCACATCTGTGCCAGGGTATTTTGTGTGACAGTCCCATTTTGCCTGCACTCCCTGTCACGTGATTGTTAATGCCGGGCTGATCAGGAAGTCCTGATGAAGGCTCAATTGACTCTCCATCCTAGCTAGGGACCCATGAGGTTGGATGCATTTGCTCCAATGGACCCACTTACACTGGTGAGCATGGATTACAAAAAAGGAAGGTGGCCTAACTCTGGATTATTATGGCCAAGTTACGAGGGTCCCCCATTGTCCTCCAGTCTTTCTCAACAGGTGCTGTGAGAACCAGGCCAGCCCACCCTTGGTTCCCAGGGGCCTGAGTCTGTGGCTGCCCTCCAGTCCTGTCTGATGGCACTTTCCTCTGAGCCTTGCTTCCCAGAGAGCAGGGAGGGATGCAAAACTGAAATTCCCCATGCAGGGCAGCCTTCTTAAGCCCGGTTTAGCCAACACTGTACTGATCGATTGGGCGCACTTAGTCCACTTGGGGATGGACTACTTGGCCTGCCTTGGCTGTTATTTCAAGCAATCCTGCTTGTACTGTCCGACTCGATGGTCTGCCTTTTGTGGAGGCTAGTTAGCAGAGTGAATGCCAAACAGCTTGGCAGCTTGTACAGTGGTCTGACCAGAGTGGATACGGTCGGATGGTGCTAGTCCCAGATGCTGCTTGGTGGTCTGGGCCCTGTGTGCCTGTCTATTGCCCTTTTCCACCCAGTGCATTTTTAAAGCAACTCGGAATGACTGTTCAGTGGGGTGGCTCCCGGCTGCCCAGGCTGGGACACACTGCACCTGTGTCTTGCTCAGACTGCACCTTGGCCTGCCTCTCCCTTTTGCTGTCATGGAGTAGACTGAGCCTGCCGGTGCGTCTATGACCGTTCTGTCCCCCAGCCCTCTGCAGGCCAGCAGGGACTCCCAAAGCAGGCACTTGAGGGGTGTGAAGTTCGGTCCAGGATGGTCCCTGCTCCTCTTTCCGTCCAGCAGGTGTGGCAACCTATTTGATCCTGACAGTAGCATATATTTGTTTCCAAGATTAAGCAATGCATGTCTCCAATATGTGATTCATTTTCCTGTGAGGACAGCTTCACATTTAGTTGTACTCTAGAATAATTAATGTATTGTTGGAAGCAAGACCAGTTTGATGCTGATGGGCAGCAATAATAACCCAGAATGAGCTCCACTAAGATAAGCCAAATACCTCATAATTTAATTAGTGACACACATGAATGGATGAACAAGATTTCAACTGCCCCTAGCTACTATGTTAATAAGATGGCGTTTGTATATGTTGCCCCCAACCCCCTTCCAGGTACCGGGCAGGGACACCTTCCCTACCCAGGCCAGGGTGGCATCGGACAGGGGAGGAGTCTGGGGCTCATGCTGGCTGGGCAGTTCCCGTAATCGTCTGTGAGATGTGGGTGAAAGAATGACTTCAGGCACTAAGCAGTGCTACCGTCTCTATCTGGGCAAGGGTGGCATTGGACAAAGGGGGAGTCATGGACTCATGCAAGCTAGCCAACTCCTGTAATCCTCTTCCCATGAGCGGTGGGTGAAGCCATTGCTTTTCCCTAGGAAGCCATGGCTCCAGGAACTGGGCAGGGCCACCTACCCAAGCCAGGCTAGGCGGGTGTCAGACCGGGGAGGAGTCTGGAGCTCTTGCAGGCTGGACAGAATCTGTAATACCTGCGTAAAAAGTGGGTGAAGCCATGGCTTTCACCTTGGAAGCCAGGGCTCCTGGCACCAAACATCCCTACCCATGCCAGAGTGGCCGCAGACCGGGGAGGAGTCTGGAGCTCCTGCAGGCTGGGCAGATTCTGTAATCCCTCTGTAAGAAGTTGGCCTTCACCTTGGAAGTCAGGGCTCCAGGCACCAGGCATCCCTACCTGTGATAGAGTGGCCTTGGCCAGGCATGAGTCACGGCTCTTGCGGGTTGGACAGCTCCCATAATACACCCACCATGAGGGGTGGGCAAAGACATGGCTTTCTCCTGAGAAGCCAGGGTTCCAGGTACCGGTCAGGACCACCTTCCCTACTCAGGTCAGGGTGACATCAGACAAGGGAGCTCCCGTAATTCCCCTGTGAGATGCAGGAGAAGGCAGGACTCCAGGTAATGAGCAGGGCTACCATCCCTATCCAGGGTGGCTTCGGACCAGGGAGGAGTCAGGGGCTCATGTGAGCTAGACAACTCATGTAATCCTCCGCGTGAGAGGTGGGTGAAGCTATGGCTTTTCCCATGGGTCTAGGAACCAGGCAGGGCCACCTTCCCTACCCAGGTTAAAGTGCCATTGGACTTGGGAGGAGTCTGGGGCTCCTACAGGCTAGGCACCAGTCCTCCTATCCACCAGTTAGCCTGTCAGCTTTGTGTGGGCAAAAACGTCACCAGTGACATTTTCATTCTGGAGGTCGATCCAGCCAGTGAACGAGTATGGGCGTGCCAACTCAGTGAACCACGTCACCTGCTCATCCTTCCTAATTCGAATTACACCTAGGCCTCATTAAAATGCTGAGTGGAAATGTTCTTGGAGTTTACAATACAAGCTGGAAGTTAGTTCGTCTTAAACTTTGGAAAATATAATTTATAAATTTTCTTTTTTATTTTTATATACCTCTCAACAAGAATTCATATTGTGTCAGAGTTGAATAAAAGATACAATCACAACAAACACCAACAAAAAAAAGTCTAATTTTTTTTTATAAAAGCTAGAAATGTGGGTAACAGTTTGTGTGTTGATGAATGAGAATTCTGTAATCTGGAGATAGTTGTACAGAAAGCTTGGTCAGAGCTGTGAATCACTGACAGAATATCGAGAGTCAAAAAATCGAACTACAGTAATAGCGACGCAAAAATATCGAAGTCAAATATATCAACATCCTATCTACATTAAGATAAGTACAAAAATATCGAAAAAATAATATCGATGTCAAAAATATCGTTTAAAATATAGTTTTTTTTAAGTTGTAAAATAAAGTAAATAATACATTCAATTAAAATAAACAGTAAAAAAAATTACATGTCTAAAAATTATAACTAATATATATAATGTAAAATTACATTAAACATATACATATAATATATAATATGCATACGTACTTAATAATATTTTTCATAATTATTTTAATAACATACATTTTACAAAAAATCTTATGAATCACAAATACATCTCTACATATAAAACAATAATATAAATACAAATTCAATAAATATACATAACAAATTAAAACAAATTCAATTCTTTTTAATATTTTGAATTATTTTTATACTACATTAACTAAAATAATACAACAAATATTAGATAGCGGAGGGAATACAATTACTATTCCAACTCCAAACAGTGCAACAGTAGGGAAAAGGTTGGATAGCGTAGGGGTAAGAATTACTATTCCCACTCCAGTGAGTGCAACAGTAGGGAAAGTGTTGGATAGCGTAGGGGTAAAAATGACTATTCCCACTCCAGTGAGTGCAACAGTAAGGAAAGTGTTGGATAGCGTAGGGGTAAAAATTATTATTCCCACTCCAGTGTGTGCAACAGTAGGGAAAGTGTTCGGTAGCGTAGGGGTAAAATGTACTATTCCCACTCCAGTGAGTGCAACAGTAGGGAAAAGGTTGGATAGCGTAGGGGTAAGAATTACTATTCCCACTCCAGTGAGTGCAACAGTAGGAAAGTGTTGGATAGCGTAGGGGTTAAAATTACTATTCCCACTCCAGTGAGTGCAACAGTAAGGAAAGTGTTGGATAGCGTAGGGGTAAAAATTACTATTCCCACTACAGTGAGTGCAATAGTAGGGAAAGCGTTGGATAGCGTAGGGGTTAAAATTACTATTCCCACTCCAGTGAGTGCAACAGTAGGGAAAGTGTTGGATAGCGTAGGGGTAACAATTACTATTCCCACTCCAGTGAATGCAACTGTAGGGAAAGTGTTGGATAGCATTAGGGTTAAAATTACTATTCCAACTCCAGTGAGTGTAACAGTGTGGAAAATGTAGGATAGCATAGGGGTTAAATTAACATACTTATTAATTAAATAATTATAAAAAAATAACATATTAATAAGTAATTAACAAAAATATTAATAAATACCAATAAAATTAAATATTTACTTAAATAACATGAACCCCTTCGGCGCTGATGACAAAGCCAGCTCGTCATCAGCGTTACCTGCGCTGCGCGGATGACGAGCTGGCTTTGTCACGATCAAGCCATTTTTGAAATTCCCGCGCACAGCGGGAAAACGCGGTAGCGCGGTAGGGGTTAAATTACTTCCCACCCTATTCCCCTATGAAAGCACAACCCGCTACACATGAAAAAGAACACAATTAATTAAATTATCAATTAATCAATTAATACAAATTAATGACCAATTAATAATTAAATAACAATAAATGAATAATTAATACCAATTAATACACATTTAAATGTACTTAATTATAATAGATTACTTCCCACCCTATTCCCCTATAAACCCACTACCCGCTACACATAAAAAATAACACAATTATTTTGATTATCAATTAAATAATTAATACAAATTAATTAGCAATTAATAGTTCATTATCAAAAAGTTAAAAATCAATACAAATTAATAAAAATTCATATGTACTTAATTGTAATAAATAACTTCCCACCCTATTCCCTTACAAGCCCACACCCCGCTACACATAATAAATAACACATTTAATGTAATTATCAATTAATCAATTAGTAGAAATGAATTACCAATTAATATTTAATTAACAATAAATTGATTAACTATAAATACAAAATAATACAATAACTATTATTATTATAATTATAAATGAATCAATTAATACAAATTAATGACCAATTAATTAACAATAAATTAATAATCAATAAAAAATAAATAAAAATATTAATTAATTAATTATAATAAAATCACTTCCCCCCCCCACTCCCCTATAAACCCTCAAACCGCTCTGATACTAAAACACAAAATGTGCATAAAAAATAATTAATAATTTCTAAACATTTAATACATATATTTAAAAATAATTTAAAAAGTTACAAAAAATGTTAAACACATATACATAAAGTGCATACTAAAATACATAACACTAATATAAATATTGATATTATTAACAACGATAATTTTGCTAGCGATATTAATTACTTTCATATTATTTACTTCAATATAAAATATTCACCGATATTCTTGACTTTGATATTCAGTCCCTACGATATTTAAAACTTGATATTAGTGTAGGTCGATAATAAAAAAATCAATATTATGTCTGCATACCTAGAGCTGCATATCTTCCTGGGGAAAGAGATATTGAAATGTGCAGCGTTTCCTGTGATTATTGGGGAGTCTTCTGGAAGTCTGAAAATTAGAGCCAAAATACAATGGCTGTTGTGGAATATAAGCCTTGTGTGTAAGCCAAGACATCTTGAAATGAGTTTGTGGCAATGCAGTGATTAAAGTAAAGGTGTTATATTAAACAGTACTTCTTGATTCCAATAATGAGCTCAGCAGCCGAGTGCATTTCTGATCTCAGCAGAAAGACAGCACACTTGAGAATTCCAATCAACTGCTATATTTATGTAAGTACGTATATGAAATTTAATAGCACAAATTTAGCCAAAAGTCAGTGGAGCACTGGACAGGGTCAGAGACAAGCATAAAGTCAAGTAGTGGGAGGAGGGGTAGCTTGGTTATGAACGGTTAAAACATTGCGATGTAGAGCTTTTTTTTAAATGTGAGAATTCAACAGTTTCCTAAACTGGAGAAGCGTTGTGGTGGTACTGATGAATATAGGGGTGTAGTTCCAGATCCTCAGTGCATGGATGGAAAGGCCTGCTGACTTCTTTTTCTTTTACACTTCTTAGTCTGATTGTTTCGTTTCTACAAGTGTGCCAAGGACCACCAGAGATGATGATCTTGTTTGCAGGATAAGCGGGCGTGCTGGTTTTGATGGCTTTTAAAATGATGCAACTGTTTTTTTTAGAGTGTGTGGGCTGGCAAGGGTAGCCAAGTAAGTTCCATGAGGATGGGGGTGATGAGATCATATTTCTTCAGGGCCTGGCTGAGACGTGCTGCATCAAGTGGGATACCCTCAAGGGGTGCCAGTGTAGAGTGTGAAAAGCCATGGAGCAAGGCAATACTACCATCCAGAAAGGAGAGTATGAGGGCTGTCTGCAAATGGATTGTGTACGGCAGGGTCTGTAGATCACCAGGGTGCTGAAGGATTTAGCTTGTATTTGCATGCTATAATTGGGGCATGGATGTTCACATAATTTTCCCAAAAATGTTGAATTTGTTGAGAAGGGTGTTGGCATTGGACATAGAGTTGATAGGGTGAGGGGTTAGTTCAAGCATTCGGTTGTCCAGCGATATGGGTATCTGGCATTGGCTTATTGGTGATATTCGAGGGAATTGTCAAGGATGTGGCCTTGGAGTGTGTTGGTTGTGTGACATGATGTACTATGTTGAGTGTGTCAAAGAGGGTGAGGAGGTATCTGAGATATTTAGTAAATTAGCATATTAATAAATAGGCATTCTGCCAAGGTTTCTGTCAAGTCAGACCTCCTAGAGGGGGAGAGACTATGAAGCTTAACTATCCTGAGGGTGTGTTTAGCCAACTTTTCTCTCCCTGCTGGAAAATCAGCCATGATGAATTTTGGAGAAATGGTGCTCTCTGGGATAAAATAGTGCCACACTTTGGAAGATGTGGCCAATCCCTAGGGTGTTGCCCTGTACCTCATTGGACAGAAGTGCCCTCCTGCTTGACCCAGAGAACATGGAATACGTATCTGAGAGGGGCAGAGTCTCTCGGACCTGCTGCTTGAAACTTAAGAGAGAAAAAGGGTCCATGCTGAGGAGTTTGATTGGCACCAACCAGGTTCTGCACTCTGAAGATAGTGCCTGCTGCACAGCCTAAACAACAGCCCTGTGGACCTAACTTGCTTTTAAAGGACTAAAGAGTGGACTCCTTGCAAGCTACAGGTTAACAGAGCCCAACTGGAACTTTACCACCCAGAATCTTCAGCCTGGAGTACTACCAGTAGATTTGTAAGGGTTTTGTCCATGTGGATTGTGGGAACTGATGTCCCAAACTTTCAAGGACCATCTTGGAGCTTCCAGACTCTTGGAGTAAGTTCTGGATATGTTGGGACCCTTTGTGGAACTTCAGGAAGAAGTTTCAGAAGTTTGGAGCAACTTTGCAAAAATAATCCCCATAAGTGGACCGACTCGACCTGGCCAGCAAGCCGGCGACCTACAACTGCGAGCCGGTCTGCCGTCCAGGTACATCCAGCTGAAAAGCTCCGGAGGTCCGACTTCCAGAGTTTGACCGGGCGTAGGTGGAATCACAAGCCGGCAAACCCTCACCGAATCAAGCCTGGTGAAGAGCATTGAGGCATCCCACAAGAAAAAGCTCTGTAAAAGTTTCTAACCCCGAACGTAGAAAAGGTGACCTGGGCCAACTGCAATAGATAAACCGCCCACCTTCAACCGCAAGCCAGCCTGGATCCCTGGGTTGTCCCACTGGAAAGCTCCGTAGGTTGGACTTCCATAAGTTTGACCTGTAGCTCGATGCAAGGCAAGCCAGCGAACCCTCGCCGAATACAGACTGGCTTTGAGCTTCAAGGGACCCCGAGAAGAAAATCTCCAGAAAAGTTTTAAAGTCAGAAGGTAAAAACTTTGACTGAGACCTTCCATGAGGGGTAGCCGCTCAGGGCTCCATCACGGTCGGCCTGAAACTTTGACTTTGACCCGGTCTAGCACGACCAGATGTCCCATTAGGCGCTAAAGGTTTCTATAGTGCTAAATATAAAAGAAAAATCATATCCCCAGATACCTTCATTGGATTTCTTTTGTTTTGGAGTCATTTTAAAGATAAAAATATTTACTATTTTTATAAATTGGTGTTGGATTTTATTGTGAGTTGAGTTATAATTATTTACAGAATTGGTGTTTTTAAATGCTGTACATACCTGTCTTTGAAGTTAAGCCTGCCTGCTCGCAGCCAAGCTACCAAGGGTTGAGTCTAGGAATAATTTTTTAAGACCTGCCCTGCGCCCTATATTGTGTTAGTGGTGTTATTGCCAGTGGTAGATATACATTTACCACTATTAATAGCCCACTTTCCAACATTCACTGAGACCAAGTTCTAAACAAACCTTGCTTTTGTCAAGCAAGTTAAATTGTTAGAATTCAGCTTACATTGTGGCCATAAAGGTGCATAAATAAAACATACATAAAATGCATATCAACTTCTTAAGGAAATCAGCATTAGCACAGAAATATAAAAATACATCGCAATTTCTGATGCACAACAACATTTAAAATACATAATTCCATGGCCCTCTTCCTGTCAATAGGAATAGATATTGGGCTAACCCTCCCTTGAATTCCTACATCCTTTTAGAAAGGTACAAACGTCGCAAACGATGTATAGCAATTAAAAAACTGGAGAGAAATAGGAGCTTCCCTGCGCTTCCTCAATCTCAGGGGTTTTAAAATTGGCTTAATTAATAGTCATAGAAAAGGGTTATAAAATTTGCAAAGAAACATAAAATGGCTCAAAATCTGCTCTGACAGTCAGAGCAGCACAGGCACATGCTGAGATTGGTGCCCCTAGAACCCATTAAAACCCGGGAAGCTCACTAACTGTCACACAGTACCCACCCTAAAACGAAATAATAGGAATCTCTCCCAGGGTGAGAAGTTACGGGTCTATTATGATGGAGGGCGTACCTTGTCCGCCCACCATCGCCCAGGGAAATGGGACCGCCCGCAATGGTATGGCGGTCACGCATGCACAATTAGGCAACAAGTGCCTGTTTTGCAATGCAAAAATGCGGAATGCGCCCGCAATTGGGGCGGGCGCATTCCGCATTTTTGCATTGCAAAACAGGCACTTGTGCATTTGCATGCACAACATGGCAGGCACCGCGCGGTACTTGCCACGTCGTCCATGCAAATGCAGGGGGTTCCATAGGTGACCACCATGTGCTCTCCTCACCCCTCCAACATCCAGGGGGCCCACACAATGGGTCCCCAACTGAGAAAAACGCATGCCTTTCGCCACCACGGAAAGACTGCTTCCTGCAGCCATTGTAATATGGATGGCGGTGTCTAGCAGACACCGCCACCATATTCAACCCTTTTCCTCCTGGTCGGCTCGTCGACTGGGCGAAAAAGCGGTGAACGATCTTCCCGTCCGCTGCGGTCCCCCCGCCATCGTAATATGGCACAGGGGAAATGGGAGGCGAGCAGGGGAGGATGTCGGGCGGATCACCACCACCATGAGGGCGGTGGCAATCCGCCCGACATCATAATAGACCCCTTAGTGTTTAAATACAACATGTTTCTGACTGTAATTTTTGCACGTGACAAAGCTCTAAAAAACAATGCTTCACCAGTGACTTTTTTATTAAAGTGCACAGTGCATCAAAAAAGCCAGACTGGTTCAAAGCTGTGAAGCTCTTGCAGGCCTATGCTACACAGTGGATTGAGTTACCATTATCCAGTTTAATACAATCTAAAATGGTGTCTCTAGTTAGACTCATCTCAATGTTGTCCAAATACTGACCCACAGTAAAAGAGGGGCCACCTACACCTTATTAGATATATACTGCTGATTTAGCCCAGAATGGATAATAAAATGAGAGCTAGAAGGAGGAAGGTGCCTGCTCTTACAGATTTCTTGTATCTCACTGAGGATTGCATCACCAGAAAACTTAGCTCTGGTGTGGTAAGTTCCACCGCGCGGCATGCGTATGCACCTTGCTGTGAGTGCCGGTGCTGATTTGGTTAATGTTTTTTCTTTCTTTCTTTTCAGGTGTCGTCGAAGGACTTTGCTACAGATGTCATCGAAGACTGCTGGGCAACTAGATATGGGTGCATAAACCTCACTGCAACGTCAGGAGCAGGAGCTGAAGAGATGCTATGCTGCTTCCAGGACAGGCAAGAGTATCAGGCAATAAGTATATGGGTGGTCATGGATTTTATTGACGCAGCACTCGTAGCTGAGCATTTTTTCTGGGCTCTACAAGTTTGGAAGCAACTACTGTGGATGGCTCTCCCTGCGGCGTTTCTCATATGCCACAAAACAAGAGTAAGCCTAATCAGCTACACAAGGAACCTGGGGTGATACAATGAATCAGAAAACCAGCATTTAGAATGCAATAGGTCTCGCAATAGTGAGATTTTGAGCTACTGGCATTGTAAATGGCAATGTCTTTTATAATATTAACCCCTTCGCTGCTAGGCCTTCCCCCCCGTGCTAAGCCTTTTTTTTGGCTATTTGGGGTAGTTCACGCTTAGGCCCCTGTAAATCTTTGACCACATAAGGTATCCACGCCTGCGTCCTTTTTTTCCAACATCATGGGAATTGTAATGGTACCCAGGGTTTGTGGATTCCCCTGGAGGGAACCCAGAAATTAGCCAAAATTCAGCAAAAGTTTTCTTTTTTTTAATGGGAAAAGGGCTACAGATGACAGAATCTGCAAATGGTATCCAAAAAAGGCTTTTGGTGCTGAAATCACCATTTTCCCAGCTTTCAGGGACAAGCTGACTTTTGTCAGGAAACCAACATTTTTTACACAGTTTTGGCATTTATCTGGGACAATGCCTATTTTTGCTATTTTTTGTGCTTTCAACCTCTTTCCAGTTAATGGTAGAAATGAGTATAAAAGCAATAATGGAACCTGGAAAGCTAAACATTTTAGAAACGCAGACAAAATTCTGAATTCAGCAAGGGGTCATTTGTGCAGCTCCTTCAAGGTTTCTTCATAGAAACTAACCATTGAATATAGGAAAAATTTAAAATTAGTGGAAAAAAACAGCAATTTGTGTCAACATTTTCACCTGTAACTTCTTCTAATTATGACAGCTGTTTAAAAGCAATATACCGTTACACCCACTCAACCTTTCTGGTTGTGGGGATATATAGGACTTGTAGGTTCACCAAGAACCTGACGAACCCAGAGCCAATAACTGAGCAGCGTCTTGCAATGGTTTATTTTGGGAAATATACACATGGAAAAATCTGTATGAAAGACACATATGTATTTCTGAAATCGGAACAAAATATAGAATTTAAAAACAGTAGATATTTGCCCATTTCCGAAATTGTGAGTACCATACTAGCATGAGAATTATAGTTCATTTCTCAAAATGATTCCTTTTTTTCACATTGTCTTTCATTTGAAAGGCAGAAATGTATCGAAAGTCAATAGGTAATAACAGTTGCTCCACAATTCTGTGTTACCCTAAGTCTCCCGAACAAAATGGTACCTCACTTGTATGGGTAGGCCTAGTTCCCGCAGCAGGAAACAGCTCAAAACGCAACGTGGACACACTTTATTTTTACAGCGAAAACTGACCCTTTTTTTTAAAGTGCTTAGCTGTAGATTTTGAACCCTAGCTCCGCCGGCACCTAGGGAAATCTAGCAAACCTGTACATTTGTTAAAACTAGACACCCAGGGGAATCCAGGCTGGGGTGACTTGACTGGCTTTCACCAGGTTGTGTTACCTAGAATCCCTTGCAAACCTAAAAATGTGTCCAAAAAACACATTTTCCTCACATTTCTGTGGTGGAAAGTTCTGGAATCTGCGTGGATCCACAACATTCCACCCACCCCGTGTTTCCCAAAGTCTAACAAGAAAAATGGTACCTCACTTGTGTGGGTAGACCTAGGGCCGGCAACAGAAAACGGCCCAAAACGCAACGTGGACACACCACATTTTCACAGTGAAAACTGACCCTTTTTTTGCAAAGTGCCTAGCTGTAGATTTTGAACCCTAACTCTGCCTGCAGCTAGGGAAACCTAGCAAACCTATACATTTCTGAAAACTAGACACCCAGGGGAATCCAGGATGGGGTGACTTGACTGACTGGCTCTCACCAGGTTCTGTTACCCAGAATCCCTGGAAAACCTAAACATTTGTCAAACAAAACATATTTTCCTCACATATCTGTGGTGAAAAGTTCTGGAACCTGCATGGATCCAGAAAATTCCACCCGCCCGCGTTCCCCAAAGTCTTCCAAGATAAATGGCACCTCACTTGTGAGGGTAGCCCTAGTGCCCGCGGCAGGAAACAGCCCAAAACGCAACGTGGACCTACCACGTTTTCACAATGAAAACGGACCCTTTTTTTGCAAAGTGCCTAGCTGTAGATTTTGAACCCTAGCTCTGCCAGCACATCTGGAAACCTACCTAATGTATACATTTTTTGAAACTAGTCACCCAGAAGAATCCAGTATGGGGTAACTTGACTGGCTCTCACCAGGTTCTGTTACCCAGAATCCCTTGCAAACCTAAAAATGTGTCCAAAAATAAACACATTTTCTTTACATGTCTGTAGCGGACAGTTCTGGAATCTGCATGGGTCCATAAAATTCCACCCACCCGCGTCCCTCAAAGTCTTCAGAGAAAACTGGTACCTCACTTGTGTGGGTAGGCCTAGGGCCCGCAACAGGAAATAGCCCAAAACGCAACGTGGACACACCACATTTTCACAGAGAAAACGGACCCTTTTTTTGCAAAGTGCCTTGCTCTAGATTTTGATACCTAACTCTACCAGGACTTCGGGAAACCTAGCAAACCTATATATTTTTGAAAACTAAACATCCAGGGGAATCTACGATGGGGTGACTTGACTGGCTTTCACCAGGTTCTGTTACCCAGAATCCCTTGCAAACCTAAAAACTTGTCAAAAAACACATTTTCCTCACATTTCTGTGGTGGAAAGCTCTGGAATCTGCGCGGATCCACAAAATTCCACCCACCCCGCATTCCCCAAAGTCTTTTGAGAAAAATGGTACCTCACTTGTGTGGGTAGGCCTAGTGCCCGCGACAGGAAACGGCTCAAAACGCAATGTGGACACACCACATTTTACAGTGAAAACTGAAACTATTTTGCAAAGTGCCTAGCTGTAGATTTTGAACCCCAGCTCTGCCGGCACCTAGGGAAACCTAGCAAACCTATACATTTTTGAAAACTAGACATCCAGGGAAATTCAGGATGGGGTGACTTGCCTGGCTCTCACTAGGTTCTGTTACCCAGAATCCTTTGCAAACCCCAAAATGTGTCTAAAAAACACATTTTCCTCACATTTCTGTGGTGGAAAGCTCTGGAATCTGCGCGGATCCACAAAATTCCACCCACCCCGCATTCCACAAAGTGTTTTGAGAAAAATGGTACCTCACTTGTGTGGATAGGCCTAGTGCCTGTGATAGGAAACGGCCCAAACCGCAATGTAGACTCAACACATTTTCACAGTGAAAAGTGACCCTTTTTTTGCAAAGTACCGATCTGTAGATTTTGAACCCTAGCTTTGCTGGCACCAAGGGAAACCTAGCAAACCTATACATTTTTGGAAACTAGACACCCAGGTGAATGCAGGATGGAGTGACTTGTCTGGCTTTCACCAGGTTCTGTTACCCAGAATCCCTTGCAAACCTCAAAATGTGTCAAAAAAGCAAATTTTCCTCACCTTTCCGTGATACCTCACTTGTGTGGGTGGGTCAAGTACCCGCGACAGGCAAGGGCCCAAAACAACCAGGTTTTGCAATGGGGGGTCCCATGAGTTTTTGGCCCCAGGCTCGGCGGCCATCTAGGAAAGCCTACCAAACCCACACATTTCTAAAAACTAGACACTTTGGGGAGTCTAGCAAGGAATGACTTGCGTGGGTCCCCCAACATTTCCTTACCGATAATCCCCTGCAAACCTCAAATTTAGATCAAAAAATCACATTTTTCTCACATTTCTGTGTGGGAAAGTTCTGGGATTCTCCCCTTTCCAATGATGCCTCTCCCATTGTTTTACATGCTCAGGCGGCTGAGATAGCCCCCTGAACACGTAGAAAATGAAACTGAGTTGAGCCTAAAGGCTCATTTCAGTTTTGGTTCCTGTGAAATAACGTCAGCGCGACGTGTGCGCTGATCGTCGTTTCACAGGACCACAGGGGGGCCTGGGGAGCTGGGGAAGCTCTTTTCCAGCTCCCGAAGCTTTGGGGGAGTAAAAGAAATCCCTCTGGGGCCTGCACCAGAGGGATTTCTTCAGCAATGGCATCAGACGTGCGGGAGCCATCCGACGCATATGAGAATTTTAAAAAACAAATAGAAGGTGAGAGAACTCGCGGTGTCTCTGAAGTGGACGCCGCTTTCTGATAAAAATTCATTATTTAAAAAAAAAAGTCTTGGCCATAGTGCCGTGAGTGCTGTGGGGGTAGCCACTTTTAAAGTTGGAGTGGCATAGCGCACTATACGAAAGCAGTGGGTGCGCTGCAAATACAAAAAAGCAGCCGCCATTGTTTGTCCCTATTAGTCAATAAACAACATAGTTCTCACCCACAGACCGTGTAAGAAGCCAAGTAAAAGGTCCTGTCATTATGGGAGGTAGCAATTGCAGACAAGGCGGTACCAAGGAGGGACTAACAGGCCTACTTGCAAATCAGAAGCCAGCATTTATGACAGACAATGACAAAAGCCAATGACAAATATGGGCCGAGAGTGGGTGGGGCTTCTACTGCATACCCCAATATAGCATGCCTCGCAGAGCGAGCAGCTCATACACGCTGCCCTTAGGCTAAACCTAAAAATGGTTCACTGTAGTCTCATTTTTTAAGAGAATCATCATTTTTCATGTAGATGTCAGCGTTATCCACAGATGAATATACAAATCACAATCAAGTATATATACGCAGTAGCTATATTCAAATATGTAGAATTTAAAGAATTTAAAGCCCAACCATTAACAAAAATATAGTACAGTTTATTTTTCAAAATTACAATAGTTATGGTTGATCCGGTACTCACATAAGTTAAAAATGTGCAAATGTGAGTATCAAGTCAAAAAAGTGCATCACAAACAAGAATAAAAAGACGTGTGCCTCTTGACTCCTTTAGTTATTTCTATGCTTGGGATCAAGGGGTAGGGTCTATATATGCCTGTAGTCCTTGGAATTTTTTATGGTTATTCAGAGGCTATCATCAGGACAGAGTGGTGAGCACCAGGTATCTGGCTTGTGCCAAGTCGTTGTGTGGAAAGAAGTAGTTCGCAAAGACACAGGCTTCTATCCATATAACACACAAGTGTTGAATTCTACAGAATTGCTGTTGGCAGCCAGTACTTCTATGATACTCCCAGTCCAATTCTCATCTATATTTAAGGTGGGGTTGTGTTAATTCCCGCTGGATGCTTAGTGAGCTGAATAGTTTCAGAAGCAAAAGGCGATGTGCGAATGGCAGGTACACCTAAATTAATTCAAGGACCCAGGTCCGCGCAGTGTGACAACGGCACACACTAACTGTGGGATCTTGTGGTGTTTCTCAGCATTCTTGACAATCGTGGATCGCCAAGAACAAGGACTTGTCAGTATTGTGGTGTAAAATTATACGCATAATCGGAATATCAGAATCTACATCACTTGCAAAGGCTGTAGTTTGGTGGAGTCCCTGCTGGTGGATGTGATTTGGGAGGGAGCATTTTTCATCATGTTTTATTATGGAAAGAGCCCATAGGTGCCTGGCTCAGAACCACCTGTCGGGTACCCCTTATTATTGCCAGGACGTTGACCTACAGGGAGAGAGTACACCGTTTGAATGTTGGTGTGTGAGCTTGGCCCAGTTGAGTACCAGAAAGCCAAGTTAAATTTTTTCCTAGAGTTTACAGTAGTGGTCTTGGATTTCCGGAGATCTGTTACGACTTCAGAGAAAGTCCTGTGTGAATTGGGATTGAGCTGCGCTATGCTTTATCCTGCCAAACTGAAAAACTTTTTGGAGGATATAACCCGAGTATGCCCTGATTTTTAGGAGGAGGCCCTGAAATTTTGTAAGAATGCAGCCAAACCTCATAAATCTGTGGGGGACGTGGAGTCCCCTTGACTGATATTGACTAAGTGATTTCTGTTGTCATATGCTCATAGGATGAGCACGGAAGTCAGGGTTCTTCGCTTGAATGGAATAAGGCTGAACATGGCTAGTACTATAAATTACAATATCCTTTATAACTGTATACCAAGGTAGGATGACAAACAGCTGTATCAGCCTTGGATGTTTTCCTTTTGGGACAATGGTTACATAGTTGCTGACACAGTTGGTTGGGATTGACTTTCCCTTCTGTGTGCACACTACAATCAGAGTAGCTGAGTTTAGAGGTTTGAGGATTGCTACACTGAAAGCTGGGGGTAACAGTATGAGTGAGTGAGGGAGGGTGGTGGTTACACAGTGGTTGGAAGTTTGTTTCAAATTTAGAATGTCACAATTAGTATCATTTACATCTATGTGTAGATGCAGTACTTGCTAAGATGAAATGGCTATATAGGAATTCTGGTCGAGTAACTGAATGACTCTGCATATGTTGAAATGGATATCCTGGCATATAAGGGGTCTTAATAATTCAAAGAAGGCCCATTTGGCCTTGGCATGTTTTGATAGGCTCCAAATTGACGTGGCACTCCTACAAGAGATGCACCAGGAGTCAAGGGATTACAAACCTTAGCTTCTAAATAGGATATCTAGATATTTCACATTTTATAGCTCAGGTACACAAGGGAAATTGTGCTTCTTATTAGAAAAGCTACACCTTTTGTCCCGAAGGATATATACAGGTCCTGAGAGTCGAATATTGATAGTCACAGATATATTATGCGATTGATTGTGCTCTATAACCAATGTGTATGCTCCCGATGTGGAGTCTCCTGCTTTTTTAGGCTCTTTTTATTTGTTTATATTAACACTGCACTCTGAACAGAAACTGGGGTCGATATGTTACCATAGCGTTAAATGTGGAGCTGGATAGAACAATCCAAGGAGCCCCACACTGTTCTAGGCTGAGCTGCTTCTCCTGCATATGCCAGAGCACTGTCATTTGAATGATGAATGGGTGATTAAATTGTGGAAAGAGATGGCCTTATCATTCTATTCCTCAGTACATGACAGCTATTCTTGGCTTGATTGCTGGTTCTTAGGTGTTAGGATTGCCCATTGGATATCCGAGATTGTGCTATTCAAATTGCACACACCACCTTCTCAGTTAAGGATAAGCTGTTTAGGGCGGAACGGCATTACTCAGTTCTTGAACTTTTTGCTGCAAGTGCATGTTCTGTTTCCCTTTACTGAACTGTTTGGGAAACATTTAAAGTACATATTTTAGAGGAATTACAATGTCCAAGCACACTGAGGGCATGAGAGATATAAGAAAGCAAATCAATGATTGGGAGTATTAAATTGGATGATTTAAAACAACAGTGAATTAGAGATCCGCCACAACATATATTGAAGGAAATACATTTGCTCTCACTTGAACATAGGAAATGGGCACAGGCAGCAGTAAAATACCTTAGTAAGTATGGTGTAGCTAGACGATGTGTGGAAGGAGAAAGGCTGGTGAAAGCACCAGCTCAATTGTTGTGTAATGCAGTCCAGCGGGTACACGTAATCACGTTGATTTATACTCAAAATGAGGTCTATGTCTCAAACAGAGAACAGATCCTCCCAGTGTTTCTGAATTGCAATGCTGAGTTATACACCTCCAAATGTTGGCCTAATATGGAGGCTATTTTAGAATATCTGACCAATATTGCCCTAGCATTCATATTGATTTTGTGGGAGAGGAATTCAGGGGATCATTTCTGAACCCCATTACTGTGGAAGAGGTCACTGAAGCTATGGAAAGCTTCCCAGGTGGCAAAGCTCTAGGCTTGGATGGCCTCGCGGCCTAGTGTTTCATAACCTATAATGAGGTCCTTCCTACCCATCTTTTCAATGTCTACAATGAGGTACTTGAGACCAGGGGGCTTATTATCAAGGGATTTATCTCTGCTTTTTTTGCTTTAAAAGCCAAGAAAGCGGATATAAAATTATCTCCCTATCAGCAACAGGGTGCTAACACGCAAATTTGCATGTTAGCACCCTTTTTCTCTACGCTTCCCCTTGCATCTCTAATGAGATGCAAAGGGGGCGTTCCAGAGAAAACTAATAGGAGAAATGTTGTTAAGTGACATTTCTCCTATTATCAAGGATTTCGCTAACCCTGTTAGTGATAAAAAAAAGCAGCGCTAACCGCGGTTAGCGCTGCTTTTTTTACACCTGGTATTTTCCTGACTTAGCCATGATATCCTATGGAAGGTGGATATCATGGCTAAGTTTGTGAGCCCCTATTATCAAGCTAACGCCAAACTTCGAGAGATTATCGTTGGTTTTCCAGCGGTAATCTCTCATTTGGCAGTTAGCGCGAGGATTTTTATCACTTCTGACATAAACCTTGCTAATAGCAAGTTATCTCTGCGATAATTTCCGGCGATGCTTAGCGTTAAAAAATTCATTGCTAAGCCTCGTTTGCGATAAATATCGCTAATCGTTGGTAATATGCCCCATATACCTTCCCCCTTCCTCTAGAGAGGCAGTTCTAACTAATATTTACAACCTGAAAAGATTGAAAGTCCATTATCCCTGATCAATCTGTACACCAAAATTCTAATTAAGGTTGTTGGACTCAGACTTTCCCCATAAATTAAATGGTTCGTGGTCCCTGAACAGTCAGGATTCATTCCTAGTGGCACTACTTCACACAGTTTATATTCACAATTTGCAATGATGCTACAGATTCACTAAAATGTCAAGGCAGTATCGGCATTTCTTGATGTAGAGAACGCCTTTGACTCCTTGAAGCAGATACTCTCAAAGGTTTCCTTGTATACTGACAATATAGCCCTGTTCCTAAAGAAACCAAAAGTTAAATACCAGCTAGCACTGTGGAAAATCTTTTTCAAATAGATATATTGGACTACAAGCTGACGCTTTATGTTGAAAGATCAAATATACAAGTTATGTTTGAAATTGACTTAGTGAGTAACTCAAGGCACAGAAATCCCAGTTATTTACAGGATATACTGGAACCATAAGACAACCTTACTAAGACTCTACTATGAAACGGCAGATAAGTGTCAATTTTTAGGTTTTAAGATTTTATTACAAACTGCAATTTTACAGTTTCAAGGAGCTTGGAGTGGACTGACCTTAAAAGAAGGGCGGCCTGATGGACGTAAAAGGTGGTTGCAAATAGTGGGAGCAAATTACACACCAACCTTTTTTAACCTGCCTGTCATTTTGCAATTCAATCTATGTCCTTATAGATAACGTCACCAAACTTTGGTTGGGCGATTGTTGCTAAATGTCCTCCCTAATGAATATTAATTCGTTACATTGCAATGTGTGACTGTAAATGGATAGGTATGCAGGGACGGTATCCTGCAAGTAAGAGCAGACCACTTTCCTCTAATTTGCTTTCACAAATTGGGGAGCATATTTACGAGGAAATGGCACAGCGAGGAGGCAAATTTTGCTGCACCACGCTGCGTCATTTAAAAAACGCAGGGATGCGCAGTATTTACACGAATATG
This sequence comes from Lissotriton helveticus, assembly GCF_964261635.1. NCBI lineage: Eukaryota > Metazoa > Chordata > Amphibia > Caudata > Salamandridae > Lissotriton > Lissotriton helveticus. The sequence continues at coordinate 1,642,694,650 of NC_136065.1, read as the reverse complement.
GCACACCCCTGTGTTTTCCCTTGAGCTGACGCTAAAAATAGCTGCCTAACAACAACACAGATATCCTTGTGCCATAGTGCAAGGTGCCTGCGTTGCAGCGAATAATTGTTTATGTGCAGGAAGGCCCTTCCTGCACATAAACAATTAATAATGGCAATTGGGTCTTCTATGTGCTCTGCAGAATGCAGCACACATAGTAAGAGCAAAACCAAGGAGAAATAAAAGTATTTTGCCTCCTTGCGCCAATCTAACGCCTGTTTTACATACCGTTAATTTTTGGCACTGCCTCCGATTTACAGATCCTTATAAATCTGGTGCAGCTTCAAAAAGCAATAGCTGGTGAAGTGAAACACCATCAGCAACACCCATTGCACACCCCTCTGACTCAGAAAACTGCGTGAAAGGGTACCATATTTATAAAGTGACATTAAGCCACGCAAAGTGGCTTAACGCCGCTTTGTAAATATGGTGCAGGGCACTGCATCACCAGAACATCAGAAAAAGTGATGTTTTGGTGACGCAATCCCCTTGTAAATATGCCCCTGGGTTTTTTAAACAGCATGTCAAGGAAAGGGACAGGTGCTGTTTTTTGGTAATTGCAACCATTTCCAACCATTTTCGTTAGTCTCTTGTTTTTGGTGGACTTCTATAGAAGTCATCTACAGTAAAAGTGATACGCTTCAGAGGGAACATGTAGATTAAATCAATGTCTAAGAACTGGTGCGTGACCAGTGACATCCCCAGAATGGTTCAAGGGCTACCTCTATTTATTTATTTATATTTATTTACGAATTTATACAGGGCATAGCTGCCCCAGTGACGGGGCGCCCCAGCACTACCCAAAGAACAAGTACCTAGAGACCACACAAACAGACAAGGAAATTACACCGGGAAGAGCCAAGTCTTTATAGCCTTTCGGAAAGCCAGATGATTCTGAAGCCCTCTAATGGAAATTGGAAGGGAGTTCCATAGGTGGGCCGCCTGAACCTTAAAAGAGCGTCCACCAGCTCTGGTTCTTTGAAATCGGGGGGTGCAAACCAACCCCGATTTGGCAGAGCGCAGAGGGCGATTCGGGACATACTGGACTAACAAATCCGCTAAAATCGGAGGGCCTTGTTGAGTCAAAATTTTGTGGGCCACACACAGGACCTTAAACTGGATTCTTTTAACTACTGGCAGTCAATGAAGCCTAGGCAGAAACTTAGACACCGAGCACAACTTGGGAAGTGCCAACAAAGCACGTGCTGCAGCATTCTGAATTCTTTGGAGGCATAGGATACAAGATTTATTGGCGCCTAGATAAAGAGAGTTGCCATAATCTAACCTGGCTAAAATTGTAGCCTGAAGAATGATTTGGCGGATTTTAGGTTCAAAATATCCAAGCAGAGGTTTCAACTCCCTTAAGAGTCCAAAACAGGACCCTGCTAAAGCTTTGAATTGGGTATCAAAATACAGATCACTATCTATCCAAAAACCTAAATTCTTGACCACCTCTTTAGGCAGCGGCGCAGGTTTGAGTTTATCAGGCATCCACTGTTCTGACCAAAGAACACTGGGGCATATTACCGAGGTGTGCGTTGCAAAATGCACAACGCACATCTCCGTATCGCCGGCTATCGCCGGATTTCATCGCCTAGTTAGCGCGCAATTATCAATGCGCATCAGGCAGGCGATTAGAAATCGGGCGATAGTCGGCGATATGGCACATTAGCGCATGAAAACAAACGTTGTTTTCATGCGCTAATGTGGGCCTTGATAATATGGCGGGGTGGATTCAGCTTTATGATCCACACCCCCATGTTAACAATGCCTAACGCCTGGTCGGAGCAGGCGTTGGGAGACCTGCGATAAATTAGTTTATCGCAGGTTTTTGTCTCCCAACGCCTGCCTTGGTAATAGGGTGTTCCCACCTCCAACCACATTTTACATGTGGTTGGACGTGGGAACGCCCACTTTGCATGTCATTAGCGATGTTTATCGCCGACATGCAAAGTGGGCTCGGCCTAGGCTTTAAAGTGCCCTTGGTAATAGGGCTCTAGCTGTATCGCCGCTTTCTCGGCACAATTCGCTGAGAAAGCGGCGATACTAGCCCTTGGTAATATGCCCCTCTATCTCTCCCCAGCACAAGAATTTCCGACTTGGCAGCATTAAGCTGCATGCAGTTTGCTGTCATCCAGTCAGAAATTACTTACAAGTCCTCTTTAAATTTAAAGAGGTTGTTCCTGCACTTTTTAGAGAAAGCAATGTCTAGCTGGGTGTCACCGGCATAGGACACCAATGACAACCCTCTACTTTTTGCTACCATTGCTAGGGGTTGGACATAGATATTAAAAAGCGCAGGGCACAATATCGAACCCTGTGGAACCCCATGCTTGATGGCATACACCTTCGAATGGTGAGGTGGCACAAAAACTTGAAAGGTTCCACCTTCCAAAAAAGAATGGAACCAGGCCAAGGCCGGCTCCCTAACCCCGATCCCCTACAGCATACATAAAAGGATGTCATTGGAAACAGTGTAGAAAGTGACACTTAAATCCAAAAGAATTAAGGCCGCAGAATTCCCAACAGCAAGACTGCTACGGATAATCTCGGTCACAGCCAACAGCACCGACTCAGTGCTGTGGCGGGGGTGAAAGCCGTATTGTGAGGATTCAGCCAAAAAGGTATTTACGTAGGAATCAGTAGCCTTAGCTAAAAAAGGAAGTTGGGAAATCGGTCGAAAATTACCCGGGTCCGAAGGCTTTAAGGAAGGTTTTTTTAAAAGAGGCATAACTTTTGCAAGCTTCCATGTAGCAGGCAATGATGCCGAGGACAATGATAGATTGATCAATTCCCTAACCGCTGGTAAAATTAAATTGTGTACTTGACGAAGTTGGTCTGGTCTCAGGGGATCGGCTGGGGAACCTAATTTAATTTTAAGGCAAAGAGATTCAGTTTCAGAGAGCGAGAGTGGGGGAAAAGAGCACAACGTTGGTTCAGAAATGAATAACCTGTCCTTGAGCTCATCTATTCGGTTAATGTTGGCAGTGACTGGGGAAGGCTGTTATAAATAGTTTCCACCTTACGCACAAAGAAACCTGCTAGTTCATCGCACTGAATATTGGAAGAGACTAGGGAGTCAGCTTTCACATTGGAGTGTTGCATCTTTTTAAGGAAGGAATAGATAATTTTGGGGGGATTATTACTCTCTCGAATTTTAGCAGCAATATATTCAGCTCTAGCTTTCCCGATCAACCTGTGATACGTCTTAATTGAATCACTGTATTTATTTTTTGCTTCCATGTCATAAGCACGCCTCCAGGTTTGCTCCAGTTGCTTGCAGATCTTTTTGGCTTTAGCCAAGGATTCATTAAACCAGGGATTAGAAAGCCCTTGTTTCTTCTTTAAACTAAATTTAGCAGGAATGCAAGTATCCAGGGCTTGAGTCAGCCAGTCCTGAAAGAGTGTATCAGCTGCATCTATATGAGGAGGAAACTGTGGTTTGAGACTTAACAGAGAGTCCGAAAATTGACTAACATCCAATTTATGCCAGGGGCGTTTATGCCAGGGGCTTTCTATCCAGGTAAGGAGGCATCCTTCCCTCTAGTCCCAGCAGCAGCAATGGGTTTACTGCACTGGCGGGGCACCCTGGGGGGCTGCAGCATAAAGCTGAGTAACCCACCGAGAACAGGAGGGTGACAGCGCGCCCCTTCTTTACTCTCAAACACTTTGTTCAGAACACAGGCAGTGGCAGGAAGTAGCATCGCTTTATCTCTGAGAGAGAACCACACAAAACGTTTGTTCTCAATTCTTTTAGTCGCGAAGACCATTTCCGAAACAAGAAGCTTAAAGGAAACCCCAGCCTTCCTGTGGCGACCCAGTCTGGAAAAAGGCGAAAAATATTCTGTTTCAGTTTTCAAATGCATTTTTCAAAGCTGTGCAGTGCTTGCCACCCTCCAATGCGGCCTGTTACTGTTATATTGACTGTAAAGTTTGTAAAGAGGCTCCATCTGACACTGTCATTTAAGAAGATGGAGGCGGGGGGTTGTCCTGCTGGGTAGGCTATTCACAAAGGTATTGTGCAATACATTAAATAGTATGGGCATCATTAATGAGGATTTGCCTGCGGCGCTTCCCTACGGCAAAAGACAAGGGCAGGAAAGCACTGTGTCTATAAGATATGGTGCATTCCTGTCCTTTTGCCCTGCACCAGCGAACAATGGGCTGCCTGCGCCAACGCAGGCACCTTTGAATAATGGTGCAAGGGTGCCTGCATTGAAGGAAGGATTACTTTTGTACAGGAAGGGAAACCTTTCTGTACAAAAATAGAACAGAATAGAAAAAGGAAAAACAAGGAGAAATATATTTCTCCCCGTTGTGCCTAGATTACGCCTCCCCTGGGGAGCTTTTGGCACTGCCTCAGATTTACGATTTCTCGTAAATCTAGGGCAGTGTCAAAAAGCCATGGATGTTAGCAACACCCATTGCACTCCTCCTTAATGCAGAACATTGTGTTAAAGGGACTGATATTTATCAATCACTACAAACAAATCTTGTGGTTAAAAAGAACAGAACCAATTAGTTACAACACCAAGCAAATATGCACAGTGTAAAAAAACAACATATAAGAAACAGACTTAACGAAATAGTCGGATCATGCGGTTTGGATTTCGTGCAGGTCATTGAAAGGAGTGACCAATTTAGTCACCTCCTTCAAAATTGCAAACAAAGGATGCACAAACTTACGAATGCAGAAGCTATCTAAAGTTTAGGTCCTGAAGAAAGCCTGGGCAAGTGGCCCATAAGGCAGAAACTAGTCAACCATTTTGGAAAGTGGCCTATTTGTTTAAAGCCGCTTCTGCAACTATTTAATAGGATCGGTAGAGATATTGTAATAAAAGTAGTTTTCTCTCCCGTATCCTTTTTAGTTTTCACTCACTTGCACTGCACTAATATTATTCATCACCCAAGCAATAGATATCCTTTGTTTGCAATTTTGAAGGAGGTGACTAAATTGGTCATTCCTTTCACTCTCCTTTTCTATACTTCCTCGTGTCGAGATTTCAATGACCTGCACGAAATCCAAACCACATGATTCCCCTCTATGATCAAGAGGTACTGTGGTAGGAAGGAAGGATATCCAAGTGATGACACTGACCTCTCTTGGCAGTTGATGGAAATCCAACTATTTTGTTAAGGTCTGTTTCTTATATGTTCCTCTTTTACACTGTGTATATTTGCTTGGTGTTTGTACACTTGTTTGTTGTAACTAATTGGTTCTTGCTCCCCTTCCGTTCTTTTTTGACCACCAGATTTGTTGTAATGAGTATTTGTTGAATTGGGGACTAAATCTGGCAGTTGGTCGTTAAACTTTCCCTAGGACCCTTTCTCCCTAGTGGAGGTGTTTGGACTGATATTTATCAGGCAGCATTAAGCCAAAAACAGTGTCTGAGTGCTGCCTGATAAATATGTCACCGGCTTCTGCGCCACGGAACGTCACAAAAAGTGACGTTCCGATGGCGCAAAGGGCCCCATAAATGATGCCTTACATCCATACTACTCTTTTACGTACTCACCTGCAATAGTGAATGTGTCACTAAACATTGTAAGTAAAATTGGACTAGCGAATTTTCATATACATTTAGTACAAAAAGAAAGGACCGTGCCCACTTTGCAATTTCACTTGTAGGGAGTTTTGGGGCCGATTCAGAAAGGCATGTATGTATGCAAATGTGTCACTGGACTCATAAATGTGTTTGTGACTCATCCTCATACATTTGATATATTTCTTGGCTGAAAAAACAACAGGCTGCGTGATTTTTCGAAGAATAAAGTGCCGGTCATGCATTAAAAAGAGCTAAGAAAGGTGCTGAATAAGAAAACAGCAAATGACTAAACATTGGTCACAGGATGGGTGCCCTCTTTACAAAAATGAAGAAAAGTGTTTATTTTCTCTTTGAGGATATGATGCTCTGTCGTCTAGCCAGTTTAAAGTGCACCGTTACCCATAAATGTCAAGGCATTCTCCCACTAGACTTAATTCAGTTGCCTTATTTAGGCATTTGCAACCAAAGTGCTAAATTGCTTTCGGGGCAGAGGAAACACTTCTGCCCCATTATACTTTCCCATTGTTGCAGCGGTCTTTTTCCCCAAGGACAACTCCTGCAGCCAGTGCTGGAGCTGGCTTCGGGAAAAACTGTCACTGACTTCACCCCCTTACCCTCCACCCATGACGTCAGACCCTGTAATTCCTCCCCTCATTTAGATGTCCAGTGACTCTCGCTCCACTGACTCCTCACTCCCTACCCCACTCCTAGAAATCAGAACATTCTGCCAGAATATTGTGTATTCCCTTCCTCCTCCTCCTTCCTTTTCCCAGTCCTGAGATATGGAGTGACATTGCCTGTTCTGGCAGAATTCGCTCAGCTTAAAAACCTTTCCCAGGCCAAGGCCTTCCCACCTGACCCCCAGGAGGAAAACTTCCCATGGTTCATATAGGAGGGGCCAGGACCTTCTTGTTTGTTCTTCTGTCACATAGATTCATCCAGCAGACTCTAAGTAAGTGCTATTTACATTTTTTCAAATTTATTTTTGATTGATGTTTTATGGCTTATTTCTGTTGATCAGCCTGCCTTGCGATGGCACTTGTGGCAAGTCCGGAATTTGAGTCTTCTGTAAGGCATGCTACCTTCTCCATAGAGCGATTAAGAAGTAGCCTTTGCTATAATTTCAGCACCTAGTTCAGCGGGCCGCATCGCATTGTTTCTGACATTGAAGGCTCTCTGTTAGCCTCCTTGTGGGACCGCTGCCTGCCCATTCCAAGATGGTGGCAGTCCCACATTTTTGCCCGAATCCTGCGATCCCTTGTTTAGCATTGGGGGAAGCAGTAAGAGTATTCAGAGTATTTTCCTCTCTATTTTTAGGTGATGATTACAGTCATGAAGGAGAAGTGTATTTCCAAAAGGAAGACTGAGCCTGTGTCCTCCTCTTCAGAAGTGGAGGTGGAGCTGATGTCTCAAATTAGTCCTGGTTCCTCTTCTACCGCTGAACTGAATGTTTTACAGCAGATTGTCTCTAAGGCAGTTAGGCTGCTTTTGCTGTCAGAGAGTCTCTCCCTCTTCCGGCCAAGGTTCCCAGAGGTGCGCCAGATGTGGATTCTGATCTATCAGAGGAGAAAGGGGCCATTATATCCAAGGGTCAGATTTAAAGACCGTCCTTTCACATATACGGCAGAACCTTTTCTTCCCAGACTCTTCCGACCCTAGGTAGGAGTAGGACTTTTTTCGTCGTATCGGAGGAAAGAACAAGAAAATGTGCCAGTTCACAAGGCAATCAGAAGATTATTATCCAGAGAATGGTTGGATGTTGAGAAATCCTCTTTTCTATGACTTTTTGGGAAACGTTACACCTTGCAAGGGTTCCCTGAGGAATTTTCTTCTTCAGGAAACAGGACTCTTTATGGCTGGCCTGGCATCTAGAAGGTCAATTATTTCAGAGGGCGTCTTTTCTCTAGATCAGGGCGATAAAAAGGTGGAGACAGAAATGTAAAAATCTTTTTCTGCAGCTTTATTTGCTATCAGGGCAGGGACATATGCCATTTATGCTGTACAGACGCTGATGAAGGACTTTCATGCCTTCGCAGAAGAGTTTGATAAAGGTGAAGACATCAATTCTAGTCTGGAATTGATGGAACAGTAGGGATGGTTCCTCTACAATATAACTTTTGATTCCTTATCAGCGGCCACCGCTTCAGAAGGTTCTTCTATATGAGCGAGGCATCACATTTGGATGAGGTTCTGGAAAGCAAATGCCTTTATTAAGTCACTTACCTTTTACTGGACCTAAGTTAATTGGTTCTCATCTAGAGGACCTCGTGAAGAAATCAGCATAGAACTGTAAATTGTTGGCTCTGGTGAAACCTCTTAATAGATGAAGGGTTTCTGGTTACCGTAAAGCTTTTGGCCAACCCACTTCTAGAGGTGGTATTCAGCCTTTTCATGCCAGGGATCGCAGCTGAGATAGTCTCTCCTTTGATAAATCCTGGCAGCAGTCAGTTACCCCTCCAGTTGCAGCATCCTCATCAAAATCCTTACTGTTCATCGGTATTGGCAGGACGGATCTAGGTATTAGTTGAGATTTTGAAGAAGGACGTCTCAGATGTGTGAGTCTTAAATTGGATCAAACATGGTTGCATAATTGAATTTCTTTCCCCTCCTGGAGAAGTTTTCATACTTTCTCTTACTCCACAAAGTCCAAGGCTCTATCATCTCACCCATGCTTTTCAACATCTTCTATGAAGTAATTCCGGCACTGATCAATCAGATTCACCTCACATGTTATAACTATGCAGATGATCCACAAATACCCCTTACACTGGAATGCTCCAAAGACATTGTAGACTCACACATTGTCGGTGGCCTCATAGCTGTGGATCAGTGGATGACATGGAGCCATCTCAAATTTAATGCTTCCAAAATGGAAATACTCACATTTGGCGATTGAAAAAATGATGGCCCACTCGCTGCATGGCCTGACGATCTGGGAACACCGTCTAAAGTATCAAAGGAAGCAAGAAACCTCGGAATTACCATGGACTCCAAGCTATCAAAGAATACCCAAGTGGACAAACTAGCAAGATCAAGCTTTGTTACTATAAAAACTCTGCAACAAATTTTGCCCAACTGGGTTTTCCACACAAGGTCCAGGCTACTATCTCTCTTTTTCTGTCTAAACTCACTTACACCAATAGCCTCTACCACAGATCATCTTTAACAATTCTGAAAAGACTACAACAGATTCAGAACTCTGCTTTCAGACTACTCTTTCATATAAAGCCACAAGCCCACATCTCCCCTGCCTTGAAGGCCCTACATTGGTTACTGGTTACCAGAAGATCCACATTCAAGCTGCTTTGTATCACCCACAAAGCGATACATGGAACAGGACCACTCTTCATCAGGAATAAAATCACCAAATACATTCAACAAAGGAACCTCCACTCTAGATTAGCACCTCACCTCAAAATCCCACCATACAAGGAAAAAACCAAAGGTGCCACATCATTCTCTGTTCAAGAAGACAAACTATGTAACTCTTTACCCCAAACATAAGATCCGCGGACAACTACCTTATCTTCAGAAGATTCTTCAAGAGTTGGCTCCTCCACACATACCCACTCTACTCAAACACAAAGTAAACAGCATATCCCTGTGTATATAAGCAGTTATTTGGACCATATATGTGTACCTAGATATGTGTATTGGTTTGTATAAATGTGTATAAAAGTTATGTTTATAAATATATAGGTATTCGTTAGTTCTACTAAACAAATATGCATATTACTTATGGTTATATTATTCTATGTTTAACATAACATAGGTGACTGCATGAATAAGGAAATCGTTATCATAACTATTTATCTGCAATTGCTTAAATATTGAATTTCAAAAGAATATTTATAAAAACAAATAAATTAACGTAAAGTACCGCAACACTTGAAAGTCTAAGTTTATTAAATACAACTTAGATCTACATATATTACATGTACCTTACCAGAGATTCAAGAAGGTGAGTCTCAAAGACTTATTACCTCTGACTTTCCCAGAAATGATCCTAGCTTCTGTTGACTTAAAGGATGCTTATTTGCATATCCCTATGTGCCCCTGTTCTCAAAAATATTTAGGATTTTGTGCTTTAGGCCAGCACTATCAACTTTGTGTCCTTCCTTTTGGTTTGGCTCAGCTCCTAGAGTGCTTATCAAGACTCTGGCACCTTTGGTGGGTATCCTTCATTCACAGAGATTGGTGGTTTGTCTATACTTAGGTGATTTGTTAATCTCTACATCTTCTTTTCTTATGGGGCCAAGAGACAGTCCAGTTGGTGTGTAAAACACTTACAGAATGTGGCTGGCTGATAAACTGTGCAAAATCACATTGTGTGCCTTCCCAAGAACTGCAATACATAAGAGCCCTGTTAATCACTGCAGTAGGCAAGGTATTTATGCCTTCATCTCATCAAGAAAAGCGCAAGTCTCTGTTAAAAACTCCTTTGCAGTTTCGTCAGGCTCCAGCAGCCAATGGTTGAAAGTCCAAGTAGACATGGCTGTGAGTCTGTTGTTGGTACCATGGTCTCGTCTTCACCTTTACCTTCTGGTATATCATCTTCTTCAATTATGGAGTTCGGCTTCCCAGAATTACGAGCCCTGGTACTCGTTTTGCCAGACATTATCCACAAATCTCAATGGTGGTTGGATTCCAACAGTCTCAACAAAGGAGTCTTGCTCTCTCCTCCCCATCTTGTGACAATCACTTCGGATGCAAGCAGTCTGGAGTGTGTGAATCCAGGGAAACTATCAGTTCAGGGTCTGTGGTTGTGTCGAAATTTCCCAATTCCTAAAATTTTAGGAGCTGGAAGGAGTGTACAGAGATTTGCTTGTCTTTTACCCCTGATCAGCAACAAACCTGTGTTAATTTGCATTGAAAATCAGGCAACCAGAGCTTATGTCAACCATCTGGGGAGTTGCCAAATCCCTTTTTGACCTAAATATCAGAAAAACATTGGGTTTGGAGGGGGGAGACCAGGTTAGTCGTCAGTTTATCTTCAGTGGAGGAAGTATAGGCGTGCAGATCTGAGCTGCAAATTCCCCTCCTCAGTGACGATGGTGCTTTCCCCACTTCTTTTCCAGGAGGTAATCTGGAAATTTGAGGACCCCTGGCTAGATCTATTTGCTTCTCCACAAGACACTCAGCTTCCAAAGTTCTGCTCCCTTTTTCCATCACAGTAAGCATGGAAGATGGATGCAATCAGTTTTTGGTGGCCCAAGGGCCTCCTCTTTGCCGTTCCTCCTCCCTTTCCTTCCAATGGCTACATTTCTGGCTAAAGTTAGGGACGAGAAAGCAGAGGTGCTTCTAGTCATTCCTTCTTAGGGTTGTCACCCATGGTTCCTGTTATTCAAGTAGCTGCCTTTCCATCCTCCTTGAATTTTCCCTGTGACTCCTTCTCCTCTAAGATTCCCATCCCTGTGGGAGAGAATGCTCTGCCGTCTGTTCCTGGGGGTCTGGAACAGTTAAGATTGGAGACCTGTGGGGTCACTCCGAAAATTGCTTTCTCAATTCAAAATTCTAGTCAAAGTAGTACACTTAAAATCTATGACAGGAATAGGAAGAATTTTTCTGGTTGGTGTGAGAAGCACATC